>NC_087488.1:12938262-13561144 GCF_036417665.1 Passer domesticus
AAGCATATTCTCTCTCTTTATAAATACTATCAACCCACTTCTCACACACACTTAGAAAGCCAAGCACTGACTTAATTATATAAATACAGAATCCACCAGTTTTCCTTTCTTGATTATCTGGTGGTAGGAACACAAGGATAAAGTGGGATAAAACTTAGCCTTAAAAATTACATTAGACTCTATCCTTATGCATAAAAAAAACAAAAGCACAACTACCTCCTGGGAAATTACTATCATAATATACCCTTTCAAAAATACGATTGAAATGGGCATAGAAGTTTTTTTCTACAGCTGGATTTTTCAGACTAGAATAGTATATAAACCCACTCAATATTCTCAGGTTTGCTTTTTAAAGTATGGACTCATTCCATACTACTACATCTGAGCCATGTCAAATAGATTGTTGTGCTTGGCCATTTTGTGTAAGCTATTTACAAGTAAGACAATTATAAATATCAAATTATGGCCAGAAGAACAAGTAAGTCATCTGAGTTGCACACAAACACTATTTTATATACCAAGTTTCTGAGCATATCTGTGTTCCTAAAGTCACAAACTGCAGGATTAGAGGAAAGATGCCTGGTGTTTCTTACTGTACAAGGAAGTCAACAGTGTCATCTGAAGGAACTGCTTAAGCTGCACTGATGAGAGAAATCAAACTATTTTAGGCTTAACCATCAGAAGGCTAAAATGCTCAAGCAGTAAAAATTCTGTGGGGTTTTGTTTCTTTGTGTTTTTTTAAACTGGGAAAAAATGTTCATACTTGATGATCCTAAATGTCTTCCACCTCTTTGCAATGAAATCACCCAAAGATATAAATAAACTATTCTAAATAAAGTTCAGACTGACTGCAGCATTAGATATGTCTATTAATGTATGTGACTGTCAGCCAAAATAAATTAACCTCCAATAGAAGTCATTTTCATAAAATTAATTATTCCAATGTCAGCTAAAAGAGTCAGGTGCACTCTCTCTGCTCCTTCACCTAGACTTCTCGATGAACTTCCCAAACAGGCTGCAGCTAGAAAAACTTCAGAATAGTTCTATATTTGAAGGTTTTATTTTATTGCTTTTCCTAGGCTGTGAGCTTGATTGTTAATTTTTTTTTTAAGTAAACCAAAGGATCTAACAAGAAAAAGAAAGGATTACTGAGCAAGTGATATATAGTACAACAAAAATATAAGGGGAAACTCAATGACAGAATGAACATTAAGCCTCATGGACTAGAAAAGGGACTGAGATACTGGCAGGTACCCATAACTCACCTCAGGGATTTAGCTTTTGCCATTCTTCTGAAAATTTGCCCAAATTTAGCTGCTGTAAATCTGAAAAATGGAGCTTGCATAGCTCAGTGGAGACTTGGATTTTAGCTGCCAGTGCCTGCAAGATTCAACCCACACCGGGAAGAGAGTAGTACAGTAGGAAGGGACCTACAACAATTCTCCAGTCCAAGTGACATGCTGAGCACATCCCAGCCAAACCTTCCCAGTGCAGCCACAGCCCTTGGCTGCTGGGAACTGTTTCCAGCTTTAGGCACAGATGTTTCTCAGAGCCTGGGTGGGAATTCCTACAGACCAAGTTACTGTGCAGTCCAGGCAGACTCTGAGCATGTATGGTATTAATAAAATAAAGAAGAATGTGCTGACAATTTGGGTTCATCTAAATCAGTGTTACGAACATATTTTCATTGTAATTATGAACTCCATGCAGAGGTTCATAACTTTAATTTTTTGCCAGGGTGACAATGTTGTTTCTTTGCTGCAGCACTCTTAAGCAGCCTGAAGAACTCCTCTGTTGGCACTCTTAAGTTTCCCTGAATGGCACTGAATTGCTGACAGACCATTCAGTCTCTCAACTCTGCCTCCATTCCTCAAAGATCAACTTAAGCCCAAATATACTAATGCAATTTTCTAGCTTGATAATTTTTGGGTTTGGAATAGCTATTACATTTTCTTGACATAATCATATACCTCTGTTTGTGTATTTTAAAGGATGCTAATATGTATTCTCAAAACTGTTTTCTTCCAGGCTTAGTACTTTGTGTAACAAAAACTGTTTAATTAACATAATGAGGGTTTGTAAGGGATAGCTGAGAGCTGGTTATGAAGAGGTTTGTCCTCACAGCAATCTGTATATAAGAACACACATTAAACATATGGGTAGAGAAAAACCATAATGCCCTAGGCAAGGCTTTGCTGTGGAATAAAGATCCATCTCCTTCTGCACAGAAACACAATAGTTTCCTAACATCACGACATTCCAAGAGAGAATTGGAGCATATACTATTCAATTTTACAAAACTGTTGAATTGTGCACTTGAGACAGTCAAAATGGACAGCAAGATAGACAGATTTTTTATTCCAGCAAAATTATTTTGTGTTGATATTCTGTGTCTATGATGCATCCAAATCACTGCCCTGGGGCAAGACCTCAGTGCAATCAAGCTGTCAGGTTTAACATATATATTCTATGAAAACAACTTTAGTAAACAAATTAAAGATCATGGCTACTTGCAAAGAAAGTTATTCGCTCTTTTACTGGCAGTTCAGGCATTTTTTTATCTCTAAAATAGCAGGTTGCCATCAGATATTTGGAGCATTAGTTTCATCTCATCACCAGCAGGATAAACAAAATAATGCTCCCCAACCTTTAAATCCTTCTCCTGTCTATGTCTTAACAAATTCAAGACATATCAACTACTTGTACTGTCAGCATGGTAGATGGAGTATGAGTGCTGTCAATTTGTTGGAATAAACAATTCTTTGCACACAGATCCCAGAATGCAGCTTCAGGTTTACCTGAAGTGAATAAAAAAAAATTTGGTGAAATGAAAATCTAACTCAGCAAAGTGTAAATTGCAGGTCACAAAAATAGTATTTTCTTATTGTAGAGCATTAACATACTCCTAATTCCTTTGCATCCTAAAGGATTAAAGTTATTTTAAAGAAATAGTCCCTCAACCTCTTACGGTGCTGGATTCTGCTATTGTTCTGCCTAAGCTGATACAACTCAGCTGGAAATAAAATGTAACTTACAACAAGAATATTTTCATTTCTTGGTTGCTATAATTTTCCAACAAAAAATATACAGCTCTACTGTATTTCTCTGGGCACTCAAAGGAGAACGAAGACGTGAATTGTAAGTGGGATGTAAGAATTTCCCATTACTTGGTGTTTGGGTTTTGCTGGTTTTATAGATGGAAAAATACAGACAATGAATAGCAGTAAAGTTTTGTTTTCTGGGACAAAACACGGAGCCAGCTTCCCAAAGCATTTGCCTTTCTCAGAGAAATGAGGAAACCGGAGCAATAGCAGCCACATCCTGTAGGTTCAATGGACAGCAATGGTGCAGAGTCCTCAGTCATTTGGATGTTGTTATGGGAACTACAAAATCAGAGATCCAACAATTGCAGGCATCAGTAAAAAGCACCATTTTTCTCCAAATTCATTTTTGTTGGTCACTCTTCTCAACACTAAAAATCAATAGGTACTCGATAAAGAAGCTGCATCCATTCCTTTCCATGGGATGCAACCCATGGCTTGTATTTGATAACAGACAAATCTAAAACCTTATTTCCTCCTTTGTGTGACACTGTAAAAACATTTAATTCTAGGCTTGGACACAGTTTTCTAAATAACCTGCATTTGTTTTTTCTTGTTCTGAAATTAGAACAGTCTATGTCAAAATGACAGTCTAGCAATTAAGGCATTACTCAATATAAATAGGATTACAAGGATCAGATCTTTAGTATGTCCATTTGAGGCATGAATTTGCATAAAATGGAATAAAAGAAGCAAGAGTTCAACCAAACTGCCGAAGACATACTTAACTTTAAATGCATTCTTAAATACTATGTAGCATTTAGACCACAAAAATATAACCAAGTCTTATTCTGCAGCAATATCCAGTTTACAAATTAGTGCCCTATAAAATCAATTTACAGTAAGAGGCAGTCATAGTAAAACACAGGCAATATAGACTTTAATTAAAGCAAGACTCTAATGATGTCATCAGTAAACCACAGTTTGTGCTTTGTAAATAGCAATTACTCCAGAACTGCAGAATTATTAACTTAATCCTATTTATCTGCTCCTTGGTATAAAGTTTTCTTGTTTAAGCTGTGAGTTACAGTCCATCATGACTTTAAACAGCATAAGCATAATAGGGAGATCTAAATTCAATCATAAATAGAAACCAGTTTCTACTTCAGCCACATTGGAAATATCGAGTAACTGATTTCACAGGGATGAATTGTAGAACAATTCAAAACACACAGAGTAGCAGAATTCTTATTAATTGCTGTTACCCTTAAACCAGTATTGATTCCAAATGCTTACATACATTGGAACACATCTATGCATGAAAACTTCCTGATGTTCTGTGTATGTGTGAACATGTGTACAAACTTCACACTTTGTTAATTTTGTGTCTAATTAATGCACAACTTGCAAACCCATATCTTATAATTAAAGTTCTTTGTCATTAGAGACACACTGCTAAGACACTTCACAAATATGTCCAATTTCATCTGCAAAGAATGACAGACTATAAGCAGCACATTAAGCAATTTGAAAATCATTTGGGAAAAAAATCAAAACTTAATTACAGAGTTCAAATTATTGAAATTGCTCATGCCAGTGTAAAAAAAAAAACCCACAACAAACCCTCAAAATTCTCCAACAGAAACTATTGACCACTCGTGTAAAGCTAATCTAAGAAATACAATTTGTCTTGAGGCTTTTCTTAAGAAAGCGATAATTTAAAACTGTGCTGGTCCCCAATAAGTAAGGCTCCAAGACAGTTTTGATCCATTGATGAATCCTTCCTAATATGTTCCCTGAGGTACAGTTTTCCTAAATCTATTAGACATTTACAGTCTTTCAGGATGTGCTGCCTGAGCTGCTCTATCACACTGTATTAACTTGACAAGGTAATGCAGTGCTATCTTTTATTTCCATGGAAAGAACTCAGGTTTGACCTTGGAACCACTAACAACAGTTTATTACCCCTAACCTTACTAGAGGGACATTCTGACATATTCCTGCAAATTATTACCCCAGACATATGGTACACATTACATACAGGGAGGAAGTTATATAGGGGGGTTACTCAGGGCAAGATCCCAAATCTACTAAAAATCACAGTATTATTTCTACCTAATACCCAGTTCTCCAAGCAAAGGCAAAACAAAACAAAAGCAGTCCATGATGCTCTAGTAATTTATAAAACACAGTTACCACAACAAACCAACAATTCCCATTTTTTGCTTAGTGGCATCTCTAGGCTATCAGCATGGAACCATGGTACGGACTCCTCTTGGAATCATAATGGATCTTGAACCCCAGATACAATTATTCCTCTTCCAGTAAACACACTTACATGCTTGTGGGGATAAAAGGAATGTCCAGGCCCCTCTCCCCTGCTGTGCAGTGGCCTCTGGAAGAGCACCCTGAGTATTACTGTGCTGATAAAAGGATCCCAGCCACACTGAGCACAGTTGTAAACGCTCCCATGCAACAGATTTTGTGAGTTTATGCATCACAGCAAGCTTCCAGGAAAGAGTTATTTGTGCATTAATCTTCATCTTAATAACCCCTTTGCTCCAAATAAATTAGCTATACTTAGCTGTGTCATAAGACGTTATACTGCAATGTGCTGGAAGGAAAGCTGCTCTTCCATTTTTCTTTTTCAGAATTACTCTCAGCTGCAGTGTTTATCAGGGAGCCAATGCAAAGTGTGACTGTTCAGCACAGGGGCACAAGTGAAACCAGGGTTCTTTTTCACCCTTTTGATATTTTTCTAGAGACAAATTTATGGATATTACTTAAAAATATACCGTAAAGTAACTAAACCCAGAATAATTCAAAACGCTTTGTAACAGAAAAATTCTACATCTGAGGTATTTCAAGCAGCAATTTAAGATGTATTGTACTTTCTTTGTTCAGAGGCTTTGTAATCATTATTTTACAGCATTTTAGGATGCTTTTAAATGAATTTTTGCCTAAATAATGAACGCTAAGTGACTGTAAGCCCCTGGGACTTGTTAGAGATCAAGCAATAACAGCAAGCAAGGCACAATGTCTCCAACCAGCACACCAAGCTCTGCTCCAGGTGACATCCACTGAAACTAGAAGTGTCTGCTTAAATTAAATCCTGCAGAGATATTAATCTGCTGCAAGTTAAGCATTTATATATTACTGCTGTAATATATAGGATTTGCCCCTTGCCTGGAGTACATGTACTAAGTCCTTGCAGTATTAAGGCTTTATTTTGGATTTATATCATTATGACAAAAGGCAGAATTAGTCTCAGTATTATTTAGCACACATATATATAGTGAAAGGAGAAAGGTCACAGCTATGAAAGCTTTGCTTGATCTACTAGAACTCCCTGAGACTTCAAATACCCATAACAGGACTCAGACTCCATCCAGGTATCCAATTGATTAAAGCTACTAATTTTGTAAAAAATTAATTACAACTGAATGAAAGAACTCTCTGAACATATGGTTTTGAGATTTGCCAGCATCCAAGGCCAATTTATTTCTTGTTCATCTATGTATGTAAGATGTCTGAGACAGCGTGTAAATCTCCTTTTGAAAAGCTGGAGTAAAGAATTGAGAAAGAAAAACCAAGATGTGACATTGTTCAATGAATGTCACAAAGCAAAGTTTCTCTTGTCATACAAAAGAAGTATGGAGACACCAAACTCATTTTTTTTGCCATGCATTTTACAAATAAATGTAATTGGAAACTTTTTTTAAGGATTTAATTGCAAATATCCTTTCTTGCTGGCTTTGTTCTTGTCATCAAAGCAACTAACACATTTTATTGTTGACAAGTCTCTCAGAATTTGGAACACTTTCTGCTGTTTTTGTTTTCTCTCACACATTAGAGAAATTCTTCGACTGCTGCTATGATCAACAAAGATTGCTGGATTCAGGTAAAACCAAGAACAATCAACCAACAATCAACTGTCTGCTCCCTGAAACTACTGAAGAGACTTCCACGGATAAGGTCAGAATTTTGCTCCAGCTCATGAGGCAGCTGTTTCTCTCAGGTTTGATGAAGTGATGTTTATATTGCAAACTCCCAATAATTTTTAAAGCTAAATCATGTAGACAAACATTTTTTTTTTAAGTTGGAATGTTAACATAACTAATATTTCTATTGAAAAGCAATATTGAACATTAAGAAAAATATAATCGGGAATAGCAAAAAATCTATTTACAGAGTATTTTCTAAATAAGCAACATCTTCTACAGACAAAGAGGCCATTGCATGTCTAGGTAAAGTATATGAAGACCAGTTACCAACTAGAATGGTCTGAGTGGATGGATCAGGAAACCTAAGCTGCTGAACACTGGCAATAAATAAAACTAGTTGAACTCGATGGTGATTATTTCATTTCAGATGTTAAAAATCTCTTAAATTCCAAACTCCAGCACACTAGAGTTCATATTACTCAAGAATTATGACATCCACAAAGGGATTTATCATTCTTCAGTTTATGTTCTCTAATTTCACACTTTCAGTTGCTTTAGCTGAGCTTTTTCAAGTGTCACCATAGAGATGAAAATTCTCTGTTGACAACCTCTACTCTTATTTGTGGTCTGAAATAATTTAGCATCACTTTTCAACTGTGGACTTCTTTTACATCCCAAAGCATGCTTTTCCTGACAGATGAACAATTTCTCAGAATGTCATTCTTCAGGAAGGATCCTAAATAACATCAGGCCTAAAAATAGATCTGACAAAGGTCCCCCAAACACACACTCCTTCCACACACCTTTCAACCCAATGATTATTTTCTGAAGTTTGTTTCAGTTTATCAGTCCAATCTAAAGGGCTGAACATCAGATAACCCACTTGTTTTTAAAACCATAATCAGGCAAGACATTATGGCCAAACCAAGAACATTAAATGAAGCAATGGGAGATTATCTGTCAAGGCTGTGATGTCATCCACAGCACCATCATTCCTGTTCAATATCTGTTTTCCATAAAAAACAGATTAATCAGCACTGATTTTTAATTTTGCTTCTACTGATTCCATCTTAAGCAGTCTGTTGAGTGCATGAGAACTGATCTTCAATTAACATGTCTGGGATTACTTGTGGTGTCATTAACTTTAAAATATTTACACAACATTGGGTTTTCCTTCCAGTCTTCTGGACATTTTATTGCTAAAGAGATACTGACAGTTCACAGAACTTGTTTGGCAGTTGTTTTAAGAATCCATGGTATATCCAGGCATTATGTAATATAAAGTAGTATTTGTATTATTTAAGAACTATAAATTTGAAGGCATTTTGCATTCATCTTTGTGACTCTTTTAAAGTATTAATTTTGACTAGCAAAGAAAGATATTGCTATTTCTCTACAAAATCCAACACCTCCCCTCAGGTCTTTTAACCATCTTTATTTTTATTTAGGCTTTTAAGGTTATAAATTTCATAACTGAGTTCAGCTGTGTGTGAATGAATCCAAGTTACAATTCAATACTGAAGTTTCACCCATATCTACCTATTTTTTGCCCTTGTGAGGGGGCTTGAAAGGCTCCTCTATAAGTCTGGCAGGAAAAGCAAAGATAAACATTCTCAGCAAAACAAAGTAGCTCTTATTCTCATCCTACACGATCTGGAATCCACGACAGCTCTGGGGAGGGGAGGGCAAATGATAACAACACATGACTTCCTTTGGATTTTTTCACCTTACCAGTAAAAACCAGAAGTAGTGACACCAAAACGTGTAGGGCTGCAGCAGTTGAACAAACATGCTGGAGCAGAATTAAGTTCGATCTCTAGGAAGATCCAGACTGAGCTGAGCTTTACTTCACTTCACTGTTAAGGCAACAGGAGTCCTGTTCTGATCCCCGAGTGCTTCACAGAGCAAGTCACCTCACTCTGGAGGTTGTACCTTTTCCTCTTGGACCTATGAGAGCCCTGGGGAGCTGCTCCCAAAGGGAGGTCACATTAGAGTCATCTTGGAATACTTAAAACCTGAAGATACACATACAAAATAAGAAATGAGATCAGATTTAAATACGAATTGAAGATTTACAGATTTTTTTTAACAGTATATTTGTTAAAAGAGCAAAGAGGCTGCAGCATTGTTGTATTGCAAATGCCACTCAGTTTAAAGTCCATAGTTTTCCTAATTTCACTAAACTCATTACTAAACCAAAAATCTCCAATCTCTTGCTGTACTAAAACTCTGTATTAGTAGGATCATATGTATATATAAGCCAGCTACAAGAGTCAGATCATACTACAGCTCACTAACAATTATTTTAAAAGTGTATTTATATTCATCCCATATAAGCATAGTGAAATTTTTTCCATTCCTGTGAATTATTTACACCAGAAGTGTTGATTCACGAAGCTGGGGTTTCATCAAACTTGACCTATGCGAAATGCATGCACCTGATGGAGTTCTCTGAACTATTGATTCTGCTGCATCCATCTGTCTCACACTCACTGTGTTCTGAGTACTCTCTGAAGAATAATGCTGGCATCTGTTTTAAGTATAAGCTTTCTAAATTACTGCATAGATGCATTACAGAGTAGTTAAGAAAAATCAATGGTTTCTATGTAAATAACCACAAAGCTTTCCTACTTCCTTTAAAACATAAATTTCTTCAATAAAGATTGTTTTATTTTATTTTTACTCCAATATTTCTCCTTTACATCAGCTATGCTGTCAAAGCTACCCTGATATTCTGCTGCTGTTTAAATTTATCACGGGTGTGAACTCCTTTGTTGTGGGTGTTTTCTTCCAAGGAATATGCATTTCATATTGTCTGTATTACTGAAAAGTAACAGTGAAAAGTGAGATTTGGATTCAAGACCTTAGCACAGGTTTAAATACATTTTCATCCCTTTCCTAAAAATGGTACAAGGGTGTCACCCAAGTGGATCACTTAGAAAATATTTCAGATTAGCCTTTTAAAATAACATTTAATTGCTATGGAAATTAAGATAAAATGTCTGTAATTAGTATGCAGTCTTCCCTTCTGAGCACAGAGCAGCAATAATAACCTTGAGCTAAAGCTGTAAGAATGGTGAAATGTACTGTCCGTGCCCAAGCCTGGATTTCTACAAAATTAATTTCTGTTAGCAGAATCATGATAAGAGACCTATGGAAAGGAAAGCTCTCCAGTGCTAATCTGAACTCTTGTCCTATCTTGAACAGATTCAAAGATATATTATAATTGCTTTTGATCATCTTAAAAAAAAAAAAGAAAAGAATAAAAAAGAAAAAAAACTTGTAAGAAAAGGAAGAATTACAGAACTGAGAAGAAGCAGTCTAGAAAAAGCTGTTAAGCACTGAGTAGATGCCAGTACAGTCAGTCAAGAGAAGGGCTGAGCTGATGTACACAAACATGGAGCCAAGGAGAACAGTGGTGACAAATAAATTATTTTGGCCGTTAAATATAAGAACCTGCTGGTCAGAATCTCTGCACAGATATCTGGCAAAAAATATTTTGGAGCAACATTAATTTTATGCCAAAATAGCAGTACTTGTAAAAACCATCTGGCACAGTGGCTCAGTCACATTAACCCTCTCACTTTATCTCCCTGAATCAACAGTCTGGTCCATTTTTTATTTTTGTAAACCAGAGTTACAGGATCTAAAACTGACATCTCAACTTCAGTCATCAATAAATCTAGAAAATTCTTGGCTACACAAGTTTGGGAGCAAAGGATTAATAAAGCCAAAACGTCCTTAAAAGATAAGCCATGGTCTCATTATGGCAGAAAAGTATCTGCTGACATCCCCATAGTGGCAGATTCCTCTGGGTTTGAATTCTAATTTGAAATACTAGTCATCAATATATATTCATGTCCTATGGAGAAAAAATCATCTATAGCTAAGGTGGCCAATCACTGCAAATAGCTTCTCTTTATTCTTTAAAACTCACTTTGCCGTTTCATGACCTGTTTATTTTTGTATGATGGACAAATTGCAGACTGGCAGCAGCAACATGGCTGAGATGTTCAGTTTTCTCCCCTTTAGTGAGAGGGACTGCTCAAGCCCTTGTGGTAATTGTTTCCATCCTCCTTCTTGTTATCTCTTTGTCACACTGGCATTTTGCTTTTAAAGCTTTTCCATTTGAGTCATGTCAATCAAGTCAGAAAAATGCAGGGTTGTAATAATGAACTAACTCGTCACATCTAGCACTTTGCATTTCTCAGTTACAGGATCTCAGGAATACGCTATTTTTTGGAATATGATCTCCACTTAACACAGTTCTTCAATGTAATGGAAGAATCCCACCACAAAGTGTTCAATGGGTGTCTTTACTTACTTAGATGTTTATACTGCATCTGAAAATAACCCATACCCTTGATTAAAACAGTTTTCTGCACTGTTCAGAGACTGCAAGAAAGTAATTTAGGTCTTTGTAATATTTTTGTGAATAAGGACACGGAAGACAATAACAGTTCGCTAATGACTAAACTAGCACCGTCTCTGGGAGAAACCATGGGCACATTACAGCATCTTAATCAAGAAATTCAGAAAATTGTCATCAACAGAAATCACAATGGATCTCACATGGGGTACAAGGACTTCAGCTAAGGATTTTGTGGAGTTTTTTGTTTGTTGGGTTTTTCATATAAGAGTTATTGAAAAATGGAAAACAGCATGGAATCTAATCTTATTTCAAAGTGTTTAACATTTTATGTCCTGCCTGAGACATGTCCTGCAGAAGCAGTACTTTCTTCTGTTTTGAATGGGCTTTGGTTTAGTTCCGGGAAAAAAAAAAAGTATGGGGGGGGGGAAAAAGACTGCAACTAATAGCACACTTCCTACAGTCTGATGTATTCTCTGGAAGTCTTCTGCCTAGTGTGATCAAGCATAAGCTGATGCATTAATGCATTTCACTGGTAATATTCAGCTGCTATTCAGTAGATTTCTTTTGTACTTATGGTTTCAGATTCTGCTTCATTTATTTCTTCCTGATCAACTAGAAAGTTGAGGAAGTCCCCAAGATGGCACTCCTCAGTACAAAGGTTAAGTTCAACCGAAACATTCAGTCTTTGTCTGAAGTCTGCCCCAGTATTTATGGGTAATTTCAGACAGTTCTCAAAGTGCTCAGGTCACTCGTGCCTGGGGCATCATCAGAACCATGAAAGGGCGATCCCGGCAACCCATGGCCGGGTAGCCAGAGCCGCTGGTGTTTGAAGGCACAGACTTCTTAAGAGAAGATCTCTCTCTCCATTCTAGCCCAACGTGTCTGGAGTAGAATCATTAGAGACCCTGTAGACTTCCTCTGGGAGGCTCTGAGAATGTTTTCAAACGTCTACATTTTCAAAAAAGCAGAACCTGTTGTCTTGATCCTTTATGTTACTTCGCTAACTCTCTACTCCATAAAACACAGCAGGGCAACATGGCTGGGTCATTGTGAATTTCTTCTGATGGCTAAATGAGAAAGCCTATCGTTACCTTGGGATAATACAGGAGGTGGGATAATTCAGAAGGCACGTTAGCTCCTTGTCCTGACGGCGCACACATTGCTTCCATCAGCTTAACTGTATCTGAGCATGAATACAGCCGTGCTACAGCTCTAGCAGGATCCTTCTCAGGCTCATAAAAGCCATGAAACATTTCAATATATTCATTCTGCCCTCAACTTCTACAGCTGTGCCTTAGAACTGCACCTCGCCTGTTCCCATACTCCAGAGCACAATCATATTAAGCAGCAAGCGAAGGAATTTAACTCTGAATTTGCTCGCATTTCTGAATTTAAAATCAGACGTAAGAGGTACATAAATCTAATTCTAATTTCTTTTATGTAAATTCAAACCACATGGAGAAAACAAAAATTTGTCATTCTGTTTGTTTGGGGGCTTTATAAACTGACACCATATTAAGTTATTTAAGGCCAGTAAAACTTAATGGGAGTTATTCTTGCTCTTGCAACACCATTTGCTGCAGGAGATACTTCCAGAAGTGTGGTGAAGTCATTGCCTAATGTCTCCCCTGAGACTTCCAGCATATAATGGGATACATTTTTCCTTCTCTTCCAATATTTTTTATTGACGTAGAAGCATATTTACTTGATAAAAGCAGAGCAGCTGGCTAGTGTCCCTTGGGAATATACCCTTGCCAGGGAAGATTTTAGCCCCCTCCCAAAAGTTCATTGAATTCAGGTTGATTTAATATGCTGAAAAACCTCCCCATTTGAAAGAAAGTTACTTTCTACTTGCAAAGTCATTGTTTTCTAAAGCACTGTCCCTCTTGGGAGAAAAGGAAAGGCAATATAAAAACCCTCTGGGACTATCATGTGGTAGTCAATAAAATTGTTTGTCCTGAGCTTTGCACTTTAAGCTTTTGAGTGAAGGAAAATGGAAGTCTAGGAACAACCCATGGAACTGCTTTCAGGGTACCAACAAGATCCATACCTTCCATCCAAGGAATTAAAACCAGTAATTGTTCTACATTACTTGTGATGAAGACCTTTCAAGAATATCAACTCTTATTTTGCCTTTTACAGTGTTCATATAGCTCTCCATTTAATTTTCAAAGATTTTGGTAAAGACTTCTGCTTTGTCAGTTAAATTTTCCAGGTGCAGTAAGTCATCATCAAAGAAGGTGTGCTGTCAAGAAACACCACATAAAAAACACTATTATTTTTTTTTAATAGAAGAGAATGCAGTATAATTATTTGGCTTACAGGACTAAAACAGCCAAACAAACCATCGCAATCACCTGGCTAAAAACCATCATGTTTGGCACAATCTAGATCCCAGCTGGGTACCCATCAATGACTGCAAGAACCAGAGACTGCATGAGGAGATACAGCAGATCCCAACAACCTGCTGAAGTGCTCAAAACCAAACCAACCAACCAAAAAATCGAACAAAACCCCCCAAAAATAAATAAAACCTTAAAAAAAATATAAAATTATTTGCATATGAGAACGCTCCATCTGTTTAAAGACTCAATAAACTGTACCCCAGAAGATATAAAAGAAGATTAGAAGATTGTAAAAAAACCCCAAAACATTGGTGAGATTTTCCTGTGGAAGTAGTTCTATGATTTCACTTTCTTGGCTGGAAGGCTGCCTTTCCTTAAATAGCCTGTCTTGAGTAGTGGAACCTTTTCTTCCTTTCTCTTTGTCTCATTATCCCACCGCATTTACACCTCATTTCAAAACACAACCGTCATTGATAAAAAAGACTTTAAGCCTTCTTTTTCCCACCTTTAAATAAAACTAACTACACTGCTTCTTTTGTTCCTGTGTTTACTTTTAAAATTCTTGAAAACTCATCCCGTCCTTTTTTTTTGTCTTTATGACCATAAGATTTCTTTTCTGCTTTTTCAGGTGGAAGAGCTGGTCTACCAATATTTCTGCTATATGTTTAACTGTTACATGCATGCAGGAGAGAGGAGTAGTAAAAAGTTTTCACTAATCTAGACAACAAAATTTCAGATTTTTTTTTCAGGTATGAACACTATTAAGTACGTTTATTGTAACCAAGGTAAACACCAACCATTAATATTGTCCTCTTAGAAGTGCTCATTGTTAAAAACAAAAGAACAAATTGCAAACATTTCACCCAAAATGTCAGGTATGAAAGACATCATATTTAAATAAGAAAGCAAGGCCTGAGTGACGAAAATAGGTTACTTTCCTATGTTTATGTTTGTAGGTTTCTTTCCTGTGTTTATTCTTGTAGGTTACTTTCCGATGCTTATGTTTGCATGCTGAACAGATTTAAAGGGCTACAAGGAAAACACGTCAGTTTCAAAGTGAAACAAACTTCCACTGAAATTGAGCAATGTCACAGAAATGAGCATTTCTCCTTTGTAGCACCTCGGTTCCAACAGTCTGACAGTGACTGTTTCAGCAGACTTTTCACAATTCTCTCATAACCACTGCAAACTGCCTCCCTCAGAACTTATGAAGAAACACTGAGGACTTTCATAGATATCAAACTGAATTTGAAATCTTAAACTGAAATTTCCGTGAACAGCCCTACACTCCTTTGTTAACAGTTCTTTAAAAAAAAAAAAAAAAAACAAAACAAAACTGCCCAACACACAATTAAATAAATTTTCCATTTCCAGTTAAGGCAAATCAGTCCCACCCAAAATTACTGGTTAAATAAAAGGGTTTTTTTTCACGCTGCAGTAAAATAACTACTATTAATGGTGCAATGGGAGTTACAAACAGATTGTTACTTCCTTGAGGTCAGTTCTGAACACAATCTGAGTTCAGTTTGCATTGTTCTCAAAACGGACGTATTGCAGGGAAAATCATAAGCACTGAGTCCTGATATGTGTAGATAATTATTAATGTGGTCTACGCACAAAAAAAGGAAAGTGTGACGTGACAAGCACAACAGAATCGCTATTTTCACTCTATTTACCACAAGGAAGAGGCGGCTGGTGAATACAGCTCATATCTCACACCAGGAAAAGGTGCCACAATAAGGACGATTTGAGTACAGCAACTTCTTGAACACAGGAACAAGCTGGCACACAGAGGGATAAAGGGTGGGCAGACAAGAGATGTCATAAAACTTAATAACCTGTTGGGTACTGGAAGAAGCAGGGACTGGCGTAGGAGGGAATCTGGCAGACAGATGTACCTGGGAGATACAAAGGGAGGGTCAGGAGGAAAAGCTGCCCTGCAGCTCTGGATGCTGATGGATGGAATGACTTGGGCAGGGAGGCGGCTGAGGGGCAGGTGCTGGCACAGGAGACACTGCCAGGGAACCAGGGAAAGTGCTCCCCTGTGCTGGGGTGCAAACTGTGAAGCTGCTTTGCCTTCTTGTATGCTCTAAAATAACAAAGCTTGACAAAAAGGTGCTTTCTTGGGTAACACACATCAGGCACCCATCACACCGGCTGTTAATAAAAGGGAAAAATGACCTTGCGTTCGATGTGATAATACACAGTGTTTGCAGCACGGCTCTATCATCACACACGGCCTCTCAAAAAGGCAGCAAGAGCAGGAGCCAACCTCCAGCTTTGGCTCTGCCAACCTGCAGCCCTCACTGCCCTCCACGGGGCACAACCGCACCGCGCTCAGGCAGGCGGCAGCACCGCGCAGCCCAGCGCGCAGGGACGGGGTTAACTCGCACCTCGGGGCTCCCTTGGCTCTGTCACCACATTGCTGCTCCTCGCCCTCCGGCGCACGGGAAGCGCGGCCGCCGCGGGGCGCGCCCGGCATGAGGCGACGGCGGCCCGGCCTGCCCGGGCGGGCCCGGCGTGTCCCCGCCCGCGGCACCGCCGCGCGGGCATAGGGGGCGCTGTTAGCGCGGGGACGCGGCGGCGGAGCGCCCCGCCGGGACCGCGGGGACGGGGATGGGAACGGGGATGGGGACGGGAACAAACCACGGGGACCGCGGGCCGCGTCCCCTCAGGCCGGCGGGGCTTGGAGCGGGCAGAGCGGGGCGCGAGGCTCAGCCCCGCTCGCGCCTTTGCGCGTGGCCCCGTGCGCGCGCGCGCTGCCCGCCCCGCTCTGCCGCCCAATGAGCGTCCCGGCCGGAGGGAGCGCAGGTCCCGCCGTGAGGGGATGGGGATGGCGGTGCTTGTGTGCCCCCCCTCCCGCGGCTGCGGAACCTGCGCTGAAATAACCCCCCCAGCCCCGCACCGCCCAGTCCCGGCAGTGGCACACGCGTACAGATACACACGCGTACAGATAAACACACACGCGCACACATCCCCTCAGCCCCGCGCAGGATGCGCCCCCCCCCAGCCCTTCCCAGCCCAGACACGGCCCCGCTCGCGAGGTGTAGGTCAGGGGAAGGTGGGCTGAGGCGCTGTGGGCGGGAGAGCCGTGCGGGGAGCCGGGAGGTGAGCCAGCAGCGCCGCTGCCGGTTCGGAGGGAGCTGAGGGGAGCCGGGACGCGGGGCGGGGACGCCGAGGTGGGCGCGGGGGGATGGCGGGGGGCGCGGGCAGGGTCGCGCCGCGCCGCCGCCTGAGGCGGTGAGAAAAGTTGAGGCGGCTTTCGGGGGCGGGGGCGAGCTGCCGGGGTTGCTGTTTGATCAACTTCGCGCTTAGGTGCTTTGTTTTTAACTCGCCTTTATCCTCGGTGCACTTCTTTTATAACTACTCCTATTCTTTCTTTTCTTTTAACAAGGTGGGGGGGGGGGGGGGAGGGAATCTCCCACGAAAGTTTTTCCTTCACGGAAGGCGGGACTGAAACAATACCCCGATGCTTTGTTCAAATATAAAACCTCCAGCGCTCGCTTTCCCTTTCCCTTTTTTTTTTTTTTTTTTTTTCGGTTGGGTTTTATTGCCGCCGCTGCCGCTGTTGTGATCGCGCTTTCCCCCTTGTGTTTACAGCGCCTGTGAGGGAGAGACGCTCGGAGGAAGGACCGGGATCCCTGGGCTGCATCAGCGCGGAGAGCAGGAGCCCGGCTCAGCCGAGCCGGGAGGATTTCACCTTGTTGCTGTTTGTTTCGGGAGATTTTCGCTCCCCCCACCCCGGACACTGTCCAGCTGAGGGTTTGCTTCCTTGCTGCGTCCACAACCGGCCAGAGAAAAAGCGCTTTCTCTGTTAGAGGTGATTTTTGTCGTGGTCTCCCTGCAAGGAAGGGATCGGCACCAGCCTTCGAGGAGGGAGACAGGATCAACTGAGGTTTTCTCTACGTGAGGAGTTCAAGTGACACCGGCACCGGCCTGTGGCTGACTGACTGCACAGCGAGCTGGAATCACAGCCGGAGCTGCTCGATTTACCTGCTCGAGGACCCTTCAAACCCTTCTATTGACGGTAGAGATTTGTATTCCACGGAAAATCGGATTAATATAAACTATGCAGAGCTTTGCGGGGATATCGGGAGACTACTCTGTCTGCATGGCTAATCTTGAAATTGTCTGAAATAAATCCTTAGCGCAAGGAATAACGAGATACTTTCAATTAGTTTTTTTTTTCCTTGTCGCTTTTTTCCCCTCCCCTTCTGCAAGAATTTAACACTTCCATCGGAGGGTTTTTACAGGAGAATGGGACACATGCTGGAGAACTCGCCACGCTCCACAAAAATGACGGGGGTAACAGTTTCCATCACTGTTGCGGTATAAAAGGTTCTCTTTGGATTGTCTGCTGGTGGCTGCTAAGATGGATCAGTTTCTCCCTGTTCCTGTTTGCGATGTGCTGAAGGATCCGGATTTACTGAAATACTGACGCCCATGAACTTACTCCCTCTCTGCTGAAGGCATCGGATGTGACAGTGCAGAGAAAACATGTGTTTCACATTTCTGACTGGTTGTTTTGGTGCAATCAATACCTCCACAAGAAACATTGACTTAGGTGGCGACTGTCATAGCGGGAGGCACACGGAGCGCTGCTCCCGGCTTGCAGGCGGAGCGAGCACAAATCAAAGAGCCCGCCGATCCTGGCAAGTGGGGGCTTCGCTTCCCCCCAAAGCGCGGGGCACAGGCTCCCGACCCTCCTCAGAGAGCCCGGCCCGCGGGTGCGGAATGAGCGATGACCAGAGCGCTGCCAGGAGTGGCAGCCAGTCGGATCGGATGGGCACCAGTGAGGCAATACCGCTTGAAAGAAAGGTGGATCGCGAAATTATTGCCCGAAGGAATAGCAGGCGAGGCGGAATGATGATAAAGTTAAACTTCTGTTTCATCTTCTGTCGGGGATGGTGGGCGTTTCTGTTGCTTCAGCTCCACATGTTGCAAGCACTGGCACAAGGTAGGGCTAGAGACATTTTTGTTTATAGAAATGCTGCATCTGCCTTATGAGAGGAAGGGAATCTTGCTCGGGTACAGAGAAACCCTTTTACTTTTATCCTTATCAGAGATAAACTGCAGAATTCGCACTGAGCTGATTCATGTAGGAACGGTCGTTTCTTATACACAATCGTTTCTTTATGGAGCAGGGATTTGCAAACATGTTTCTCTCCCTTTCTAGTACCCTATCCCAACCTCCCACTGAGAATCACAATCCCTATCAGCACCAAACCTGCTTTTTAAATTTACTTAAATGCATCCGTGCTGTTCTTTCAGGCAGCAAAAGAGTTAACTGCTGGTTTTGTGTGTGTGTCTCTGTGTGTGTGTGTGTGTGTGTTTAAAACCACTGTGCTCTGAGATAAGTTATTAGGAGAAGGGGAGTCATAAATCCTCCGACTAGAACTAAACCAGGCATGTAAAAGGAATTCTTTAAACATATGAGCACTATTCTATGTGAGCCTCGGTCTCAGCATTGTTCATTTCTTTTGGATTGCCAAGTAACATTTACCCGAGACAAAAACTGCAATTGATTCGTATCTGAGCATTTCCACATCAGAGATCCTTGCAGTCAAATGAGTCACTTGTAAACGAAGGGTCAGAGTCGACCAATAGACTTTAAATACCAAGTGTCAGTCACTTTGCATGTAAATTCCCTTCTCAAAAAATTGCCAAATGTAGCCTAATTCTTAATAATCCTTTGACAGAGTAAACAATAAATGGCAGGCAGGAGCATTACAGTTGGCTGCGCCAAATAACACGCTGAACAAACGCAGCTTTCACTTTCTTTGCTGGGTTGAGTTTTATTGCTGTGTGCATTGTCTGGCTGAAGTGGGGTGTGCTGGACAATGCAGAACTGTATCGTGTGGGACCAGGAGTTAGTTATTAAAGCGGAAGTTAATACTCCATGAAGGGGAATAGTCTTTGTGTTTTAGCTCTTTGTTTTCAAGTATTTCACGGGGGAACAATGGTGCATTCAGTTGTAAGAAGTGGATGGGGCTCGTGTGTTGAGGAAGAGGAGTTGGAAGCCAAGTCTGCTGTAGTTTGTCTGCTCTGGCTTTACTGCTGCATCCTCGGAAAGTTTGGAGCCGCAGGATACAGAAGAGATTTAATCCAGTGTTTTATATGGACTCCACCCTCATAAACCTTTCTCAGTGCTTTGTTTATGCTGTCACTGCTATTCCCAAATTACTTCTGCTGAGGCCTGCAAGCCCTAACAGGGTATTGTTATCCTGAAACAAGCCATACCTGACATAATTATCTCTGCAAATTAAAATTCACGTCACTTTTTTGCTGTTTTTCTTTTGGTAGTTGTTGTTGATAGGTGCCAATATGATGCTTCATGTTGGCAGATAAATGCAGATAATTCTTGCTGCTTACACTAAAAAAAAATCATAAAAGGTAGTTTTAGGTACCAGGGATTCAGGAATCATTTTAGGTGCCAGTTTTTCTATGGTTAGTAGTAAACTAGTCAACTTACTGGATTAAAAGTGAATGAAAACTTTTGTTTAGCCCATAGTAGAGCATAATTTTTTAATCGCTTATTTCAGATTACTCAGCATTTGCAGTAGTGTCAATTTCAGGTGCTGTATATCTCAGGGGGTTATGTAGTGTATACAAACTATCCCCCCAAAAAGTCCTTACACCAAGTTAGTTTTAAGTAACTAAGAGTATTTAAGGCAAGCAGGGGACAGGAAGAGAATAGGATATATTATTTCTGAAAAATATTGGGGCAGATAAAGCTATGAAGTATAGAAGACATGAAACAATGACAGATAAAACAATTATGTAATGCAGAAACAAAATACATTGTAATTTTTATATAATGCTGAAGATTACAGTTAGTCTTCTTAAGAATTATTTGACACATAAACCAGTGTAGAGGTCTTGATGTAGAGGGCTTTATTGGAATTTCACAAAATTTGCATTAATTTATAACTTACGGTTCTTTTTGCACTCTGAATTCTAATGGATTCTAAGACATTCATCATTTTTATGCAAAAATTTACTTTAGAGAGAATATGACAATATAAAAGTCCTTCATGAAAATGGAAATTCTTCTACAGCCACAGAAGTTTCTAATGGAATGATGTGGTCATATGCATGAGAGAATTACATGACTTCAATCTTTTTATAAGATAAAAAAATGAACATTCTAAATATATGGGCCATGGCTCTTCTGAATGAATCATAATACAATGCCATAACCAGCTAATGTTTCCATAATAACTGTTCCCCAGCATTAAAGACATAAGAAGTATTTCAGGCATACTGAAATGCAGGTTCTTCATTCCTAGGAAACAGATCAGGTAAAGTTGTTGACATCAAGTATGTTATACTTCAAGGTGAACAGAAGAAATGAGTTTCAGCTGCAACAGGTTGGTTGAGTATTCTCTAAACTTGAATGATCATCCATGTGAAAGCTGATCTCGTGGTGAACTGTAGACAAAACCACTTGTAAATTCATTTTGTGCTTAGTTCTTCAGCTGTTCTGTCTTCTAATAGCTGTGTTACATATTTCAATACAAAATCTATCTGCTTTTTCCTTTTTAAAATGAGTTTAATGAGTCTAAAATGTACATTGGGTTGTTGTCCTGAGTAACAAAGTATTCTCTTTGAACCTTAGTGTTGTTGTGCAGACCTTCTCATGGCGGGAGTGACTTTCCAGGTACAGAAAACAAAGGCTGTGGCCTGTCCCAGGCTGGGAACGGAGCTCCCGCTCCTGTGATGGCTGGGGCTCTGCACAGGGCCCCCTCACACTGGGGGTGTGTCTGCACTGGCCCATCTCAGAAAAATTAACCTGTAAGAGTCCCCAACTGTTGCACATTCCTTTTTTCACTCAGCTCTCTCTGCCTGCTGGCCTCTGCCACCAGCCCTCTTTTCATGGCGTTTTTATTAAATGATGTACGAGATGCTAGATAGCCTCAAGTCATCATGTGTCATCAAATAGTGATGAGATGCTAATTGATAATCACTATAATTATCAAATTAGACTTTGTGAGGTGGTGGTAGGAGTGAATCATTTGGCCCCAGTGGCTGCCTACTGTACTTGGAGGAACATCCTCCTGCAGAGTCTGGCTCAGGGGTCTGCATGCCTGGGCAGAGTCCTGGGAATACACAGAGCTCCTGCAGCTTTGGAATTTATTCCTTATGTATGAGATTAACAAACACGGATGCCTACTGAGGTACAAAATGTTTACTAAACTACTGGAATATTTGTATGGAAATAGAAAAATTCTGCTTATTTAAAATAGGTTGGAAGTTGCTAGAGGCTACTCTACATGCATCTTAATGGATTTAAGTACCTTCCCAATGTCTATCTTTTGTTGAGGAATGAAAGAATACTTTGAAAATATATTTCTTTGGATTGATAGCTGTTGTTCAGAAAGATTTTAAAATAGATAAAAGCAGAGCAAAGCTTTAAGCTTCTCCAGCAGGAGCCTGGTATCTTTAAATATTAAGAAAGAGAAGCTTGTCTGATTTTTCTTAGTTTTATGGCAATTGAACTGTAATCTTTTTATGCTACTTAATCAAATCTGTATTCAGAATTCTACAAATACCTGAATGTAGGTTTAAGGTGATATTGATATGCATTATGCTTTGAAAGAAGCCATGACCCAGTAGATAGATGAAAATGTTTCTGGGGCCCAACTTCCTTAATTCAAATATTTGATCTGGTGTATTATAAATATGCTGAGTGTAAGAAGTCTTTTCAAGCAAATTTCAAATTGCATTAGGTGCAGAGATGATACACAACTTGCATAGAGTATTTGGTCGTTAGGAGGATGGAGAGATAGTAAAATGTTAGAGCAATACCTACTGGAGAGTGAAAAAGATTGTGAATTAAATGTAGTAGGAACCATTTCTAATTCCAAAAGACTCTGTTGATCTTTATTGGAAACTCAAGATTTTGTATTGGGTTTGCCTTTTGTGTTTCTTTTCTTTAGAAAGCATTTAAAGTATGTGCTACTTTTAAGCAGTTGAATTTTTTGTGTATATAATTATAATAATTAAGCAATTGATTTGGAGGAGTAGATCCAGGCCCAGTCTAAATAGAACTGGGGTGGAGATAGTTGGCATTTTCTGTGGCCAGATCATGCAACTTCTCACTCTCTCTGCTGTGGTAACTCTTGGTTTGCTTTATATGTTTATGTTTTGCTGGAAAAGTACCTATTCTTAAGACTTCTTACAGCAAGTTCAAAGAGCTGTGAGCACATAATATTAACATTCCAAGTGCAGTGTTTCAGATGATTCCTTGAGCGTGCAGTGTAATGTTAGAGCTGAAGGGAGCCCATAAGTAGTGGGTGTTTATTATCGTTGTGTTCATGCACTGCCAGGAGATGCTCAGAGCAGGAATGGCCTGGTGTGGAGAGAGGCTGTGGTAGCTCTGCTCTGTGGCTTTCATCTCACTTAAGAAGAACAGAAGGCAAGTCTGTGTCCTTGAAAAGTTGTTCTGGAAGGTTCTGCCATCTCTGCATAGTCATGTATTTTGAATAACAAAGGAAATGTTGTCTAATGTAAAGATTGCTGAAACAAACCATAGAAATACTAAAAAACAATTTCACATGAGTTATCAGGAAGCTGTTAAGTGAAGGGACTGGGCTTTTGTAGATCTGAGAGGGATTTTTTTAACTGACTTATTGTTCTTATCACCATACATGTACAAGTCTGGAACACATTCTTGACTCAAAAGATTTCCATGCATTTATCAACTTTCTGTACAGCTTGACCTGAACATCACATTCTGGATGGCCTGGTTATTTGGTCCAGCTGGACCTTTGTGCTGTGATGAATCTGTGGGCTGACTAGAGGCAATTGGATTCCTCATGGAGCAAAATATTGTTCATGCTGAGTTCATTACAGAAATAGGCATTTCCTCCACCCTCTGCATATGTACATATAAACATGTATTTAAATAGCTGTTAAGGAAAAAGTTGATGCTATGTTGATATTTTCAAGATTGTGTTTTCTTGAAGTTAAAACATAGGAAATAGAACAATTTTCATCGGATTTGTGTAGAGATTAGAAGATGCCAGAAGTAAGGTACCTTTGCATCTTTAATGCAAATTCTTAATGCAGGTACATTATGATTAAGTTTAAATTGTTACCTATTATTTTTCCTGTCTACATAGTCAGAACTGAGACTGAGTGCTGCCCACTGATCAGTTTTTCAGTATTTTGTTTTCTTGTCAGTGCTTGGCTCCATCTTTCATTTGCTTGAAATCTTTTAAATTCAGCACAAGAAGACTTTTGTGTGAACCAAAGGAAGAACTGTTAGCAGCTATAGCATGGCATTGGATTAGACTACTTACAGTTGTTACAGCTGGAAAGCAAGTAGTTGGTGAGATTTGGGCTCTATTTCTGACTATCAAGTGAGCATTTTCTAGTGAATAAAAGACTCTTCGCTGCACGTGCCTCAAAGATGACCCTTCACCATGCATAGAGCTCAAGTAGAACAAAAATGTAACTTCATGGAAAGGCCTGTTGCCAAAGAATTTGGGGGTTATGAAGTTATATCTGCCCCCTGTGTAAAGTAAGACTGCAGTTCCTTTACAGACATGGCCTTTGGAATGTCACAACCCCAGAAGGTTCAAAGGGTGACATGGCTGAGAAGGGAGGAGCCTTTTATTTTAAAGTGATACCAACTTCATTGCTTTTAAACGTACATGATTGGGTTTGTAGGATCTGCTCATGGCACAGATTCTTGACTTCTAGATGTGTGTGATACTTGTGTATGATATCTTGAGCATTTGTATTGTTGGTTTACAAAGAGAGATTTTTTTTGTTCTGCCTTTTCTACAGAAAATAACAAATCTGTTCCTAGAATAGACACTGGTCTGTTGCTAATTGTGTTTTAGCAGTGAAATGCCTCTGAGGTGCAATACAAATGGCACCCTCACTAAGATTAGAAATGTAGATCCATAGGCTTTTTAAGGGGGGTGTTTTTAATTTTCAGCTGTTCAGCTCCCTGGGCTAGCACAGACTCGGGTCACACAGGAATCGGGGACATTGCAAAGGAGGTGATGGGACAGCCTGGCCAGGGCATGACCCTGGCAGTGTTCCTAAGATCAGCTTCAACTGGGGGGGAATTTTCCAACTTTGACAAAACACAAGGCAATGTACATGGCCTGACTTCTTACAAATGTGTGGAGACTGCTGCTCCTGGGGAGAAAATAGTGAAGTGAGGTGGTTTAGAAGACTTTAGTTTTTTCTCTGAAAGTCCCTTTCAGTGAGTTTCTCTGTCTGTTGTGTGGAGTATTCTCAACCTGAGTTTATAAGGTAGAGTTTAAATAATATAAATTTAAGTAATATAAAAATTCCCCTTAATCCCCTGATATCTCAATTCTGTAGGCTGATGATAGGAATAATACTTTCTTCTCAAACAAAAAGAAACTTTGCAACTTAAGTTGCAAATCCACCAGTATTATTTTTAAAGTTTCTGTTTAATGCAGAGATTCAGAGGGTTAAAAAGGGGAGGTGTGAGCTCCAACAACTCTGATTAAAGGAAGTCTTTAACAGCACTTAATGCAAGATGTGGAAGTGGATTGTACAATCTTACGTCACACCATTCAGATAACTTTTGAAGTGTCATTTTTATAAACAATAAAGCATTAGAGCTTTTTATGCAGATAATGTGATTCTTTAATCCTGTTTTTCTCATTTCCATGCTCTACTGCAGCAGCCTGAAGAGCAAGTTGATTCTGGTAGATAAATCAACGTCCCTTAGGTCTCTTTAAACCACTTTATGGTCTTTTAAGCCCTAAGCCATATATTTTTCCTAATAAACTCCTTGGACTAACATGTTACCTAAAAAATAATTTGTTGTGTATTGCTCTCTTGGACCAGAAAGTAGAGAATGATGATAACATAGTTTCAGTGTGTGTTGCCAGAAGGGTCCCACATTGATTCCAGGCTGCAATTGAAGTTTGTAACTCATTATTACACAAAGAACCAGAAGGTCTGTTGACACTGCTTTCATCCTCAGGTTCATATTTGTCAAATTTTGTGTATTTATTAGCTGAGAATGTTGTGGCTTTGATATGTGGTTTTGGCATTGAGTTCATAGGAGACCAACTCAGTAGCAATGCTACTTTTTAAGAGAAGCTGCTAAGGAAATAATGGAACTATAGTGCAAATATTTAAAATGTTTAGACACTTAGAAAAAATTATTTTGTTAAACTGGTGCTGTTTGCTCACCTAACATTTGTATTAAGCACAGACTCAGTTCTAACGCTGTAATTGCAGTCTTGCTGGTGCATTGGGGAATGAATGTCCCTGTTTCTTATTTCTTATCTGTCAAGAAGTGCAAAGGCCATTCATGACTAAATACTTTGAAGTAACTAAATGGTATATGATTATTGGAAAAGAAATATATGGTGCAGTGCCATACCTGCTGTTCAAGGATAGTACATTTATCATAACATGGAACACATTGCTGGAGTATTGAAGTGCTTGGGTGAAGGTGAAGGGAATTCTGCATCAGTATTTCTAAATGTGTGTACTGATAAGTTTAAGTCCTCTTGAATCTGTGTGTGTGTAGGGGTACAACAAACTTTTCTTGTTTCTGACTGTTTCCTTTCCTTCAGGGTCAAGAGATTGAATAAACCAGATCCTACCTATCATGTGAACGTAACATTTGCAAACCAGCACCTTTGTGCTTTCTTCCCCGCTGTCCCTGTTGTTGAGGAGGAAGTCATTGGCACTTTTGTTTTATGCCGTGATGCATAAAAAAAACTTTTACAGCAGCTTTGCTGATAGTGCTCTGGCAATACTGCTGTGCCCTGGTGAAGGCAGTGCTGTTGTGTGCACATCCGTGTGTCCCACCCTTCCCTCTGCTGCCTTTATCCCTTTGTCTCAGGCTGACACAGCCTCTACCCCAATGTGTTTTTGCTCTCAGATTAGTGCTCTCCATGCTGTTGTCTACAAGCATTGCCTCCTGCCAGGGACAGGCTGAGGAGGAGGCTTAAACCCTCTGATTCTGCACTTGCAATGTGGAGCAGATCCTGCCGTGATCCTCTCCCTGGGCACAGAGTGCCTTTTCTAGGACACGTGCGTTGTGCTAAGCAGGGCTTTTGTTGTGCTGGAGGCCTTGTCATCTGGAGAGCAGATGAGCAGGAAGATTGTTTAATAGTAGATTATCCCAGCATTTTTTTGAAATGTTAGATAAGTCTAAGAGGCAAGAGATCAAGAACAGTAGCTCCTGTGTTTCACCTTTTGTTGTTTTTATTGCCATGAAGACATTAGATTTGTTGTTGAAGATGGAGAAATGAAATGAAAAAACATTTTAATGCCACTTCAAGCACCAGATTTTAAGATAAATTCTATCAACTAATTTGCCATTTCTCTCTAGAAGTTGTTTTGTTTTTACAAACATAATTGTTTACTTGTGAATGACATCTGATGTATCTGAAATGAAGAAAGTATGTGGATTATTGTTAAATTAGTTTCCTGCATTGGCCTGTGCAACCATAACTTTCTACCATGCCGTATTTTAACTAGGAAGAATATTTTGTTTTTTATCTTAAACTTCATTTTTAAGCTGGTGTGTTATCTTCTCTCTTAGAACTCCTTTGCAAGGTTCCTAGCTTTTAAGAACTAATGAAAGGTCAGTGTTTTGTTCTGGGGTTTTTTTATCCTCTTGAAAAGAATATATATTTTGTATAGTAACTTCATAAAATTAGTCGACTGGGAGAAGGTGTTTCCTGTTCACAGAACCTAATCATGCTAGTGCTCATTATCCATAGAACAAGGCTAAAATTTCACTTTTAGGTGTTCCGTTTCAGGGAAATGGGAGAATAGGTCAATTGACTCTAGTTAATTCAATTACAAGATAGGCCAGGGATGGTATTGTTTAATAAAATCATCAACAGAAAATTTCAAGTGACTCTCAAGATAAACCTCCCATTCATACACAAGTTTGAAGCAGCAGTGAATAACAAAGCAAGATTTGTATATTGAAAACTTTTTTCCAAGCTGTTTATGTAGTACCTAACATCTTCATTTCAAGTTTCTCTGTACAAGTGTTGATAGCAATCTTACTCAGATTTAATTAATTATATATGGCTTATTATTAGCATTTAATGGGTCAAATATTTAAGCATATTTTTCTGAATCTTTAGTTGAGAATTCTGAGTCAATGGCACTCATGTCAAACTCAGAATTTTAAGTGCTGGTAATTCAATGTTGCATTCACTATGTAAATGCATCATAATTAAAATGATGCCTTGTCAATCCCATTCAGGTTTCTTGTGAGTATAATTTTCAGCTTTCATATACTGGATGTAGCTCTGTCTTCTGCTACCCAAAACCAGAACAAGATATATTTATGGTGTACTGGTGTCAGTAAAAACCTGCAGTGCTAACTGCTGTGCCTGTTTAAACTCAAAGAGTGAAAATCTTCCTGATTCTGTTAAGGATGTCCAGGTCAAATCTAAAACTTTTTTTTTTTTTTATATTTTTCAAGTAGTTCAACTGCAGTATATAAAAGAATACTGGAGCAGCCACTTAGAAAAGACAGGATGGCTCTGCAAGTGATCCCATGGGCAGATATGGACAGTTCTCATCCTTATAGTTGACAAGTGGAATAGAAGTTTTCATGTAGTATATAAAAAGGAGATGCTGAGTAATTTTGGATTTCCACACTTAATATGTGAACAAATGTTCGTACATGTCACAACAAATCTTGAAAGAGTTCTTCATGCTCTAAGAGCCTTTCTGTAGAGCTGCAGGACATTATAAACACTGCTAAACCAGCTTCTGTGCAAATGGTCACTAGAGTGGAGTAAGTGCTAGCTGTCACTTTATTAAAAATAATGGCTTAATTACTCATGTTTGCTTGAAATTCATTGCAGTGTGAAGTGATTAGGCATTGGTGCTTTGGTAAATTATGGCATATTGCAATTTTCTGTAACCAATTAGTGAGTGTTGGTGTTGGGCACGTGCAGTGCACCCAGTTGTCACTCATTTCATTAACATCCAGATCTGTGCTGTTGCCAGAAGACTTCTGTTGCAACTCTAAAACATGTGACAAAGAAAGTGGGTATATATATATATATGAGAAGCTCAGAAAAGACAGCAGATAAAAATTACAGTGCAGTTCTAAGCACATGACTGCCTTGACTGAAAAGCTCCCCAAACCAGTACTAGAGTTGCCAGATACGGCGTTCTCATAATTCAGTCAAATCTTCTATTCTGAGTGAAAGGCAAATGTTGCCTTCATACATACTTGCAGCTCTCTTCCAGACATCCAGCAGTCTCAGCTGTCTCGAAATTCTGGAGAAGTGGCTATATGCTGAAAAAACTGTGTGTTTGCCTGCTTGTTTAGATGCTGCATCAAGGCAAACAGAACACCAGACACAGCTACTCAGAACTCATGTAGTAAGTTGGCAGCAGAATGTACTGTACAGATGAAGAACTGTCGGTAGTGATTGATATATTGGGGTTTTTTTAAGCCTTCAGTGTGTTCAAGGCTTCTGAAGTCCCATTTCTGATGCTGATGCTGGTCAGAAGTTCTTTTACTGTTCTCATTTTTGTAGACAGAGTATTTTTGTGATTTAGATGCATGTATGGCTGAATTTCAGATTTGTAGGCATGATTTGTGTTTAAGACTTGTTACGGTTTAAGCCCAGCTGGCAGCTGAGTACCACAAAGCCACTCACTTCCCCTTCCTTGGGGGAAGAGGATTGGAAAAGTGAGAAAACTTGTGGGTTGAGATAAAGACATTTTACCAGGTAAAGCAAAAGCTGTGTGTGCAAACAAGGCAACCCAAGGTGTCTCTTCACCTTGTCCCCTCAGCAGGCAGGTGCTCAGCCATCCCTAGGACAGCAGAGCTCATTAATGGTGATTAACGATGTCTTGGAAAGTCAAACCCATCATTCCAAACATCCCCCACTCCTCCTTCTTCCTCCAGCTTTACATGCTGAGCATGACTCCAGATGGTCTGGAATGTCCCTTGTGTCAGCTGTGCAGGCTGTGTCCCTCCCAATTCCTTGTGCACCTCCAGCCTCCTCTCTGGCAGGGTGGTGAGAGGACAAAAGGCCTTCACTCTGTGCAAGGGCTGCTTAGCATTAACAAAATCATCTCTGTGTTATCAACAATTTCTTTTTCAGCACAAATCCAAAACACAGCCCCCTACCAGCCACTGTGAAAAAAATTGACTCATCCCCAGCTCAAACCAGCAAATGACTGCATCTGTAAATGCATTTTCATTTTGTACCTTGTATATTGACAGAGAAACTGTATGAAATGGCATGATCTTAAATGGAGATCTCGAATCTCATAAATCTGCATTGTGAAATGTAATCGTATTAGAGGCAGAACACTTGTGGTTTTTCAATTATAGTGGTGCTTTTTCATATCACTGTGTGTGAAGCAGTTCTGTCAGAAACAAAGAGTTCAGAGCTCTCAGACATACCATCTTTGAAGAAACAGCTAAAGGCAACAGGTTTCAAGCTCTTTGAAGCCTTTTCTCTCTGAGTCCTTGTTAAAGGATGTCTCTCATAACTACTGGTCACTTACTAAGCCTGTTTCTAAATTTGTGGGAAATCACATGAAGTGCATTATCGCATATTCATGTCGCACAGAAAGGCATTGTATTATTCCTTATGTAGAGCACATTTGTATTTTATAACTTGCAGAAGTTCAGTTAATTGCAGAGAACACTTTCAGTAGGAGGAGCCATCTCAACTAATATAAAGAGGAAGGGTAAGATTTGTGTGAGTTAGCTGAACATGATAACAAATGTAATTATACTAATATAACAATGTGATGTATGAAAGCAAGAGATTTTAATTTTAGCCTGCATTCTGTAGAGATTACAGGTTAGGAACATTCTTTGGCATAGTGCTTTATACTTTAAACAGTTTTGAAGAGTTACAAGCTTTAAATATTTGTATTGCAGTTATAAGATTCTTAATTTTCCTTTAGACATTTAAAAGCTTCAGTTGTGTTGGTATGGTTTTAAAACTTTTTTGGTAGAAGAATTAATGTATACAATGTGGTTTATAATAAGTGTTACTGAAGTTATACAGATTCATTCCAATGAAGTTCTTCAGTGCCAATGTGTAAACTGCTCTCCTCTCCTTACTCTCACTCTTATTTAATTTTTTTTCACTTAAACAAATGTGGGGGTTTCTGTGTGAAAAGAATGTGTTTCAGCAGGTTTCAGGAACTGAGATATTGGTCTGTCCCCTCACTCAGATTGGTAATGGAAGTAATACGCTTTCCAGGTGAAAAGTTTGTTGAAATGTAAGGATTTTATGATGAAATATTGACTTTTGAGATACACAAGTTTCATAGCAGTTCTTAATAAAGCAAATGAGTCCCATGTTTTCCATTTTAGTTTTATGGTTGCTTTTTTGGGTTGGTTTCTTTTATGTCGTAATCTGGCTCTGTACAACAGGTTTAAGAAAATAAACAGAATCAGATTGTTGACATGATCAAAACCATGGTAAGTTTTCTAAACAGAAATTTTGTTTGAACCAGGAAAAGACGTGAGTCAATATCTTCATATGTATCTGAAGGAAATATGTGTAGTAAGAAAAAAATGTAGTACATTTTGACTAATGTTGCTTATGAAGTTGCACAGAGCAGTGTGATGGCTCCTCAAGTTAGTAAAAGCCATAACCATCAATCTTCTACTGAATATGTGTGAGCTATTTAATAAAATTAGATGTTTTTCCAGGTCTTAAATCTTACAGGTTGTTTACGAAGATGTTCCAGACAGAAACAGCAATACTGAACTGTGGGTTGCATTTCCCTGTACTTGGCAATCCCAGATGTGTAGATCACCTAATCTCAAGAAGGCAGAATTTATTCTGAATTCTGGTCTTTCCCTTACCTAGATCCAAAGGAAAGATATGTGCTCTCAGTAACACAAATATTTAGAGCTGTCCAGCCTTTAGGTGTTTCACAGTCCAGAAAAATGCAAGTAAATAAATGAAAAGCATTTCCTCTAGTTGTCATGCTTTCAGAAATCACTGATAGAATTCATGATATTTCATTATGTACATTTTTTCTTCTGTGGAATCTTCTTCCTGTAAACCCAAGCATTCCATATTCCCAGAGCTTTCCTTTACCCATGCCCCTTTTTATTTTGCCTGCTTTGATTGAGTTTTTTGGTATTGTTTGTTAATTTATTCCTTTTGTAGCTAATGCAGAGACTTTGGTTAGCAGAATGGATATCCTGTGTGGGAGAAAACACAGATACTGCATAAATGGCTTTTTCCATGCTGGAAGATGAAGGATCTTTCTTGAGTTCTTATCTATAAATTTCTGATGCCATCTACCTGGGCAGAGAACAGAACACATATCTCACAACTGTGAGGTACAGGGGAAAAAGTTCAAAAGGAGAATTGGCTAAAAGCTGTGGGCTCCTGCTGGGGGTTTTCTCTGAGCAGGTCTCTGGGACCTGTGGAGGGCAGAGCTCTGCTCTGATCCTGAGGCCTTTGCAATTGTCTCTCTCACCCTGGAGCTCCTCTGGTGCCAGGAAGTCTGACCTGTTTATCTAAATCATCATGGAATCTTTGAGATTGCAGGGAAGCCACAAGTTCCTGCACACCGAGCAAGGATTAGTGTTGTTACACTTCAAAATAGCACATCCCAAAACTATTTTAAAATGGCACCAACTTAGCACAGACCATCTCCTGGATCCCCTCTTTTTAACACTTCCAATTTATAATGCTGCAGGTAGAGGAGTTTGAGTACTGTGGTCAGAATGGAAGAGGAATTCTTCATCATTTATCTCCTATAGTGTCTTGATCACTGTTTGACCATCTTGGATCTTATTCATATCATATCATCTTCATACATCATCTACAGAATTGTTTATTAAGTTCTGAACAATTAAACAATGCAAACTCATTCAAGGCAAAATAACTGGAGCAAGTGCTGGTGGAGCACTTGCACAATGTCAATATTGCATTGATATTGCAAATATCATTCGTTCATTCATTTTTTGTATCTATTTGACAGCATGACATAATTTAAGAGAAGAAAAATAGATTTTAATTAGCATATTTCTGTATTACTGAACAGCTAATTAGGGAAATTAAAGTACTTTCTCAGCTATGAATAGTACGTTAAAAGAACTGTGCAACAAAAATACCCTTGTAGCTGTACTGCTGACTTCCTGGAAAGTACCCATTTAATTCTATTACAGATTATTAGTGGTGTATCATAAAGTTGTGTGAGTGCTCTCAGTTGAAGTGAAGAGAATTATAAAGACAGAAGAATCAAACCTTTGAATATGGTTTGATCAGAGTTTGCTAGAGACTTTATTATATTGACTAATTCATAGGGCAGTGCTAATAATGTAAAAAATCTGATACTTGGGGCTTTAGATTTTTAATATGAATGCCACAGTAATGGGGAAAACTGGCCTCATCATCCAAGGGAGTTTTACAGTTTTGTTTTTTTTTTCCCAGTGTTTTTGATTATTAACTGAAAGTTATTTTTAGTCAGTTTTCACATTTTGAAAACTTTCTCTGAGAATTTTTTATAAGGACTCCTGTATAACAAATGATTTTCCTCCCAGGTCGAATATTTAACTAGCACACAGTTTTTCTGGCCTGCTAGTCTAGGAAGAATTTCTTCACTGGAAGGTGGTGAAACATTGGAAGGGGCTGCCCAGGGTGCTGGAGTCACTGTCCCTGGGGGTGATTCAGAAAAAATGAAGGCACTTGGTGCCATGGGCTGGTGGTCAAGGTGGTGATCAGTCAACAGTTGGGCTCGATGATCTTGGGGGCCTTTTCCAACCTCACTGATTCCATTATTATTTTGATAATTCAGTTTGCTAAATGATTTATTAGTAACACAAGGAATACAACAAAATTCATGAGGAATACTTTGAAGTTCCTGTTGGTCCCTTAGCTTTGCAGAGAACTACTTCTCTGGGAAGCAGACAAATATTATTCTGGCTTTATTGCTGCTTTGAGAGTTAATGACCATAATAACGATAAGCATATCTTGCTAATTGTCCACTAGTTTTGGTTTTAATAACATTTTAATTTGCATATTGGTCATATGCTGAAAACACATGGTTTTAATTGTTCATCTTCAATTAGCATAGCTTTTCACACTTTTTGAATGGGCTTTCAAAAAGTTTAAAAACTGCTGGTCTAAAAAGTTTGTCAAAATGAATTGAGACACAAATGTGAAAAAATAGGCTTGTGTCAAAAATACTGGATTTGAGTTAAAAACTTGAGTTCTAAGGTCAGTCTTGCGCTGTGTGGTTTTCAGCCTGGAATGTTTTGGGCCATTATGACCATTACCAAATTGTCTGACTTCTGTGTTTTATCTTGGAAAAAATGGATTATTGTTTAGAGCCTAGATTTACAGTTTGAAAGGATAAATTATTGATTGTTGGCATTTTCCACAATATCAGATACTACTCTAAGATCTTTCTTCGAGGATGAAATTTAATTTCTTTGATCTTGTAAAAGTGAAGTAGAAAAGCATACTTTAGGTTGATTTGGGGAAAAAAAGCTTTTACAAATAAAAAGATGTTTTCATATTTGCATTATTTAAAATGCATTTTTTGTCTTATAAATATGCTAATCTTTATAAGCTGCTTCTGGTGTGACATATGGTTTGTAATTTTCAGTTCTTTGACATCAACCTACTTTCTATTACATAAAAATGTACAATTGGCAGGGAAAATTAGTATGTTCAATGGCACCACACTTAGAAGACTTTGAGAAGTATCTGGGGTATTTATCTGTGTTATAAGCAGACAGATGTTTGAAGAGGTCTTGGAGGTTCTGTTAATTGTGTGTTTGTTCCCTTTCAGACAACATTTCTTTGGGGCTTGGTCTGATGGAAAAATTGCAGATAAATACTTGTGAATAAAAGAGCAAAGCTCATTATAACATATGTTTGTATTTTAAGTAGTTTTATATATCTAAAAGGATATTTAGCTTAGAAATAATTAAGATTATTTTCTCAGGGGGATGGAGCAATGAGAGGAAAGAAAAAAATAACAAAACAAGTTTTAAAAGATCGACTGAAATGACTCCTTAATCTGTCAACTGGGACTTAGTCATTTTCATTGTGTTAGGAAAAGAAGGAAAATTAAATGATAAATTCAAATTCTGTAGACTTTTACTAGTATAGAGCCAATGACTGAAAAACTTGAACTAAATGAACTGAAAAAGACCCAGGAATAAAGAGCGTTACTTTTGCCATCATACTGCTGTGGACATGGAAGGAGATTTGTCTTTCTTTTTCCCCTTTTTGAAATGTATTCTGTTACAACTGTTGTTGATCTCCCTCTGTTCCCCATTCTGCAGGGCTGTGCAGAGATAAAATCTGAATTGAAAAACTGTCTTGAGTACCTTGGAATAATCTGCAGTCATGGGGCAGAGTTCAAGTGGGAGGTTCCTTGATCTTGTCCCTGCCCTCTGGATCACGTGTGCAATTTGAAATATTCCAGCTAACCCTGTCCAAGGTTTTTCACTCCTTGTTGAAAGCAGCTGCTGAGAATCTCAAGTGCTCAGCTCTTCTCCAGTGACACTGAAGCTGGGTTTGTGGTTTGAACTGCCTGAAGCAGATGCCAAAGAGCTCGATAGAGCATAGACCCACTTGTTAGATCTTAAATAGTAGAATATGTTAAAAATAGTTGCTTTTACTGTCAAGTGTTTTCTGTTCAGTTTACCTGCAATTAAATGTTGTTACATATACACTTCTGCCTTTTCTAAAAAACATTTTCTCCATCTTAGCAATGTGAGAGGTACTTGCTAAGCTGAGGCAAGAGAGCTACAGGCAGTTTGACCTGACTCGTGGTGTGAAAGGGTTCTTTACTAGAAACTGATGCTGAAGAACATTTTCAAGAATTAATTCATTATTTTTGGTTGTGGAAGGCTGGTTTGATTATGATTTTCATTTAGCTAAGTCCCATCCTCAAATCACTCAGCAATGATTCCGTACAATTTTATTAAAACTAATGAAATGAATACTCTTTTCATAGGCCAAATTCAGTGTGGTACTTCAGCAAAAGCTTAATTTCAGCTACATGAGAAGTGATATTATTGATAAGTCAAGCATCCTTTACCCTACTCAATTATATCATAATTTGTATTTAAAAAACCCCTTTCAGTCATTTGAGATCTTTCATAATAAAATTTTTCTGTAAATTATTCTTAGTAAATGAAGAATTTCCTATTGGTCTTGCTTGGCTTTATTTACTCTAGTGGTTTTGTTTTGTTTGTTTTTTGTTTTATTTTGAGTGGTGTGCAGAATTTCTTGTACTTTTGGGCCAGTAGTTTAATATTTCTACCAAAACTGTCAGGAACACCACTGAAGTTTTGTCACATGTTTTTGCTCTCTACTCAGGGCTTCTTCTTTTTTTACACTAACATCTCCAGTCTTGTTTTGACTTGACACAAAGTGGTCTGCATTTAGTAAGGTCAAAACTGTAGGTGGTGAGAATTAGCAGCTGTCTGGAGTAATTCTGTTTGGACTGACAGACTGGAGGTGTGGCTGTGGTCCACCTGCCATCTTTGCCTTTCTCAGTGTACACGAAGGCTTTGAGCCCATCAGGATCTTGGGGACATTAGGTCACAATTTCCCTGAGCAGCCTCACCAGGACCCTCCATCCCTCCATCTGGAGGGTGGAGCTCTCTTTCAGCTCAGGGCTGGGAGTTTGGTCCCTCCCTGCTGGAGGGATCCCAGCCCTGTGGGAGAGTTTGGATGGCCCCCTTGGTGCTGTCCCTGTACCCATTTCTGTCTCTGCTCTGCCCTAGTGTCACTGTCTCCTGTCCTGCCTGGGGTTGTCAGCGGGTTCCACTCCCTGTTTCTCCTCTCCCTGCTGTGCTCGGATGCTCTGGGGCTGCACCTGAATGCCAGGGAAGCCCCTGGTCTGGGATCACACTTGGTCCTGCTTTGCTCTCCCTTTGGGAACAGCCAGCCCTGGCTGCTGCTGGACACTGCTTCAGTGTCCTGTGTAAAGAGACTCTCTCAGCACTGGCAGCCAGTCCTGGTGTTGTCCTTTTCCAGCAGTGGCAGGAGTGGCAGACAGAGCTCCCTGCCTCGGTGCCGTGCCCTGGCATCTTCCCAGCTCCTCACACCTGCCTCTGAGCCCCTCGCCTTGCTGGACTCTCCCTCTTCCAGGCTCATTCTTCCCCACCATGGCCATAAGGCTGTGAGCTTTTTGTGATCATCTGCTGCTTCATGGCTAAACTAAATATGTTTAATTTTGAGTATGGTTTTAAAAGATAAATTAACTAAAACACAATGGTGCAGATGCCACAATTCAGTGACTCAGAAGAAGAAGGCAGGGGGGCTGGAAGGGGATTCAAAGGTTCAACAGTATATTCTCCTGGGCTATGGCAGGATCAATCATAACAACACAACTCCTGACAGATATTTATTTAATCTGTTTTCTAAGCACTTCAGTAAGGGAGATTCCAGCTCTTCCATTGTCAATCTGTTCACTATTTAACTATCCGAGCTGTAAAAAACAAATTTTCTTGAGTTCAGAATCTAATTGCTTTTGCTGCTACCAGTACTCCAGATTGCTAAAGTAGATGGTATTTTGGACACCTGCTATCCATAATCCTTTTCTGTTTCATGGGTTTGATGAGCCTTTGCTGCTTGCATTGAAATTTGAAAAGAACAGAACTGAGCTGTCCTTTGTTAGTGGAGTAAACACATATCCAAACTGTGTCCTCAAGAGATTACTCAGCCAAGTTTTGGAAAACTGCTTGGAAAATCTTAAGAGTGCTGAGGAAGAGTTGGCAGTTAGGACTTTCATTAGAAAAAAAACCCCACAAAATATCACAACAAAAACACCAACACTTCTGTAAGCAGTGGCACTTTTGCAGCCTTCGGTCAGGAGTGATGGTGAAGTTTTCTGCTCGTTCCAGATGTGATTCTGTGCAGTCTGGTGCGTTCTCAGTGTATTCTCATGGTGAAGTCAGTCACCTTTCAGGGATGTCTGATGAGAATCCTTTAGATCTGAACATTTGCTAAGTCAGACACCCCCAGCATTCCCCTCAGTATAAATTCCTCAGGACTGCTCAGCTGGGAGGAAACACCATTAACTCAGTTCTTAAGATAAAACTGAGTTACAGAATTTCGGTTATCAGAGACTGAAGTCCAGCTTCCTTCTTGCTTCATAGCAGTTGCATGAAGTGCTGCTTTTGCAGGACTGCATGCTCGCAGGCCAGTTACAAAGTAAGAATCTTGAAGTGTAAAACATATGGGAGATTTCAGAGTTTAAGGAAATAGTACCTGTAGCTCAAGAAAAATTCTATTGCTTTGTTAATTTGATTTGTAGGGTTTGAGTTTCTTTCCCCAAGGAAATGCCAAAGTTATTTAATTTGGAAGACTGCTTGCATGTGCTTAGCTGCAGGGAAAAGGAGGAATTTTCATTGGGGGAGATAAAAAAAATAGGTGTTGGAGTGGGGTTTAAAAAAATTGAAATGGACTGAAAGAAGAGAGCAGGAGTGTAAGACTTTAGAATGGGATTTTTTGTTTAGATAGGTGCTCATACTTTTGCCAAAGAAAGTTCTTTGTAGGACAAGAGTCCACATTTCAGGACAAGCCGGGAGATCAGAGACCCAAGGCATGAAGTTTGCTATCCTGAATTCTCACAAACACCCAATAGAAGGAAAGCTCAAGGGAACTGACAATCAGAAGAAAAAAAATTTTTGCTTATCTTGTCATCATGCATTGTGTGACTTCTTTTAAACTGTGAAGCTACTTTGTGCTTCTGTTCCCAAATGTCCTAGAATGAATAATCTGTGTATCAGACTGGAACTCTGGAGGAGACCGATTTCAAAGGACCTGCAGCCCGTGGGGCCATGGGGCTGTGTCACCGCGGCACCGCTGCAGGTACCGGGAAGCTTTGAAATCACCACAAGAACATGAACGGCCAGTGCTGGGCCATATCCAGTTGAAGGCAGCCTGAAAACCGCTTGAATACAGCTCGGCCAGAAGGCCGGGTGTCCCTCGGGATGAGGCGGAGACAGCCCGGGTGTGCCCCGGGTGTCCCTCGGGTGTGCCCCGGGTGTCTCTAGGGTGTCCCTCGGGTGTCGCTCGGGTGTCTCCCGGGTGTTTCCTGGGTGTCTCCCGGGTGTTTCCCGGGTGTCTCTAGGGTGTTCCTCGGGTGTCCCCCGGGTGTCCCCAGGGACGAGCCCGGAGCGCGGGGGCTGCAGGGGCGGTGCGAGGCCGCGGCGGTACCGCCAGAGGGCGGCAGAGGGCGGCGCAGGCAGCGCGGGCGGGGAGGCTGCGGGGCGGCAGCGACCCCCGAGAGAGCCCGAGAGAGCCCAGCCCCGACCCCCGAGAGAGCCCGAGAGAGCCCAGCCCCGACCCCCGAGAGAGCCCGAGAGAGCCCAGCCCCGACCCCCGAGAGAGCCCGAGAGAGCCCAGCCCCGACCCCCGAGAGAGCCCAGCCCCGACCCCCGAGAGAGCCCAGCCCCGACCCCCGAGAGAGCCCGAGAGAGCCCCGACCCCCGGCCCGCCCTCAGCACCGCCCGGGAGCCTCCCCGCAGCCCTGGGTGTTCATTGAAACGCGCTCGTTTGATGCAGGGCGCCGTCCCCGTTAGCGCACGCGGAGGGATGGAGCGCAGACGCTGCTCCGCTCCAGCCCCAGTGGCCGCAGGAGCCGGGCATGGTCGTACGGGAGGATGTCTGGAGTAGCTCAGTAAAAACACCTTCTGTGTGGTGTAGGAGGATATGTGTGTGTCTCAAGTTGGGATGATAAAGGATTTGACACACTTTAATGTAGGATTAAGAACTTAAAATGTGAAAGAGATCGCTGAAGGTGATGGTTTAACGTTCCTTTTCCAGTTGAGAAATGGATTTTTCTTCTCCTTTCATTGCAAGAGAAGTATAGGCTAATCCAGCAAATAATTCAATATTATCAAAATCCATTTGATTTTTGTCAGAAAAACACGTTCGATTCAGTTTTCATGTTCAACCTGTTGAAGGATTTGATGAGCTAAGAGTTACAGGAGGCTTTCTGGATAACTAATGACTTGTTGACTATCCAGTTACCTTCTCAAGAGAAAATGATCCCAGAAAATGGCCTGCACATTTGAAGGAATATTTCATGCAAGATCTTCTGCTACGTTCAGTATACAGCTGAAGCCCCAGTAACTTTAACAGGGTCAGGATTTTATGGGAACTTGTCTTCTGTGTTATCCTTCATAGATCTCTGGCTGTCTGGAAGAAGCAGGATGGAGATACAGTGCAGTTTATCTGCCTGTATGGGGGTGTCAAAGTGAGAAAAGTGTTGTACTTGGGAGTTCAGTTCCATTAATTTAAAAATAGGTTGTTATAGGTAAACATCAAAGCTGTGATTTTAAGAGGCCCCAACCATAAGAAACTGCATTTATCCAAAGTAATCTGTTTTCTTGTTTTTGTTAAATAGTCACCAGGTATCCAATCTGATTACCTGCCTCCTGCCTTGAACTAAAACTTATTAAATGAAATGGTTGAATAGAAATCTCAGCTTCAAAACAAATCAGGAGAGTTGCTCCTTTCTGGTAAATGGAATGTGAAGCACTCAACTCCAGGTACCTCCAGCAGGTGATGGACCTCAGCCTTCGCCTGCTGGAGGATGAAGCAATTCTTCGTGTGTGGCTGGTTTGTTTTGTTAACAGGAATAGATTAGTCACATCACTTGGGTGGATAAGGAGGCTGAGTAATTCAGCCTGCTGGCAGGAACTTCCCCTGCAACAAGACTTGTCCTGTTTTATATATGATAGACAATTTAATTTGCCTTTAGCTTGGTAGGGGAAATTTCTCAAGGTCCTTGATGTTTGGATTTTAAGCATTTTTTAAATGATGTCTTAATTATATCATTATTTAATGAAATTAGTGCCTCCATGTTCTATAATTCCAATTCCCTGATTTTTAACACACAAAGCTTTTGTTTCTTGAAAAACTCTCTTTACTCAATTGTCTTGGAATTCTTGGTGTCTGTTTCATAACAGGTATTTGGGCACACAATGATGTTTGTCTCATGGCACTTCCCTCCCTTTGGTGAGGAATTTCCAGAAGTGTTGCTGGCTCTATAATTAATCCCCAGTATCCCCTGTATCCCCAGTTCATGTGTGTGCAACACAACTTTCATCTGGAGAGTCAAATAACTTGTCAGAACACCCAGCCAGCATCAAATGCCCTTTCTTGACTTGATCAGGAACATTTAAATCAAAATAATAATAGTTTTTATAAGGTTTTCATTTTAATGGAAGTATTTAGGAGTGTATATTTCAAACTTTAGTTTATGGAATGCTTAAGTGAACTTCTCACCTTTAAGAAGAAAATGAAATTCAGAAGCCTCAAAAGCCTTCTGCAAAAGACAAAGTTTTTCTTAACCTTTTTAAGTAACAACATCACAGTGCTTGTGAAAGCTCTTGTTTTCAATAGGAATTCTGTTGATATCTAACCTGAGGATTTTTTTCTCTCTTCCAAGAGAAAAAAAACAGGAAGAAAGCCTGGGTTTGCTACTGAGTTTTTAATAATGTCTCTTTTTGCATTATACATCCTTGACATATCAAAGCTAGAGATGTCCTGCGCTCTCCAGTCAGTCAGAATGTCTTTGAAAAAGAGTAGAAGGTGGCTTTTTTTAAAAATGTTTTTAAATGTGATAGCGGTTGAAGCCTTATATGAAACTTTGTGGTGCTGCAGTTCTACAGTTTCCCAGTCTCCATATTCCCATCATTAACTTCTGAAAGAGAAAGCATGAACCAACTTTTCTGGCGTTTTCAGGAAAGCAGTTGAGGGCAGGAAGACAGGGATATTTTTGAAATGTTACTGAATTCTTTACCTTCCCAAGTAAGGAGAGGATTATTAATAGCTGTGTGGTGTACATGGTGCAGAGATGATTCAGGTATTGACATTCTGAATTTTTACTTTACAGTCCTGAAACTGCTTCTCACACCTGTGAAAGTTTTCTGGATATGGTTTTTATCTGACTAACTCACCAAATATCTTGTGTCTGCTGGCAGTGTTCCACAGACTTCGGCGTCTCAGATTCACATCATGCTCTGCTTTTTTAAACACATCTTTTTTGAGTATCATATGGGTGTGAGGCTATGGAATAATTTATTATAAATCAACACATCACTTATTTTCTGTAAGTTTAATGCAGAGCACTGTACCAATGAAGAGGCTATAAAGTGGTGTGGGTTTGAATTGGAAACTGTGGCAGATAGCGAAGCTTTATTTTGTGAGCAATTAAGATTTAGCAATTCAACATCACACAGTTTTGGTGGGTTTTAAAAAATTGTTGAAAAAGTATATATTTAAACTCCAACACATTTTCTCTTTCATTTTTTTTTGGTCACCTAATGGGTTTCTTTGATGTGGTGGGGCATGGGGTTTTCTTGGTTAGAGTGACAGTATTAATGAAGTGAAGAAACTAATTTGTTGTATTTTTTCTGAATTTAACCTGTATCTGCTCAAGTGAAGAATTCATCTTGGATATATGATGACATATAACAGTGTTTCACTTGGGATCAGTGCAGCAATATTTCTCTTATTTAATTATCATGTCAAAGCGAGGAGAGTGGTCTCCCTTTTCGTGTGGTGTGGTAAGGTTATATTGTGAATTTTTCATGCATACAAATCTGAGCATATTGCTGCTGCAGGATTGAGAAATCAGAGGACAGAGCACAGTGCTGGAGCAGGAAAATTAAATATTTCAGTGCTGAAATTTTCACTTACTATTTGAAGATGGAGAGGAGTAGATAAGTGTGTTGCAATAGGGAAGGATGCAGAAGTGAAGATGAGAAGAAATAGTCTAGAACAGCATAATAGCTTGTAATTAAAAGGGGAGGGAGAGATAAGGAAACAGATTAGGTTCATAATGCTGGGATATTTTTATACCGTGTATTAAATTTGTGCTTACAGGAAGTATCCTCACAGACTGGGTGGGACTCACACTGTTGGATCTAGACAGAACATTCAAGATGGAAAATTATGGGCTAAAAAAACATTTTCATAACTAATGGTTGTTTATTTTTCTGCAATTAACATCATAAGGATGATGTTTTGTATGTACAAGCTGTTTGCCATTTTTGGAAAAAGAAATTCTGCAATTTAAGCTTTGCAATCAGACCAACTTTCTTCCTTAAACTGATGCCTCCCAACATTTTGTCACAGGATTTAGATGGAGAATTACTACTTTGCATTGAGGCCTTGTAAAAACCAAATAATGCTCTTCAGTCCTTCTTTTCTTTATTTATGTATTCTGATTAGTCCTCCTGGAAACACCCAATTCTGTGACAGCAAAGAAATAGAAGAGAGGAGAAGTTTCACTGCCATTTTTACATATGCAACAGCCTTTTGACTGGATTATCGACAGTTTTCTGAACTGGTGTGCAAAAGGAATTGCCCATTCCATTTAGGGATGTTTTAATTTTGGATACTTAAACACATGAACTTTAATTATTATTTCCTTCTAAACCTTGTTTACCTGAGAATACAGGTATACCATGAGACATCCTAAAGCAATAATAGAGATGTTTTAATACTACACAGTTGCAAGCCCTTTTCTTAATTTCTTAACTTTTACGGTCATGAGGTGTCCTTGGGTCATTCAGAGTGAGCAGAGGATTTATTAATGCCCTGTTTAATGGTAATTGGGACAACAGAAAATACTGTCTCAAGTACAGGCCAGTGTGAGGGGTAGTTTGAGAGAAAAATGGTGGATTTGTGTTTCATGAGCCTGAAAAGCAATGGTTGCTACTGAGTTTTAAAAAGGCTAAAAATTGCACTTTAATTCAGTCTTAAACTCAGCAAAGCTCAGCTTTGCACAACTGGTGCTTGAGATCTTCAGGAGATGAGGGAATTGAATGGCTCCACCTTGTCCAAATGTTCTCTGCTACGTGAGGAAACAATTTTTCCCATCCCTTCTTTTAAAAGGCCCCAAATCTGAGCTGAAATATGAAAATTAAAAGAAATAAAGCCATTTCTTTACAGATGTGTAGGAGCATGTGGCAGTTTAGTATCCTCTACCCACTCTTGAATTAGTCTGAACAGTAATTGTAACGTTAGGGAAAAACCTAATGAGGCCAGTTTGAAGTTATTTACTCAAGAACAGAGTATTCTGATAATCACTCCATAACATGCTATTACTACCACTTTATAGGCTTTTTATTGAATTAATTTTTACACACCAGAATTGTTATTACAATATCATACTCGGATCACTTGTTCCTTGAGAGCATTCATAGTCGTGCTGGTTATAATCACACAAACTAGAACTGGATTAATTGAGTTTTTTTAAGGTAATTGCTCTATTTCGTGAGCCACATTGCAAAATTTGCAACTCCTGAAAAATAGTATGTCATAGAGAAGTAAAGAGAAACATCAGAGCTCCAACCCAAAATTAAAGTTTCAGTGGTTTTTATGGCTTCCAAAGGTGTTGCTCGATTGCCTGGTTGTGAGCTTTGGAAAAGGGAATCAGTTTCCTGAGTGCATGGGGGTTTGGGAAATGTTTATTTTTCAACATGGGAATTATCAGACAGGGCTGGATTCCAGACAGCTGGGCAGATGGTTCTTTCTTTTCAAATTGGGTTGTGCCAACAAAGAGAGACAGCTATACAAATGTTAACCCCTGAGGGATCGAGAAATCTCTGTCAATACCTCCCTCCATCCCCCCTCAACTGTCTGTTTGAAAAGAAGAACAAAATTACAATTCTGATCTAATTACTGAAAGATATTCTGGGTTTGGAATGTAACTTTTCAAACTTTGCCTTTCCAAAGACACCCATGTACAGAAATGAAATGGAGTTGGTTAGCTGGTGTTTAACGTGGTTGTGTAGATAATGAAGCATGAAAAACCCAAATTTGCCTCAGGTCATGTGTGTCTCAATTGCAGCATCATGGAGATGCTGACAGATATTTAAGAGAAATGGTTACTCACTTGCTGCAGAACTGATTTGTTCATGGGCTGACTGCAAGGACATTTATTTTCTGATGTTGGAAGTAATTTGGTTTATGTATTTCACAGTTTGAAGACAGTTAGAAGTCTAAAATTTAACTTATTTAGGAAATAAAAACCTAAAACCTTAGGATCTTCGAAAAAGAATTTTAAGAGTCGCAGAAACCCCCTCTAAATGTCAGGGTTTAGTGTTTTCAGTAAGGTAGTGATTTAAAAACAAAGCTTCAATTTTTGGACCTTTAAAATAAATTTCAGATGCTATTCTGTGCACATTCAAACTAACGTTGCTTTCATTTTCTTGTTTTGAAAACAAGAAAGCATTTTTCTTATCTGGATTTTTATGTGGGCTTGTATTTAGATAATGAAGGCTTCTAACAGGTGTAGAAGGGAAATTTAATTTTCTGTCGAGAAAGAGGAATTCTGAGATATTGCACACAGAAGAAGCAGTTATTGTTTGCTTTTATTTACAAAACAGAATAAGTGAGGAAAATGATTGAAAAGAGAGGCCGAGGTTGATGGAAACTTTAGTGGTTCAGAGCAGGGGGTTGTGTACAGCAGTTGAGAAATAAATAGAAATAAATAACTCTCATTCTTCTTCTGGAGCATCCACTCACTGGGGTTTGAACAGGCAGAGCTCTCAGAGTGTTCTGTGGGGCCTGAGGTCCCCTCCTTATGCAAGGAAAAGCATTCTTTGTACATTGGATTATTGTTATTAGGAGAATAATGTGAATGAAGGACTCTGCAGTTCATAAATGTGCAATTCAGTGCCCTTTTCAGATATTTTTCCCCTTGACTTCCATAATGTCCATGTAATAGTTTTGAGGTGCAATTGAGGAGCAGGACACTGCAATTCTGGTGTCTAGCACATGGCTGGACTTCTTGAAAAGAAAAAAAACCCCAAAAAACCAATAACTTTTTGTGGCTGTCATAGGGTAATAGATCAATATCATGTCCGAATTTCTGATGTCTCTCTGTTGAGAGAGTAACCTTGAGTTAACAACGGTCTTGAAATTTTTTTTGAGCCAAAGAGCTTAGGAAAATTGTGACTGTTGTGAAGCATAAAAAAATAGCTGCAGCCAGCTCTTCAAGGTTATTTCACAGTAAAAAGCTAAATTTGAAATGCTGAAAACAATTAACACGGTGTGGAAACTGCAAAATAATCTTACATAAATGTTATTTACTTATACTGTGAGAGAGGAGGGCTTATTGTCTAATTAAATAATGATATGGATGCAAGCTTAAATGACATTATGTATGTATACAGCAAAGTTTTTTTGAAGGACAGATTAAAAAAATGTAGTTATTATAGTGTTATTTACAGAAATTATGAGCAGTACAGAACATAGAAGGGAATTTTATAGTTCTAGCATCACGTTTGTTATGTAAATGGATAATTGTCTTTCTCACTAGTACCTGAGTTTAATGTTTCATTTAAATTTTCTTTCAATGTGCTGGTTTTTCATTTCTGGATTCTGCTAGCCTCACTAACAGGATGTATATATCCATAATATATGAATTGTAATGTGGTAGGAGTTGAAGACAGCAGGGCAGCATGTCAAATCCAGCCAATTATTTAAATACTAAAACCATTCTGAATTGGTAAAGCTCATCTGCAGTGCTCAGACTCTCTTGGCATTTGAGCAGGGAAATTAGTCTTGAACATTTCAGTGTTTCCAGTGTCCCAGCTGAATCAGGTGCTGTGGGTAGGTTGGGCAGGCAGCTCTTGGATGCTCTGAATTCCTGATTGCTGAAGGAAGCGAGAGGGCTCACACTATGAGGCTTGATTTCACTTGGAACAAGCCCGCCTTTCACCTCCCTGTTTGCATCTCCTAAAATATTTTCCAGTATTGTTTTCATACCAGGGCTTTTCTGACTCTGAGCAGAACCAGCCTCCCCAAACTTTACAACCACCAGTAAAACCTTTCTGAGATTTACCTGCTTTGTGAAGAACAAACAGTTTTACCTGCAACATTTGCATCCTCAATATCCAGCTGTCATTTCACCTTGATAAATCAGCTTCTTAAAAATGTATATATGTTTGATTTTTTAAATGGAGGTTAATCTGCTCCAAAGCAAACTGAAGATTTCCTTGGATAGCATCAGGGTGGGTTGGAGGATGGGGAGAAGCCCTGCCCAGCTCTGGGACTGTGCAAATGCTCTGCAGTCATTACAATTCCTCCAGTTCCACTGCAGTGCCAAAAGCTCCCATCAGAGTACAAAGAAAAGGAGGAGAAAAGGACACCTGGGGAGGGTGAACCATTTTCTCAGATCCTTTTCTTTAATACAGTAAAAAATTGGCCCAGAAATTATGAAAGATATCTCATATTGAGGAAAATGTGATTGTTTTTTTTTGTTACCACAACAGTTACTTGTACCTTTTAAATTTGCATATTTTTAATTTACTTTAGTAGAAGATGAATCCTAGGAGTTCCATCAGCTCATTTCCAATTTTATTTGGTTATGTTAGTTATAACTGTGTGTTTATACGTAATGTAAGGCACATTATAAATGCTAATAGATTTGCTCTGCTAGCAGTATTTCAACTCAAAATATTTTCATTTTGGATGTTCTTATATCCTTTTTTGAATATATAGGAACAACTATGCATTGTCCCATTAAAAATACTGGAGAAACTTGTGAGTATGGCTAAAATAGAATTTAATGCAATATCACATATCATAGAACATTATTGTATTTCAGATAGCCTTAGAGTCCTAAATTACTTCAACACTCACTGAAGATTTTCTTTTTTTTGTATATTGCTGCTTGACTGTTTTTATTTTTTTCATTTAAACAGCCAACTTCACATTATTTTTGGCCTATCCACTCACTTCTTATAGCACAAATGATTTCTGCAAACTGTCAGCGTGTGGTAACCAATAGCCAACCTTCCCCATTCCTCACTTGTTTTTAGTCAGTTTTATTCTGTGGATGAAGTGGACCCATTGGCTGTGAAAGCCTTTTTTAAGATCACTTTGTGTCGATTCCCTTGTTCTTGAACTTTTCTCCTCTGCTCTTGGTCTGTGGTGAAAGAAAGAGTCAGATGGAGTAAGACAAGGTAGTTGTCTTAATTTATGGGTATTTTTTCATTCCAGTGCTGCAAATAAAGGGATCATTTTGTTGTTGATGGAGTAGAGTTTAGGCCAATTTTTCAGTGAAATTAGTTAGGACAAGGCAGTGTATAGCAATTTACACTGGCATAGCCTTCTGTACCTAGAATAATTTTGGCACATTTAGAAATCACTAATTCTAAGTCAAGCATGTTCTTTCTAGATTATCTTCGTAAACTCTTTACTCTAGACTTGTTGTGAAGTACTCCCTCCTACAAGCCTTGATTTTACCTTATTTTCTTGTATGATTGTTACCAAGACTCTCTTGATTTTAATTTCTTTGATCTATCCTAAAATATTGAGAAGAAGCACCTGTATTTTCTTAAATAGAGTGGCAAATTGATCCTATTTTTTGTTTGTTTGTTTTCCCAAGTCTTTGCTTGGAATCGGGAGACAGGTGGTGGGGTGGGTTTACTTTATTTTTCTTAAAATCACAGAAAAGGATATTTTTGTGTTTACTTCAGTGTTGGGAAAATACTCCTTGATGTTGGGAATGCCTGGTTGGGTGGCTGTTCCATAAACAATTGTTTCTTAAGCTTCTGAGACTCCGCTCTCTGGGCTTATCCTTGGTCTAATTACAAGAAACTGGATGCTGCTCTTGGGTTACCTTGTTTTGATGCAGTTCCTAGTCCAATAAGCAAAAATCAGAGAACACATTTTCTTTCAGACCCCTAGTTAAAAATAATTAATAATTATAAGTGAAAATCTCAGATCATGTTGGTTTGATGCATGTGCGTCTCTTTGTTTTCATGAAGGTCCAATATTGTGGCAGCAGTTGATGATTTGACTCTATTGCAAAATAGAATTTAAATTGGTTTTTTTTCACATCTGAGCACAGTATGAAATTAGGACTGTTCCTCAGAAAAGCTTTTAGTATACTGGAGAATAGGAGAAAATGGAGCTTACTGGACTGTGCTGGCAAGTCAGTTAGCAGGAGAGCTAAAAAACCACCCCATGCCCTCCAGGAAGGAGCCTTGACCTTCAACCAAGCCAGTGTGACGCCTTTCACCAGCTCTGCCACTGGCAAAGCACTAATGAAAGATTTCTCTGTACCTCTATTTTTCTGTAACCAGGTTGTCAAGTGGATATTTTCCCTTTATTTGTATAATTTCATGTTATATTTAATTTTCCTCTGTGCTGCTTTTTTAAGGCTCTTCAAGTGTCAAGACATGATGAAGAAACTGCTTTGTTGTAAATAGACCAAGTCTTGAAAAATATAAGGAGAGCTTGATTTTTTTTTTTTTTTTTAAATTATAGGAATAAAACTGAAAAGTAACAATTCACCACATTCTTACTGTGGCACAAATAGCAACCCCCAGGACAAGGGAAAGGAGTGTTTATGTCCTAGGGTGGTTTTGATTGAATACATCTAAAAATAAGGTCATGAGAAGGAACAGTGTCAGCTCAAGACTCAGCTATATTTCAAGAAAAATAGTTGTTTTCATTTGATGGTACCTTAACTTCATGGAAGCTTTTAATCTACATGTTCATTCAAAACTCTTTGAGTTATCAAATTGGCTATCTGTGGATCCTTGTCAAGAGGATCAAAAAGTTAAACATCAAATATGTTAAACAGCAGATAAACCAGATTTTTCATCTGCAACCTGAATATTTAAAAAAAACCCCTCCAACTTTAAAAGTTTTGGGAATGTACCTTTTTTAGTTTGGCCATAGGTGTGATTTTTGTTACACATTAGTTTAGTTTGGTGGGTTCTTTTACTTCCTCTATAACTTTCAGTGAGGGATAAGAAGGTATGAAAATACATATGGTTTTAGTTTAGTGAGATAAACCTAAAATTATTGTGTGCAAATGTCATCCTGTGCTAAATTTCCACAGTTTTGACGTTACACTGAGAGAAACATTTTTGGGGAGAAGATTATCCTATTTCTGTCTGTCTTCTGAAATGTTAATGGTAAAAGCAAGGCTGTTTCTGAGCAACTCTTGATCTCTTAAAAATACAATTGCTTGGAAAAAAGATCCAGGGAACACATTTTGTGGAGAAGTGAGGCACAGCAGGAAATACCAGTGGAGCAAGGGAAAATGTCAGTTCTAACAGTGCTTTGCTGTCACTGGCTCTAGCTCCATTAATTTCCACAGATTTCCTTGGGAAGTTTTGTGCTGAACACTGGAGGGTCTGGGTGAGGAAGGGTGTGATGCTCTGAGGTATCCCTTGGATAAATCTCTTGTGGTAGTGTTCTTGGGGTCAAAAATTTCTGAATAATCTTAACACCGTTCTTATTTGTCCTTAACTAATGAACCCAAAGACTTGCTTGTCTTTGGGTGTTTCATCAGACTTCACTTCTGCTTTTTAAAAAAAATAAAAATTATTGTTATTAAGTGTGCTAACAGTCCAGAAAAAGACCAGTAAAAGCTAAAATGTGATAAGGTAAATCAGAAGCACAGACAAGTTTCAAAATGTATAATTATAGGGAGATTCTCCCCTCTTTCTTTGAAAAGCGTTTTATTTATTTGAATGTAGTAGTGCAAAATTGAGTTTTGAATGAATAGTTTTTGGCAAAATGTTGATTTTATTAATATTTAAAATATCACAGGGTTCAAAATGAAAGCACTTGTTCTACTCAAGCAACAAAATTAGATGAAACTGTTACATCTCAGCAAAGGACACAAATATATTTGTTCAGAGAAAGATTTCCTCTGAAGAGTATAATCTGACAAGAAAATTAATTCATCCCTGACAAAGAATCATGAGACTTTGGCAGCAACATATCTTAAAAAATGGAGATCTTGAAGATGCTTTGTTTGCAGGCAGTGAATCTGTTCACCTGAGCTGAGTGCTTTGTTCCTGCAATCAGAGCAATCCTGAGGAGAAGTGGAGAGAAGAAATTCCCCAAGCAGGCAGTCATTTTCCTTTCCCAAAAGTTTGAGTGTACAATCATGGAGAGAATCATTTAAGAAATGTAATTTTGGTCAATGGAAATACAGGAAGTCTGAAAATTCTTTGCCTGTTGCTGCCACTTTTCATTCCCTCCTTTTAGTGCAGTAGAGGTCGTTAAACTTGTTTGTGCCAAGGAGAAGCTCAGAGCCTCATAAACACATGGAGCACCAGATGTGAGGGAATATCCTGACTTTGTAAAGTCACCTGATGGAGGAGCTGAACCCTGCTGGCCTCTGAACACAAAGTCAAATGCTTCCATGTAACAAAAATAGTGTCAGAAAGTGCCTGAGACTTGTGATTGAAGCCCCTTGACCCTTCATGGGATTATTTGAAGGTGAGGCTGAACAAATAACAAGCTTTTGTTCTACATCTGAGTAAGTAATTTTGCTAAAGTTGGTGTAAATTAAATGAGAATTTATGTTTTCGAATAGTGTCAAGATGCAAGAAGACAGGGTAATGTGTGAGTTTGGTACAACCGCAGAAAACAAATTGTTAAAAGTGTTTGTTGTGTGTGAAGTAACCAAGGGTTTGTGGGAGTGTGAAGCTGCTGATTGCTACCTGCTGGCACTGGACTTTGTATTTGAAGATAATAATGAAATTAGCTTTCTGCCTTAGGGTTCTTTACATTTATGGATAGAAATAAATGAATAAATTGCAACAACTTCTACAAGGACAATGAGGAGACTACGATAGCCCCGATCCAGGGACCTCAGAGGTTTACATAAATATTAGTTGGCAACATGTGATTAAAAAATGGATCTTGGGGCTAGAGGTGTGAGGTGGGAGGGAAAAATCATGTTTCCAAGATGTAAGAGCTTACTTTATGATCAACAGTGAGTGTTTCACCTGAACTTCACACTCATTTTTTCCTTACTCAATCCTAACTTAATAATAACATGATGAAAAAATGTTAAATATAGAATTGAATTATTGCTGCTTAAGATTTGCTGACACTCAAAATGCCATCTCTCGGTGTTCACTAGAAGGCTCTGGTTCTACTTTATGAGAAATTCCTGGTTTATTTACCTTATGTATAAATATTTTGCATGTTTTAAAATACCTCTTTCAAACTTAAAGAGACTAAATCGAGATTAATTTTTATTTATGTGCAGCGAATCGCTGCTTAGCAAGTGTGCTGATAACAGGGGAAATCAGGGTCTTGTAGATGACAACAATCTAGGAATGAATTTGCATTTCAGTGTGAAGTGGGTGAGGGCAAAAGGCAGAAGACATGGTGGATATCAGATCAGATTGATTGTAGCACAAAGAAAATGGAGGTAAAGAAATGAGCAGATGCAGGGAAGCTAGAAAAAGGTCACAGGATAAATTCAAGTTCAGAAGATATTGCCTTTCAGCAAAACATTTCACTGAGTGTTTACTGGAAGGAAATTTTCCTTGTTCAATTTGAAACGCAGCAAAGGCAAAGGGAGTTGGGGAGTCCTTGCTTGTGAAGGGGTTCTGTAGGTCAGTCCAGCACTCTGCACTGTTCTTCAGGAGGGACCCACAGAGGTTCCTCAGATTGCAGTGCTGATTTTAATTACTTAAAAATCTGGAAGAGAAGTGTATTTTTAAGCTTGATAAAACCTGAGGCCAGCACGCCTATCAGATTTGATGTTGTCTAAACCTTTGAATCAGAACCAACAAGATACCAGGTGGCAAACTTCAGCCTTCCTGTGTTGTTCATTTTGGGGCTTGATAATTACTATACAACTGTCTGAAAATTAATTGTATTGTATTGTTTTGTCACTAAAAAGGAATAGCTGTAAAGCTGTAAAATGCAATTTAGCCTTTTAATAGGAAAAATGACTACAAATGGTATTTTTATATTCCATAGAAGAGAATGCCCATAGCAAATCATGGACCCATTAATTTCTCAGGCAAATATCTATATAGTTGATGATTCACTTTTAGTTATAGTAGCACTTAAGTATTTTTACTGTTATTTTAGTTATATCTCAATTGGGTTTTTTTTTTTTTAAATTCCTGTAAGGTAAGAAAAAGCTGTTAAAGTCTGTGACTTAAATTTTTGCTATGTTATTTTTTTAAGAAAGCCAAGGCAATGTTCTTTCTTGTAATACTTTTCTAATGAGGTCTATGCAATGCTTGTTTCTCTCCCCAGTGAATTTCAGTTTTGTAGAGAGTCTTGAAAAAATGGCACTTTAAACATGCCATGGAAGATCTCAGTTGGTTTCTTTCCTTGTAGGATTTCCTCCAATTTTATAGTATCAGATCTTTCCTTTCACATCTTTAAAACTAAACAAAAAAGCCTTCCCAACCCCCCACCACTGGTAATAATCTCATGAGCCTGTAATATGATGCTTCCTAGCCACACTCTAAGGTGATGTGTTTGCCCTCTGGTTGCCCTTAAGCCATTTGAAAATATTTACACATTGTTGGTGACCTGCAGTGTATGAAATGGGCAGTTTTCCACTGTTATTTATATAATCTGAGTTAATTGTTGATCCCTTGTGTTTGTGATGAATGTCTGTATGTGTCAGAGTGCACTCCTGGAAAGTTCAGGTCATGGGGTTTATTCTGTTTAACCCTTACTAACAGGCAGTGATACTGAGTGTTTGCAGTGCAGAATAATTCTGGACTTTTTGGGCTGTGTGGATATGGGAAAACAAAGAGCTCCTTGCATGTTTCAGCATTAAATATTGACACATTGATCTGCTCTGCAGTTTTTTACCCAGGGAATTTTGCTGTCTTTCATATGCAGCTCTTGACAGGGCTGCTGCTCTCCTGTGTTTCCATCCTTGCTCCAGTGTGGTTGCAGAGTTTTACAGGAAACATCACAGTTGTTTTTGATGCTTGGAAAAATCTTGCCAATGTTTTGAAACATTTCTCCAGAATTTGCATGTCACATCAAAGATCATTTCAGCTGTGTTTGTTCTGTGGAATAAACTACTAGTTCAGTTTTATAATTCTTCCAACTATTTAGGTTTAAACTCCTATTCTCTGCAGTTTCAAGGAATTAAATACTACAGGAGAAGACACTCTTTAATATTAAAGTAAAATTGCCAATTTTACTCACTAAAGAAGTTGAGCTGAAAGTTGCTGTAGTGGTTTTAATTCCCTATTTATTCCACTGAGCCTTGAGCAGGGAGCAGCCAGTGCCCTGATTTTATGTCCTCTTTTCACAATAGGTAACTTCCTCTTTCCTATTTCTAGACAATTCTAACATGGAAGCCATTTAATTTTCCTAAGAAAATCTGTGCAGCTCTGTTGTTTTGCTGTCTTCAAGTCAGCTGATGGAATCCAGGTAGCCTGTGCCACAATATTGCCACAAGGGCTTTCACTTCGTTAGCTAAATTAACGCTCAGGGTTCTTCTGGAGTCCACTCTCATGCTTTATCTTCCTCTGGAATTATTCCTAATCCTCTTTGGGCCCCATTACTTATGGAAAGAAGTACGAACACCATAATTTAATGTGCTTTAAGATTAGCTTCCTAAAGTAGTGATTTTAACATTTCCCAGCATTTATTTGCAGAGGTGTATGAAATATGAAGTGGTTGAGTTTTATCCAAGTTTATCCATGTCTTATCACTGGAGCTACATTTAGTGAGCTGGTTAAACTTTGCATTTGCTGATCTTTCTGAGACCAATTCCTTCCACCAGGAAGCCCCATTAAATCTTCTGTATAATGCTCTTTGTATTTGATATGGAAATGGAGCTGCATTTTGTAATAGATCCCAAAGGCATGAATTTTGTTACATGTATAAACAAATGAAAAAAAGAATAAATGTAAACCTAATAGAAATTAATAGGAGGGACAACACAAAAATCATGTTTAGTTTTATGCCTGTTTCCAGTCTTTCAGCATAAAGTCATTGATTTCTCTCAAATTAGTGTCTTCTGCTATAGAACCAGATGTCATCTTCACATAATGATGTATGCAGGCTCTAAATTCTTTTGGAAACAATGTTAACTACAAGATTTAGTTCTTCAATTTTACTATATGATGTACTAAATTATGTATTCATAGAGATATTAAATTTAGATGAACATTCTCTCTGGGTTCCTTTACCCTTGTTTACACATCCTGACTGCTGTAAGGCCTTGAAGGGTCCTAATCCAGCTCTTGAGCAGGTACTAATACTCAGAAAAAAAAAAAAACTGGCAGGGAAGCTTAATTTAATTTACTACAGTAGCTGCAAAGGGCGGAAGTCCTGCTGGTGTAAAGATCATGGTGTGCATGATCAAAACTCCTCCTCTGGCTGGAATTTTCTTTTCTGGAGAGATTATCTCTCTCTCTCTCTTTCTCTCTCTCTAATCTTGTACTTGTTCTCTATGTATGTGTATTTTTCTGATGTATTTGCCCTTAGTTCTGGACACAGCTCCTGCCTGGCACAGCTGGGCTGCTCCACACAGGACAGTCCCAGGCTTGTTCTCTGTGCTCACTGCAAAAGCTGAATTTGCTCAAGGACACAACTGGACATTTTGTGCAACTTCAGTTGAAACTGAAGTCTGTGTAGCAAGTCAAAATATTTTAGCGCTCTGTTTTATGGACTTCCACCTATTTTTGGGTGGTACCTACCAACCAAGCTCAGAATCTTTAGGAACCTTTGAAATTCCTGCCTGTATTTTGTGCAGTGGGTGTCTGTATCTTTCTGTAGTTTAATGGAGCCAGCTGTGCCCAATAACCAAATAAATGGCCCACGTACTTTACATCTTAAATTCTTAATTGAGGTGAAAGATGACAATGAATCAGAGAAAACTTCTGTAGGGATGCAATATAATTTTATTAACTATGAACCAGTATTTCTATGGAAATGTAGGGTCTGAGCCTTGTGCTTGGCAGATCGATAATCGCTCACTGTGAACACTAAAGTCATCTCTGGGGGAAGAAACATCCTTGGGTATTTTCTGGTTTCTTGCCCTGAGTCTGATATTTCTGCACTGACCCCTGATATATTGCTCTGCTATGAAGCTCATTTGTGTTAATGATGATTTTTAATGGTACTAATCAACCATAATATAATATTTTCGAATGGCACATGCTACAGCAGTTTTGGCAGCATCATGTTTTCAAAATTCAATGTGAAGAACAGGTTGCTCTGTTTTGCTACAACTTTGCCTCTTGTTTTGAACATTTATTTATAATCATTCCACTAAGTACATTTATTTTTAAAGCGTTCCAAAAATATGATAATTACAGAAGCCACACTTACAGCTGCATGAGGTTTTTATAATTAATGCATAGAAATATGCAATAATATTGCATGATAAAATATGTGAATAACTTTTTGGAGTTTGGCACAGTTTTGACCTTCTAGATACTAAACATTATGTTTTCTATTCCTGCTTTCATAGCAAATTCTAATCATATTCTCTAATTACCTTTTTTTTACTTAAATATTGGCATTTGCTGAAAATGACAAGCCACTTTAGAAAGTAAAGTAGATAAACAGTGGCATGATAACAGTGATTTTGGCCATGGACAGAAATTTCAGTGAAAGCTTTCCATACATTGTAATCACTTCAGCATGGTTGTAAAACGCTGGGAGTGTAGGAAGTGGTCTTCAGCTGTGTGTGGTTATGGAAGGAAGAAAAAGAAGGGTTGGATATTAGATATCTCCCTTTTTAATACCTCTTTATTTGTTCATGTGATGCACACTCTTACAGGTATTTTGCTTGAGAGTAAAGAGAATGTCTTTTTAGTAGAAAGAACAAATGGCAAAAATATGTTTGTAGGTATTTTTTCAGATTATTCATTAAAAAATACATCAGACAAACAGTATTTAATTGAAATAGCGGATACTTGGCATTTAGAATTTCTGAAATGTTTATCAGTTTTTTCTTTAGTAATTGTACCATAAATGAGATTGAGCAGCAACATTTGCTGATGCTGTTCCATCCACTCTGCTTTTGCCTTCCTGGACTCACCTTGGCCCTGTGGATTTGTTCCTACAGCTATTTCTGGGAGTACTCTCTGAACTGAATCAGGAAGCTGATTTGATTTAATTATTCCCTTATTTCTATTTCTTTTTTTTTACGTTCCAAACCTGGATTAGTTCCCCAGTCACATTCACAGTGCAGCCCTGGGAACAGTTGTGAAGGGCAGAATGGGGACAGGGATGGGGAGTAGAGCAGGACGAAAGGAAAACCCCAAAGCCACGTTGCTGCTGAGGAGAAGGTTTGTGGAGCCTCAGCCTTTTTTAGGTACCCTGGGTTCTTTCAGTAATTGCATGTTCTGTAACCCAGTTCACAAGACTCGCAGTAAAACAGGAATTATCAATGAGAAATGTTAACAGCAGCTTTTACATACTGCCATTCTGGTCACATGTGGGAACTGTAAGTACAGGGAATCATTTCAGAAAAGAAAAATCACTTTTTGATCACAAGGAATGATTAAAAACTTACAACATCGAAAGCTAGTTTTTCCTCATGACTTTTTATAGAAGTTCACAGATTTCTTTTTCATTTAAAAAGGTGGTTTGAGCTTTGTGAAAGCCCTAACAACTATCAACCTCTGCTAAGTTAATACACACAAGTACAAAATCTTGGGTTATAATTAAATAACAGGTATCTGTAACTTAACTGAGTAATGCTTGACTTAAATTCAGTGATTATATTGCTAATGCCCCTAAAATTAAATGTTTTCAGTACCTTAGTCTGCCTCAGCTTTCTGCACATTCAACTGCCTAAAAGTCAAATCTAATATTAATTTGAGAGGTGGAAAAGCCTAAGTTTAACATTTGGCAGAATTGTTGTTTATGTGAATTGTTGGAGTTTTCTATTACAGTTTTCTTGAAGTAAGATTGAATGTTGTGTGGAAAGAAATTACCAGGAAATTGTTATTGAGCTGAGACAAAGGGGCTGTAAAGGTCATACATAAAAATATAATTATATTTCTTCAAATGAAACAAGAATATGCCCTGAGAAAGCAGAGTAGTTTGAAAGATATTTTTTAAGGTAGGTATAGTTCATGATGACAATTTTGACTTCAACAGGAATCAAATGAATTATTTTTATTCTTAAGCAATTTCTTTCCCCTATGGCCTGTTTTTTCAATACAGAATTTAGAAGGTTCAAGTCATAGATCTAAAATTGTTGTAGATCTATTACAGTTTGTTCAGTAGATTATGTTGAATTGCCCAAGAAATGTGACATAAATTTGATGGATAGCTTGGAACCCTAATTTTCCCTCCCCACTCCCAAAATGCCTAAGAGCATCTATCAGCAGTGCATAAACCTGGAATATTTTCATGTTGGAAAAACATATTAAAGAGTATTAATTATCCTGTAACAGAATTTTTGCTTGCAGTTTTTTGGCCATGGTGTTTGCACAAAGCCAAATGGAGAAGCAGCTTCACGGTTGTGTTCTTTGTTTGCCAAACGTGGTGACCCAGCTGAGCTATCACAGGTAGTACAGACAGAGAGGGAGCAGAACTGTGGGGCTGAGCATCCCCTCTGTATGTAAATAGTGCTCCCTGCAGCTGCTTTTTTAGCTGATAATCTGTGATTACAGTTTAGGAATGGCAAATTGAACAGTGAAATCCAAACCTGGGACAGAAAAGTGACTGTTCATAGGACATTTGGGGTTTTTGTAGACACAGAAGGACTATTGCCCAGTTCACAGTATTATTTAAATTTGTACTTAAGACCAGCTTTGGAATTATAAAGGAGCTAAAGGCACATAAACCTTCCAAATTAGTCCCTGCTTCCCTTTTCCTTGCCCTTCAGCACTGCTCCTACTGTAGTATCGTGGCTACTTTCCAGCTTCCCTACCTGCCTGAAGAAGCAAAGTGCTGTACCAGATTCTGGAGTGTTGTCACACCCCAAATTAGAGCCCTGTGCTGGGGGTCAGTGAGGGCTGTGCCTGATCATTCTCCTGTCCTGGGGAAAGCAGCTGGACCTGACCATTTTAGGAAATCATTGCTTAATGGATGGACTTAATCAAAGTATTTGCTTAAGTGTTACTCAATTTGCATCTTCAAAATGGGTCTGAGAAGGTTTCATTTAACTCCTGAGAATGCACTTTGCCTGTTATCTTTTGTTCTGTGTTTTTACAGAGTGGGGCAAAGTCCCTTGTCTGATGGGGAATTTTGTGTGCTGTGATAATATAAGATACTGAAATAATAAGGGAAGTGGATCTCCTTGAGTATGGAGAGCAAGTTCAGTTTGTATTTGTTCTTAGTGAGAAATTCATTCACTTAAATGCTTGTTCTCATGTATTTCTTTGGAGTCATTAAACCTAATGATTAGTTTTAATTAATAAACCAGTGAATTGTTTTTATGAGTTCTCATAATAAATTTCTATATAATATTAATGAAACAGATTCTGGTCAGTATTTAGTACAATTGAAGTAAATACTCAACTGCTCTTTGTTTATTTCTCAAAAAGGGAGAATTAGTGCCTGATCCTGCTTTACACCTCTATGAAATGATCTCAGAGGTGTTTTCCAACCTAATTGATTCTGTGAAATAGGTGGACAACACTAATTTAGGTTGTAGGGGTTTTTAATAATTGAACTTGGTGTGTGCTTCACATAACTGAAAATAGCTGCCTAATCTGCAAGTCAGTGGAAAATTCACTCTGTTGTGGCAGCATAGTTTCAGTGCAAACTTCAGTACATCCCTAATTATGGAGTCACATAATATTTGCCATCAGATCCATTTGTCAACTCCATTTGCTGTCCCAAGTTACAGATGTCAGGAATTTGTACATGTCATCAATTCATTTGTCAGAGTTGTTGTATGTTAACATTAACATCTACTCTGCTAATGTTGACGTCTAAATTGCCATATTTAGGTTTCAGAGTCAATAACAGATTTCAATTAATTCCATACTGATCTGAGATGTTGTGTCAGGGTGATACAGATCTCAGGAAGGCAGCACTCCTTTATACTTGCCTCACTTATTGGTTTTCTTCAGAAATAAATCATAATGAAAGTGTAAAACAAAGGAATCCCAAATGTAATTTCCAGAAGTGAGAGTCTGTGTTGATGCTGGAAGGATAAGAAAGAGCTCCTCAAGTTGCAGCATGAAGTGAATTCTAATTTGAAAAAATAAAAAAAAAAAGGGAAAAGTGAGCAGGAAAAAAAGAAACAATTTTACCCATAACCTGTTATTGTAAACTTACTAAATTGTTACTCATTATATAGTAAGCACACAGTTTAGGAAGATTATCTGCACAAGGAAGCTAAGAGCTACAATTACATGTTTCTTATTTCTTAAATGAAGATTTAAGATTGTTAGCAGGTTGTTATTTGTATTCATGTCTCAGTACAAGACACTTTTAATTAAGATTTAGGGTACTGCAAAACACCATTTTGAATCATGATGTTTTGAAAAAATGTTATATTGATCAAACAGAGGAAAAGAAAAACAAATTTAGTAACTTGTGTGGATAAGATTCATGATGAACTTTATTAAAATGTAACTGACTCAAAATGAAGTTATATGGTTGTGCTTTTTTTTTTGTTGTCATTCATAACTGAAGTTGTGCAGCTGGAAGGTCCCAAAATGGTGAAAAGCTGAGAAGTGATTTTGCAGCCTGAGATGCAGCTCATTCTTGCCAGAGTTATCTCATAAATGTCATCAATAGATGCAGTATCAACAATGCATACCCAATAAATGATGTGAATGTGGCCAACCACACCATGTCCAAATCCTTTAAATGTTGAGATGATGATCACTATTTTAAAATCAGAAGCAAATGTAAAAGGTCTGCTGGAATTTAAAATAAAAAAGTGTAGCAGGGCTAAATCTTTCTTCAAAGTGTAAAGAAGTTGACTTTTCAGATTGACTTTAAAAATGTGCAGTAGGTTTGTTGGACTCTATCTTTCTCTGGAATAATGAGGTCAGGAGTTTGCAGAATATATCATGGGTTGTTTTTGTGTTTGTGTTCTGAGTGTAATTCCACCAAAGTTGTTATTTACATAAAATTCTCCATAATTCCTGAAAAAAAAAAAAAAACAATGAAAAAGCCACCAACTCCAAATGGCTCTGATGCACAGAGAGGAATGACACAGAAATGGAAACTCAAAGTAATTTTAAAGATGCCAGACTATATTTACACTTACAAAGTGTCCATGTGCAGTTGTAAAGTTTGTTTTATTTTCAGGTGCTCATTCCCTGCTGACTGAGCTCTGTGCAGGGTTCACAGGGTGGTGGGATGCTGGTTCTGGCATCCTGTGCTGGACCATTCCTGGAGTGATGAGAAGGGAGGAGGTACCAGGAGGTACCTGTGATGCTGCAGGCATCACAGGACGGGTAGAGATCTCACTGCTTCTCATTTAAAGATTTCCTGCCTCGTGCTTTTCTTCTAATGGCAAAAAAATACAAACCTAATGCTTGAAGTGTGGTCTGCAAAAGATATGGCAGCATGAGAGAACAGTGCAGTCATTCAAATTCTTATTTTCTGCTTCTCCATATGTTTACTTTCCTACCATAAAAGAGGTTTCTGGATCATGGGATATTCTATAGTCAAAAACTGGATGGGGAATTGTCTGGGAAAACTGTCAATAAGTATGGTACTTGTTTTTAAAATTAATAAATAATTTATAAGTGAGACAGTTAAAGGCCCTTAAGTGGGAATTAAATTCTGCATTTCTGTTGAGGCCCATCTCTGTAGCTGACGGAGGAAACAACAAATTGAAACTGCAGTTATTATGAGCCAATATGTAACTTTGTTCAGTAGAAATTTTGTTAGTTTTAGTCACACCAGTTCCCTCAAATGTGTCTACACACGGCTGCAACTTTCTCAAACCACTGTAAAAATATTTAGTCATGAAGCCAGTCTGTGAATAATCACAATTTTTGTTTGTTCCTTGGTATAGAATTGTGCTGAATGTATCCAGCCAGCTCCAAGAGATCATCACCTACTACTCCCTGAGCTCTTGGTGTGTTCTGGTGGATCAGCATTGATCACAAATGGCTTTTCGTGGAGCAGGGCAGCTTGTTCTACTCCAGGACACTGCTCTTACTGTTTCAGAGTAAATGTGTTGGTCTCTGGGGAAGCAAACTAATTTTTTTTTCACTTTTGTGTTCCGTTTTCCTTCAGAGGGAGATGTTACTTCTGGGGGAAAAAAAAAATCAGATTTTTTGGTTGAATTGTGTTCCAGAAAATTTTACATTAGTTGGTTTAAATAAAAAAAAACAAACAAACAAACCCCCCAAAAAGTGCATTATTGTTGGATGTCTGGGTTTTTTAAGAAAGCCCATGGCTTTACAAATTGCAGACTTGGAAAAATACTCTGGCCAGGAACCTGGAATGAAAAACTGTATTCATATGTGGATATTATAAGAAATTCTTATGTAATGAAAAGTATGTATGTTTTTTTTACATTCAGTAGTAATTGATTGGGACTCAGGTAGTTTTGTGGTGAAAGAAAGTGAAGGGGAACACAGAGTGAGAGGTTCTGGTCACATAAGATAGCCAAACCCAAAGAAATTGAGTGAATTAGAAAGAACAATGTACACGTGAATGGAGCTATCTGTGGAAGAGAGTGAGGAGACAGTGACTTTTAGCTACTGTCAGCCAGTGGAAGCAGTTAATGTGGGTTTGTTATGGTTCAGGTTTAAAAAATGAGCTGATATGTCAGAAAATCCTGTTAAGTACTTGCCTTTCCAGGACAGTGAAGGAAGTGCAAGCCAAGGCAGAGTTTGGGGAGGAGGATCCTGCAAATACCCATGTGCATTTCAGTTTTCCAATCCCTAAGAACACTCCAGTCTTCTTAAACACATCACAGGGGCCGTTTTGAGAGATGTCCTAAAATAGGAAAATCTTTGCTGAGAATTCAGGTTCTTTTTGGTTCACTAGGAGAGCTACAAAGGGAAGCAGTTACTGAAGACAAGAACTCTGAGTGGGGCAGCCTTGAGTTCTCTTGAAAATAGTATGTGGGCAGAGATTCCAATTCTTATGGTGTGCACTCCCAGTTCCCATGGTGGGCACAGAGAGGCACAAACTGGCACAATTCCAGAGGCAGAGGGGAAGACAGGTCCTGTTCCAGATGTAGTTTCTATCCCTTTGGTTATAGAAGCCCAGAATTCCAGCTGTGCACAAGGAGTGGTGAAAGAAATGGGAGAAAAAAAATTATCTCAGTAGTCCAGACATTTTACAAGTTCAGTGTTTTGATAGTCCATGATTGGAAGAAGAGGTAAATATAAACTGGTAAAGGAAATAATGGGTGAAAAGAAGCAAAAATTGCCTTAATATGCCTTCCTAGTTGTGTTGGAAGCAAGTTAGGCTGTATCTAATTAGAAGTTTACATAGCACTGATTTTGTAAGGCAAGCATGTGCATGCAGTGAGCTGATGGCTCAGGAAGGAAATGACAAGTGCACAAGAGCATAAATCAACCTCTAGCTGAAATCCCTTGGTTTTCAGCAGTGCATGAAGGCTCTATAAAAAATTTAACCCTGAAGTAGTTCTTAGTTTCTGGATTTTTAAGAGGGTGTTTATAGCTGTGGAAGTCAGGAATTGGCTGAAAAGTAATTCAAGATCTTTCAGTTTGTGTAAGGTAGGAAGTTGCTGTCATTAAATGCAGCTGATCTGCTTAAAGTAGAGGATTTGTACTTGACTGGAGTGAAGTGAGCAGCACCTTGCACTGATTTAGTGAGCAGAGGAGACCTGGTGTGTTTGTAGCAGAAAAAAGTATCAGTAATGTAAAAATTACCTACATCTTTATTGAATTCCAAGTTTTGAATGGTACTCTCAGTGTAAATTTTAATGTATGTCTTATCAAACACTTCTACACTAAGTCTATAATTTTTGAACTCTGAGGGTGTACATTGAGTTGACTTTTTGAACCTAATGAATTTTAAACAAACAGAGTTAGCAGGGAATAGCTGGAGTAATATTTACTTTTTTGTTTGATGAATTACCAGGATGGGGGTGCTAAAGGGTGTCACAGTGCCAGTGGTTTCACTACCTTTGTGTTCCTTCTGTGTTTTTATTTGGAACTCATTAGTTCCTATTAAAGCAGTAATTAGGTTTCAGATGCAGCTGAAATTCTTAACTCTTGGAGAACCCCTCCTGTGGTTTTCCTGCCTCGTTATTTCAGTCTATTTTAGTTTTATTACATGTCTCAACAACCTGGTGTTTATCTTGTGCTTGCTTAGGCTTCAAATTCTGTTTAAAACTATGGGTGTGTTTGATTCAAGAGTAGAGATTATCTTTCACACTCCTTATTGTGTGAAATAAGGATGTGGGAGGCTGGAGTACCTTTACAATTTGTGCTGTTGCAGGATCTTTCCTCCTTCATTTCACATGAAGTACTCCAGGCCATTTGTGTGGCAATGGAAAAGGTGAGTCTCTGAAGAGCTTGTCAGGTTTTCTATTTCCAAGTACTCTTGTTACTCATTGTTTTATAATCCTTATTGGTGAGAATAGGCCAAGGACATTTGATATAATTACTGGTTTGCTTTGTGCTTTTCCACTCTTTTTCATATTCATTAACAGGCTATTCTAGTAAATCACTAAGATCTGAAGTTCTTTATCCCCTTTTCCCCCCCTCATTTTCTTTTTTCTGTCAATGCCAAGGTAGCAAATCCATTGTCAGGTAGAATCTGTTTTTTTCCCAAAAATGAGAAAAACTGCAGTTCTGGCTGACTCTTTCTTTGCAATGCAGCTTCATCTCAATTTCTTCAACCTGAAACTAGCAGCAGATTCTCCATGCAAATGATGTCTGGCACAGATTTAGGGATGTGGCTGCCAAGATTACTGATGAAGTAGATGGAGAGCTACTCTTTTGCCATCATTACACAATGAGCTGTACCTTGGTCTTGGTAGTAATCCTACTCATATTTCTAGGGACTAGGGTTAAGTTTCAAGTAAAACCATTGTTATCCAGTTTAAACAAGTTGAAAAAACTGCTTTAAAAAAGAAAAAATCAGCCTGTGGAAATACCTCAGGAAAACTCTTCATTTGAGAATCTTGATTGCTTTACTTTATAGCAAAAATTGGTTGGATGATTTGGGGTTTTGATGTTTTTTTTTTTGCCTACAGTAAACCTTTTACAGATTTTTTTTTTTTAAGAAATAATTTTCCTTTTCTTTGAGAAAGAAAACTAGATTGGACCCCAAGGAGGTACGCATTGCATGTAATAAAAAATACCTAATATAAATGGTAAAGCCAGTTTAAATGCTTTCCACATTGTTACTGGGCCATAAAAAACTATAATCAGAACAAGCACGTTGTAAAAGCAAACTTGTGTTCAAAAGAATTCCTTTCTCTCAGTTCAGTAATTGTATTACTTAGCAATTATAGGGAAATCCCTTTTTGTTTAAAATGGTTTAGAAGCTTGAGCTAATCCTTCAATTCTGTGGAAATAAATGGAGGAAAGAAAAAAGAAAGGGATTCATCCAAAACTGGAGATTATTGACAGTCAGAATTGAGTCAGAATTAAGTTGGAATTTTCAGTCTTAATCTCAGATCCTGTTTACCATTCTTCTGTGTTTTTAGCATTAATATTAGATACATAATATTTGGTGTGTGGATTAATAGAGAAGGGTATGAAAGCTTTTGATTTGGGCAGCTTGCAACTGTCAACTCTTGCTCTTGGGCAGGAAGCTGTGGTTTGTGTTGCACAGGGGTATTGTGTGAGTTGTTGGTGGTTTGCAGATTGGAAAGGCATTGCCAGTGATGATTAAAATGGCATCTGATATTCTTTATGATTCACTTCAGAGGGTACCATTATGACTAAGAAAGATTTAAAAATAAGGGTATTTTAGTGAACAGTATGACTCTGGCACATTCTCCAAGTCAGTAAATCCCCAGTGTTCTTCAGCATTTATAAATAATTTAGATTTGTGCTGGATGTCACTGCACACAGGTGTGGGCACCTTGCTGCAGTGCCACAGCCTTGGTTCCCCCAAACTTTTCATCTGAAATATCGCTCAGCTGAACATACTTTGCTGTGAACAGAAACCACATCATTTGGATAAAAATTTATGCCACCAGATGATTGAATTTTTTTCCACCATAAAGTTATCAGGAATTTAATGATAGCTGACTTATCATGAGATAAATTAAGATGATAGACTAATAAGTACAGATTAACAGGCATGCTACATAAATATCTAGAAAATCTCCTATCTTTATTGTTGTAAATTAGTCTAAAACATGCCCCATGCACTTCTTGTATTTATAAAGAGAGATCTTAAAGTGATTCTGCCTTCTCCCTTTCAGTGGTGAGGGCTGTTGTATCTCGGTCATGGCAGTTAACCTTGTGTATTTGTTTTTCCTCATATTTAACTTTCCACTGAGTTTCATTACTGTGGCCTGATGAGAATAAATAGCGAGAACACAAAACACTTCACTTCTCATTAAAATAAAGGAAGCTTGAAATAGTGATGGGAGGACTATGGCTGGGTTGCTCTGGAGCTGTGAGGGGAGAAATGATGTGGTGTGCAAATTGCTGGGGTAAATAATCACCTGCATCCTGGCAGCTTTCACACAGCTTGTGTGGGGCAGCTCAGGAAGGTCATAATACAGTGCAAAACACTGGTTTTGACATCTCTTGCTCTCTGCCTGACATCTGGCTCAGTGTTGTCCCCAAAATGCTGTCATTTGTGGGTGAGACCACTCAGTGGTCAGGAGCTGTGTTTCCCACCCCATCCTTCCCTTTCCTGTGCTCCCCAGAGCCCAGGGAAGCCAAGCACTTACATTTAACATGTGATGGCACTTAGCAAAACAGGTTTAGAACTGACGGTTACAGTTGTCCTTGTGGAAGGAGACTGATGTATTTTTCATGGTCTTTAATAATCTCATGAAAAAATTAAATTACCTCTTAAGCTCTGGGCTGTCATATGGATCAGGTACTCCCCTTTGCCAGGCAAATGAAGCAGCTCTCTGTAGCCTCTCCTGGAAGTGCTTGGAGTGCTGTAGATCTGCACCACACTGAGTGGAAAAACATCACTCCTGAGGAAACTGACAGTGCTGATGCAGGATCTTTGATCCTTTCTCTCTCTAACTACTACAAGATGTTCTGCTAAAGCATGTGCTTCTTATTTTGTAAAGGCAGGTGCTCTGCATTCCACTGCACTCCAGTGTTCTGCTCATCCTCCACAGATAATGCTGCCACTTCTTAACATAAAAATAATACTGGAGAACTTTCTTTAAAATTTTTATTTTGCGTCTCTTCTTTCTGTTTTGTGGTAAGAGATTATTTTCAAGACCTCTTTCATATTGTCATCTTTTCATATCCTTTTTCCTTCTGGAAAACAGAAGACTTCAGGAAATTGTTATTTGAGAACAGACATGGCAGTGGAGATGGCTGAAGTCAGATACAAGTTCCTGCAGGTGCCTTGATGTGTTATAACTCACTGTCACTCCACACTGCTTGGTGGAGGGTTTTTGTGCTTAGAAGTGCAAAAATAATAATAATAAAAGAGGAAGTTGTGTCTAGTCCATGCCTTCCAGGCTCTCTGCAATGCTGGTGGAGTTTTGTTTTCTGATGGGGTTTTGTTTTCCTTTGTAGAAACTCCCACCTCCTCCCTTGGTTTGCTCCTGCCACAAATGCTGCTGGCAGTTGACAATCTTTGGCTCGTTTTAAATTCTAGGCAATGTTCTTTAACACTTTAAATTTAAAGGATGGTGTGTAATTTTCCTTTTATTTATGGAAATTGGTTTGCAACTGGTTGCTTTTAAGTAGCAATGAATTCAAGTGACCGAGGGAGGTAATAAGGCTGACTTAGCCATTTGTAATTTTTATTTTTCTCATTCTTATCAGGAGAATTCTCTTACTAGTGCTTTCAGAGATCTCACACTGAGATCAGGCATTTTAGATTCCCAGTAGGAAAAGAAATATCTTGATAGATAGAAAATAATGGATTTTTCCCTTTGCTTTTTTTTTCCCTCAAGGGAGAATAAGAGGAAAACTCCAACAGCACCAAGAGAGTACCTGCATAATGCTAACGATGCAAAATTCTATTTCTTTGTGGCTTTTTCTGTCAGTTTAAATTATATTTATGTGCAATCTCAGTATTGAAAGTACATATGTAAAAACAAAAGTGGTTTAGCTGGCAAGGGATTTCAGCTCCCGCTTTGCAAGCAAATGAAGGGGAAGTTCAATTATAAACTTTCCGTTTAATAAGCCACTGATGTGGTATTAGTTTTCTCATTTGTGTTGGACATAGATGAAAATAACTATTATTACTGGAAAAAATACTTTTATCCTTTGTACAACTTGCATTTATTAAATAAAGCCCACAACCACAATGTTTTTTGATGTTATTAATACAAAAAAAGAGAAGTTCTAAGTAGAGGCTTCCTCGACTTTGTTTTGTAATTTTGTTACAGTTAATGTAACTACTTTTATTTTACATCAACTACTTGTGTTTCAAGATTATTCCATTCGATAGTGGTAACACCAGATAGTCTCTGTGAGTGTTTGAAGTAGTAATTACAATTTTTGTGCCTCAGGGGGTTGGCATCCTTGAACCTGAGATGGTTTATATCAGTGTACTTTTACTTCCATGCTAAGTATTTTGGATTTGTTTTTAAGGCAAAATTTCTTATTTATTTAGTAAAACCCCTAGTGACAGAAGTACACTATGAATATTGTTTTGCTTTTGGTTTTATATCATGATCGCAGGTTTTACATCTTGTTTTATTGAGTAGTATGTTTTGATTTAGAAGTGATTTGTTTTACTGGTTTTTTATGCAGAATTATCCATAGCCTGTTCTGCTGACCTTTCACAGTTGTTTCCATAGAAGGTTCAAAAAATAAATCTTGTCCTACACATTGTGACAGCCACTTTGCAATGCAGTGATCCAAAAATATAAAAGTCTTCTTTGCAAGTGTTCTAGAGGACATGAAATAAAGAACATTAATAGGGACTCTCAGTCAAATTGATAATTTCATAACTTTAATTTGTACAGCATTAATTTGTGACATCCAAGCTCTGCCTGGACTGTGGTGGTGGCTGGTGGAGCCTGTGTGGCGCTGGCTGAGGGAAGGTGTGGTGACCTTGGCTGGTTTGGTGGCAGAACTTCCTTAAAATGTTCCATCCAAGTGCTGAATCATTTCCATTTAATGCAACTGGGATATTTCAGAATTCCATGTAAAATCACAGTTTACCAGTGAGGCTGTATGATTTTGTGGCTTTTTACTGTGGACAAAGGCATGTGATGAGCTGCTTTCCTTCTGTTGTGGTCTAGGATTGCAAATGATTCCAAATTTCAGCACGAATCCATACACTAGCTTCTCGTTTTTAGCTTTGAATTTCTGAGTCTTGTTTATGACACTGATATTCAAAGACTGTTTTGATGTTTGAAGATGTAACTTCTGTATATAATGAAATAAAAATTGGCTTCCAACATTTCTGTCAGGGAAGAAGCTGAATAGAAATTACCTATTTATATTTAATCATAATAATCTAAAAGAAAACCTGAATAATACTGCTTGAAATTACTGTAGTGGAATGTGTTGAGTGTTCTGAATACAGACAGGGATATGAGGAGCACTGAGAATATGTTAATTACTCAATGCTTTCTTTGCAATCAACTTTTGAGGGGAAAACCATCATTGTATGAAAAAAATACGGGTACTGCCATTAATCTGGCTTTTTTTGGGGAAATAGAGGGGGCCTGGAGACAGAAATGGGCTTCTGTGTGATAAAGGGAATTTTTTAAGCTTGTTCATAAATTTGTGTTTCTTGTTCCCCGCATTCAAGGCCTCCCAGTTTGACCATGGGGTCACTCACCATGGTCACATGGAATCGCTCTGTGTCCCTTGTCAGAGGTTTTAATGTGTACCCTGTGTTCTGCTCATGCTCTGGAAGTGCATGCACGTGGTAGAAAAGTGTTTTCTGAAGGAGAAAGTTGCTGCCTGCTGAGGAGGAGCAGGGGCAAAGCTGAAAATTTTAAACTCAAATCTATTTTTGTTGCTGTCAGTGCAGTTAATCCCTCCATGAACTCCCCATTGTAAAAGAGATTTCTCTCAGTGATCATTCTTTGTTTCTGTCTGAGATGTGGTACAGCTGATTGAGATGGAAATCACAGAGCTACAATGTTGCTGAAATTTGCTTGCAAATTACTATAATTAATACAAAATTTCCTGGAATGCTCTTCCTAGAAGAATACTATTTGTAATCCTGATATTTGAGACGTACTCAGTTGTGACAGGATGCAGCAGAACAATTTATTGTTAATAATACATTATTAACCACAAGGTGTGGGAAGTTAGGCCCTATTTCCATCTACTTCTACCTGAAGCTACCTGCAGCATTTTATTTTTTTCCCTGTCACAGAATCCTTTAATTTTCCAATCTAGGAATGCCATGTTCAATAAAAATTCATTAACCCTTACAAAGATAAGGTTATAAGATAACTTATTAGCAATAGACCAAGTTTTGATCCAGATATATAATTTCAAAAAGAAAAATCATATGCTGGATATTCCTGAATTTATTATTAATAATATTCCACTTTTTCAGCAGCAGCTCTAGTCTAATAATAATATGTAATAATCTAGTATTAATAATAAAATATTACGTGTTCAAAAATACATATTCTGACACTATACCCATAAACCTGTGGGCAGATTATTATAACAAGTTTAGGATTTTCAATACAATTCCTTTGGATCTTTAATAACCAATTTTGAATGGGAAAACTCAATAATTATCAGGTGGACAGAAAAACACAAGTGCAGAACTCCACCTTTTTGGAACAGATTTATTGCAAAGCAGCACATCTTTTGATTCCTGCTGTAGGATTAATTGGAAAAGCTGGGGAGCTGTATGGGAATGTAGAAGTCAAAATCGACCTAATAATTCATGATGTGTCAATAAAATCTGACTTGGGATTGGAAATGAGAACCAGTGCAGTTCCTGAGATGGGCTGATTTGTGTTACATGTTAGAGAACAGAAATAGAAAGAAACAGAATAGAATAAAAGGAAATGTATGTTGTTTGTTTGTTTGTTTGCTGGCTTGTTTTCTTACTCTTGCTAATATAGCAAAACAGCTTCAACCTAGTTTTTGGAGATTACTTTTGTGGTTATAAGGTTAGAAAGATTTATTTTGAAATGAAAGCTTTAGAATCTGTAGAAAATATTGCATCTTTCAAAGTACAATTTTGGGGTCGAGTCATGCATTTGGAGCATAAAAATGCTCACTAGAAGGTATAATTCTTACTGAGTTTTAAACCTACTTTAATTCTGCTCTGACTTTATCACTGCCATTCATATTTGGAATTGATGTACATTTCTGCCGTGTCAAAAATAGATGAGAGAGTAGTTTCGCAGTTTTTCTGGGAAGAGCTGATCTGTTTTTCTGAAAATAATGCTGATTGTTGTTAATCAACTTGTCAGAACTGAATAGTTTTCTTCTTTATCAAAGTGAAGAAAATTGGGACACTAAATAACAGCCTGTGTGGAACTAGGACACTCTGTTTGGAGACACTGCTCCAGACACTGTAGAGGATTTTTTTGACAGATAAGCTGTGTGCTTAAAGAGATAAATGTTAATCTAATACATTGGAAAACAGACAGATTACAGGGCACTGCCATGCATTCGAATAACAAGGCTAAGTTGTGTTCCCCAGCTGAGTCTGTGGCAGAAAACTCCCCAGACTTACTCTGAAGACCATGGCAGCATCTGGTCAAGTCTGTCTGGAGGACTCTTGATACATAACTCAATATTGGTAAGCAGCAGCTCAGCTAACATTTTTAATATAGAAAGTTGTGGGTTTTTTTTTAAATTGGAGTGTAGGGTGTTGGAAGAAAATGAACACAGAACCTCTGCTGCCTTTCTTCTCAGTCAGGATTCTCTGTCACCTCCTTTTGTCTTTTTAAGTTTCCAGAATACGTATTGTCTATTTTTACTCTGTTCAGAATACTGAGGCTTGATAGAATTGTATAAGCTGCTCCTTTATATCCCAGACAGCATAAAAAGGGTCACATGAGACAGCACACACAACAAACCCACATTTTCACAATGGTAGTTGAATTCTGTATTGCCTCAGGCACATAGGAGGGGATGTATTAGAGTGATGGTGATTCAAAGAAAAATTACAGAAGCTTCAAGGTGCAAGAGCTGCTCTTGTCATAGTATAACTTGTTTTTTACAGTTAAGCCAAGATTGGTTCTCTGGAATTATTCTTAAGTATTGTTAGCTGAGTATAGATTTGGAAATTATTTTTCTTGAAGAGCTTTGTTGATCCTAATACTTAATAAATCTTTCTTAACATAAATATTTATATATTAAAGTCATGGTTTTGTCCTGTTCTAAACTGGATTCATTGAGCCGGAAAAACATTATATTGGAAGTAACAGCCTCTGAACTTTGATCTGGATGTTTCTGTCTAATACAAGAACATCCCGTAGTCATGTGAAGATTCTGGTTAATTATATAGGAACCAGTTAGGGAAGAGGCATTGCAGCACTCAGAGGCAGTAATGGCCAGGGCAGGAGTTTGCAGGCTTTTCCAAAAAGTTTCAGACAGGGGAGCCCGTGGCAGCATTCCTCTGCATCCCTCTTAAAGAGTTTTCTATCCTCTACCTGAACCTCCTGTTTCCTTCATGCAGAGAAGTTGAAAGTTTTGTTTCCCAACTGCCCAGCTGCTGCAAAGGTGACACCCAGCTGCTGCCAGGGGAGCAGGAAGATGGATTTTGTGTGTTTGGCTTTGCATTTAAAGGGTCATTGCACATGCTCATCGTGGCTTTTTTTATCTCTTGGCTCAGGACCCTGATGGGTGTGGTGAAACTTCTCCAGAGGTGCTGAACTTTTCCTTTTCACTTTGCCACAGTAGCTCTTGCTGATTCCAGAAATACATCTGAAACATGGAGCCTGGTGGCACTGCTGTCACAGCAGTGTGGGGCTGTGCCCTCTGCACTTCTCCTGTGCCACGACCTGGTGCCTTCGCTGGTTTTGGCATCCTGGGGCACCTGGAACTGGACTTGCAGTGATTTCCATCCTCTGAGAATGCTTCTGTGTCTATCTGACAGGACAAATCTAGACACTGTCCTGAGAATATCTATTAAATGCTAAAAAATCCTCTGCTGAAAGCTTAGAAGAGAGCTGGAAATGCTCTGCCTTAAAGGTGTCTCCTTGAAGATGAGCTAAGAGTCTCTATGTCTTTTGGGTTTGTTTTTAATTGCTGATCCAGGAGGATATTCTACAGTGTTTTTTTTTTAAATGAAACATAATTATTTTTTTTTAAATGAGAACTTGGTTGTTCTTGCTTCTTAGAGTAGTAGTTCTCTTATCTTTTCCTGGAATAATTTATGTATGTGTGAATACACAAAATACAGCAGTACTTTTTTTTTTTAATAAAATACAGGGCTGGTCTAACAGATACAACAGGAGTAGCACTTTTACAATTTTGGCTGTGCAGCATCTTGAAAGAAAACAATGTAGAGATAAATTATAATGTTCATATAAATACAAACCTGTCTAAATTTAACACTGAAATAAAGGTACAGTTGCCTGAGTAAGTGACTGGATTTTTAAACATGCTGCACAGTGAGAACTCACCTTGACTGAAGTGCTGAACTGAAATCACAGACAGCACCACTTCTGCATTTCCTCGTCTTACTTCACTTCCACTACACTTCAAGATGATCACTCTCAGATAATCAAAATACATGAGTATTTGGAGGACTGGAGGTACATCTTGATGTCATTTCTTGAGCTTGGGCACAGATGTCTGAAAATCCTGGTCAGGTTCTTGCCAACAGTGAAGTAAGAGAAGTACAAGTTACAAATTGTGGTTTGTTTCTGGTTATTGAGCATTTAACACTGGGGTAACTGTTGCACAACAGCATTTTCTGATCTTTGCTTGTGATTTTAAAAAGCACTAATTCAACTTCAAAAGGCTTGTTAAATGCAAGATTCCCGTAATTTTAAAAAGTAATGTAATATATTAGAACTTATAAAGACCTTGGGAAGGTAAAAGCTTCTTTGAGGAGCTGCTTTTGATTCTGTTGGTGGCTTAAAAATGATGTTCAGGCTTCCTCTTGAAGGGTTCTCATTAGCATTTATGAAATAAAACAGCAGTGAATACTGTTGTGCCAATTTTCTACAGAATATTTGGTGAGCATTTCTAATTTGTAGATTCATGGTTTCCTATTTCCACCTTTAAATGCTTATTTGCAGAGAATATTGAGTAGAACCATTAGAGCTGAGGGATTTTCTTGTACCACAGTTAAAGATCTTTATGTAGCCATCACCAGCATTTCATCTTGGTACATAAATCAGGGAAATAGTCAATATACTGAACAAATTGAAAAGATGTGAGAAAGTTCATATGCCATTCCAATTTGATCTTTAACAAATGATGTCTATTATAAGAAAACCCACACTGATATTACTTCATGCAACTACCTTGGAAAAATGGTGTTGACTTAGAAATATTAGTTTCTGTCACAAATGTTATTTATTTTTCCTGCAGGTAGAATTCAGGGTGCCAACAATGTTCTGGTGAAAGTTAAAATCACTCCTATGGTGACAGCAAGTGACAGATTTCATAATGCTGCCTTTTTTAAAGATTTAAAGTTTCAATTTTAGCAATGTATAGAATAGACTTTTGAGGGGTGGCAGAACTCCACTTCTTAGCTTGATGTAATTTTCAGGACAGTGTTTGGCTCCAGAGTGGTTTCCAGGATGCTGCTGGATTTTTCTCTGTTACAGCAGGGTACAGATTCTCTCATGGCTTTCTTTGCTTTACTTCTGTAGCATTACATTCCCCTATTGGAGGAGTAAAGTGATTTAAGGAGGAGAGGGGATGAAAAAAAGAATGTATATATATTTTTGGAGCAAATATGTCAGTATGTGATGTTTTCACAAGGTATGGTACATTAATTATATTGTATAAAGTGTATAAATATTTAATATGGACATTAATTCTTGAGTGAAAAAACTTGCTCTATTTTATTGCCTAAATAAATTCATGGTAACTGACCTTGTCTGAACTCTGACTAGCATCTGAGAAATGATTATTTGGACCTGCACATCCATCCCAGACTGGAAAAACTTATCTAAGAATACATTATTTTGAGCTTATTTTGAATTTTGAATAAGAATTAATATTGTCAGTGTGCTAGATAAATATAAAATATTCTTTCTTATCCTGAATACTCTTTTCTAGACATTCAGATTTAGTATTTTCATGGCCTGCTGACCCTCCTTGCTCAGTAATGTTCTCAGACTATTTTTCATTAAGTGGCTGCAGATTTATTTCAATTGATTGAAAGTCATCTCTAATTACAGGTAATCATAAAGCAAATGATGATAAGGAAAAGGTATCATTTAGCTGAACTATCAATCACTCTTTTTTAGTGCATTCTAATTAAATTACCAACTGTTCTTTCAGAAAAAGTCCTTTGTAATAGGCATAAATATCGATTACTTTGCATGTTTGTTGGCCTGTTTTTGTTTCTAAATTTCTCTTGTTTTTATATACCTAGACCTCTATACCGAGTGCTGTATTATTTAAAGGCAATGTAATATGGGCTACTGGGAAATTAAAAACCACTAAATATTTAATATGTTAATTGTACTGTTTAATCTCAAAAGAATTTGGAAATGTCTCTCTCGTTTGAGGCTGATTATTTACTGCATGCAAGTAAAAAGCTTGGAACATATAATTATGCTCTGTCATGGTGAAGAAAATTACTAGTATTTTAGGAGGCTTTACTCTTTTTGGTAGCATTAATGGTCTCAGTTATTAAAACAAATAAAAGGAATACACCCCAGAAATTGACACCAGCTCAACCTCCCTCCCAAAAAACACCCAGACAGTAAAACGACAAAAAAGCCCAAGCAGACAAAAAAACCTTGCTAAATTTGTTCAAATGTCCATGTTAATGTTTAGCTGCTGCAAGAAATCATGGGTGGTAATTGATTGTACTGTATGGCCCAAAGAACTTCATGGTAAATATTTTATTGAATAAAGCTTTGTATTACAAAGGGACTATTCGGGTTGTAATTATCAAGCTAAAATCAATATCACTTTCCCAGCCTGGTGCTTTAAATGTAGGGGTATTCTTAAATACAAAAGTATAATCAATAAACAACCGGACACTTTCCATTTTCTGTAATTAACTCTATTCAGTAGTTTTTCAAGGGACCTTTTTTCCATGCTATTAATGAGAGCTCATCCCCTCAAAGTTACTAAATGGAGTTAAAAAGCCTGGACAAAATGATGTTTGGGTTTAGAACACATTTAGTCTTCCATGACTCTATTCTCACTTCCTTGGGTGGCAAATCCATCTGTTCTTGCTGGAATGGAGCTGTTTGATTTTTCTTTGCAAAAAGATGAATATCAAAAGAGTTTTTGGACAGGAACTGGGGAACCTTCTGCTGCACTTGGAGAGAAACGCCTGTTTATTAATGACCCCACTGAAGATGAAGTTTATGAACCTTTGTGGCTGCTGAAAGCACAAAATGTTTGTTTTGTATAGGTTGGGTCACACCCCGTGCCCAAGCTTTCATTTCCCTGGTGCTCTGCAAGTGGCTGTCCAAAGGGCTGAGCCTGCTTCCTGACAGTCTCCTCAATCTAAGGTCACTGTGGCAGCAGGTGGAACTTGTTCAGGAATCGTGCAAGAATTGCTGCCAGCCCTTCCAGAAAAAACTAAGCTCCTTGTTTAAGGCAGGAGCTGCAACACCCTCCCAGCTCCTTCCCATTCCGTGCTGTCCCAATATCCCAGGGCCTTGCTGGCCCTCCAGCTGCTCACTTCAGACTTTACCATGCGCCTCCTGCATGAGGGAATGGGAACATGGACCATGGAGCTCCAGAGGTGTCCCAGGTGCTGACAGGAGCCAGTCCTCACATCCCTCACCTCCTGGCCATGCTCTAGGCAGTCTCACCTTTCCTTTGGTATTTCTCCCCCAGACAGCAGAGAGGGCTCCAGCTGTGTGCCAGGATGAGGCAGTTTCCCTTCCCACCAGCATAATCAAGACTAAACAGGTTTAAACTCTCTCTGTTGTAATAGCCTCATGTTCTTGATGAATTGGCACAGCAGGATGGCTTTTCTGCCTTGATAAAGGGTGCAGCTGTTATCATTATTGGTGTGATTGTTTAAGAACCAAATTAAAAACTTGACTTCATTTTAGATGCTAAGCAAAGGATTCCTCAGTGCTGGAGATACTTTATTTAAAACCAATGGCTGTAAATATTCTGATACAAGGCTGAGAGTAATATTTGCTTTCAACTTTGGATCAGTGAATGTTGCTATCATTCGGATTATTTTGTTTTAATCAGCATTTGTTTTAGGGCAAACAAGTGTGAAATTGTTGTTTTGAAAGATGAAAAGTTCTGTGGCACATTTATATTCAACAGGAACTACATTTCTTGTATAATAAGTTAGAGATAATCCATATATCGTCTTTGAATCTGGAAGGAAATTGTTATTTCTCAGAATAAGCTCACTTTACTTCCAGGAACAGCAAAATGAATAGCTAAAATGGGGAAAAAAAATCTCTATAAAGTAGTCTATTTATTAACAATTGTTAAAGACAAAGCTATTAGAACTCTGGGGGGGTTTTAAGAGTTAGTATGAATGCAGTCCTCTGAAGAGTGCTTCAGTCTCCATAAAACCTGGGGGTCCTCTCTGCTGGTTCTTGTGCTCCTGTTTGCATAGAGAATTCCTGCCCTTAAGGCATTCAAGATACTTCCCCAGATCCAGGTTCCCAACTGCTATCCCTCCTGGCATGTGAAATTGTAAATAAAGTGCTCTGGATGTTGTTTTTAAGAGAACTGGGCTGTGTTTGTGGATAACAAAGAGGCTCTGAGTGTGTGGGGCCAGGAGGGGCTGAGAGCACAGCTGATGCCCATGGATTTGTGTCTCTGAAGCCTTTTTGGTGGTGGCCTCGGTGGCCTCACAGCGATGTAGCTCCACAACAAGGCCATTTCCACTATGTGCAAGGAAATCCTGAAGGAATTGTGGAAACTGGGTGCTTCCCAGCATTTCCTTTGCTTTTCAGAAGGCACTGATTTAGTCAGTGAACATGATTCCTGCTAAGGACTGCATTTGAGTTATTTTATTGCTGAGTTAGTTGAATAAATCTTAATACAATTTACCTCTATCCCTTAATGAAGTTTTAAACATCCTTATGAGTCGTTCCGTTACCTGTACAGCCGTCTTCTAAGGATGTGCTTAATTGAATTTATGTCAGATGGGATTTAAAACTTTCATAATATATGCAGAGTAAGTGTAATAGGTTTTGCTTTGGAATATGATAACCAAGGGACATTTTAATTCCTCAAGATAACCCAGCGTATATAATATTTCTGTCTCAAACTGATGATAGAATCTTCAGCTCCTCTCTCTTCCCCAACCAAGAAAAAAGATGAGAAGAGCAGAAGAAGAGTATTTTACAGTGGCTACTCCATTTACATATATTTCCTGCATATAGGAGCATAAAGTTTAGAAATGTCTAGGCAGGCAGGATGCTTGCAGAAATAAATACAGTAAATGCTTTTTAATGGCTCGACATAAATATGGTGTACCTGACTCAGTACTGGAGTGTCCACAGTTCTTTTGCATGAATTTTAAATTTGTGGCTACTCTGGGGATCAGAGAGATTTCTATGGTGTTCTTTGGAATACAAAAATAAGGTATTTTTTGTAGACTGCATTGCTAGAAAGAGCAGAACAAGATGGAAAAAAGAAAGAATTCCTGAGGTTTTTAGAGCTTTTTAGCCTTGGATTTTTTTAGTAAAATCATAGAAGGTTTTACTTGAAACTAAGAATTTTTCATTGCAGATTCAAGTCCTCATAGGATTTGCTGATGACAAGTGGAATTCACAGCAAACACTGACACTTGTATAGACAAGGCAGATGGAAAGAGGATTTTAAACAGATCTATTCCCATCTTAGGTATTATCTATTAATAACTTATGCCCCATCCTTTTAGGTAGTGGGATGGAGTTAATTTTCTTTGTGGTGGTCCAGATGGTGCCATGTTTTGAATTTGTGGCTGAAATGGTGCTGATAACCCACCAATGTTTTGGCTGTTGCTGAGCAGTGCCTGCCCAGTGCTGGGGATTTCTCTTTCCCTGCAGCCTGGGGATGCAGCCAGGCAGCAGCTCTGAACTGGCCAGAGGGACACTCCATCCCATAAATCACTCAGCAACAACAGCCCCTCACCCCCCAGACCCAAGGAACAAACAGGGTGGGGGGTTGCTGTTTCTTAGAGACTGGGGGGCACCACTCCACCTGTGGGAGGTGGTGAGGGGTTGGCTTTGCATCACTTGTTTGTTCTTTCTCCCCACTCCCCTCACTTATCAAACCATCTTTCATTGATTAAACCATCTTTATCCCCACCGATGACTTTTCTCACTTCATTCTCTGCCTCATCCTGCCATGGGAGGAGGGAACAAGTGGCCATGTGGGTGGTTAGCTACTGTAGGGGGTCATTCCATAACCTGCAGGAAGAACAGGGAGGAGAAAAAAGGTACTCTTGAATTTTTGAGTATCAGAATGATCACATTTAATACCTGTCATCCAGTATCTGGTTCACTGAAATTGCTCCACTGGAGATGCTCGCATCCTAGGCCTGGCAGGATATGGTTTTGCTCAAAGCAGAAATGTTGTCTCAGCCTTTTTGTTGTAAATTCCAAGTTCCTGCACTTATCTTAGGAAGTAGGTGTAACCATCATCATTCCAGTTTGCAAGGACAGTGGAAAAGCTGACCCTGGATTTTATGTGTCTGAGATATTGGTCTTACTGGTGTTGCAAAAATCTGTGTAAGGCCTTTTTTCTCAGGAGACTTTTGCATTAAGAAACTTGCATTATTCCTCCAATGGTAAAATACCCAGTGTGGCTGTGGATATTGGTATTCTGCTGTTGATCATGCTTTCTATTGTTTCCCTTTGTTAATAAGTAGGTAAATATCTCCAAATCAAAAGCTTGCTGCTGAGCTTATTGATCTTTGGGAAGCCTTTGATTCCTGACAAAGGAAACTTTGTAGCTACAGTGTTTGAAGGAAGAATTCAAGGGAGTTTGAAGTGTATATGTCTCATCATGCAGCTCACACATGGTAGTATAGTGTACCATTAAGAATTAATTTTAGCTTTTTTACCAAAATGGTCATTGAATAAATAAGGACTTTTTTTTTGTTTTGTTTCTGATCAATTATAAAAGCCTGCAATTAATATACAATATTGAAAATAGCAGAAATTCTAGGTTTTAGTATTTTATGCACTATATATATACACTGTTTCTCATTGATTGTTACTGACTTGCAGACTCTTGGTCTTGCATGCTGAATTACTTAGACTTCTTGTAAGAATATAAACTTGAATCTTCCTTTGATCACAGGGCAATATAAAATAGGAATGTAGGCTGGAGGAGATTATATTTTATATATTGATATAAGCCTATCATTACTACAGCTGATCATGCATAAGGTTTAGCAGTGACTGAAGAGAATATTTATTATATTAAAAAGAACAAAAGGCATCCTCGCTTTTTATGAATGTGTGTGCATTCAAGGAGTACAGAATTTTTTGAGTAGACTCAGGCATTGTTTAATATCTTTATGAATGATGAGAAAGACATGTCATGACACTGGAGACAGCTGTGACTTGCACAATTGCAGGATCTGGGTAGTGTTGAAGTGAAAAATATCTGGTTCTGGCACTGGGATGTTTCCACAGGTTTTGTTTTTTACAAATTTTGAAGTCAACAAATGTTAACTTTAAATGAGCAGGAGGGATCCAAGTTGGTGCGAATGAATTATTTCACAGTTTCATGGAGCTGTTCTGACCACGATCCAGGGGTTGAATAAGTTTTATCTATCTCTATTTTGTCATGCATGTTGATGTGACAAGATGACATCACAGCTGAACTCTTAAAATATTATGGTGATTTGAATAAACCTGAAAGGAAGTAACTGGAAAGTCAAACTACTGTCAAATTGCTTAAAGTGTATGCAACAAACTTATCAGTGTTGCTTTGAATTTTCAGAAACTCAGGTTATCATATTTGACATTGCTGGAGTGATTTTAAAACACAACATCACGGAAAAATAAATCAGAGTTTCCTTCTTTTGTATCCTGCCTAAAATCATGGCAGAGCATTTTCCTAGGGGAGAGTGGTAAATTCTACTCCTGTGCTTTTTTATGCTTCCTTTCTTTGGTTTACATTGTGTATCCCTGATTTATTTATTCATGCATATCTGAGCAATGCTGTGAGCTGACAACTGACTCAGCAGGGAGGGGATCACAATAATCAGAGTAATTTAACAAAATACATTTTTTTGTTTGTTTTTCCACATAAATAAAACAGGTTAATCTTCAGGAAAAATAAGTGATTCATCAGCTTGGAGTTCACTCACTAGCAGCCTGTCACCCATTCTCTCAAGTGTATTTTTCTGTGCTTCTTCAAAGGCTTTCTTAGATCCGTTTCTTTTTCACTTTCATTCAGTTGACAGCATCTACCACAAGGGCCAAGGACGAGAAGTGAAGTCAAGCTCAGGTCCTGGGAGATGGGAACTTAAATCCCTGCATTGTGTGAAGGAAGATGAGCAAGGGGGTTGTGTTATCAGAAAGAAGCCATGAATTTGTGTGTTGCAATAACAAAAACATGAGTTTGTGGGAAAGCTCATGGTGTCCCCTTCCCCTGCTCCCAGCTGGAGACGCAGGTCTTTCCTGATAGAAGTCTGTGGCATCCTTCCCTTCAAGACCTAGTTCAGTTCTAGAATTCAGGAGAAAGATAAAAAAACCCCCAAAACTTCACTCCTATGCTTTTCCATGCTGTCTTGGTTGGTGTTACTTGTTTTGAGACTTCTGTGAACCTCTGAAAGATCAGCAGTCCTGAAGCTATTCAATAATTGCATCCAGTTTCCCCATCTATTATTTTTGTTCCACCTGAGTTTTCCTGTGCATCATCATACTCATTCTCTGGCCTTGCTCTCTCACATTTGATCTCTCTCTCTCTCTCTCTTGGAAGTTGAGTTCTTAGTTGAAATGTGAGGCAATGAAGTAAATGCTGTCAGTTCTGGGAGAGCAGGAGCTGAGGGACTGAGGCTGGCTCACTCCAGGCTGCAGAGAAGTTTTGTGGATTATTACCTGGATTGGGGAGCACAGGTGCCCCAGGGCTGAGTATGGGAAAGGAGCTGTGACTTGGATCAGGGATGGGCTCTGCAAACACAGAGAATCCAGCAGCTGCAGAAAGCAGAGAGGCACATGGAGACATTTGATTATTTTAACCTAGAAGGCTCCAGAACCAGAGGAAAGGGAGAAGCTCAAAGATTCTGCTCAGTCTTCAAATTTTAGGAGGGTCCAAGGCAACTTTCTTGTCTGTCACATCTCTGGAGCTCACAGCATCCAGGCTGTCACATAATCAGTGCTCAACACCCTGGGACAGGTACAGCTCAGGAACAGCCTTTGGAAGGTAAAATAAATATCAGCCATGTCCTCCCTGAACTTGAAAACACTCATTAAGCATCTGTTTTAATTTCTCTTTTACTTTACTGGCATATGAACAAGGTTGCAAACTGTCTTGTAGAGGTGGTGTTAATGTGTAATATTGGAAAGTGAACAACAAAGTCAACAATATGGCACAGGTTCCTCAAAATACTGGTTAGTCTGGATAAAAACCTTTCCAATGGGGAGGCCCTGCTGTTTTCCCTCTGCTGCACTGCATAGCCAGAGTGAATTCTGTGAGATATTTCCAAAGATAATGAATATTATCTTGTTTTCCATCTTGAATATAAGGAATATTTTAGAAGAAAAGCACTGAATGCTAGAAACATGACAAAATTCCCTTTCAGAGCTGCCTGAATTGTACCCAGATTTTTCAGTCTTCCTAGCAGTCTAAGAGTTTGTGCTTTGTGGATCATACTTGAGACTGATATTCCAGTAATGAGGTTAATCTCACCATTAAAACTGACTGTGAAGCACCATGTTTTCTTTGGGATTTATTGAGAAATGTAGGAGAGTGTCTGTGACGTAAAAGATGTGTTATAAGTAGTTGTGCAATTAATTATGATTCATACTTTTTTTTTTTTTAATTTCCCTAGTAATACTTGCAAGTAGGAGTTTTATTTAAATCTTTTTCTTTCTTGTGTCTTCCCCACGTTGTGCCAGCCTTGGTTTGTCTGGAGTCACTAACACAACAGAGTAAAATGCAATGCAACAATCAAAAACCCACTCACATCATGTCTTTATTTGAATCTCCAGGCAAGCAAAAGAGAATTGTGTTCCAGGTCCTAAAACCAATACTCTGAAGTGGTTTTACACACTCTGACCAGATAAATACACAGAAAATGCTATTTAAAGCATCTCCAGCAAGCCCAGGGAGATTCAGAGCCCAGTACTATGAAGCATAACCCTTCTGCTCTGGCAGTGTGCTGTGGATGCAGTGAGGGGGTGAGCCAGCCTGTGGCACCTGCCTTCAGGGCTGTGTCCCTGGAAATTCTCACTTAATGGAATGGCCAGGAAGGACACCTGGCCCTCTGGTTAATCTCCCAGACATAACTCTGGCTGAATTCTACTGACAGTCAAGTAGGAGTCTTGTGAGCTCTTTCCATGGCTGAGGTTCACTGAGAGCATTCTTAATGCTTTGTTCATTTCCCAGCTCGTGTGGGCAGTGGAATGAAGGGAGGGACCACACTTTTACAGTTCTTGAGCTAAGCCTGGGAAGTTTTAGCTAAGACTGTTGTAATAGAGTGGGTTTTTTTAAACTTTAGGATTGATGTAAAGAACTGCAACCTCATCAAGTACATTTTGGCCTATATAGAAAATAGTCTGAAACTCCCAGTTACTCTTAGTAAGCACTTTGCTTTGTCGTCATTTGGAACCCGTGGTGCAGAGTTTCAAGGAGATCTGTCAGAGATCCTGTGGAGCTGTCTCCTCCCATTTATCAGTTTAAATGGTGCTAGAAAAAGTACTCCTGCTCATCATTCAGGTATTACATCAGTGTTTCAAAAGTAATCCTGATGTTTCAATGAAAAAGTTGCTGCAGGACCTTTCAGCATATCTCCAAACAAAAAGGCTGGTGGAGGGGAGGAAGCTGGAAGTGCTCATTTGAGTAGTGCTGATATGACAGCAGGGCTTGTTGTGCTGGTATTGGAGCTTTAAGGTCACCTTTCATCACCTCAGAGCTTTAGAATAAAGTACAGGCATGTCTGTGGTGTGAACTCACACTGAGGGAAAGAATTATGTAACAAAAAATGCAAATGCAAACAGTTCTAGTTAAGGGATAAACAAGTAACAGCACACCCAGTTCAGGGAATGTGATTAAGCTGCTCGAGGATCTCTCAATGTCATTTGTTTCCTTGGCCTGATATCCCCCATGCCTGGTTGTACTGCACCAGTTCTCCTGCTCTGTCTGGAAATGATGTTTTTGTAGAAAGAGATTTTGGCAGCCATCCACGTTCGGTTCAGCCTCGTGGCACATGCAGAATTGATTCAGAATCGCTGTGTGTGACCAGGCCCTCAGTGCAGTACAATTGCTGCCGGCCTGGTGAGTTGGAGATGCACAGAAAATGATGACACAAGTGTTGCATAAATGCTCCCCCAGAAATCGGGGGGAAAATGAAGGTAAACAGCACGTGGGAGCCTCCTGGGGACAAATGGCAGTGCTAAGTTTATGAGATAATGTGGGGATGGGGGATAAGATCTGTTCAGATGGTAAGAGTTGATATGTGATTAGAATTAGTCTGTTAGATGCTCATTATGCTACAAAAAGGCAGTTTTAATTGATTCTTATGAAACACTGTATATTTTTTTGTTAATTGTTTATATTAAATGCATAGTGAGGTTAATCATCTGCTCAGTTGATTTTTTTAATATCCTGAGGGATTTTTTGCTGTTCTTTAAATATTTGCTTAAGCAGTAGTGCTAGAAATAAGAAACAAAGACATTTTATCTTGAGCAGAAACAGCACAGTGATTTGAATTTCACATGTTTCTTGTTCTTTCACAGCAGTTGTTGCTTTCATTAACACAGTTCTTTATTTTAGAGAAATTGATGCCAAATACAGCGAAATTCCACAGTTGGTGCTTAACTCCAGGGTAGTGGAGTTAAACAAACAGAAAAAAAAGCCCCAACCAAAAAAACCTTGAAGTTAACAGTCAAGATTTCTTATTCCATCTCCACTGACCTTTTTGAAGGTTTTTATCCTCTGTTCTGCTGGCTGATTACTTAGGGATTCACTGAGCAGTTTCCTTGAAGGCCATTCTTTCTGCTGGCCACTGGCATGAAAATGCAGCTGTCTGAGTGAGACCTCTTTGATCTTCAGAGAGCTTTGTAAAGATAGATTAAAAGCAAAGCTATCAGGCATTTTTTCCCAATGCAAATACTGCCTGTGTTTTCAAGTCAGATAGTTTTGGGGGGGTTGGCTGGTTTGTTTTTAGGGAATTGAGATTTGGAGTTGTGATCACAGTGTTGGTTTTTTCCTTTAAACAAAAACTGAAAATACATTAATGTGTGTTGTACCCTTTGGAAAGAAAAATAAACAAAAAAAAAATCAACCCAGCTCTCTGTGGAACATTTTATGTTCATTAAAATCCAGTGGGAGGATGAATCTAGTACCCTCTGGTCAAAATTATGTTTAAAGATACTTACAAGGGGCTTGATTCCAATGAAATAATTGAAACAGAATATGTTTCTAAGCACTTATTACTTTATATTGAGGTGCTGATGTTCAGATAAATCAAATTTGCTCTTGCAAGTTAAAAAGTCTGCTATGCTTACAGACTATATTATAATTCAAAACATTTAAATGCTACATTAATTTGCAGCACACAAAATTACATTTACATTATCTTTTTCTTCCTATGAGACCACATATTTGTATTGGAATTTTCAATAATTTTTGTCCTTGTTTCCCCTGAAATCAGTCACAATGAGATCAAGGAATCTGTGGCTGTTCTGTGTCAGAAACATGAATGGAACCAGCTGCTCCTTGAGTGGAAGGAGAGGTTCAAGAGCTTTGGATTTTACCTGGAGGGACAGGTTAGGTCTAGACAGCATCGGTTTGGCTGCTTCCAGACCACAGCATTTGACCCAGCTGTTTTCTCAGTCCTTATGTATCAATTGTAGTTTCCTCTTTTTCCAACAGAAATTCTTGTTCAACTTAGCTTAGGATGTTTTGGTTGGTGGCAAAAAATGGAAACAGTCTTACCCTCTAAAGATTGGGGTTTAGCAAGATTTTGGTGCTTTCCTGGTCACTGGGAATTTGCCACTCTTTGCTGGCTGACATCTCTGCTAAACGTGGTGCAGTGGAAAAGTCCAGGGACAGTCCTGGGAGAGCTACACGAGCAAATAAATGCCACTCAAAGATATTGTTTTGTCTTCTTGCTTTTAAACCAAAGCTGTGGGGTTTTAAAATATTCTCTCAATTTGTTTTTCTGACAAAACCAATATAATTTAATCAGTGAAATCCATCAGGTTATTAATCAGTCCCTCTAAACCATGAGTAAGTCACAACACTGATTTAGGTACTAACTTCAGGGGTGCAGTGTTACATTTCCATATTGAAGAACAGCTCCTGAGACTTTGAAAAGGAAATATTTTTAATATAATGATTGTATTTTGCTTTCATTTCTCTGATACTGTTCTAATAAAATTGCAAGTTAGGGAAACCTGATGATCCTTACTCACAAAAAGGTTTTATTACTTCTAGTGTATTACAGGGTTTATTGTCCTTAGTGTTGCTAATTATTTAACAGAACTATTTTGATTTTTATGTGTGCGTGCTTACTAATTATTTTATCATGAGAAAAATGAGTGGGGTCCAAGTGCCCTGTTAATTCATTTCAGCCTGAAAAGTTTTTGTATAATTAGTTTGGCAAGAGGAATGAGTGAAATTAGCTACTAATGAGAAGATAAGTGTAGTAATCTTCTTGTGATATAAAACTGTGATTGTCAGTAGTTAGTAATAGGAACCAGGAGTGTATTTCGTGGGACCTTACTTGGTCCTGTGAAATCATTAACATCATCTGATATGGTAAATTGCCTTATTTCACACCTGCATTTCCATCACTGCCTGCTAACCCTCCAGCCACAGATACTGATAAGTTTTTTGCTAATTAGAGAGTCATTAATGAAGTAAAGAATATGAGCAATCAATTATGGCTTGTTTTAGTAATCCAAACAAAAACTTAATTGCATAAATTTGTCATGTACTTTCAAGTTTTGACAGTATATTTGTGAAACATGGCAAGAATGTCAACACTTTGTAAGTAGCAGGTGTGACCTAGACAAGTTTTTCTCGTGTTCAGTTGCAAATTGCTTGACTTGTGATACGCAGTGATGGATTAATGGCTTATTAAAATCCACTTCTTTCTGTAAACAAGAACTTCACATTTCCTATTCTGGTTCATTATAATTGCAGCATTTGTATGGTGAGGTTTATGATAAATAACTTATGTCTTTCTTCTATTTTTTTTTAATCCTATGGATTTACGTCTTTAACCAGTACTTTGTGAACAAAGTTAAGCATTTCCTCACCACTCACTTCTGACTTAAATGTGCTTTTTTGGTGTAAAAACTGCATTTATTGTGTTTTCTTGCTCCATTTCTGCCTAGGTCTCTATGGTAAAATAATACTTCATGTGGATTACCTCTTATTTACATTTCTTTGCATTTCCTGATGTTAAAAAGTAACAATCTCATGCCAAAGCAATAAAGCTCAAAGTGGAATAACCTTGCTGATGAATAAACATGATGTGGGAGAAGGTCGCTGTGAAGATATTGCTGGATATTAAGTTGGGTGAATTCATAATTGCAATTTTTCAATTTATCTTGGAGGTAAAATGAGTAACTTTTGTATCATTGCAAATAAGTGATGTGAATATGCCAGGAAAGCTAAGAAACTTATAACTTTTTCCATTTCTCAGAACTCTGTGGATATTGAGGTATGCAGTCTCAAATGTATGTCAATATTTTCCTCTAATAAGTTCTTTCTGCCATAATTTGGATGCTTAAAAGGATTGCACTAAGGGTGTAGGTAAATAAATACCAAAATTATTTTGAGGTCGTGACACACTGGTATTGCTGCGAACATCTGGAAGGGATTTGTACAGCATGAAAACATTGTTCTGTGGTGGATTTATTAACATTACTTTTGTTGCTAACTGATTAAGACACAGGGGAGGACGATGTTCTTATCATTGCACAGTCATTTTTCAGAGCAGGATTTCACACTAAATAGCTCAGGTGAGAACGAGACAGCTTGTTCTGAAGCAAATGCCCAGAGCTGTCATAGGATGTCGATGGTGTCCTTGAGAAAATGTCTTGTGCATCAGTCCTTCCCTTCAAAAAACCTCTTCCCAAATAGTTCTGTGTCTGCTGGGGATCAGCACCAGAACCCCTGACAGCATCTGCTTGGTTTGAGGCTTATTTTGGTCAAACGGACAGTGGATCTGCTTTCTGTGCCAAAAAAAATAGTGTCACTTCTACATTGTCCCAGTTTTGAAGAGAAAAATTTTGAAAATTATTATTTAAATATGTAACAGTATTTTTTAAAGAATTTCATGGTTTGAAAATTTTGATTTTCTAAAAAAAACCCTTTAAAAAAATTGTAGGGAAACTCTAGAAAAGCAACTTCTTTATTTTAAATGATGCCATATCAATTATTTACCTGGTAAGTATAAGGTGATGAAGACAGTGAAGGGAGATTAAACCATGAATGTTTAAAATTAGACACTGCTCTGTCTTTTAGCCAGAGATACACAACAGAAATTTTAGCAAATTGAAAAAGTCGTAAGATATTTTCTTACATGAATATTCTAAGCAGGAAGCTTGAAAAACATTCTTCCCTTAAAGCCAATTATATCCATTGGCTATGAAGGAAAAACCGTTAAAGACCTAATTGCTGGGTGGTTTCCTGTAAATGCCTTTATTTATTTATTTATTTGTATTGAAGCACTAATCAAGAATGATACACTATGCATTTCCATCTTGCCTGTATTTTTTTCTTCTAATATTTGGGTTTAGGCTCCAATTAGCTGTGAAATGTGCCTTCAGTGAAATTACCACAAACGTAATTTGGGCTTGTCAGCAACTGCTTAATCCTGTAGCTGCTGGGCTGCCTCAGTGAGGCTCAGCAACTGAGCTACTAAACATCTCTTGAAGGGGCTGGGAATAACTGGAGTTAATATTCCTGTTCATCAAATGGCAATTAGAGGAAAAATTAATGATTTGAATCCTTCCCCCCATTACCTTTCAGAGGACAGCTGTCTGTCTTGCTGAGGTGTTTAAAGATTATCACATCCCAATGTAAAATAGGTATTGTATCTCCATTTTTAATGGCCTGCTTGTTTGCTTAGTTGGGCCTAAAGATATTATTATAGGTTTTTTCCCTGCCTCTTATAAATCAGATTTTTGAGTTGTAATTTGTTTGTTCTAAGATACAAACAAAATTGGTGGGTGTTTATCCCCAGAGAAAATAAGTCTCTGTGCCATTGAGGGTCCCTGTTGTATTTGTCAGGCTCCACACCCCAAGTTCAAGCTCATATCCCTTTTCCTAGAAAGTAATACACCCAGAAGAGCTGCTGCTTTTAAAAATCCATCTTATAAGCTAAAAACCATAGGGATAGGAAGGCCTTCCAAAGCTGCCAGACCCAAACCTTTAATTGCCAGCTGGTCAGGAAATCTGACACAGTTGTTCTGTGCAGATTGAGGCAGAGCAAGGCAGTATTTAAAGCAAGGCTGTGCAGTATATCTTTCAATAATCCCCTGTGGAAGCTGCAGAGCTGATTGATGAATAAATACAGCAAGGTGAGTGTCAAAGACACTCTGTGTGTTCAGCTCACCAAATGCCAACGGGAGGATGGGGATACGGCTGTGCTACAAACAGCATCTGACCAGCATCACAACCTCTGAAGACTTCATGAGCCCGGTTTTAAACTTCAGACAGTACCATTTTAGCCATAAACAGCTCTAGCAGCCCGATATTCTGCAAAAGGTACCCCCAGAGCATTTCATCCAGTTCTTTCAGGTTTTCCAAATGACAGCAGCTTTGTGCTCCTGTGGATGTGCTGTTATTGGTACCTGAGCTCAAGGCTGAAGCTGTGGTCACAATCAGCATTGTAGCAGCAATATGTCCTGTGCTGCCAGTGTCCTTGGCATTCCAATTCCAGCATGGAAATCCCCTCTGGCATTGGAGAGACAGAATGTGGAGAAGTCCCTTCAGCACAGTGTCCTGCCCAGCTGTGACCTGCTTCCTTCAGTGCTTCAGCTTCTCTGTCCCGTAATCTCCCTGAAATTTCAAGATCCCATCAGTCTTTTAATGTGATTTAAGCCACTGATTTATCAAGCAGTGTTTCAGGATTATACCTGCTGAATGTAAGGGAATAAGGTTATTGACTCTAGAAAATACTTTATTCTTTTTCATTTCTGTCTCCCCTGCACATCTTCTGCATCCCTAACCTCTGCATTTAGTAAAGTTAAACTACCTTTTGTGTATGAATCTCATCTCTCCACCTGTGAATGAGTACTCAAACAGTTTTCTTTGTTCAAGTATCACAGAAAATATTTTTTTTCTTGGATTCCAGCTTCACTTCTCTTCCTGTGGAGAGAACTATATTAGGAAAGCATCTCTGAGAAGAATAACATTTCTTCTTTGAAAAGCTCTTTGTGGTTAATACCTACTGAGGAGCTGAAATACTTGTAAGATTTTTTTTCCAAGAATAAACTGAAGTAAAAATAAAACATATTTCTGCTTTTTAGTTAGATTCTGTATCTTAATACTGACAGGGTGTTTAGTACTTAATGTCTTCTGACCATTCCGGGGCCCTAGACTGTTAAAAATCTTCCTTGGGGGAAAGAAATTAACATTCTATTCTATTCTATTCTATTCTATTCTATTCTATTCTATTCTATTCTATTCTATGCAGAAATGGGAGAGTAAAGAAAACCTGTTTTGTTCAGGGCAAATAGAACTAATCAGTGATAACATAAACAATTGGAAAAAATTGTGTCTTTGTCTTGCTTTGTATTGCGTTAATGATTAATGGAAGCATGAAGTGAAGTAATAAATTTATATGTATGTTTACCAAATTAGGAGGTAGATATTTTATTTCTAAGTATTAGGAGAGAGGGTTAAATCAAAACTTTAACAAAAGCAACCAAAGTCAGTGGCTGTAGTTGTGTGAACCAGAAGCTTCATTTGATAACAAAGATCAGCATGAAATGTGTTTGTCATGTTTGCAGATCTTAACCACACTTAGTGCTGCATGCAAGTGACAACCAAGTCCCTGGCGCTGTCTGCAGGAGGCCTCTGCTGTGGGGAGCCCCCAGCACATCATCCACTTTGTTCAGGCTTCAGTTTACATTTCAAAGCTGTGAAATCAAAGGCAAACCTTTCGACTGAATTTAGCAACACGTTGTATATTCTGATGTAGTTTCCATAAATTCCTCAGAGTAGTTTTTGGGATGTTGGTGCTGTCAGTGCTTCCCTGTGCTCTCCATCGGGGCTTGAGGGCGATTTTGGGGAGGCCTCCTGTGTTCTGTGTCCTCAGCACTTGTGAATCATCTTCTGTCCCTCTACCCTGCTCCCATGGAAAGGCTCATCTCTCAGTTCATTGGATGCACGGATGCTCTTCAGGAGGCTGTAAATTTAGAAGGATGGATCAGTGGGAAGTATTTCTGTTCATTTTAAAATGGTTATTTTAAACTTCTGCACAGACATGTTAATGCAGTATTAATAAAATGGCACAGACGCATCGTTGTCTTTGAAGGCATCCTGTTGACTGCCAGAAAGCCCAAACATTTTCTGGTTTTCTTGGATGAATTTTCTTCATTACTTCAGATATTTTTAGCTGTGTGAAGACAGTGAAATGAAAAACATCACCCATCTAGTTCAGTAGTGGATTATTTTGCAGAAAAATGAGCAACTTTTGGAAGTTTAGCCAAGGAATTGCTATAATTCTCTCAGACTAGTCAGAAAAGATACATCAGTCTCTTACTATTTTAGTAGGTGAAACGTAGAGGAAATGGTCTAACTAATAAATGGATATTCACTTGTCCAAGGAATCAAAAATTGTCTTTTTGGTATTCTGCTGCTGGGAGCTCAAAGCTGGATCCTCAGTATGCATCCTCCTGGAGAACTTGCTCTTTATTGTTATCAAGGAAAGAACAAGCTGAGCAGAGAATAAAATTTAAATGATGATTTAGAGTTTGAGATTAGGGCATACAATGAGCACCTTTCTGAGCTCACATGCTCCTCTAAGGCTCTCTAGTTTGCCTGTCTTAAAGTCTAACATTCATGTTTTATTACTGATTATGAATCTAAAAGGTTTGCAGTGTCTGTAAATTTGAGGTATTTTGTATTGCAGACACATTGACTCTTGAAGGTACTCTGCTGTTAAACCCATAAAGCTCAATAAATACACGGCAACTGGGAACACACATAAAACTTTCTCTATTAGCTGGAAATACTAATGAGTTTTTTTAACAGTGTTTTTACACCCATATACTTGTGAAGTGTAGTTCCAATTTCCTTCATCTGGAGAGAACGTTTATTAATGGCAGAAGAAGAATGATCCTAATTTTTTGTCTTCATAGTTTCTTTTGTTCTTTTCAACAATGAAGTAAAGAACATGAAGGGAAAACAATTTTATTGAGTAATTTACTGTATGTAAATTATGGACTAAGTGTCCCATTCAAACAATCTTTGAATATTTTAAACTGTTTCTGTGGTTAATTATTTATTAGTACTCAGGCTATTAGCACAGAGCTACTAATTCTAAAATATCTTAGGGGAAAAACCACAGATTCATCAGTTTCCTTTCAGTTGAATCATGTAGGTTCTGTTACTACTAATTATTGTATTAGGGAAGCAAAGTAAGGCTCTAAGGCTATTAGAAAAAAAAAAAGGCAAAAAAAAAAGCACAGGTTTTTATCTGTTATGATTTAAAACTTGTAACAAAAACTGACATTTAAACACCAAAGAAAACATCCTGGTATTTCCAAACCTTCTTTGAAGCACTTTGGTTTAGTTACTTGATTTTAAACCTGTTCAAGTTTGTATTAATTCTTTTCCCCACAATGATGCAGCGTATCACTGTCTATACTGTAGCAGGATTGATAAAAGCAATGTACCTTGGTAATCACTGCTATTCTGGAGTGAGGTTTTGGAGCAGCAGGAGAGATGGTTTTACAAGTGGCTGTACAATACCAGTTATGATATAGCAGGAACTTGCAATTTCTGTCCCCTTCAAAGAGATGACATTTAATTATGGTAATAGCTTTACTGATAGCTGATACACAGTATGGTGTGTATTAAAATTATACAGTCTGTGAGAAATCACATCCAAATATTGTTTGAAAATAGAAGGCAAGAAAATACCTCCCCACGGGGGAAAATTGTTGGCAAGTGCTTCTGACTAACGGCGTAGTGCAGCAGTTTTATTTCTTGTACCTCTCAGTGAAGGTGGCGTGAGATAATTTGACAAATGCTGTCAGATGTGGTAACCTCCTGTAATTCCTCCAGTGCACATCCTAATCCTGGTGCTCTCTCCTCGGAGAGCCGTGCGGGTGGGGAGCATTTCCCCACTGACAGATGCAGTGACCTTATCACGCAGACAGCTCCATCCAGCGTGACAGCCCGGCCATCTGCCTCCTATTGATCATCATTGGTTGAAGAAAGTGATCCTCCAGAGCTTGGTGCCGTGGAACCCCAAGCTAAATAAGTGTTTGATGTGGAGGCCTTAACCTTTAGGGTGTTTTTCCTCTCATTTCAATTTGATTTGTAAAACGCAGTCTGAAAACGTGGCTTCTGGTGGTAAAATGCCATTGTCTTTCCAAAACACAGCCTTGAATATCTGAGGCAACTCAAATAAATCCCAGAAGTCTAAGAAAAGAGCTGGGGTTCACCATGGTTGAGATAGCAAATAACTGCTCATTGGTCCTGAAGGGCTACAGGATCTATTCTACAATTTTCCATTAAAGATAAATATTTTATCCAGTTCCCCAACTTTCCCTATTTTCACCTCAATATTATATGTATGTAGATATTTCTGTCTACAGTCTCACAATTTCTTTCAATATTTCAGTAGCTGTAACTAACAGGCACAAAATTGGTTGAATACTTGTGAGTATTTTTCAAACCAGAAGTAAACAGACATTTTTTTAGATGTAATGTTCTTTATGATGACACCCTGGCACAGGGTGCCCAGAGCAGCTGTGGCTGCCCCATTCCCTTGAAGTGTCCACGGCCAGGCTGGATGGGGCTTGGAGCAACCTAGGATAGTGGAAGGTGTCCCTGACCATGGCAGGGGTTTGGAACTGGATGAGCTTTAAGGTCCCTTGCAACCCAAACCAGGCTGTGATATTCTATGATTTCTGTCTGAAACCTTTTAAAGCAGAATAATTTAATCCTGTGTGTCATTTGTTTTAATAGTGTTTTATGTGTGCTCCCAATGGAAAGACAACAACACATAAAACCCTACATCATGTAGATTTATGTGTACAATGAGTTATTTATTTTAAAGGGATCATTAGTCAGCTGTGCAGAGGGAGCAGTTCAGGTTGGGTGGGTGGATCGAGAACGAATGCAAAGGAATTAAAATAAGCATTGGTGGCCCTTCAATTCGAGAAGAATCCAGAGAATGTGGAAGGGAAGGGATTTGGGGAGAATCACAGTTACATGTCCCAAATGGAGATACTCGGAATGCTTGGCTGTCTGGGCTGAGCGACTTGGGCATGCATTGTGAATTTTAAGTGAGAGTAATTAAGCAAGTATTAATTGTAGGTTATTAGACTGTGGATGAATCAGGAGGAAGGTGACAGTCACAAGGCACACTCTGTTCTGGAGATGATGAATTTGGGGGTAGCAGTGCAGGTGAGACTTGTGTCCTGAGCTCCAGATAAACCCTCAAGTGTGAGTAGCCACACTGAGTATTAATTCACTAATTACCCCTTGAGTTAGTTAATCTATTTCCAGGGCTTGATTTTTCAGTCTCACCCAAAAATTGACAATACAATCCTTTCACTGCTTCTTTGGGAATGAGAGTGACCTGGGAGACCTCTGCAAACATTGTTTATCTTTACCAGTGTGAAAAGGGAATAGATAGTCCTAAAGGACAGCATTTTGAGGCTCTCTTGAAGCTTCTCAGGAGTGTAAGCAAAATATGCTCATGCAAAAACATAAGTCCTCTGCAAGATCAGGTATGAGGCAGGTGATTTTAGAACGGTTTTAGACTGGGTGTGAGGAGTCAGGTGGGATATTAAGATGCTGTCAAAAGAAAGAAGCAGAATGGGAAATGAAGGGTGAGGTTATGAAAAGAGTGGGAACAGAATATCCTGCAGATGCCTGCTAGTGTTCAGGAGAATAGTTACTGCTGCCTCTCTCACAGGCAAGTGCTCTGGGTATCACATGCTCAAAACATTTTACTTTGCCCAAGCAGTCGTTGCCAAATGTCAGTTACCTGCTTTGCCTAGGCCAAAAGTCACCTCTCATCATAATCCTGTTGTGTTCTGTTATAGTTCTGCCAAAAAGTTTGTCTGTGCATGGATGTCTGAAAGTTTTAAAAGGAGGTAGCTGAAATGACAGTGTGGTGTCTGTCAATAGGGATGGCACCAAGGGGATGGGATGGAAGCAAATGCAGAATAAAACTTGTAAGTAAAATATAAAAGTAACTGTGAGTCAGAATGAACAAGTGTTAGTTTCTGAGGTGGCTTGGATGGCTAGAAGAAGATTTATGTACCTTCACTGAGAAAGGTTTTTAGAAGACAAGGTATTATTTATAGTTTGAAAGACACAAAATCAATTACACAGGAGTAGTCCAATACCAGACTCCTTTGAAAATCTTCCAATTGTTTAGATTTTGTTTTCTTTTTGAAATGAAGAAACAAGACCTGAGCTGTGGGTAAATAGAAATGAGGGGAGAGTAAGATGTCCACTTTGTAAAGAAGGTTGTACATACCTCCTTGTGGAAATTACTGACATTACTCATTTGTCTAAATTGATTTAATGAGCACGTAGGAAATCACTTGGATTGTCCTCAGTGACTGGTAATTGCCTGTACTCAAGGTTCTCTAGTTCTGCAAAGCCTGGAACTAATACCCCCATGCTGTGACACTTTGTTTTGATTGTGCTAATCATTAAATTGGCCATTGAAAAAAGAGTAGGAAAATAACATTTGGTTTTAAATTCTTTTGCAGAAAAGTATTCTTAGTCACAGTGACTGGGTAACTTAAACTGATACGAAATTCACTTAGTTTTTATTAAAATGAAATATTTCAATTTGCCTGAGAGGAAGAGGGTGGGGATATCTCCAGCCTGGTTTAAATGTATCATGCAGGTTTTTATTGTAAAGATGCCATAGAATGAAAAGTTCAAGGAAAGATGCATCTTTGTGAAAGGGGCCAAAGAGTCACTGAAAAGAAAGGCAGAAGTTTTACTCTTCTTTGAAGCAAGATGGCACTTACTTATAATGTGGATAAAGGCATGAAAGTGTCTTGAAGATCTGACAGAATCAAAGTCTGGAAAATAGAGCTCTGAGAAGATGGTATTTTTCAATTACTGCTGACCCAACTTCTGTTTGGCTTGTAAATCAAATGTTCTTGTATTGATTGGCATTACTTCCTGAAGAAGTTTATCTTAGGTACTTAAGGTGCCATCAAATTTTGATCAATATAATAATATTGATCCGAACACGCTTTGTTTGTTTGAAAATTAATATTGCAGTTTACTCTGGCTTATCTGTAAAGACCTCAGAGAAGCTACAGTAATTTGTGTCACTCAATCACTGTGATGGTCAGCAATGACCCCAAATCCCACAGCAGTTTGTGGGATTCTCCAAAATAGCTCCATCCCAGCCATTTACGGCAATTCCCTTAAATTGCCGGATTCTGGCTGGATTTCAGAGAGAAGATGACTCTGTGAAAGTGTTGCAGGCTTCATGTGCAAGGTGGGTCTTGTCACCCTGCTGCTCTGATTTCTGTGAAATGCCTTTGGGGACTTGTTTTGAAGTAGACAATCAACAGTGAATAGAGTCCATTCCTCTCAGCATTCCCACTCTTCTGTTCAACTTCCCAGGATTTTAGATTTTGCACCCCATATTTGCTCCCAGATCCAATATTCCTTCTCATCTTGAAAATTATTGGCCTTTAGTTCCCAGCCTGAAAACAATGAAGTACTTTAAAACATGCAAGACTGAGGATTATTAGCTAAAAAGTAATGTTTTTTTATGATCACATCCTTTTTAAAATGGCTTTCAGTAGCTTCAGCTGCGTGCAGTTCTAAATGCTGCACATTTGGGGTTTGGAAAGGCACTTACTGGAGTTTAAAGTTTATTTTTAGAGATAAATAAATGTTGATAGCATTTTCTGAAGATTGCATGGACTCAGTATGCATTTGCTTTGGTAATGGTAGACAAGTGTTTTTGGAAGCTCTGGACATGTTTGACTTCCTTCAGAAACATTGAAGTCACCATTTATTGTGACCTTAAATGAGTTTAAAATAAGTTCTTTAACCACACAATAATAATACGAATTGTTTGGGGTTGTTGCTGGGATTTTTTGTCGCTATTTTTTCAGTTGCTCATTATTTTGGTGGCTGAGATTTATGACATTTTTGAAAAACGAATATGAAGTCTCCTCAAAACTAGGAAGTTTATTAAGACTCTCAGGTTTTTTTGAGAATATATTCTGACCAGGTATTTGAAGTTTTAGGCATTTTGGGTTTTGCTGTGAGGTTTTTGAGTTGGTTTTTTTTTTTGTTCTTTTTGATATAAACTTCTACATATGGAGTAGACTGCATAAAAATACAGTGTTTAAAAGCCCTGCACATAGCCTGTGCTTTGTTTCTCTATAATTCCAATATTGATAGCCATGGTTAGTGCATTTTTTTGGATATTGATGGTATTGGTTTATCTACAGTGTTGAATTTCTGGTAATTAAAATTAGAGAGCATTGTTGGGAAGTTTACTGCAATCATGTCCTCACTTGCAAATGATGAATGCATATAAACTAAAATATTTAAATGCTACGTAATTGCTGGGTTCTTGACTCAACTCTTTAGTTGGCTCTGGGGAGAGGGAGTGAAAAAGGAAAAATGTTCATTAGGGCTTAGGGATTCAGGCTGGTGTATTAGGAGGAATTGGATTATTCGGTTTACAGTGTTCTTAACAGATTCAATTTCAGGCAGAGATAATTGAAGTGTCGTCAGAGCTGTGTGCATCACTAAAACATACAGGGAGAGCTGCTCCCCTGGGCTCCCTAAAACAATATAGAACAATTGCAGGAGCTTTGCAGGGATTTAACTGCCCTCGTGCTGAGCCTGCTGGAAAGTATATTACAGCAAACTTCCATGAGTACAGTTTTCAGAGAATGAATATTTAGATTGTTTCAGTTCATTGTTGAAGGAAGCTGTTTGACAAATTACTATTTTTATTAAATCTAAAGCCCAAAGTTGTAAATTTGTAGCAAAATTTCATCTGTGTTTCTGATGAGTATATTTCTAAACTTCTCCATCTTTCGTTCTTAATGTTCCCTAAAAAGGCAGTTCTGAATTTTAATGAGTGACACCAGTGGCAAAAACAGTTTCATTATTGTTTAATGCTAGATCAAAATAATGTGGTTTTGAGAGGATCTGTTTCAGAGTCCTTTGATCCACTGTGTTTGCACAGGGGTTTGTGCCCTGTTTGGGCCGAGTTCCTGCCCCAGTCTCTGCAGTAAATCCATCACTGCCCTGTGTCTGTATTTGGGGGGTGTCCTTGTCAGCCAGGCTCTAATGGGGTGCCAGAGCCAATAAACCCCTTCCCTGAGGTCCTACATGATCATATTTACTTAAGGTTATACTCTAGGGAACATTTGAAGATGCCTCTCTGCAGTAACTTGTAGAAAAAAACCAAAACATCCCAACAACAGGAATGGAAATTCTGTGAGATCAAGGTATATGCAGAGTCCATCAAAGAACTGAACATTCCGAGAACTTTTATGAGAATTTTACATTTCAAGATCTTGTTGATCCAGGCCTGGCTGATGTGAGTACAGTCGTGACCTGCTCATGCAGAAACCACAGGAATTTCAGGAGAGGTGCAGGCAGAAGCATTTGTATATAAGATAGGCAGGAGTACTAAAATGTTTAAATAAGCTTTGGAAAAGTCAGCTGCTCATTTGGGTGCTTACATAGCCTGTGGAATTTCTTTGTAGCTAATTTGGTGTATATATTGCAAATACTTTGGTTAATCATGGACCCCCTCCCCCTCCCCCCCCCCCATATTTTATTGGGTTTTATTGTATTTCACATTCTCTTGGGTTTGAAACATATATATATATATATATATATATATGTATATATTATGAGTAGTTCTTATGACTGTAACTATTTTTCTAGCCTATGCTTCAGAACATAAATATTTCTTATGAATTCTAAGCTTTTTACTTAAAAAAAATCCAGCAAATCCTCACTGTATTTATATATAATGGACATCAGTAGGGATTTAGTAAACCATTGGTTTTTATTGTTCTTTAGCTCTGAACGTGAGGTCATTAATTTGTATAGAAACTAGAAAAATATTTCACTTTTTATAGTGGTTTTTACAACTTTTAAACAAAATTTTATGTTCCATAGAATTGAATTACTTAATCTATTTTATGCATACAAAGATGTAAGGAAAAGCTTTTTGATATCAATACAGAAAATCATCCACTAGGGCCACTGCAGAACCATTTTAAAGGAGATTTTCATAATGAAACAGATTGTTGCTTTTAGAAGGCTCCTTAAACACTGTTCATCCAGACAGAGAAAAGCAGGGAGGAGAAGTATTTAACTCAGCACTGGGTCTGATATCACAGTGTGTATTACATCTGTGAGCAGAAATACCTGAAGTGTTGCTTGAAGTTATTTTACCTTTATCATCTTTTTTTCTCTAATTATTGAAGTAGGCAGGATTATTATTGCAAAAGCTAAACTGATTTAAATGATCACAGTTAATTCCGTATGAGTTTGACAAGGTAAAGGCAATAAGGAATGGATGCACAAGATAAAACTTGGTGCTTTGTGCTGTTTTCAATTCACTGATTTCAAAGCACTTTACCAGGATTAATATTCTAAGCCTCCATACAATTCCCAGGAGGAAGTTAAGCATTATTCACATTTTAGTGATGGGTAAATGAAATCCAGAGAGGTTATAACCTGTACAAAGTCACACAGAGGCACCAGGCCTCTGGAGAATGAGGGAATTTTTTGCATCTTGTTACCTGCTGCTACCCTGTGAGTAAAAGATCACTTGGAAGATACAAAAAACCCCTTTGAGACTCAATAGTTTAAGTCACTTTTAACCCATTTAATGGATTTGTAAGTAAGAAGCAGCAGTTATTTCATGCAGGTCTTTAAATCCTAGTGAGCTCTGTCATATTGAATCATATCTACAAAGGAAAGGCTGCAAATACCGGAGTATCCTGGTTCATTGGCACTGAGGTGAAATGTCATTCCTTCTGCTGCTTTGCTCTGCAAGTGCACTCAGCCAGGACATGAAAAAGCCTTTCCAGCTCTTCCTGTTACATTTGGTATTGCTCAGAATTTTAGTTCGCTGTGGGGACAAAGAGATTAAAACAATGGAAAAACTGGGGTGATTTCTGTTTCTTTATTGCTGGGTGAAAAATCGGGAAAATTGTACCCCAAGCTACTAATTGCAATGGCTGGCATAAGGAAACAAGAGTTTGGCAGAGGGTTTGGAGTGGCTGTTGTTGTTTAAATATGTATATTTATATATATACATTGACATAAATTGCCTGTTTCCTGGACATATTGGTTGGCTGCTTGCTGACTGTACTTTTCTGGCTGTAATGCAACAAATCCATGTGTTTGTATTTTCCTTCCCCAAATGCACCTTGGGATTCTGCACTGATACCATTCTGGGGTTTCCATTTGTAGACTCTGGAACTGTATTCTTTGGAGCATGTGTTTGAAAACTTAAAATTCAGTTATGCATGAAAATGCATAATATTATTAATGAACACACTTTTATTATAATTAGTGATGCTCTTCAGATATATTGATTCATCTGCTAAGGAGATCATATTAGTGTAGCATTAGAATTTTTCCTGGGCTGTAGCAAAACTGAATAGCTAGGAAAAAAGCTTGAGGTATTTTGGACCAGGTAGGATCATGTTTGGAGAAATGAATAAAACAGAGATGACCTTTGAAAGTACTCACATGGAGAAATTAATGTTTTCTTAATATCTCTTCATTCGTAACTCTTGTTACAGGCTTGTTATTCATCAGAAGTGTTTGGATACTGTGTGGTATTTCTTTCAAAGTTAAATATACAGAAGTAGATGAATTTAAATAATAATAATAATAGTAATAATACCTTGCTCTAGTAAAGGAAACCTTTTACAAATTACATAATGCTTTCTTGGTTACCTTTGTGTTTCAGGATGGATAGTGTGTTGTTTTTGTGGCTGGAAAGAACAAAACTACCTGCATTAGAACACTTCCCTTGAATCTCCATAGGGATTCTCTTTTTACAATACCTTTTTACTGATAATTCTGTCTTTAGTTACAATGCAGTGATCACTGAAGATGCAGCTTAGCTAAAAACCCAGTACTTGCAGAAGATAAACCTATGAGCTGTCCAGCTGACTGCAAAAGAATTATTTGCTGTACTTTTCAAACTATTGCCTAATTTGCAAAAAAAGGAAGATATGATTGGCTGAGGAATCAGCTGTGTCTCCTCCAGAGCTTCCAGGAGCACAACTGAAGCTGATGTAATTACAGAGCCACCTTGAACAGGAGCACCTTGAAGGAAAGTGTTCTGCTGATGTCAGGCAGAGGCAAGGAGGCGGTAGGTGACCCTTGGGAGATGATGGCCCTATTGCCATGGACAAAATTACAAATTTTTCAGGTGGCAGAACATTCTCTTCCTCAATGTCCTTTGTATAAAAATTCTTCTAATGAGAAGAAAAATGTGTGAAGTGAAGGATGCAAAGTCTTCAGCAGCAGTTAATGCCTGGCACTTTTTTGGTTGCTGAAACCCAAGTTTACAAAGGCTTTAAACTCTAATGTGTCAGGAGTAACAAAGAAGTAGCAAACAACATCAGAGGATGCACCAACAGCACCAAGAGGAGATGGCCCGAGCTCTGCTTTAGGAGATCATTGAGCTGACTGGGAGATGTGCTGCACCCCAGCTCCAGTGCTGTGTCCCAGCTCCAATGCTGTACCCCAGCTCCAATGCTGTACCCCAGCTCCAATGATGTACCCCAGCTCCAGTGCAGTGTCCCAGATCCAGTGCTGTGTCCCAGCTCCAGTGCAGTGTCCCAGCTCCAGTGCTGTGTCCCAGCTCCAGTGCAGTGTCCCAGCCCCAGTGCTGTGTCCCAGCTCCAGTGCTGTGTCCCAGCTGCAGTGCTGTGTCCCAGCTCCAGTGCTGTGTCCCAGCTCCAGTGCAGTGTCCCAGATCCAGTGCTGTGTCCCAGCTCCAGTGCAGTGTCCCAGCTCCAGTGCTGTGTCCCAGCTCCAATGCTGTACCCCAGCTCCAATGCTGTACCCCAGCTCCAATGATGTACCCCAGCTCCAATGATGTACCCCAGCTCCAGTGCTGTGTCCCAGATCCAGTGCTGTGTCCCAGCTCCAGTGCTGTGTCCCAGCTCTGCTGGAGCCTCTCCCAGGTCCTTGTGCAGGGAGGAATCAAAGCACCAGGCTCCATCCAGCTGCCCTGTCATCCTGTGCCTCCCACATCTTTGTGCAAGATGATAAAATCACTTACCCTGCACATGGCAGGAGCTGTGGGGAGCACTCCGGGCCATGAACCAAGGGGTGAGATTTTTGGCTTGTCACATAACAGTTCCTTGTGATTGGTTCTTGTATTTGTGTTGAGCCCATATTTTACTGTGTGCTTGCGTTCTTTCTGAGTACAGCTTTTTGCACACATTTTGATTCCATGTTTTCATAATGACACAGAAGTTGCTGTCTGTCCAGTTAATTATGACTTTTCAGTTGGAGATTATTGCTTTTCTTTTTTTGAGAGATAGGATTTAAAATATTTGCCTTCATTTACAGTGTCAGTGATTCATGTTTAACATGGCCTTTGGCACTACAGCTTCAACTGTGCCTTTCCTGGTACCAATTTAATCGAGCTGGTCACTAGCCTGGATATTGCAGTCAGCCTGGTATTTAGGTCGGAATTAAAAGAAAAATGTTGCATGTCACAAAATATTAATTTTTTCAATGCAATGACCAGTCCAGGGGTGGGAGGAGAGGTTGAGTGATATCCATGCACTACAAGTGAGCAGCAATATTCCAGAAGCCTTTCTTCAGAGCCCAGAATACCCTGCCTAAAATATGGGCTCTGCTAGAAGAAGATTTGTTTCAATCATGATGTAATAAATTTATCCTTGGGGATAGGAGTAAGGAGGGGTTCCATCAACAAGTGTCTGCCTTTCTGTCAAGATCTGATTAGTTGTGAAATTACAAGTAACATTTTAGACATGGTTACAGTAAAGGTTACAGGCACTCTTGGATCTGAAATTTCATTTTAGAGCAAAAGGTCCCCAAGGGCTGGTTTAATTTATTTAATTACATTGTACAAGACTTGGGTAATAGTTTTAGATCGAAGTATAAGAACCAACTTCCAGGCAAATTTGTAATATAATTCAAAGTGGTAAATTGCTAAACACTTCAACAGTTGTGCTTTATGGGACAGGATGATACAAGGATATGGATTGCAATTATATAGTGCAACTCTAAGTCTTATATTGAAATCATAAATAATAAACTAGGAAAAGTAATTGCTTAATTGTAATGGCAGCATATCTTTCATGAAAAAATTGTGCTACAAAACTGAATTAAATGGCCTAGGAAGCCTCAAGGTCCTTTTAAGTATTTCTTATCCCACTTTGTAATGTGGAAGGGAAGATGGGCTTTAAGTCTAGTATTTGCATAATTCTATATCAAAAGATTCTCTGACTGCAGTGCAGGGGGATTTACTGTGTTAGTTCTGTGCCTTCCCTCATTAGCTGTGTCATGGTGATGGGTCAAATTTCCTTAAACTTCCATATTCCCCTCATTGCACACCTTGAGTCGTTCTTCATTTCACTCTTCCCACTTCCAGCTGAAAATTTTGTACCCCTTTTCTTTCTTAGACATGATGCTTTGGGTGTTTTATTCCCACTTATTTTACTATCCCATGCCCAGCTGAGCATCTACAGCTGTTCCCTTGTTGGGTTTGTGATCAGCACCACGGTGAAAATGACCCAAAACCAGCGTCATCAAACAAAGCGTTAATCACTGAATGCACACTGCAAGAACTAGAAAGCACTAAAGAAATCCATTAACAGATCCAGATCCTTCTCCTCCCATGATCTTCCTTTGCCAGCTCTTTTGATTTACCCTCAAGCAAACTGTTCCCCACTCTCTTGCTCGACGCAGTAACGCCGCTTGGTTCAGCCGTGCCGTTCCCGGCGCATTTCCTTTCTAATCACTCAATTTTGGCTGTCATTCACAGCCTCACGTCTGATTACTGACACAGCTTCAAGGCCAAGGCTCCTCTAATGCCAGTCATTGCTAAAGCTTGACAAAGGAGATGGATGGCAAGGGTGGGGGCTGGCAATAAATCGGAGCTGCTGTATCTGCTGTTTGCAAGCCTGACTTTTATCTGACACGCCGTTTTACAGTTCTTACATTAAATCTTTTGATCCACAAATATATGCTACATCCATCAGAAGTTTTCCCAATTTATCATCCATGGCCTTATAGCTCTTTTTTATGATTTTTTAAAAAAAATCGACCAGGAATTTCACTGAAGCCTTCCTTTAAATAAAGGCGCTTGGACAGTTTGCCTTCAGAGTTTGTAAGATCAATATCCCTCTGGAATATAGTGCACTCCCTGCTGTTTCATATTTAAAGGATAGTTCTGTTTGTTTCTCTATTGATGTGCTACTTTTTCATGGTTTCCATCTTGCATATTTACTCTTTTTGGCAGTAGAGCAGTGCTGGGTTTTGGTCAGCCAAGGGACAAGGGATGATTCACCTAGGAGGTGTCTTCCCAGGAGCAGGTCCTATGGAAAATTATTCCACCTAAAGAAAAAATACATTGCATTTTGATATCCTGGTTCTTGTTCTTAGAAGAAAACAGCAAAAATTACATCAGATACTGGTGGCTTTTTCTAGAAGAAAAGGAAGAAATGGATCAATTTAATGAAAAATGTTACAAGTGTCAAAAATTGAGGAATAATGCCAAACTTGGTTTTCCCCACATAACTATCTTTGTGGTACTATAATTTTTAATATAGATATATTAATTATTGCAACAGAAATAATAGTCATTATAGAACTACAGTACAGCTTCTTTATGCTAAAACTCAGACATGTCTTTTCTGTTGAAGGACTGTGAAAATCTGAAGTGGTGCTTAGGATCTGCTCCCTGGCTTCAGGGATTATCATAGCCTTCAAATTTTACTTCTTTTAACCATTTAGCCCTAAAACTGTTCCTGATTAATACAAAGAGTTCTTTGGATGATTCTCTGTGTTCACAGACACAAGAATTTAAATCTGCAGGTGGCTCACCAATTTTCAAATATCTGTATTTAAATAATTCTCTTAAAATATTTGATTAGTCTTGCAACGTGCTGTTTAACATCAAACATTCAGTCAGTGGCCATGATAATTATTTAAGCTAATGTCCTTTTTCCTTGTAAAAGAAGCTTTAACTGGTGGTGAAATGTTCTATTCTGTAATAAATATAATTTCCAAATGAATACCAAAAAATACATATGTAGGGGCTTTTTGGTGGAGATTTTTTGGGTTGTGTTTTGATGGTGGTGGGTTTTTCTCTTAAAATATTTGAGGAGGGAGATCAGAGAGAGGGGGGCTGCACTGTATTTTTTCACATTTTACCACACAAGACTTTGAGCTATTTTTTTCTCTTTATCATTTGAACTTTGATGTTTTGAAGGACCTTTTCTTCCAAGCCTTCTCCATCCTGCTGTTTAACCTTTCTGGCCCTTTTAATATGCTTTCTTACTCCAGGCACTTTTCCCTTCTGAGACAAAAAAATACTGTACTTGATTTTGTCATTATTATGGTAACACTTAAACCCCTGAAATCGTGGCTTCAAATAGGTCTTTTTGTGGAAACAACAAAATCCAAACTGTGAAAAGAATCCCATGTGTCTATATGAAATCCTTAAAATTTAGGAAATTCCTTGACATAAATTAAAAAATTTGGTTAAAAATACCACAGAGAAAGTTTGAAGCAGCTCATTAGCTCAATATCACTTCTGGAGTATTACAGACTCCTTAAATGTTTCTATCAGAAAGCGGATCATTTTAAGGATAAAAGTCTTAACAGGGGCTAATTTGGCAGAGCTGTTAAAGCTGATAGTTTAGTTAAAAATAGGTAATTATTTTGATTTTTTAAAGCATAAGCTACAGATAGGAAAATAATTTGATTCATTTTATCCAAGGCAGAAGTAAACTTTAGATTTATTGGGGAGTGAACGTGTAGGGATGTGTGGGGCATGTGGATTATGTGTGGGGCTGGGGAATGATACTGAGGGAGCCGGGAATGAAGGGAAGGACTTTGGGGTTATTGAAATTTGAAAATTAGAGAATTTCATAGGCACAAACAAGTCCGTGGCTAATTGGACTCTGTTAATTCCCTGGCAGACAGAACAGTGTCCTTGCTTTCCAGCACTTCTCAGAGTCCTGCTCGAGGTGAAGGAAGATGTGTTTGGCACTGTGTTATTTTGCTCTTTAATTTATCTCAGGGTTTTTTGCTTGCTCTAATGAATGAACTCCAGCTGTTGGATTCCATATGGGAAATGCAGCCAGCGTAGCTCTTCCTGACAACTTGTGCCTGTGCTGTGAAAACTGAGAATGAATCAGCATGAGAGATCTGGGAGTGATAGTCTAACATAAAACAGATGACTGTCATCTATTATTTGGGTGGCAAGGGGAGATAAGGGGGAGGAAAGTTTGCTTTTCAAGCAGGGTTAAAGAAATGAATTTTGTATCAGTGCAGTTTGTGTCTCCAATTTAGAAACAATTTACAGTCTTGGGAAATTCTGTCTTCAGGGGTGGACTTGAAGGTGTGTGCTTGGGAGAAAGGAATGGTCAAAGGAGCTTCCAGTGACTATGGAAGCTGTGGGGAAAGGGGAAATAAATGTAAAAAGAGAGGGAGAAACCAATCAAAACCCCCCATTTGTCTGGCTCTAGCTGTTAGATGGATGTCTAGTTAATGGATGTCTGTGTGGCAATTCCAGTCTGTGCAATTTGAAGAAAAAAGTAACAAATAAGAAATAATTTAGATTTATTAATCTCTATTTTCTATTTCATGCATGCTTATTTTCCTCTGACTTTAAAGACACACTAGTTTTCACCTTTTTTTTTTTTTTTAACCAGAGACACTCCTCGCTATTGCAGAGTATTTTCAGTATTTGAGCTGGTGTTCTTATAACAATTCAAGTTCATTTTTGATCTTTTTTTCATATCAGACACAAGTGCCTGCTCTGGGACAGCCTGATTCAGATTGTGCTTCTCTTTTTCCATCTCCACAGAGCCTGATCTACCCCAATTTCACTCAGAGTGTTCCTCAGGCCTTTCCAGACCTTTTTTGTATTAAATGTCCATCATTGTCTCTGCTCAGCTTCTGTTCCTCTGCAGTTTCACTTGATGGAACTGATTTTCCTACAGCTTCCATGTTCTCCAAAGCATGGGAGTCTTTCAGACATCAATTTTACTGTATTATTCTTCCAAGAATGACGGTCCTACATCCCGTGGACCCTGAGGAATCTGTGCTGATCTATTTCCCTATGGATTAATCTGTAATATCAACCCGTGGTTGTTAATGGACAAATGGATTCTTGATATGTCCATTGAGATAAATGTAGATATTTTACAACTTCTAATCATTGTATCAATAGACAGAAGGATGCTCTGATAAACTCTTACATTTTTCCTTAAATAGCTTGTTTAGACCAACAAAGGTTCCCATGAAAGAGAGAAAAAAGGACTATTTTCACTTTGGCAATAAACAGAGGACAAGACTTGAGAAGGATGAGAGAATTAAATGTGTATCTTGTTACATAAACCTGTATCACTGTGCTGGTGTAGCTACTCTAATTTATTTTGCCTACGTATGTTTACTTTTTGTGGGGCATATCTGGCTGCAGAAAACTTTCTCTTAATTGCTTGAATTTTGAGCTAGAATATTTTATGCTGAGCCATGCTTGAGGGTAAATTTTTTTTGAAGGCTTGAACAAAAATGCATAGTTCAAGTCATTTTGCATAGAGAAATGTATGGCAGATCCATGTTGCCATAAAAAATGAAAAACTGCATTGGTTTAGATGAAATGCAACTGTGTGTGCCAAGATTTATTTTGAACTCATGAAGCTTATTTTCTTTAATGACCCAACTCGGTTTATTAGAAGAGTGTGATATTAATACTTGATAATCTTATCCCTGATGACACCTTCAGAATAGAAGAGGAGATTGCTCTTTTTATTTGTGTGGTTGCTGAGGGTATTTTTGATCAGGGCTGGAGATGTCTGAGCCCTTTGTGTCTCTGAGCTCCCTTCCAGAGGTGTCTCTAGGGCTGAAATGCAAAGTGGACACCTGATCCCAGGTGGCCAAGGCTCAGGAGATGAGGCAGCCGTGGTTGTTTGATGCTTCCTGTAGGTTTGGTGGTGCTGGTTGGTGTCTGAGGGCACAGAGGCCTTGCAAAATGCATGTTGGAGGTAAATAGATCAGAAGGGAAACGTGGGCGCGCTGATGCAGGGCTCTTTCACTGAACAATGAGGAGGAAATGTACTTCTGAGTGGTTTCTTGATTCAGGTTTTCAAATTCTATCAGCACGGGGAGTCAGCAACAAGACTCACAATCAGAGCGTTGTGAAATGAGCTGCATTCCCTGAGGGGTGCAGGAGAAATGGGATCCAGGGAGGTTTTATCCTGCAGGATACACACAGAGATGTGACCGTGACTTGTCATGTTTTCAAAAGTCATTTGTCAATAGGCCGGTGCCACAGACAGAGTCCTCTGACAAAGGCAGGAGTTGGAGTGTGGCCTCCTGCAAGGGCTGCTGTGAAAACAATTCATCTGGAATCTACTCATGAGAAATGAATTGTAAATTAAAAGAAATTGCTAGTGAGCCTCTCTTGGTTTAGGGTTAAAGATCATTTCTGTCAATGTATTGACCTCCTCAGATTGAAACCTACACCGTATTTCAAAACTTCTGCTCTTTTCTCCCTTTCTGCTTGCTGGATACATTTTATATATGTTAACTGTAAGAAAATGAGGAACGACATTAAAAGCTCAACTTCTCTGACTTTTAGAATTTTGTGGTTTTGTGCTTCAGTAGTGTTTTATTGTTCCACTTCTCTTTCATAAAGCCGTGTTTCTATTATAAATGCAGTTGATAAAATCAAAAGATCAGTTTCACTTTTGAATCTCCTGAGAGAATTTAGAGCTCTCAAATTCTCTTGCACAATTTAAAATGAATTTTCACTGTAGAAGTTTGCAAATTCCTTCCATTTTGGCTTCCAAACTGTGCATAGCTGCCAGAATAGAATTAATTAATATTTTCTTTGAACCTCAGTGTGCACCTGAAGCATTCATTAACAGTAAAAGGCTGGAAGTTGTGCGATAGCTGCCATAGATTTTGTAGTTCCTTTGTCTCATATATTGATATACAATTTTAAGGCCTAATAAAACCTGCTAGTGATGGGGATACTCTTGTGACACGTGAACAGCTGGTATCAGGCAGCAATTTGCAGTAAACACTTGTAGTAAACCAAGGAATTTGCCAAGATCTCTAAAAAGTCAGTCTGGAAGCTGCCTTCCACAAGGGAAACCTCAGGTCAGACCCGCACAGGAGCTGGAGTTTGGTGAGCTCTACACAAAAACATTTTCAGTGAGTAGTGTTTATTGCTGCTTGCTGAGGTTATGTCAGCACAGCAAATCAAATCCTTCACTTTTTTGCCGTGTTTTAAGGAAAACCACAGTTTTTCCCAGGAATGACTCTTTCAAGACTTTCAGCTAGCATTGAAAAATAGAATTAGTTACCTTGGAATGCAGGCATGTGCCATTAGTCATTCAGTGTGTGGCAATCTGCTTTTGTGCTGGTTACTTCTGAATTCAGATTATTTTTCTCTGTGTAATTTGTATTTGTTTGGTTTTTCTGTTTTGGTTTGTTTGTTGGTTGGGGTTTTTTATTTTGTCCTCATGGACTTTCTGACGGGAATACAGGAAACCTGGAATTCCTTTTTTTTTATTCCTGAGAATTCCAGGACACTCAGTGGGAACCACACACAGCTAAAATCAAACAAAACAGAGTGTTTTGTCCGTTTAAGAAATCCTGTGTGCATAAGATGGATGATAATCAATGTCTTGTTTATCTCAGCTATTTTGCTCTGCCAGCCATGCAGGCAGAGCTGCAAGGTAGAGGTTCCTCATCCATAGATTTAATCTTTCTTCAGTTCAAAGCTTTGTAAGTAAAAGCAACCATCTGGGCAGGACAGCTGTTGAGATCCCTCTCTTACAAGCATGGTGCTGGTGCCAAAGTGAAGCTGCTTGCCCTCATATCATTGTGCCCTCATGAAAAATAAACAGCCCAAACCCATTCTGTGATCCTTGGAGTCCATTGAATGAGACACCAATTCCTGTTACAATCAGTCCTTGCTAGAGGTTCTTAATTGAGCCTCAACACACTGAGTTCAGTGCATTTTCAGCCAGTGTATGGTTAATAAGCAGTTGGTTTTGACATTTGAATGATTTTATAAATGTTCCTTTTATCAGTTGGTTCATCTGACCATTCATTCATTCATTCATCTATGAGTAAACTGCAGAATGACACAATTACAGCCTTGTTTTCTTTGATCTCTATGATATATCTGTCCTATCTGTGAATTTTAGTCTGGAGAAGAGAAACCTAAGACATTAAAATTGAAAAAAGTACAAGCATAAGGACATATATTTTCATGAAAGACCAGGCATTCACTACATGGAAAAAAAACCCTAGCTCAGGCATTATCAAAGTGAACAAAAATAGGAAATGAACAATGAGTGAAAGCAAATACTTGTTTTTAATATACTTGGCTGGTATTAATTTCAAAGGCAGAAGAATAAGGTTCAGGTACATTTAGGAACTTATAATGGAAATTCAGTTGCTTAATGATGCAGATGATTTCCAAGTACAAAGGGGGGGGAAAAAGCTAAGACTATACATTTGATTTTTTCTTTTACAATGCTTTTCCTACGTCCTTTTCTGTAGTATTCTTGCCTTCTCAGTATCTGTCTTTGAAATCAATTTCAGATGTCAGGAAGAAAGTTAAAGATGTTGGCAGTAGTTGTCACAGATCAGACTCAGATGTCTCATTAAACTGAGCAAAGGGAGAGTGTGAATCACCTTTAATTTTCAGAATGGTTGGTCTTTAATGTTAAACTGAATGTGATTGATGCCTTGCAGAGTAATATGTGATAATATTTACTGAAACTTCTCTTAAATATTTGAAGATATATTTCTGTGTCTGCCTGGTAGGAATGATTTCAGTTTCCTGTGTTCTTCTTTCCTGGCCGATGGCCTCTAAAGTGAACTTTCAGAACAAATGTAGAACAAGTCAGGCATACCCCTGTTGTGTTGATAATATCAACTTGACAAATGTATTCTGAATTTTGCCTGCAGCCATTAAAATGGAAAGCGAAGTTGGAAGTGTTTTATGGGAGGTTTTTTTTATTGCTTGTACCAGCAAATATTGTACTGGTTTTGTCAAAGGAAAACATAATTTTTATAAAGCACTTGCCCTATTGACTCCCAACTAGAACAATATATTTTAATCCATCATCGTGTTATTTTTACTGCTTCATTGTTTTATTTGCCATTATTATACTTTTTCTGTTTACTTCTAAGATGATATAAACTAAAGGCCAAAAGTCTAAACTAAATAAATATTATCTTAATGCTAATTTAGGCTGACTGTTTATTAATAGAACTTGGTTTCTATATATAGTATAGACAAATAACAGAGGTTGTTCTTGAACTTTACACACACAGTTGTAATGATTTGGTTGTATACACAGAGGAGAAGGTCATGTCTGGCCATTGGTTTTTAGCCATTTGTGCCATTTTTATTAATTTTATTTGTTTTTGTAAGAAGTTGTATTTGAGATGCATTGTAAATATAAAATAGAAAGATAAAAATCATCAGCTTTTGCCAAATGGAATGGGTTGGCAAAAAGCACACGTGGGGAAGTGTCTCATGTAATTTAACTTCTTTAATATAGAAATAATAATTTTTGCTGTGAGGCTGCGGGATTGGCCTTTGTCCAATGAATGTTTCCTGTAACTGTGAAACACGTTAATTTAATGTGTTTGCACATTAAAGTGGTGTCAAAATAAGTACCTGTGGAGTACTGCTAAACAAAGACAAAAACAACTAATTTGCTTCTTAATGAGCCAGCAATAATGCACCAACATTTCAGTCTGTTTGCTCTTAAGGCAGACAGGGGTTCTGGAGGAGGCTGGTTCAGAGGTTCTCCTCCATGGAGAAGCCTTTTGAAATCCATGCTGGTGAAAGACATTTTCATAAACCACATCAGTGAAAGCTCTGATGGTGAAAAATGTGTGAATAGGAGTATTTATGTGATATACCCTTAAAAGAAGGTAATAGGAATATATCACATAAATGATATTTGGGTCAAACTATTTTTTTTTAGCAATTCATAGAACCATAAGATCATAGAATGGTTTGGGTTGAAAAGGACCTTAAAGCTCATCCAATTCCAAACTCCTGCCATGGGCAGGGACACCTCCCACCAGACCAGGTTGCTCCAAGCCCCATCCAACGGGGACATTCCTGGAGCTTTTCCCTGTTTTTCTCTTATTCACGCCATGGTGGGAGGCAGAGCATCCAGAGCAAGTGGAGGAGGCTGCCCTGTCACCTCCCTTACTGGGATCACTGGATTTCTGCTGTGCCAGAGTAGGGGTGTTCTGCCCTGCAACAGAACCTGCAAAATTAGCTTTGTTTGCAGCAATGTGTCAGAGCATCACTAAAGAATCACAACTGTGTTCTGTTTCAGTGACTTGCCCCCAAATAAATGAATGTATAGAAATGTTTTCTTTTGTCTGTTAAGCAAATAGCTACAGGCTTTCCTTCCTTTTGTAAATCTTTCAAAATTTAAGAAACTATTTCTGCTGTTTCTAGAGGACTTTTTCTGTCATTTGTTTGTAAAAGCTTTCTTGACTGTTAGAATGTTTTTTCATGTGGAGCAGATATATAGTTTTCTTGTAAAGCTTTAGTTGGGAAGGACAGGAAGTATACCTTGATATTTTTTGGCCCTGTGGCTAAAAATGTGAGGAATTTCAGAGTCAGAAGAGGGAGAATAAGTATTGTTTGGGAGGCTTAAACCTCAAACAGCCCAGCTGTTTTCCCACTGGGCTGGCATGAGGTGCCTGGTGGAAGATGAAGGTAACTTTGTTGATCCAGTCTCACCTATTGCTTCTCTGAAACAACTCAGTGCTCCTGTTACACAAAGAACTGCTCTTTGTTTCAAAATAACTTGAAGTTGCCAGTCCTTTCACAGAATGTAATTATTTCCTCTGGGGAAAATGACATGCCTTAGCTACTCAAAGAAAGCATTTAAAATGCCCTTTCTTGCTTTCTTTGTCCTGCAATAATCTACTTTTTCTAGGAGGAACATTTCTGCTGTCACCATTTTTCTCTGGTGTTGCTGGGTGAAAATAATCTCAGTGTGTGTCATCCTGTGATGCGCTCCCAGTAAACTCAGGTAATAATACTTCAACTATATTTATCCCTTTCTCCCACAGAGTTTAATAAAGGAAATTGCTCTGATTAATAGCTTTTAGATTTAACAAATAGCACTGTTTGGGGTTATACATCCATCTGGTCCAGTTTCTGAATTGTCAGCTGATGATGTATGTGGATGTATAGAGCAGGAGCAGATGACTGGAGGGACTGGGGGAATCCTGCAGAGAATTGAGCCAGCAGATTGTTTCCCCCAGTGAGCAATTTTATGGAACTTGTAAACCCTTCCAGGGCTCACCTCTTCCAGGGTACAGGAGTGCTCCTGAGTCGAGCTTCTGGCTGATTCCATACTCCTTGTGGATATACATCTTCATTATTGCCAGCTTGGCGAGGCGAGGAGCGAGGAGCAGAGCTCTGCTCTCCATTTGTTCGGTGCTGCTAAACAGGCTTTGGCCAGCCTGTCTGTATTTGTTGGGTTGGTCCCCAGCACGTGCTGCTGCCTGGGTGTGAGAGCAGGATTAGGATCCAGCATGGTCAGTGTAACCTGTAGGGTTTGGTAGTTTCCTCCCTGCCAGGCTGGTGCTGTGGGATGGGACAAAGCCTGGTGTTGGATTTCTGAGTGAGCACCGAGGGCTCTGTGTCAGATCTCCTGGCCAGTCTCCCACAGGCTCTGCCTTCTCCTCACTCACAGCTCCCTGTGGGATACAAAGGTTGCACGTGCGCAATTCCTACTTTTCACTTGGATGATCTTTTCTCATGGCTCGGGTCCTGACAGCTCCCAGAAAATCCTGCAGACGTACACCCCAGGCTGGACATGAGGCAGCTGATTCCCTCTCTCGTTCATACCCATTCTCCTTTAACAGTTCAGAAGAGTTTTTGTGAAGAGAAGGCTTTAGCTGGATTATTTTAAACAAAATATTCCAACTCTGAAGACAACCTCATGACTTTTTTTGCATTAACTCTCAGCATCATTGAAGGTGCTAACAAGGTCCTGCAGGACATATGTTAGCCAGTAGACTAAGTGGTTTCTTTTATATTGTTTTGCTTTAAATTTTTTTGTTAATTAGAATTTTGTCTTTTTCCAAGATTTGAAGGCAACTTTACAAACTTCTCTCTGACTTAGACTCACCATTGTTTTTTTCAGTTTATCTTTTTGTTAATTATTTCTCAGACATGCTAAGACAAATCACAGATTGTAGTCATTGCTTGTTACTTCTCATAAATATTATCCAGAGTAGCAGAGCTGATGGAATAGAGTCTCCTTGTACTTCCCTGAATCTTGTGGTGGTACAACAGAGGTCTCTTTTTATTTTCTATTCAGATAAATTACTCTAAAATATAATGATTACATGAATTACTTCCAAAGGATAACACTTCAGGTTTACATTCATTACCTTTTACAATTGGGAGAAGGCCATCCTCATGACAGTTTTTAATGCAAAAGGACTTTTTTGTCATTCTGTGAACTGGAAATAACATATTGTGCAATTATTACTTGTGTCCTGAGAAATCTATCAATAATAGAACGAAAACAATTTCCCCTTCTATTTCAGTACATGATTATAAATTCTGTATGTATACACATTTCTGATAATGGGTTTTAACCAATATTTTATTGATTTACTGTATTACATACAGAGTAATAAATAGCTTTCAATTCTTTGGGATTTCATGGTTTAATTATACTTTATGTCTTCTTTACAAATGGGGCAAATGAATAATGAGAATTAGTTACTTTGTGACCTGTATCTCTCTTCAAGATACACAAGTGCAGTAGTACTGGCTCTTAGGATGGTTTTTGACTGAGTGATTCTTTTATTACAGCTCATAATGCAGTGAATGCAGTCTTTAAAATTGATTTATGATCAAAATTTTTCATGTATATCCTTTAAAATTTTAAGCACTTTAACTGTAGCATGTTTGCAAATAATGAAGTAGTTACGAACTACTGTTTGGGGCTTTTTATCACTTTATTTGTATGTTTAGATGGAAGTACTGTGTGCTGAACATGGGGATGTGGTTCTTTAGTAAAATATATTTGAAGTTTGGGAGGTGCAATTCATTGTTCCTGTATCCTGCAGGATACCCAGATTTAATATAACAGTTCTGTACACAGAGTAGTCTGCTGCTGATGGCTGCCTGCCTTAGCATTAAAAGAAAAAAAAAAACAACAAATCAGCCCAAATCAAATCCCAAACTCCAGAAACCCCAAACTTCCAAAAACCCAAACAAGAAGAAAACTTTCCACATCTTAATAAAGTTAAGATCTTATTTTCAAAACACTGTTTAAATTCCCCATCTGCCTAACTGGGGCTTAACCCCGTCTGGCTTACAAATAAGTCTTTTATTTTTCTTTTACATATGCTTTTGATGTATGTCATCCATCAATGTTAGCAAGAACAGTAAATGCATTGATCTATTGCTGCACTTGACAAGTTAAATAACACTTTATGTAAGAAGTATTGATTTATAAAATCCAGTACATGTAATTAACATTAGAACTGTCAAAAGTTGAAAACAGTATTAACTTGCTGCTTATTTATAACCTAAAGAAAATTAAATAAAATATCCAGATTAATCAACTAACTCCTTTTCCTTGCCTTCAGATATGTCAAGCTCAGTTATGTTTGCTAGAACAGTGATATGTTTCTTCCCATTTTGACAAGAAGAAATTACATGTTTTGTTGGTATCGCCGAAAATAATTCTATAGTCTCTAGATCTGTGTATTTTCCTTGAAATGGTGAAAGAATTCCACTTGGATAGTTCTGAAAGGATTTGGTGTAAAAGACACGGAAATAAGTGGTGATATTTGGGAAAATGAAGGTGCCCAGTTTGTGTGAGGCTTCCAAAGAGCCTTTGATCCGTCCCGTTGGGAGCGTCTGCACAAATACCCCGAGAGCTCTGCAAGGGTCATTCTGTGCTCTGTCTCTCACCAGGTGCCTGTCCCAGAGTTTTCTTAAGATGTGGGAATATTTCAGTCGAGTCCTGTGAACTTTGTACTGTGCTTTGTTGGCATTTCTGTCCTAATCCAGCGTCACACAAGGACAGGAACTGTCCTGTCCCTGCCCAGCATAATGTGAGCTCTGTGCTCACCACCTTCCAATTCAGTGACACCACTTACATCCTTTGAGTTGAGTTTTTTGAGGCAGGCATTACCCACTTTCTAAACCTATTTACATTTTTCAAGTTTAAGGAAAAAAAAGAAAGAAAACTACAAGTTACATTTAAACAAAATAACAATAGCATTGAGCAGTAGGCATTGCTTTTAACAAAGGCTTGAGCATGAATCATTTCCCCTCCAGCCCCCTTCATCAAAAGAGATGTGTTTATATCTTCTCTGGATATTCATAGCTGCTTTGCTATTTAGAAATAAATTCTCCTTGAGAACATAAATAGGTGCCTGACATGGCTTTCAGGTCTGGCAGTGCCTTTGCTGTTCCTTTGTTTCCTCCTGCTGCTCTTGTGTTTCTGTTCTGGTACTTCCAGACACTCCTCATCTGTTTATCTTTTTGATTTTATTTATCTTCTGAGAATGCCTCTTATAACAGGCATGAACTTGAGGAAAGCACATTTATGTTTTCATCTTTTCTCTCCTGTTACGTGTTCTGTAGGGTTTCATCTCTCCTTCTTGCCAGTGTCAATTGGAATATTTAGAGGATATATTTATAAATTGCTGTTTAGATATCAGTGTGATCAGGCTGCCCTACAGTAGTTGGAGATTGTAGATTATGTAGCAGCAACAATAGCTTCCTTTGTGGCTAAAATAATGAAGGAAATCCTGCTATATTTGGATTCCCTTTCAGTGAGGCAGCTCTGCCTTCCATCTGCTGTGGGCTGAGGTTTAAACACTAACAAATTATTTCCTCGAGTCTCTGAGTGAGGCTCTGTAAACATCACTGTATGAAGAGAATATGAAAAGCACAGAGGTTGTGCTTTGATACCAAATTCAGAGGCTGGAGGTTTCTTTGGAGATTTTGTTTTGGTTTTCATAGTTAATGGGTTCTCTTTCATTTGCCCACTTTGTACGGATGTGCCTTTTTCTTTCAGTGCATTTGTAACTTTCTTAAAAACATCCTCATGAATATTTAAAAAAATTCTGGAGCCCTTTTTGTGGATGAACTACAGTAAACATAATTTTAGAACATCACATGTGCTTTTTGATTTCTAATCTTGCAGCAGGTAATGGCTTTAAGCTGAAAGAGGGTGGCTTTAGATGGGATATTGAGAAGAAATTCTTCCCCGCGAGGGTGGGGAGGCCCTGGCACAGGGTGCCCAGAGCAGCTGTGGTGCCCCATCCCTGGAAGTGTCCAAGGCCGGGTTGGATGGGGCTTGGAGCAACCTGGGATAGTGGAAGGTGTCCCTGCCATGGTAGGGGGTGGGACTGGGTGGGCTTTAAGGTCCTTCCAACCCAAGCCATGCTGGGATTCTGTGGTATTCCATGAATTCACTAGGAATAGTGGCTGCCTTCCAATAAACAATAAGCCAATATATTTTTTTTTGCCCCAACTGAACTGAATTATTACAGGTGATCAGGAACTGAGACTAAAACATGAGGTGTAGAAATTAAATGGGAAAAGGAAGCCTTAGTGGGATTTTAGGTTAATACATCAGGAGCTGCTTGAGGCTCAGTTAAAACGATATCAGCTCATTATTTTTTTTCTCCTTGGCTGGTCTGCTAAAGAAATCAATTTTAAGAAAAGAATAATACAATTGCATGTGGGAAAGTCTTTCTTGGTGTATTTGGGGATAACTGAGAGAGGTTTATGTTGAATTTTAATGGAGGTGTGTTACCAATCACTGTCTTTTTTTTTTTTCTATCAGAATCCAGGCCCTATAAAAAGTCTGCTGTGGTTCTGTTTTGAGTGTTTCTAATAAAACTTGAGAAATCTTTTCTCAAAAGGGAATTCTTCAAGAAGTGATTGTATAGTGAATGAAAAGATGGTCTTTAAATAGATGGCAGACTGTTAGGGAGTAGATTTTATGAATACAAAGAACAGGTTATGTTTAAGGACTTTTAAGCATCTGTGATAGTAACATTTTCGTTTTTTTATCATAAAAATCCTGCTCTGGCTTTTTTCTGTTGTCTCAGGATGCAAATGGATTTTTGTAGTTCATCTAAAGCTGTTCATAGAGAAAAATGGAAGAAGGCTACGAGAGATAACAGGAAATGTTTTGCCTTAAAACAGGGAAGAAAGGTTGGAAATACCAAAACAGGTTTTACTGTAGCTAGTCACGTCATGGTGTTTATCTTAGAATTATAGACGTTTCTAGGGAATGAATTAGGATGTTTGCTCTTTTAAGCAATACTATGTGTTAGCCAAGATTTGGGAAAAACATTTGGTCTGTTTGCATCAAGAAATGAGGAGCAGAGAAGCCAACTGGAATCTGCAGTGCCATTTAGGTAATTCAGAAATAGAGAAGTGATGCTTCAATTTAAAAAAAAAAGAATTTTTAATTAAATCTACTTAACTATCAGTCTGAAACACTCATTCTTGCCACTTGGGATTCCTATTCTATTGAATTGTTGAAAGCTAATCATAACTATACATTACAGAATGTTCAGTTTTCCTCCTGGGATGGGCTGCAACAGGTTTGCAATCTTTAGTTCAATATTTCCTCCATCCAAATCAAATATATGATTGGCAATTACCCAGTAGCTAACTTGCCAATTAGTTATGTGAGCTGTTCAAGGCAAAAAAAGAAGTTATCCATTGAAATCTTGTCTCCCTGTGAGTGTGCATTTAAAAGAAATAAATGTCACTTATTCTAAAAATATGTGGGCTTCCTCACAGAATTTGCTGAGTCCTAAAACAATTTAATTCCATCCCCAATTAAACCTCTAAAAGCACCATCCATCAACCCCAGCTGATATCTGTATTTGCATTCAGGGTTATAATAGAGGTACCCAAAAAGAAGGTTATCTTCTTAATCTCTAGGACGACAGAAATGGGCAGCTTGGGCTCATTTACTTGATGTGTGAAATTGAGGAAGAAAGACTGATTTAAATACAGTTGCTTCAGTACTCTTCCAATATAAAATCAGATATCGTCTTTGATGAAAGTTCAGGAAATCCATTTTGAGAGAATGCTTTATACCATTGTGTGAAAATTCTTAGCTGCTGCAGTATATTTGAAAAATAACCTGATATTTTAATGAAATATTCACTACGATGCATCAGTCCTTTGCAATTGAGGTTTAGAATGAGGTAGTAAAATGCAATTTAAATTTAATTGTTGGACTTGGTGATTTATGTCACACTTCCAACCACAAAAATTTGAATCTCAAAGATCCAATATTTTGGGTAAAATAGACTTCTTGCAAATCAATACAGTTAAAGTGACTGAATGCTCTAATGTATGTTTGACATTGTTGACAGTTTATGAATAGATCATATACTAACTTCCCCAGCATCTCACCAATGCATTTTAGAAGATTTGAATTCAAAAGAAGATTGATTCAAATATATCTGAGTTCAATCTGACTTTCTGGTACATTTCCCAGGATTTACTGTGTTATAATTCCAAATTCATATGCCATATAATCTATTGAAGTTCATTTCCACAAGAGAATACAACTTGCATGCAGAGCTAGCACATGTATGCATGTATATCAGAAACTCTAAGATTAGAAAACTGAGATAGCAAGACTAAAAGATCCTTTTGAAAAGGAAATAGAGAAAAACCTTTTCCATATCCAGCTTGGGAATAAGAAGAAAAGCCATTTTCCCAGGAGGTTGCAGTTATTTGCTGTCAGAGCAGACAAACAGTGCTCGACTGTTTGTGCTCACAGCTGAACTTCAGTCGGGTCTGGAATGGATTTTGCTGTCCATAGTTGTAGCAATTTCTGTGGATTGCTGACAAGATTCTTCCTGTCTCTAGTTTGAGTTTCCTGACTCCAGTTGCCATTTTACCTTTATTTTTGTATTACACATTCAATGCGCCAGACAGACTTTTTGGGATACTCTTCCCACGGCAGTCATTGTTTTCCCACCTGAGGGTGGCTCACATCTCTTTCCCTAGCAGACACTGAGAGCAAAAACATTTCTGTGTTGCTGATCTCCTGGGCTGATTGTTCAGTCTCTACCTCATTTTCCTCAGAGAATTCCTCAGAGATAATTCTGTTCTTTATTTTCCTGTGTCAGCTGATCACACCTTTAGAAGCATATGAAGAAATAGTAATGTGCATCATGTTTTGGCTGGAGATTAATAAGCTAAAATCAATAGAGGTGTGCTACTTAATAAACCCATTGTGTTTTTCTTTTGAGTTTGAAAAATGTATCTCAGTCAAGACTCCTTTTTCAATATTGAACCTGTAGGGCCAATGGAGCTCTGGAAAGGCAGCTGCTCACCTGGTATTTGTCAAATGATTGAGCTGTATTTGCTCTGAATTGCTGATTTATGTGCAGGTTGATCTACTTTTAATATTCAATATTAGCTCACCTAAAAATGACTTAAAAGTAGAGATGCATAACAAAGACAAATAGCAGTGGCACTGGGGATTTTTCCACCTGCTCTCAGTACTCCCTGCTTTTTCCTTCCTCTGAGTGTTCAGGACCACAGAATCTTTTTTTCAGGAAGTGAGCACCTGATTTTTCCTGTAACTGTTGGTATCCAACTTTTCTGGAGGAAAAAAAGCTGAGATTTGAAGAGGGGAGTTGCAGTGGGTTTTACTGATGAGGGTGATGTGGTACTTCTCTGGAATACTGTAACTTTCCTTTTCTCAGCAGGGTAGAGGTTCTCAAGATCAAATTGTGTCTTTAATTAAAATTTATTAATTCCTGAGGGACAAGACTGTGCAACTGTGCTTTCAAGATCTTGTAAAACCTTGTAGTAACTGAAAGATCTATTTAATCTGACTTTGCTTTATGTGTTTTACAAATGTAAGCTCTTCAAGGCTTCAGAATCATTAGCTGAGCCTTGTTAATTGTTTGTTAGAGGAAATGTTTGAGGTCCTTGAGACGGTGCTCTCCTGTTTCTGGAGTCACATTCACTCATGCAATCTCTATGAGACTGGGGTTCCTTGGCTATTTAATGAGTATTTACATCTGGAATTTTTGTTGCCATTCCAAAGCTGTCCAGCCAGGCTGCCTTTTCCTCTTGCAGGTCCTGTTTGTAAATTTGTGCCTGAAGGTGATTTTCAGGGAAAACAGAGCATGAGGGAGCTTTCAGCTCTCCTGCTGGGCATCTCATCTGCCAGGGCTGGGGACAAGCCCAGGGTAGAGCACCCAGCACCATTTTGTGTTTAAATGTCAGCATCAGTCCACAAAAAGATGTCTGGGTGTTATTGAATTTAGTCCTGGAACTTTATTTTGAGGTAGAATGCATCTGAGCTTTGCATGTACCAAAGAAAGGAACTGGATGGGCCAACCCAGCAATGTATTGAAACTCAAGAAGTTTGGAGGTGCAGAAAAGCAGGGCAGAAATGCTGTGGAGCAAATTTCCAGATAATTTTGGCATATTCAGTCTTACTTCTTCTTGAGATTTATATAAAAATAAATCTGCAGCATCCTTTTAAGGACACAAATCAGGATGTTGGCGAGTTTGGTAAGCAGACTTAATGAAAATTTACTGAAGCTGTAAATATACGTGTGCCAACAGATTGGCACCTTATCCCTTTGCTCCTTCTTTCAACTCAAAAAGTTTGTTAATTACTATTACTTTTATTTTTAAATCAGCATCGCTGAAGAGCCAAAGAGGCTGGAAGTATTAACACATGTAGCAAAAGCAACAGTGTATAACATGAATGCTTACTAAATTTTTTTTTTCGTGGTTGGCTGAGAAATATTCTAGCCAGGATAATAATTGCGGTATTTTATTATTTTTAGTTTTAGGACTCAGATTGTCTTTTCATTAGTATTTTAGCCCATTCTTGGAGAGTATAAAACAAGAAATGCCTTCCTGGTTTCTAAACCCTTGGTTGGCCAAGGTTGCCCTCCTGGTGAGCCCTTTCTGTAGTTAATTACTGAGTGCAAGGATCTCATACCTATTAACTGCCCCCTTGTGCTTTCTATCCCTCAGCCAGTTATTTCTTTCCCACAACCCTTCTGAGATGGCTTTGATTTTTTCCCTGCCAATTTTTCTGCTTCCCTGGGATGCTCTATAACAACCAAACCTTTCCTTCCAGGTCCACGTTTAAATTCTGCTTTCCATTACAGCTTAAAGCTGTAAATAAAGCCCAGGGTGCAGCCCTGGCTGGATCCTGTGCCTGAGGTGTGAGCAGCTCTGTGCTGCAGAAATGCCAACGTCATCAAAGTTGCCTCTCTGCAAGGAATTTTTGCTCTGTATTTTATTTTCATTTCTGCTTTCAGTGAATATTTAGTGAGCTCTGATTGTATAATTGAATTTGATAAACTGATGGTATGTGATTGATGAGAAAGTCAGGAATAAAGGATTAGAAGATAAAATTACTTCAAGGGTTTAAGTAAATCTTCCAGAGAGCCAGGGTAATTTATAAAGCATGCTATACTCTTTATAAAAATATTCCCATAGGTCTATTAAATTTTAGCTTCTAACAGAACTGGATTGAGTTTTGAGAATCATTTTCTTGTAATAACAGCTTGATTGTGATGCTTTAAATGGGAGATAGCTCTGAGTGGGCTGCAGCATCCCTAGGTTTGGAATATTTGAGTAGGAAATATAGGGCTGAATGAAGACTTGTGGGCAGCACTTTGTCTTCCAAATGCATCATTTTTTTCTTGGAAAGACATAAGTTAGGAGTAAGTGGATAATTCAGAGTAAGTAATGAAGGAGGTTGTGCTGCTGAGTCTGTAAATCACTGAAAACAAGGATCAACAAATGACTCGGGTTGGTGCAGACACCACTTCACTGAGCTCTCCCTCAGTGATGAAACTTTCTTTGGGGAGGAACAGCTTAGGGAACTCATTCCAGGAGCCTCTGTACAAGAGCAGGTAAGTGTTGTTTTCAGGAGACTCAGCACGAATCATTTCACTTTACCAGCTGGGCTCTGTTATCTTCCCCTGAACACCAGCACTGCTCCCAGCTGCTGCTTTTCCGTCTCCAGAGGAAGCCTGACACCTTTAATCTTACCAGGGCAGAATGTCTGCAGCTGTCTTGGGAGACTCCCCAAAATACCTTTGACAGGATTTAACATTTTCTCTCTTGTTTAGAAATACCTTTGTAAAAATTTGCTCGCTGGGTAAAATAACTGTGTTTCACAGGAACATCCTCTAAATCCAACTTAAATTTTTCTTTATAACATTTAAAATATTGGTTGGTTTTACTAGCTGGGAGACAATGAGAACTGAGATAAGATGATTTCACAACAACTGCAGTCATAAAAAAAAAAATAAAGAGAAGCTCTGCAGAATATATTTTCAGTCATGTAATAGTGTAGAGAAGTGTAAAAAGTCTCCTTGGCTTGTCTGGGAATATCTGCTAGTTTGGGGCTGTTCCAATTTTCTCATATGTTGTATTGTTGTAACTTCCTATATAGCCTATTTAGAGAAGATACTGCTGATCTGTACTCATCATAAATCAGTTTCTTTGAAAGACAGGTTATTTAAAATGCTACAAATCAGAAAAGGGCCCTACCCCAAATACAGTTTTTAATTCAGTTTGTTAGATTGGGTTTTGTGTGATAGTTTATAAGCATTACTTTAAGATTAGATGGTTTTTCTTTCTGCACAAGTGGCTGTGTTCCTGAAGTTAAATTCTAAAAACTCAGGAGACAATTTGTCAATCCAAATCATCAGATGAGTGGGGAGCAGAGGTTGATTTATGGCCCATTGCAGGAGATATTTGGCACCAGTGAGCCTGGGGCTCCCTGGCCATGCTCAGCTGGAGCCCAGCTCTGACCCTTCAGAGATAACGAGTCTGTGCTGCCACGAGCTCTGCAGCCAGAAACATCCCCTGAGCAGGGGCAGAGGGAAAGATAAAGGCTTGGGGACTTGGACATCCCCAGGCTGGGCTGTGAACCCCACGGAACACCAGAGTCACTGGGAAACAACCACCAGCACCCCTTGGCCAAAGCTCCTGGGGCTGTCCTGGGCTTGGCAGTGATTCTGGGACCTGTGGGCTCAAAAATTCCAGCCAGCCTTGAACAGCACATGAGGGCACTCCAAACTGTAAAAAATAGATTAAACTCTTTAAATATAAAATGCCTGAGTATATATAAAATGCTAAGTATGAAAATGAAATATAATTATTTAAATATAGAATTCCAAGTATAAAAATGCCTGAGATTTTTGTGTAAAATAAATGTTTAAAGGACGGTTTGCCATTTAACTGAACCATTACTTGCACTGGGACAACATTTGTGTATCTTGGGGTTTTTTCTGTATTTCATATATAAAGTACGCACATACACCTTGGACAATTTAAAGAAGAGCTCAGTATTATCTACTTATTCAGTATTATTAATATTTTATATAAAATATCTGACTTTGAATATAACTCCTGTGTTTTATGTGTAATCATAAAATTCTGAAAGTGTTCCAGGCCAGGTTGGATGGAGCAACCTGATCTAGTGGAAGGCGTCCCTGTCCAAGGGAAGGGTTGGAACTGGATGAGTTGTAATCTCCCTTTTCTGTGTTAATTTTGGTCATAGAAGGTATTTGTATGCTTCTAAAATTAAGCCTATAGTTCCTTTACAGTTACAAGTAGAAATTCGACACGTAAAGTGTGAAAAGCCTTCATCTTCCAGAGGTGACAGGGGTAGATCTGCAGCAGGTGTGGACTCAGGATAAATCTGTATCTGAGCAGAGCTTTGGCAATTTGCCCATCAAGAATTTTGCTGCTTGGAGTGTTTTATTTGTGATACACAAGAGTTTGAGATGACAAGTGACCCTTGCATATTACTGAAGTACCCTAATTCAAAAATCAGTTAGTGGCTTTAGGTAATATAATTTAACACATTTTGGTTTGCAAGAACATTGAAAAATACATTAAACTTGTGAGGTGTTTTTTTCTAAATTCTTTTCCCTATCAAGAATCTTCATTTACCCTGAGACTTTTCCTGCTGTGATAATCATTTCTATCCAAGATTACACTTCTGGTTTCTATTCAAGAAACTTTAAAAATAAAAAAAAATAAAAATAAAAAAAAAAAGCTTTGAGTGGATTTAATCCTCAGAAAGGAGAAGGGGGAAAAAAACAACAATAGGGTTGTTAACTTCCTGCCACAGCAGACAATGTTGGAATTTTCATCTGTAGAAAGAGTAAACATGGACAAAAGCTTGTCTGAGTGGGCAAGGACAAAGTTTATCAAGATCTTGGTAATTCTGCCCCTAAAGATAAAGCTTAGTTATGAATGCTCCAGTGCAAGCCTTAACTGAGTCGTGTTGTTTCTTGTTTTACCATGACCGTGTTGAGCAGAAATTAGCTAAATATCTGTAGTTTCTCCTATATTTTCCTAAATAGCCTCCAAACTAATTTTTTTCCTTTGTATTTCAGGGGATGTTGCACCATTCTTCAAGACAGAACCAGGCTTGCCCCAGATCCACCTGGAAGGAAACAGACTGGTCCTTACGTGCCTTGCCGAAGGCAGCTGGCCCTTGGAATTCAAGTGGTTGCACAACGACAGTGAAATCACCTCCTACTCCAGTGAATACAAGTAAATAACATCCATATAATCACCTCTGCAAGTGGAATTGCAAAAAACAACCCCAAACCAAACCCCACCCCCTCAGTTTCCCAATGCCTCAAAGAGCTTTGTAGATACAGACACAGGGGCTTGGGGGTTTGTTATGAAAGAAGAGTAGGTTTTGTAAACAGATGAGATGAGATTCCTTTGCTAAAAATGAGACTTGATGCTTCAGAACGTGGGTCCTAACATGGAATTTTTAAGTACCAGAAATGCCTTTTGCTGGAGATGTAACTTCTACCTGTGTTTGTGATAAATAGGAGACACATTCCTCAGCTAAATGTTACATATGATGTGTGAGCTCATCCTTGAACAGAGCCAAGCTCGCTGGGACTGTCCGTCTCCATCAGATCTAGAGGAATGTGCTCTGTCTTAAATTCCACACAAAACTTTCTGTTTCAATTCTAGCAATTCCAAAAGGGAGCCGATAATTTAACAAACTGCCCTTTAATGATTGTGCAGTTTGCCCCCAGGACCTCCCTCCCCATCCCAAAGACATTCCATCAAACAGGAGCTGAACCACAGCGTGGCTTATCAGAGCTCATTCCTGCTGATAGGCAGCACATGGCTGGCCAAGTACCAACCTGCCAGACAGCCAAGTTTTGTCTGCTTTTCTCTAATGTGGGAGGATTGACTGGGTTTTCTCCATTCAAACAGAAATTTCTGTACCCTTATGGAAATTTAGTTTTTATGCAACTTACTTGGTGCTTTCAAATTTTGTAGAATTTTCCAGGTGAGTTCAGATGTTGTGAGGGGTGGGTATGTGACAGAGTGTGCCCAGTACAGCTCCTGTACCTTTTGCAAACCAAGCTAAATATTGCATTTTTGGGACACAAGGCTTAAGGTAGGGAAAAGTTGTGCTCCATTACTATAGATAGAAATTACAGTATGAGTCGGTATGCAGATAATGCAGATAATGATAGAAAGTTCTATATTGTTACACAAGGTAATACATAATTACTTTTCTCAAAGATTTTCAAAATTTTAACCTAGCATTAGTTCTGGTTTTGATATTATTTACATTTACAGAGCAGTAGGGGAACAAATTCCCTTAAAAAACTTTTTAAAACTTGTGGGGATAATTTAGCATTTCAAATATTTAGCGACTGTTTAAACCCAAGCATTTAGTTCTATCTGAAGTTACCTAGAAATGCAAGAGTTGATTTGGAGGAGCCCTCTTAGTCCTGAGTCCCTGCATCTGTTCATGGTTGCTGCTTTCAAGCCTTTGGGATGTGGATTATGAGCCACATGCACATAAAGAGGAGATTTGTGAATGCTTTCTAGAAAATGAAAAGATCTCTAATAGCACAACAAATCACAGAATGTTTGAGCATGGCTTTGTGCAAATGCCACTTGTTTTGATCAACTACAGCACAGTCAGGTGTAGTGGCTGGGTAGAGGGAGCTGCAAGCAGCCCTTGACCATGTGAGATGCTGAGAGAGAGGGAGGAAAAAGGGTGTGGGGGGACAAACACATGAACATGGAATGAACAGCAAGCAAAGGTTAGAACTCCAGCCCTGTAGGTGTGCTAGGCACTGGGAGATGACATTTCATGGTATTAGGAGAAACCTGAGTATGAATATGTGACATTTTGAAATAAGACCTGAGTGCTGTGGTATTTCTTAAACAAGTGGACATCCCAATACGAAATTGGAATTTTACTGTGTATGGCAGTGTGAGTCAGTTATTGGAACACCTTTCCCAAGGTGTGTGTGCACATACCTGCAGTCAGTCCCTTGTTTCTTATATTGCATTTAATTTGTTCTTGTGAATGTCAGGTCATGATTCCAACCATATTTATTAATTCTGTATTTTTATATTGTTCTTATTTCTATTTCTCATTAAAAGATCTGGCGCAGAGGAAGCTGCTGCTTTATGATAATAATATTGATAGAAAATATTAATTTAGAAATTGCATCCCTACTGCTACACCGCAGCCAGAGATCAGCTAAACAGGATTTTGATTCTGTAGAAATGCAAAGCTTTAAGCTTCCAAAAAATGGCATAGGTGCATTAGGATGAATAAAAGCAAGGAAAAGATATGCTCAGACATAAAAATTGCAGTTGCAAAATTTAACCTTTGACCCCATAACAGTTTGCTGTGCAGTTCTCTTGGGTAAATAGCCTGTTTAAATGCACGAATCTTCCTGAGTAAGTGACTTCTGCTGCAATTTGAATCATCAATCAAAGATTCTTTGGAAATTGATATTACTTAGTGTGTCTCAGTTAAAGTAATGTCTATATTGTAACAGGCTGAAATATATTATTATAACAGCCCAAGTGAGTAAAGAACTAATTGGAGCCTTTGCTTTGTGACATTGGTGACCCTGAGTGAGCAGCTCCTCTTTGTCTAACGAGGCTGGTTGTGTGCACAGCCCGCTGTGTACAGTGACTGTGCATACACCACTTTGTGTTAAGTATTTATAAAACAACCTTAGAAATTCTTTGTGATCTGAGATCCACTTTATGAAAACAAATCGATGCTGCTGACTGCAGGAGCAATTTTGGTCATGTCCATAGGTTAAGAGACTTTAATGTTCAGGCAGTGTCTTATTTCTGTTTTCTTTTTTTCCCCCACTTTGTTTTCTTTTGAATTAAGTTCTGGACCAGGTGTGTCTGTCATATTTGCTTTTGTGGCTGAAGATATTGATTTATTGGAATTTAAGAAACTAAGGTCATGTCTAAGCAGCCATACACTTTGAACAAAATTACTTAAAATATCTGATTATTATGTTTTAACAATGGACACATTTCAGCTTTGCTTCCGTGTTTTAAAAGTTAGATCAGTTGATCCATAACTCTTTTGTTAAAAAGCTTGAGTAGAATAAAAGTAACACGAATATCTAATAAAATACACTTAGCTTTAATTCTGTATCCATAATAATGACTATTAAATCCCATAGCCTATAGCTTCACTTTCAACTCTTAGGGCATTTAAAATTAAAATGAGGGTTTAAATTTTAGATTAGGAGTGAACTGTAAGTGTTGGCTGGGATTTCTCCTGATGCCACTCCCTCCTGGAGCTCTTTGCAGAAGGGTGATGGAGCACATCAGGCTCAGGGAGACTCCCCTTGAAGCTTCTCTTTTCCGCTTGTCACTTCCCATCTCTCTGCAGAACCTTCCCAAACTCCAGGTTCTGCTTGGCTGTGCCATTTAAAATGAGGGAAAAGTCAGGGCTGACTTTCCAAAGTCCTTGCAGACATCCCCAGGAACCTCAAGGAGCCTCCTTCCTTCCATGGGAAGATCTGTCTTTAAAGTTTGAGCATAGACAAAAATAAAGCAAAATTCTGTCTTGTCACTGAAAGGAATTGTATTAACCTTTGATTTCAGTTCATTCTGGGGAAGAAAGTCTTATTTAGAACTTAGAAAGCTTATTTATATCCCTTCGTGCCAGTCAGAGAACAAGTGGAAAGGGACAGGCATAGCACAAAAAGCAGTATCAAGGCTGTTAGGTCAATAGAAAAGTAGGTTTTAAAACAATAATAAGACATATGAGGTGGATAAAGATTGTTTAAAATTGTAAACACAGAATCAAAAATTCCATTAATATTTATCCCTTGCCCAGGTTTACAATTTTCAAGTTAGTCTCAAACAGTATTAACACATGTCCTATCTCTTTTTTCCACATTTGTTATTAAATTCTTCTAATTTTGCTTGCTGTACCTGCACATTATACCCAGTAGGTCCACTGAGAATCCAGCTGCTCTAGGTTTTGGCTGCCTTGGAATTTCCAAAGTAGATGGAATTTTCACTGTAAATTTTTTAAAGATTTCATTTCTTCAGGCAACATGTTAAGAATGTTTCCTGCTGAAACTTTAATAAGTCAGAAAAGAAAACCAAAGTAGGACACTTCTGATCTAATTGATTTGTTTTGTTCTGGTGGCAGCAAAACTAACTCTGCATTACTGTCCTAGTGCAGCTGAATACTCAGGAAAGAGGCCTTTAATTTTGGCTTTATTTAATAGACAAGGTATTACCAAATAGGACACTAAATCTTTAAGGGAGAAAGGAAGATTGTTGTTGTATAACTGTTAGGTAAAAAGAGCTATAAAAATTAATCTTCAGTATTTGTCAGAATCTTCAGTTCTTTTTTTTTTTTTTATAATGATGTTTTACAACAATCTTCTTCCTGGCAAAGATGGAAATTATTTCGTAAGGCACTAGAGAAGCCTCCTGTCCTGTTGATTTCTCTCCTTTTGTTTTCACCTGCTCTCTCACCTCCTTCCCCATGGTGAGGCTCATCAGGCAAGAGGAAACAACATTCCTGCTTCAGAGTCATTATTGGTGTGCTGGGGTTGCTGTGGCTCCCATAAAGAGCACAGGTTGGAATCTCCCTTTTCTTCCTGCCACAGCCACGGGAGGGAATGTGCTGCTGGCTCCTGGAGAGGTCACAGCAGTGACCTGAGGAGGTCACAGGAGTCACAACACATATCCTTGGGCAGCCAGGGGCTCCTGGAAACCCCAGGGATGTGTAAAGTTTGCCCAGGGTGTTGGGCTCTGGTTTAGTCCCCCGTGTTTGGTGGTGTAACCCAATTGCTGGGATGTATTTTGTGATGACGCCAGAATCTTCTGCCTCCTTTGTTTTATGCTCCCTGATCCTGTTCAGGCATTAAGCTCTGCACGTGGGTGTGGACAATATATTTGAGTCTAAGAAGAAATGTTTTCTTTTAGTGGAATTAAATTTAGAAGATTAAAATTCAGCAGTTTTCCTTTTTCTTATCTTCCATAAAGACTTTCATTAATCCTGCCATAATATCTCCTGAAGGTGACTGGGGGAATATGCGCTTGTGATTAATGTTTGTTTAATGCAGGATTATCTCTATTATTCATGTGTTTTATTCCCATTAAAACTGTGCCTATCAGCTCATTTTCATGTTGAGCAATCAGATGTAGCTGAATGAGGAAGGTGAGATTACTGGACTGAGTGTTTGAAGGGCAGAGCAAACACAAAGTACAGCACAAGGTGGCACTTCCAGGATTCCTGAGTTTCAGTGGTCACACAGTGGAGCTTTCATTGGAAAGCTTTGATACTTCTTGCAAGTCTTCCTAATACCTAACCTTAAGCTTCTTGTGACTTCTCTGAACTAATTACCTGCTCTGCCTTATGAATGAAGGTAGAGAAAACTAGGGGAAAAAATTAAGTCTGTCTATACTTGGCATTTACCATATGCAGAACTGAGGATTGAAAGGTATTTTCATGCATTTGTGTCAGCTGTTTTTTAAAAATCTGTATATAACAGACAATACTGTAACCAAAGACCTGAGATTACACAATGAATAAATGCTGTTTGTAAGAAAAAATGCAAGAAGCATTTAAGACAAAGTGTAAAGGAGGAAGAAGTTCTCTCTAATTGTGCCTTTTGCCCCACAGGTACATCATCCCAGCTCTGCAGAGGGCTGATGCTGGCTTCTACCAGTGCATCGTGAGGAACAGGATGGGGGCACTGCTGCAGAGGAGATCTCAAGTCCAAGTGGCATGTATGTCTGAGTGGGGTCACTCTGTAACTCATTAACTTCTTTTTGGCTAAAAAAGCCTGATGTATGATGACATTTGTCAGTCTGAACAGGTGTTAAATATCAGGCTTAACAAATTTTTCAATTACTGCCTCATAAGAATTTCATACTTCAGTTATCATCTGGAAGCAGTTCAGAGCAGTGCAACACAGCCTTTGAGCTGTTCAAAGACATGAAAATGAGATTGTTTGGAGATATCTGTAGCATGAGAGAACTGCTACACCTTATGGAATTAAGAAAGGCCATGCACAAAGGTATCAAAATTATCAAAACAGCAGCAACAACAACAAAATTCTAGAGGAAAGCAAAAGCATCTGAAAAGGAATGGGATGGTGGAATAGCACCAGGAAGATTTCACACCTGTATCCTTGTGGTACAAAATCAGCAGTTTTACAACAAAACTTTAAAATTCGGTTCTCAACATCTTTCTGAAGTAATCCCCCTGCAATGTTTGCCCCACTTCTGTTTGGACTTTGCAGAATTTTTGAAATCCAGCTGCCATTTGGAAAGGTTAAGTTAGTTTTCTCAGGTGTTTGTGCTAATGAATGTGACATAAGAAATGATCACAAGCCTTTGATTTCCTTTTCCTCAGTTAACCTATAGAAAATAAAATATAAGTAACTTTTTTGGAAATAAAAACAAAATTGGCCTTAATTATTTTTCCAAAGTAAAAGCATAAAAGAAATTTTAAGAGAGAGATGTATGTGCTGTGCCTAAGAAGTCTCATACTGGATCAAATTCCTCCTCATCAGGGTGGGTAACTGGAAATTCAGTAGTAGTAAATGTCACTTGATAAGCAGAATGTAGAGACATTGAATTATTTATTAGATACCAAATTTGAAGGAACTGATTCAAGTTAATCAGTATGTCAATAAGAGAAATTACATGAAATTTCCAGTGTTTTAAAATAAAACCAGTTGCAGATGGTATTATGTAAGTTTGGATATAATGTTCATCAGTTTACTGCATTACGGTAGATATTGTTACTCTATCTGTAATGTCAGTGATATCAGTAATTTGATGTTTGGTCTCCCTATTGTTTCAGAGCTGCTGGGAGCTAAAGTAAAAATAAACTGCTGCTAAAATGGGGTTTTCCTTCCCTGACCTCTGCCAGCCCTTGTGCCCCTGCTGTCTACTGACCATGGGCTCCCTCTGACCTGGCTCAGAGCCTTGCAAGTATTTTTCCAAATACTCCTCTGCAGTTTTAGTGAATTCTGTCAGGTCACAGAGGATCTGCTGCAAGCTGCTGTGATTGAACAGAACTTTGAGTGAGGTGTGGGGCAAGCAGGGGGTTTAGAGGGGAAGGGGAGGGTGAGGTGCCTCTTCTTGTGCAGCACTGGATGCCTCTGGAGTTGCATCTCCAGGTGTGATTTCAGGGGACCAAGGCTTTGGCAGCAGTCCCAGGGAAAAATGTGCCCATTTCCTCCTGCATCCCACTAATCATTCCCCCTCCTGGGTTGCAGTGGAGCTCACTCCCCTTTAGACTCAGCAGGAAAATGTGTTTGAGCAGCTGTGGGCTGGGAGACCTCTCCAAAATTTCTAGAAGAGCAACAGTTCTTTTGTTGGGCTGTTAAAGTTGTCTCCCAAGTCCTCCCTGTCCTGCTCCCTCCCCAGCTGTGCAAGCAGTTGTACTGGCACAGCGCAGGGAGCAATTCCTGAGGAAGTCCTGGTGGGAACAATAGTGAGAAGGAGACACAGGAATGCTTTTCCTTGATGCTGCTGCTGCTGCTGAAGAATTCTGTCTCCTGAAATGACAGCTTTGTTCCCCTCTGAAGGTGGGGAAGGTTTTCAGTGCACAGCTCTGTCTCTCCAGGCTGGTTTGTGTGTGTTTGGCTGTTCTGGAGAGAAGTGCAATTGCTTACTTTTCTTCAGTTTTAGTTCCCCCCCACTATTTAATTTCTCAATCTGCATTGCTGAAGGAGGCTAAAAGATTCTCTCTTAAATCTGCCTGAATTAAGCACTCTGTGTATTAATTCATTTATTCATTTCTTTTCACTGATAAAGACAGAGGCAAAGCAAACCAGAACCTTTGTGACTTGGGAGACCTTTGGTCTTGAGCCTTTGTGACATCAGTGGCTTCTGTAGTGAAATTGCCAGTCAGATTTGCACTTTATTCCTGCAGATTAAAGTGATCTACAAGTTTTAAATACCCTCTTTTCCTTTCACTCAGGGTAGCTACTCATGCCATGTGATTGTTGTCTGTGTTTTAATGGTTTTGATTTAAATTAATTTATTTAAGCTGTGTGGATGTAGTGACGTTCCTGATATTTTATCATATAATGCTTTTTGGTTATTCTTCAAAACATACCAGAAAGCGACGTTCCAAGGGGTTCCTAAAATCATCTTAGCCACTCATCAAAACTTGTGGGGATTGAAATGTTATTCTTTTAAATCAGAAGGATTCACAAGAAATGATCTATTTTTGCCAGTGAGTAGAGGATGCTTCCCAATACTCTTCAAGATCTCTAGTGAAAAATTGAAAGGTGTAATTGTAATGGCACTGAGAAAGATCTGAGGTATTTTCCATGTCCTAGATATCTGAAGTAGTAGGGAACTTGTTAAATAATTAAAAAAATATTCTCAACACATGCTAACATATTACTTAACTGAATGGGAACAGATATTTGTGAGAAAACTGCTGAGTAAATCTTAATTACAGGATGGGCTTAAAAACTCCTGTATTGTGAAAACTAAAATAATCATACAACAGTGAAGTTAATTAGATCCACCTCCGCAGTTTGAAATTTCTTTTCAAGTAGCTGATCTGATTACAGTTGTAAGGAATCTGGAGCAGCAGAGGAAGTACAATGCTGATTATGTCTGAATAAATAACTTGAAAATCACAAAGATGATTAAAGCTTCTTTAAAATACCATGTGTTTTTAATTTCTGCTCTTGTTTTGTCTCTTCTCATCTCCTGCCATTCACAGACCTGATAGTAGTCATTTCTTTCTGTGTCCTTTGCATCCCTCTGTGCAGCACAGAACTTGTAGAGAACCCTGATGTTCTTAAAAAAACAGGAATTCAGTGACGGAAGCTGGAATAGTTCTCTGTTGTGTATGTGTCAGTTTCCTAGTTTAAATCAAATTAAAATGCAGAGAAGTTCTTTGGAGGGTGAAGGAGTAAGAGCCTACAGCCCTGTTCATTTTAATGGATAAGAATGCAGTAGAAAAGGCAATGGAAAAACAAGAAAAAAACACTCACTGAATTTCTCCAAGGTCTCCCCAGATATCTGAACTTGCCTGTGAAACAAAGCCTGCAGAGGCAAGGGTTTTGCAAGGGTAGGATCATTTCTTCCATTGAAACTTTTGTTAAAAGCTGCTCTCTAACACTAGGGATGCACTATTGACCTTGAAATGTCGCTCCAGAAGAGCTGAGAGCCCCCAGCATGACCTTGGGATTCCAGGATCAGTTTGGGATCCTTGCCTACGTCTGACTCTGTTGGCCTGGCTGCAGTGGAAGAGCTGCTTGTCTGTTTGTGTAGCTGTGGATAAAAAACAAAATGATGACCAAAAAAATATACACCATGAGCACCCCTTTGAATTGCAGGAGTTTCTTTTTTATTGTTAAGGATTTATCTGAAAAAGCCTCCAACCAAAGCAAGCAAACCTCCATTAAAATGTAATTTTCAGTAAAACCCCTGAGTTACTGCCCAAGAGCACAGGGCTGCTCGTGGTTGCTCTGTCTGTGTGCAGCAGCAGCACTGGGGCTTCCTTCATCTGCCTCTATAAACCAAACTCCCCAAATTCCAAACTGTCCTGTGATCTAGTGTCCCATGAGGAATTATCAGTGCCAGTGCTTGGTGGGAAACACAGTGATTTCTCTGTCTCCTGAAAAGAAATATGGAGAGAAGCAAAACTTCTCTTTTATTTTTTTTTTTAATTTTTTGCAGACATGGGAGATTTTATGGACACAGACCAGAGAAAAACAGTGACTGAAGGACAAGCTGCTGTTCTGAACTTCCCACACATCCTCAGCCACCCGAGGCCCCAAGTGACGTGGTTTAGAGACGGGCACAAGATTATTCCAAGCAGCAGAATGTAAGTCACTTTAAAGCTCAAAATACACCCACCCTAAAATATGATTAATTATATTTGATAACACAGCTTACATTTTAAGTACACTAATTAAGGTTTAAAGAGAATAAAGTAGTCGTGTTCATACTAAGTTTGAGATAAATTACTATTTTAAGACTGTCTCTGAACTTCTGAAGCAGTTTGACAAAATAATTCATGTGGTTTTAATGGTCCTGGTGCAGCACAAGGGGCTGGATGTGCAGAATGTCTGAGCTTCCTTCACGCTATTCATTTCCATGATACATTTTGGAAAAAGGAATATTCATCTCTCAATTACGTTTACTTGAGTGCACTAACTTAATGAATTCTGAGGTTTTTTTCTTTTAAAACATGAATCTGTGGGGTTTCTTGCAGAGTTATGCTTAGTACTATTTTCCTCACAATAAAATTCTACATATTGTTTATTATTTTCATTATTTTTTTCCAACAATAACAATTTATTTTTTTTTTTTACTAATTAGCAGTTCACCCCTAATGACACAGTACTTGCATTTTGATTAGTTATTATCTCAAAGCATGCTCATTTATCCTTTTCTGAAACAGTTATGAACCACCCCATGTTTTTGTCTGCAGTTTCATTCAGAGACTGAAGAATTTGGCTGTAACATTAAAAAATGTGGATTAAATCTTGTCTCATTTATTAGAAAGCTGTTGAAATGCCAGGAATGTTGCTAGTTTTTAACTGTGCATTACATTTTCGTGTGTTCAAAGGGATAGATGTGCTAGTAAATGAATGTAATGGGATATTGCTGTGTTCCAGGAGTGCTTCAGAGTTCATATTAGAAAGGGAAAACTTCTCTTAAATTTGAATTTTGCTAATCTGTACAGTATATTTTACTGCTGTGTGCCTTTTTGAAATCTGAAAGCTGCTATTAGAGTAGCTTTGAAACTGTTGAAATTAGTATTGCAGGAATGTGAAGAAACAATGTAATAATTTATGAATAATTTAATAGCAATTTGATGGGAACCAGCTGGAAGATGAAACAATGGGTTCCTGGGCAATCTCCTGAAGAGAGCTAAGTGACAAATCCTGAGTTATTAACCATTAAGGATCTACTTCCCTCACTTGTGCCACATTACAAATTTTGTGTTGTTGATGCTTAGAATACACAAATCAGGAATTTGCAGATAGTGACAAGGCCTTGTTATCCTGATATCTGAGAGTTTCCTGGGAACCCTTACAGGGAACAGAGCAGAGTGACCAAGGCAAGCCTTCAGTGCCTGACCATGAGATTTGCCTGATTTCTCTACAGTTTGGGAAAATTGCAAGTAGAGCTGTGTATGCCATGTTAATTTGTTAAGATAAATATCCTGATTTTCACCTGCTGTGTTTTCCTCTTGCTCTTACCCCTTTGGGATTGCTGGGGTAAAATCACCTCTAACTGTGGTGCTGCTTACAAGTGGGAGAACTGCAACACTGCCTACAGCAGGGCTGAAATGCACCTCAAGGTTTCCATACAAATTCCATTTCTCTGGTCAGAAATTTTGTCTAAAAGGGATGCTTGAGGAAATTTGTCTGGCCTGTGTAGGAATCTCTGAGTACTTCTGCAGCTGAAATGCCCATGCTGGAAGTGTGAGCCTGCTTGGAAGTTTGATAGATGGTGCACAGTGAGTCTGATACGTTCAGGAGGTGACAGATTTATTGTACACACACCAATCATCAGAGCACTCTGTGTGCAGTAGGTCTCAAAATACTGGAAAAACCAGAGAGCATCCACTCACATCCTCCTGCCCATGAAATTTGGGAAGTAGATACGGCAGCCCTATAAATACAGGAAAGTTGAGACATGGAGAGGATGCATATAAAACTGTGAGAAATGGAGAAACATCTTATGGGAGCTGCTTTTTGCCTGTGGAGCAAGTTGTGCATTTCGCACATTTTTTGTGCACCAGGAGGGATCAATTTCCCTGATCAGTTTAGCCAGTGATCCAGTTAGGCTGATGCATCAATCTCAGTGGATCTCCTGCTAAACTGATCAGGGAAATTGATACAACCACCTTGTACGATGCTCTTTAATCTGATTAAAAGTACCTTATATTGCTAAATCAATACAAAGCTTTTTTAATGCTCTTAAACAAGCTTACAATGATTTGGCTGAATCAATCAGCCATAATTTCATGTGTCAGCTGTAATAATGACTTCTAGGAGTGACATTGCTGTGGTGCATGAGGAGTGAGGACATAAACAGTGCTAAAAATAGGGAGAACAGTTGTGGTGATGGTGAAATTCATTCAAATAGTTGGTAGAGTTAAGTTACTCATGCAAAAGCATTAATTTCCATGTGCTTAATAGGTCACCATTTTTATGCCATAAAAATGATCCTTATGTTTGTGTGCATGGCTTCATCTCACTGATGTGGGAACAGAGTTGTCCTTAGGTGAGAAGTACAAAAGATCAAAAGTAACACTAGTTCTGAGAATAAAACATAAGAAATTCTTGAGATGTTTCAAGGAATGTCATTCAATTAGCTCTGCAGTAAGGCTTTCCTAGCAGGTTTAAGGTGCTAAATGCTGATGTATTTCTCCTTCACCCTGTACCAGTATTTAGGACACTTATGGGGAGAGGCCCTGCCAGCTTTTCAGCATCTCTGGGAAACCTGTGCCAGGGCCTCACCACCCATATCAGGAAAGTTTTCTTCCCTGTATCCACCCTCTTTTAGTTTAAAACTATCCCCTCTTGCCCTACCACTTTGTGTCCTTGTCAGTTGTTCAGGGTGGGGGGGAGAAAAGATCAGTGAATAGCTGTGCTTTTACCTTTTTTTTAGATCCTACTCTGAGAGCATGCATGGCTGTGACATTTTCTGGGAGAAAGTTTCCTTTGGGACACAATCAAATTTTTTTTCAAACTGCACACTATTTAATTTAAGTGCTGTTGTTACTCAAAGTGGAATTTACAGCAAATAACCACATATTAGTACCTATCCTAATGGTGTTGGTAATATTTTGTTCAAGCCTTCAGATAAAAACAGGAATAGGATGATGAGTTGCTCCTAAATGAGTGGGCATGTAAAGTCAACAAATCCCTGTATAATACATAAATGTGAAGCAAATGGCCTGCACATACTCCTGGGGTTGTTGTTATAGTTTATGACTTAAGGCAACTAACAAATGTGCAGCAGAGTCAGTGGGACATGATGGTGTGTGTTTAAAAATTTAAGTCCTAAAAGTCACTGTCATCCCCTCCTTGCTTAGTGCAGTGTGGGTGTACATTCATTTTGGCTTTATGCATTCTCTGTCACAAAAGCCTCAGCCTGGTATTTCCAAGAGGTGTTTCTAGAACAGAATTAAGCTCTGTATGTGCTAGAAATGTATGAAGTGGAAAATTGGAGAGGAGACTAAAAGATCAAGAACAAGAGAAAATGAGCAAGGAGAAGAATTAGGGTTTCAGGTGTTTGTTATTATTCTACATTCCCCAAGAAGTTCTAGGAGAGACTTCACATTACACCCAGACAGATTCATTTCCAAACACACCAGCAGAGAAATGTGGAGTTACAGCTGCACTGTTATCCAGGGTCTTGACTGATGGGATGATTTTGTCTGTTTCCCTGCACATCCTACCAAAACTAGCAGCTCTCTAAAGGTGACTGCATCAAAAGAAATTGCTGCTCTGGGATATCAAGTATTCTGCTTGCCTTGCCTGCCTGTACTTCATCAGGCTTAAAACCAAAGAACATTTAACTTTCTTTACACGAGCACAAACAGTACCTTGGAGAGGCACAAAGGACAGTAGCACCATCAAGGTCTACAATTGCCTTTCACTTGTGGCATTGAGGAATTAAATTCTTAGTACTCTTAGAGGGTTTTTTACCTTTCTCTAAGTGAAGCATTTTTCAGAGAAAAGGTTCATTCCAGCCATCAATTCATTTAATTCACTTTCTTTAAGAAGAAAACTTCTATGCAGACGCTATTACTGTCTTCATTAACTTCCTTGCAGTGAAACTGCTCTTCCCCATGTAAGCTGCAGTTAGATGAATATTAACTCATGTCTTTTGACAGTGGAATTATGTCTGACACAAAACAGGAAAGTTCATTTTTGGTGTATAAAGGCACTCCTGGGATGTCCCTTTCAGCAGGATGGACATTTAGTCTCTTCATTAACTCCTGAGGAACCGAAAGGCTTCAAAGTGCACTTCATCCCCCTAGGCAGGAATGCTGGACTGCACATGGATTAATATCTGTGTTTTGCACTCACGTCCATTCATTATTGCATGGATTTGGTCATTATTAACTCCTAGAGACTGAAGTTGCTGGCAGATCATGGAAATTAAAACACATTAAGCGCAAGCAATTCTCTCATGACTTGCTGTGGTTTTGGACACTCACAATACTTTGAAAACAGGCAAAGCTGGTGGAAATTTATTAGACATTTGTTGCAGTAAAAATGTAAGTGTATTAATGGCAGCCTCAAAAAAAGTAGTTGTAGCTAAGTAGGCTTTAAAATATGAGGAAAATTAAAGTATCTAGGAATAATACATCAAATTTCGGGCTGATAATAGCATTAGATTAGGTTTTGCTTTGATGATAGCAGCTGACTTAATGTGCCATGTATATATTTTTCACTTTAAAACAAACACTACTTCATTTTTCTGTGAGCAGTTCTAGTGGCACAGAGCATTTCTCTGCAAATACCAGCCTGTCATACAACTTAAGCCAGTTGCACATAATTACTTTTCACATACACTGGATAATACTTTCATTAAGATCATGATAATTATCATTACTGAACAATAAATTCAGAGACTGTCAACTCTACAATGTATTAGCTGAGCAATAATTTAAAAAATAAAATTCTCAGATCTCCTGTCTGGTAATATCATAGAATGAGACTTCTCAGCAATAAGATGTGAAAAAGCCCTATAATATTTGGTTTATCTGTATGTACCTTTCACAGGCTCCACATTAAGGTCAGTAAGTGAAAAAGAAGAAAATTTGCTAGAATTAAATTATTCCCTTAAACTAAAATTCGTCACCACCACTCTGTAATGAATTTATTTAACCAAACTTCTGCACTGAGTAACTTCAGTTTGGAGGAACAGGCAGCACCAGGAATCATCTTCCAGTCGTTTCAGTGCTGTTCCCAAGGCCTGTGTGGGTATGAAGGACTGTAGGGAAATCTCCCATCATCTCTTGGAGTGCTCAGCTTGAGGAGTGCTGGCGCTGTCAGGGGCTGTGTGAGCATCATTGTCTGTCAGGGCTGCTGTGGGTATCACCGTGCTCAGCAGAGGGAAACAGCAGCACCCCAGGGAAGCAAATCCCAGCATTATTTCCCAAAGCTGTTTGACTTGTCTGGATCCAACCTCACTGCTTTCCTCTCTGCACATCGTTTGTTTGCCACAGGTTTCAAACATATGTGTCAGAAATTAATTTATTCAGACCTCTCATCTTCCTGGGGTGATTGTTGTTTGGTTTGATGGAGGGGGAGGAAACTGAGGTGGCACCTGGGGACCACGGGATGCTGAGTGCAGGGTGGGTGGGAGCAGCACGGCCCTCGGAGGTGGGACAGGGACAGCAGGAAGAAAACATTGCTGCCAAAAGAAAATGCCTTTTAGCAAGGCTCATTTGGAAGGGGATTCTTCCCAGGAGAGGCACTTGGGCTGATGAGAAGAGAGGCACATTTTGGGATTTGACCAATATGTTTCATTACAGATTTGGACCACAAACCACAGAGGGTTTTGTAATGTATGTTTTTTTCATAAGCCAGGGGAAGTTGCTGCCATTACGGTAGCACTGTAAAATCCATATCTCTGCTAGAAAAAAGTGGTTGCTTGGAACTAATATTGTGCTTTAATGGGCCTCAGCTGCTCACAGTATCTTCCAGGACAATCTTCAGCAGCCGTAAATTTCAATAAAACTTCAAAGATCACTGTCTAGGAGGAAAATCTGACTGTTGGATATTGTTTTTCCTGTGATGATCACATATAAGGAACAAAATAATTTTGTGTGCTACTACCCTTATTAATCATAGATTTGGAATTTGTAAAACAAAGGCAATGGAAGTGTCACTAGAAGGAAACCTTTTTTGCTCTAAGTATGATTTACTTATCACAGCTAGCAGTGAAATTGATTTATGAGTTTGTTGCTTTCTGGGGACAAATGTACTTTGAGAAAGAAAATATGGACTGTGAAAGAAGTGTTAATAGCATTACTCTTTGAAAGTGAATTATATATTATTTTAAAAAAAACCATCCTCAATCTAGAGGTGGGTAAATATGAAGACTTGTTGTCATCGTATTTTGAGGCTCACTTTTTGCATCTGCTGCATTTTCTAATCAGAACTAAAGATGCTATTAGGGAAAATCATGAATATAATCCTTTAGTAACTAGTGTGCTTTTGTGGAAAACCATTTTTCTGTCAATCTTTGAACTACTCTGGCTACAAATGGAAATATTTTAATATACGGCCAAGATAAGACTATTTAAAAGTGTTGCAGTCATTCTTAAGAACAAATATGCAAAAGAAAACTATCGCTTTATACTTAAAAAGTGGCAATTGTTCTCAAATCCCTGGGAACAATTTATCTCCTGTGGCCCCTCACATATCTCTGCTTTTATGGAAATACATGCAAATGCTTGTGCATTATCAAATATAGCAAAAGGTAATGTCTTATGTTTACCAATCAACTTTTATTAATCAAAACTGACTGAAGTAAAAGGTATCTGTCAGTACTTCTGGCTCTGTACTACAAAGGATTGTTAATTTTCCTTCTATGCAGGAAAGGACAAATTCTGTCTTGCCTCATGATTCCAGTGGATTTTTATGTGATGTGAAAAGGTGCTAAGACATATAAGTTTGTAGCTTTAAGATACAGGTTTATGTGGAATACTTTAAAAGCTTTTCATTTTGGCAGATTTACTTTTATAGTGAAAACTGCTGTGTGATTCAGGAAGAAAAAAAAAACCCCAAAACCACAGAACCTGGCACTCTGGGGATGTTTTGTGGCTTTTGTGGTTTATTTGCATCAAGTCTACTTTGTTAACAGTACTCAACTTGAATTTAAAGAATTTGCTACATGGGAGCAAAAGCGAAGCAGTTTTGCATTAATTAGTGCTGCAGGGAGAGGCAGGAGCTGGCAGCCTGTGCCTTATCCCAGAGTGGGGAGTGGAGCTGCTCAGTGCTTGGCCTTCACCAAACAGGTTCCAAATGAATTTAAAGCATTGCAAACGTGTTGTCTGCTCTTCCATGGGTCAGGCTGATCCGTGTGAGAGGAGGCATTTTTGGCTCTGGTGAAACTTTGCGAAGTCATCTTGCAATTAGAAGTGAGAAAACAGTCAAATTCTGCCAAAATTTGTGTGAAAACTATTTATCTGCTGCTTGTTAGCACTACCTTTTATTCCTTAATACACACCTGTGGCTGTTTTTATGTATTAATTACACAGATCCCTTGTTTTACATGAAAGGACCAATTCTAGACATAGACAAGGCAAATGTTTATTGGGGTGAGCACAGCCAGCACGTGCTTGCTCAGTTTCACTCTCTTTGCTTTTCTCTCTAAATTCTCTCTTTGCTTTTCTCTCTAAATTCCTGCCACTCGAGTGGAATAGATCAACCTGCTTTTCATCAGAGCAGGGCAAAGGGAATGGATAAGGAGTGGAAATGCTGGAGGAAATCTCTTCCTTCCCTCACCTCCCAGGAGTGTCAGTCTCCTGGGAGTGTGGCCCTCACTTTTCTTTAGTTTCTTCCCCAAAAAATCTTGCTGAGTTTCTCAACCCAAACTCACAGCAAACTCTCTGTACTGCCACTGATCCACCCCAGACCTCTGTCCCCCCTGGAACTGCCCTGCAGTCTCTGGAAAACTGAACATTGCCAGCATTTTCTGTTTGTTGTTGCTTGTTTGAAGAATCAGGACCTAATGTGTCATTGAGAATAACAGGAGAACAAATACCCAGCAATTTCAAGCTTGTATGTGCCTGGCTCCTTGAATTCTCAGAATTGAAGTCTAAAGGAGACCTTATTTAGGAAAAGCACTTGAAAGCATTGCATCTAAGGGCTGTACTACAATATTCCTTGTATTTTTTCTAAAACCTCAAAGCCTATTCACTTTATAAAATGGGGTTTTGCTAGATTTTACTCAATGATTTTTCAAGAAACTGCATTTGCTGCTGTCATTCAGCAGCCACGACCATTTGCAAGAATTTTAACAACTCTTCTGCTGCCTGCCAGCTGCCATGTGCTCTTTCCCTGCTCCCAGCATAAAACCTCCTCGCTGCAAGAGGACTGCAATACTTTCATAGTAATCACTAGTTCAAATCACTGATTATTTTAAAACATCAAATCTCATTTTTGGCAATCCATCATCTGTTTCCATGGGAACTGAAACTGGCCTCAGCAGCCACAAGAAGCAGAGTTTATTGGGATACTTACACATTTCAATGGCTGTTGTTAGACAGCTGCATTTTCTGTTTACCCAACAGATATTGCTGCAACAACCTCATAATACACTTTAAAAATTCCATATACATTTCATTTTAATGCATTTATGTCTTTATTCATATTTTTCACAACTTAGCAGAAATATTATGATGGGGAGAGGGAAATGTCAGTAATTTCCATCATGTGCAGTCAATACTGGATGTTTCCATTTAGTGTCTTGACTAGTGTTTTAACTAGGGCTCTGACAAAAAAGAATGGAAAAATGCCCTGCCTTGAGGGGCTAAAAAGAGGTGGAGGCTCCCACTTTTCAGGTGCAGCATTTTCCCTTGGTAATCTTATCCCAGAATTCCTGCTTTCCAAAATCTGATTTCCTTCATACTTCTTACCTTTTGCCCCAGAATAAACATTTTCCCAAGCCTGCAGCTCATCCTTCTGCTCCAGAGCTCAAATTCTCCTAATTCCTGCTATTTCACCTCTGTTTTTAAACCCCATTGATCAAATCAGCAAGGAGTAACAGTGTGGATTTGAAAATGTTGTTTTGCTGCAGATTTGTGTGGAGTATTTCAGTATCAAAAGGAGTAACTGGGCAACTAATTGAGTGTAGTGTTAATATGAATATGTATCAGCTTTTTTTCTTTTCTTCCAACTCCTTTAGAGTGGAAATCATTATTTTGGAGATTGGCATTATTTTGGTTCCGAGTGAGGCAGCCATTTAAGACAAATCTCAAATTTTGAAAAATTGTTCTACTCACAGACCTTCCATCAAACAATCAACCCTCATCTTCTCCCATCTTCTGTTACTGATTTTATCATCACAGGGGAAGCTGGCTTACAAGGAAGCCTTTTGGGGCAAAACAGATCATATTTACTAATAAACATGCTGGAATTAAATTGAAGAATATTTGTCTTACAAAATAGGGGGAGAGCTAGTGCTGAGGTGCATGGGGAGAAATGCTGATTTTTCCAGGCTCCCACATGATCTCTAAGGAGTTTCCACTAACATGAAACATCTCATAAAGCTACTGCAGAATCAGGAAAAAACCACTGCCTATCTCTGCTTGTCAGCTGCTAAAGCACTGGATCTTTGTTAAATTCAGATAAATTAAGGGAATTAATTTGTTTAATTAATTATTTGTTTGATAAAGGGACTCAGTTCCCTGATTTGTTGGGTGACCCCCTAATGACGGAATTTCTAATTCTGCTGCAAATCTAGTGAGTCTTTGTATCTTTGGTTGTGACTCTTTCTGTCCCAGATCTAACCTGGGAGGAAGTTTAGTGGAAGTGCCTTGAAAATTCTCAGTTCTTGCTTCTTTTTGAGCTTTCGCAGGGCTGATTTCAGATCATGTAATCACTGGTGCAGTATTTGCCACAAAAACCACTTTCTAAAGAAAATATCTGCCCTCATATCTTTGTGTCAGAGTGTTTATCAATAATTTGTTCACATTTAGCATAATTATGAGCAATTCAAGCTATATTTTCACACAGATGGATTTTTTTCTGCACTCACAGGTAATTAAAAAACTGCTGCATGAGGGGCTGATAAATAACTGGTAAGAAATGGCTGAGGGTGCACAGCAAGAGGGTGAGAGCAGAGAATATTGTACAGCTGCTTTGCTGGGATCTAGATCTGGTACTGACTACACCCTATTATGGTTTAAACAGCATTATTTGAAGTGTAAACTCATTTATTTTTAATAAATTTTAATTTATTTTAGAAGAAGCAGTGAAAACACCTTGAAGAAATCCTGTAAATAGGTATTTACTGTATGTTGATTTAAAGAAATATTCCAACACAAGAAATAAACTAACATGCCACTCATAATTCAATAAAAACAGGGAGTTGGCAAAACCTTCTTGTTGCAGTGAAATGAAGAGAGAAGTGTCTCTGTAATACTAGAACGGCTGATAGTTTCTAATCCATAGCTGTCAGTGCTAATTTCACTAAATAAAAGACTTTATGGTGCTGAAAGGTTCACTAATCAAGATTCATAAAGGTACAATTCCAGTTGTCATCCTCTTGTCTCTTAGGGAAGCCACTTTTATACATGAAACAATTCCTGAGTGGAAAAAATCCCAAGCATAAAGTAGAAAATTGAGTGTGTAAAACACACTTTGCTTTTTCTGGTGAAACCTTGAAGGTGTGATGCTGGATGAATAAAGGATCTGGACATCATGCCTGAATTTTTGAATTGTTTAAGCAAAATTATTTCATCAGTAGGAAAATTTCTGATTGAGGATCAGCTTTTAGAGCTCTCTTTTCCTTGCTGGGAGGTTTCTGTTAGTGAATTGTGGGGTGTCTGAGTGCTGTCAGTTCCTCTGAAACCTGGTGCACCCCATGGGATATTCCCTTAATCTGCTCTAACACATCCTTTGAATGGTAGGTGTGAATTTTAATCATTCCTGTAGGAAAATACTCATTTTCATCAAGTGCAGCACATTTTTGCTCATTCAGTAGGTTTGTTTGAGGTGGCACAGATGGATTGCTCTCCACAAGAGCAAAGGCAACACATTCTATTGATGCACTTCAGATTTTCTGTAACTTTCTGTAAGGGTAAAGAGCACCTGCACCATGGAAAGGAGTCAGCACAACAACAGATCCAATCTACCCAACCAGCTTCCAGGTGATTTCTGAATAATTTAAACTTTTAAATTTCCTAATACTTCATTTACACCTCTGAAATAACACAGTAATAAACCCTCCCTTTGTATAGCATCAAAGTACTTTCCACAAGGTTGCAGTTTTAACTCCCATGCAGATCTTATTAAAAAAAAAAAAGAATCCATTGGGTCGTTCCTCAAATGCAAATGTCGAATCTCTTTTTTATTAAATTGCAAAAGGGATTTACCAGAATTATGAAAAGAACTCTGAGCTTGTACTTTATAAATGCTAATATAAAATCTAGTATTTTAATAAGTTTTTTAAATTTACATTTTTGAGTTCATTGAGGGAGCTTTGAAGGTGCGCCCTCTCCCTTTGACATTCACTCTCTGTTCCAACACTTCCTACTCCTTTAATAGAGTCACACTTAAGAAGCTCTTTGTCCTTTAATCTTTTAACCATTACAGAGAGTCACAGAAGATCTGCTTACCCTCTGGTTTATATCAGAATTGTCCTGAGCCATTTCCCTCTGTGAATGGCTCATCTTATTCTTTCCAAATCGAGCACAGGGTCTGCATCATGGAAGACAAAAATAAATGGTCTGGGCTTTGGGTTTTGGTTTGTTTGGGGATTTTTACCATGAGTTGTACCAGTGATGTGTTTGGTGTATCTACATAAATGTTCATTTCTGTGTTTGCACTCAAGCTTTGGAATTTCTCAGCTCCTGGAAGAATTTCAAATCAAATGCTCGGGTTGCAGGAAACCACCTCTTTTTCCTTTGGATGGCTCTGTGTTACTGTGCACACTTATCTTTCTGAAAGCTGAAATAATGGTAAAGGTAATGAAATCTCATGCTTCAGGGCATATGCTAATGCCTACAAATCTATTTCACATTTTGTGAGGTTAATTAGTTAATATGTGTACAGCATTTAGAACATAATTAATTTTAAATTTAAGCCAAGAATTGCTACATACTGATCATCTGTGGAACTCAAGAGTTAATTTCTTCTGTATACACTGTGAAAATGAAGAACAACATTAATTTTTGACGTCATCTGTGTTTGTTACAGACAGATCATTTGTCCCACAAGAGTAATTTCTGCTACATTTAGTTTGTTTAAAGAACAACTAATCCTGGTTAGCTGGATCATAAGATCACAGCTGCCTGATGAACTCTGGGAGACACTTGGAAATGCTTTGGATTCACACGTCATCCTCACCCTGGGAGCCCTCCCAGAGCAGAACTAGGGCTGCTTTTCCTTGCAAGGGTGATCTTCTCTCCATCACGGGATCAGAAGTGGCTTGACATGGATGCTGCAAAATTTCCAGTGCCTGGAAAGGAGGATTTGTAATGTGAAGATGAGAAGTGAAGCTGGAATACATTTGGGTAGTAGAAGAGTGGATGTTCACAGACAGAATTTTGAATAGTCGTGATAGACCGGAGGGAGGAAATCAAACCCAATCTCTTCCCTCTGTGCTCCTTCTGTGGAAAAATGGGTTATTCTCAATGCACTGAGTAAATAAAAGCAAATAATAAAAAAATACTTTCAAAAATTTGTTCAGGGATAACAACCTTGACTGAATTTAGGGGAAGGGCTGGACTGCTTTCACTGATAATTTTAGTTTTTCCTCCTCAGAAGATGCATGTAACTTATCTTTGTTACTCAATCTGTGTGGATTTGCACTAGAAAAAAGGCATTAATATAAGATTTTCACCCCATATTATTTTTAATTAATAAAATAGCTCAGAATGAGATTTGTAATTACAAATTGGCATCAAGCTGAAGTATGTTGAAACAAGCATTTCTCTACGAAGCCTATTTTCACGGAGCCCAAAATGGTTGATACTTGCATTACATGTTGTGCTTGTTTGTTTTATGATTTTTCCTGGAACTATGTTTGCTGTCATTTGCAAACAAGAGAGATCAGTCTGTTATTTACTGAGGCTGAGTAAATCACAGAGTATTATCCAGTTAGGAGACAGTACACAGAGTAAGCAGATCAGGAAAATGTATTTCAATGCCAGCTTCATTAAGTCGATAATCATCTCAATATATTCCCTTACAATTTCAACAATTAGTAGCCATAGTTTTCCTCTTGTGATTATCTTTAATCAGTGGCAAAAAAAAAATCTCCAAGAAGAATTCCATGGTAATCAGAAGCTTCCAGAAAAATGTTCTTGATGTGTGGAGTGTTGCAGCAAGCAGTCACAGGACCCAAATTTGCTGGTTAATTCTGTGTTCTGAGGAGAGGAATTCATCCCTGGTGCTACAACAGCAGCTCACCTCTGAGGAAACACCTTCATTTCTGTCAGAAACCATATGCTCCCTCAAAAAATATCCTTGTTCCCAGATACCTCAACAGCAGGACATGGCCTCATGCAGACAGTGCTGGTGGCTGTGGTGGCCACGTTAGGGTGGTGTTGGGATTTAGGATTCTGTGACTGTTTCCTGGCAGGATTAAGGGAAACTGCTCTGCTCTGGAAAAACATTTGGTGTGTTCTTAACAGTAACTTTTGTGCTGGGGTTTCAATTTCAGTTTCTGGTGTTTCAGCCTAACTTTCTGAAGGTTTTTGGCAGCTTTTTCCCCACAAAATTTCTTCAGAATTTTTAGGAATAGATTAAAACAAATCAATAAATTGATTTACAAAACATAGATGTAAATAATGCCATGAGAAATGGAAGAAATACTCTCTCTTGAAGTTGCCCTGAAGTGGGAGACAGCGAGGAAAACCTGGAGCTGCCCTGTGTCTGTCTCCCCACAGCCCCTGGAAATCCCATGGACATGGCCACTGCCTGGCCTGACCCAGGTGTGGGCACAGGGCTGCTTGGCTCAGTTCAGGGACTGCCTGTACTGGGATTCCACCCTGATTGTGCCCAAAATCCACGTGCTAAAGCCACTTCTGCATCTCACAGGCCTGTGTGCCTACAGTGTTAAACATCTTGTAGTTTTTGAGGAATCTTGATATTTTGAATGATGACATTTGCTTCAGAAGCAAAATTCAACAATCCAAATCTTCATATTCACTTTGTTCCTGTCTAAAGATGAGCAAGAACCTGGTATTTGCTTTTCTTTTCAGAAGTGTCTCATAATTGAAGTAAACAAATTTCAAATGTGTCTAGAATTGCACATACACATTAGTCTGGCTTGAATAGAGTAGCTGGATTTTTGATGTGACTCTTCAGTGAGGAATGAAGCTCCATGAACATCTTCTGTTCATTCAGTGTAGCTGCTCGTGGTATATTATCATTTTTACTTGATTTATAGATTTTAAATAAATGTTTATGTGAGATAGGGAGTTGCAGTATGTTTTGCAACGTGTCATAAAATTTGCTGGGAATCATCTGAATTGATCACACCCAGAGTGAAATACACTGATAGAGCGTTTCCATGGTGATTTCTTGTTTTTTCTGATCATGTCTTTTAATTCTCCCTCTCTCTAATATGTTAGACAGGTTGTTCTCCCTGGAAGCTCATGGACTGCAAGAAGCTTCAGTATTTTCCTGTGCTCCCTGCTGCTTTGTGTATTCTGTCACTGGCATAGTCACTTAATTATCTGACAGGCAATAACTGCTCTCGGAGGGAGTAAAAACAACTGTTGAATTCGTTTCTAAATTATATCATATTGCTCTGTTCGAAACCTCTTTTAAATAAATGTTGAGGGTAGAACTATTGATGTGATTTTTAAACTTTAAATTTCAGTTAGTTCAGATCATTTTAAATAGTCCTTCAGCAAGAATAAATCAGTTTTTATGACTTATAACTTTCAATTACCGCCTTCGGAGGGAATAACAGTGGATTTTGAGGAGCTGTAAAGTACAACAACAAGGAAGGGATGCTGTTCCATTTGTGCAGGCTCTGAGCTCCTGTGGAACCTTGACAGGAGCTTTTTGTGAGGAAGAACATCCTAGAGGGATCCTCGAGTGTGTCAGTCTGAGGTGTGGCTTTGATCTCGTCTTGGAGCTCTCACCTGGGGAGCTTCCTGCCGAACCTTGGGGGGGATTGATGATGCTTGACCTACTTTGCTGTGCTTCAGTTGTTCCACAGAAATGGTCTGAGAATCTCAAGCTGTGCTCCTGAATTGCCTAGAAAGAGGTTTCCTCTCTGCAAATTGTCAACTGGTAGCTCTGATGGAGAAATTTCTGGCTTAACTAATAGCTGACTCCATTGCAAGGTGTGGGGCAGTGCAAAAGCTTTAAATTGTAACAAATTTGAGCTAAATTAGGTATGGACCTATTGTTAGATACTTATTTAGACATAAGGGTTCTGTATTTAGAAAAAAACACTATGAGTTAGTTAGATGGAGAGGAAGAACCCACACAATAGTGTGGAATAAATAGAAGCCCTACCTGCTAATTGATTCTAAGTGTGTTAAAGGACCCAGCTGATGGGTTCTTAGCTGAAAATGTTAGGTTTTATCAAATCTTTCAGAGCCTGGTAAAATCCAAAGGCTTATATGCCTGCTAGAATCCCAGTCCTTTAAAAAACAAAAAGAATGACTAGAGTGGGAATCTCATTAGGGGCCATCACTCCTGGGCAGAGGAGCTGAATGATTCTGTTGGCACTGCAGCAGCAAAAAATGGTAAATTCATCCTGCTTTAATTCCTGAGAGTGTCATTTACCAATTTGTTTCTGCCTGAGCTCTGGTTTTGAGTATGCAGATTCAGCTAATAAGATAGACTTTAGAAATAAAGGAAAGACTGGGGTAATTTTTCTCTCCTCCTTTCCTGACTCTCCTGCCTGATGTTGGCACTTGCTTGCACAGCTGCTGTTGAGCACAGAGCACATGCTGCTGTCACTGGGAGGTTTTTTCTGCTGGCCCAGGATGTACCAGGTAAATTACCTCCCCCTAAGTCTCCCCTGGTCCAGCCCCAAGCTGATGGTGCCAGGACAGAAAACAATACCCACATTCATTTTTGGCTGTTCAGGGAGCTTTTCCTCTCACCAGTCACACAATGTGACTCCTGAAACTGTTTTACTGGATTCATTATTTCTGCTATTGCTTTACTGAAACAGAAATGAGGAAGCAACAGTTTGAAAATCTTGTCTGAATTGTTTGGCTTAAAACTATTCTGAAGCTTTGGCTTAAAACCATTTCTTGTTTGCATTCCTGGCCTCCTCTGTAGCACTCAACAGGTAGGAAACTATTTTGCTTTCTGCTATGACAATGCCACATTCTATGATCTAAGGATTTTTCTTTTCTTTTAATAAAGCCTTTACATCTTTTTTTTTTTTCACTGAAACAAAGACAGATCAACTAAACCCATGAAAAAGTTGCTAAATTGGCAAATGCAACATTAATTCCAGGGTAGCTGTGTTATAGATTGATCTGACATTGTCCCAATTTAAACTTAAGAAAGAAATTAGCATAACTAGTAATAAGGTTTGCAAAGAATAATATTTTCTTAGGTGAAATCCCATTTGGATTGTCAGGCATAGAAATTTAGTTAAGACAATACTGTCCTTTAAAGCAACTTCAATGAAATGGTACAGAATCAGAAAAATAAAAGTCTTGAACAGTAGAAATAGGAAGAATTTCATAATAACAAATATATTCTTTTTTCCTTTCTTCACTGTTTCTGCTTTTCTCTCTTTCCCTTCTTCTCTCAAACTTGCAATACATGGATTGTAAGATTTCATCATTTGCTGCATAAATTGTCATTTTACCTTAGATGATTTTTGGAAATTTGCTGGCTTAGATTCATATAATGGAATTCAAATTATGTTGCCCTGATGCTCCAAGATCTGAGGTGCTGTTCTAAGGCTTCCAGTGCTCTTCACTCCTGGCTCTTGATGATGCTGTTTGCACAACCCCAGAAATTACAGATTTTGACCCTTTCTGAATGATGAGTTGGGAACTTCAGGATGTATTTCAGATAATTCTGTAAAATACTGCCTGAAGTAGGATGATATAAATCCCATTTCCCCACGTGCCCCAGGAATTCCTCACATCCATTGTGTTTCCTGCATTGGAACCCTACAAGGCAAAAAGGGACCAGTTCTCCACCTCTGCAGGTTTGTTATTGTCCTTAAAATAACTCCAATGTAAAGTAACTTAAAGTGTCCTTAAAGTAACTCCAATGAGTGTCAGTTCTTATTCCTGCAGGAGGAGCCTTCACCCAAGCAGGGAAGATAGAAAAGGGTTTGATTACCAAATCCCAGTATGAAAAAGGCTTTAGATCCAGAAGACATTTAGCAAAAAGAATGTACGCTGATCAACATCTGGAGACAAATAGGGTCCTGCAGGAGGATGTTAGCTGCAAAATAAAAGCAAAGAGGATAATAAATGCAGATTATAAATAAACAATAAGATTAGACAAGACATTTCAGCTGTAAGCTCTTCTTAGGGCTATGAGAAAATATATTCCATTTTTTTTCCACAGCCTGAAGATGGTCTCATAGCCCAAGTGTCATCTCTTATTTGGCTTTCTTTCCTTGTGCAAATTAACCCTTCATTCAGTTTTTTTATGCTCGATACTGACGTTGAAAATTACATGAAACCATGCTATTTTTAATCTTAGCAACGCTCTCTCGTAGCTTTCTGAACAGTCTTAAGTAGTTAATGACTTCAGAGATAAATGAATTGGCTTACACCATTCATTTACAAATGTACTCAAGATCAGTAAGATGTACAGCAGGATGTAATTACCATCAGTGGCAAATGTGTACATTGTGTAGCTTCTGTTAAGCCCCAGTGCAAGATCTTTTGGATAAATTTATTTAGAATGAAATATCTTGAACAACTTTACTTCTAGCCTTCTCCAAATCTCTTAATATCTTGTGAGTCCTTTTGATTGATCTGGGTAAAATTATTCTTTTATTAGAAAAAAGAATTAATTGTATGATCAAACTCAAAGAAATCAGAGTTTTTTTCAAAAAGTTGCATTTCCAGTGAAATTCGCTGTTATCAGGGGGTTTTATATTTATATACTTTTACTTTTTTGCTTTCTGATCGAATAAACCAATCAATATCCCAGGAGATTTCTCTCGGTCTATGCGTAGAGCACAAGAACCATTTGTGAAAAGCTTTATAACCTCTTTCCTAGTGAAGGATCCCTAAAGAGGTTTCCACTGCTGACTGACATTTCTGGGAATGTGTTTTTTAAGCTCTACAAGAGTGTCATGGCTGTGATAAGGAACAGGAATGGGTCGTTTGCTGTGGTTGCAGAGAGACACCGATGCTCCCTCTGTTGAAGGGCATCGATTTTCCCATTTTCTCTTGCATCATAAGTAGACATTGAGAAAAAGTACCACTCAGTGATTGTTTGCATGGCAAAGCAGAGTTGAGATGCTTTTCATTTAAACAGGAATCTTGTTGCTGCATTGATTTTATCTGACTGCTGTTTGTTCCTGTGCACAGATCTAATGTATAATCAGAATCACTAAACAGGGAACACAGCAAATGGCATTAGACTTTGTTTTACAGTGGCAGAAAGAATAAGGTCACTATTTAAAACTGTAACAGAAAATTTGGCTTTAATTTGTCCAAATAGCCATTGAAAATGTGAACAGTTCAACAGTGTGGTGACCAGGAAATGAAGATTTCAAGATATATTCACATTTTTTCCCCTTAAACACCAACTGTAGATTTCTACGCCTCTCTTCATGTCAAAAATGTCTGTTAAATTAGGAAGACTTTTCATCTAAATACTTTAATCATCATAAGTGTTTGCATTATAGTCAGATTCATGCTCAAATTGTCACACAGAATTATAGTGCTGAGGGAAAACAGAACTTCAAATAAAATTTTGTAGCCATGTGCCATCTCAACCAATTCTTCATGGTTTTCATTTTAATCTCCTGGGAAGAACTTTCACTTATTAAATAACATCTTCTTACTGTTGCACCAAAAATACTGAATCTCCTTTGTTGAGAGCAGAATTATCCCTGCTCAGGAATCTGGAGAGTATCTAGCCAGTGCAAATGTGATAAGTGCACTAAATTAATTGTCATTCAGTGCCTTCTAATACAGAAAAGTCCTTCAAGGAGAGTGTCACAGGAGTAAAGGAGTAAAGAACTGAAAGCAAGCAACCACTTAAGAGACATTGGAGATGTATTTCTCATCCATTTACACAGATGAAATCTGTTTGCAAGGCTTCATTGGCTTTTAAGGAGAAAAGCCCAGAATTAGAATGAAAGATGATGTGCTAAGAAGACTTAAAGAAGTGGAAAATATTGAAATGTGCAGCAAAAAGTACTAGGATTAATTTCCAGTGCTGATAATTATATTTTTAGTAGTCTCCACCTTTTTTCCAGCCTTATTGTAGAAATGTTTACTACTTCCTTATTGATTCTTACTTCTCTCAGTTTACCTTCCACATTTTTTCTCTTCATCTTTCCATCCATCATTTCTTCAGCCCATCTTCCCCTGCCCATTTTAAAGCCATGATCCATAAATTGGCTTTTCTTTCGGGAGGCCTTTCCATGGATTTGATCATATTTGCAGTAACCAGCCTAAGAGAAGTGGCAAAGGCACAGCTTGCCTGGGAGTTCCCTGGTCTATTTTTGTTTTGCTACGAACCTTTCTAGAGATTTTTTGGTTTCCTGAGCTGTTTTTTTTTTTCCTCGCAGCTAACTCAGAAAAGGAACAGAGTGTCTTTGTAAGACTTGTCATCATTGTGCTACCTGAGCAGGGATGTTCCAGCCTACCTGTCAGGCACCCCATTTCCCCAGAAGTGCTTTCCATCCATGGGTTTGCATCCTTAGTGTGCACTGAGTTGGTGCAAAGCAGAGAGCAGCTGTGGGCTCTGGGCTGCATTTATCAGCTTGGTCTCCAGAATGTGAGCTTTTGTGTTAAAGCAAAAAGGTAAAAACCCAGTCTCTGTCTTGCCTGAAGCTGCTCTTCCCTCCTCCTGTCACTGAGCTCCTGGCTGATCCTGGAGCTCCCTGTGAGCCAGGCACAGAGGCCTCTCAGGGTGGTGCTGAGGAAAGGCTCAAGATAATTTGTGCAGCCACAGGTGCAGAGCAGACCTCGAGAAACTTCTCTCAAGAGCTGTTAGCTTAACCACTTCACACTGCAGATGGTTCACTATGACACAATCAAGGGCTGCTGGACTTCCAGTGGCTTCTTTGCAGCTTTTGGGATGTCCTGTTCCATGACCTGCCTTGACTTTCATCTCTTACTGGCTCCCAAGCAGAGTCAGCAGTGCCCAGTGCTCAGTTCCTCACTTTGCCCTCATTCCAGAAACAGCAGCACTCCTGCTTCAGTGCTCTCTGGCTTTGGAGAAGTTATTGGAAAGCTTTCATCTTAATATTAACAGCTCTGAATCCAAAACTATGACCACACTTCCCTTCTAGGGGAGAACAAAGCCACAGCTCTGTGAGGAGGATGGTCCTTGTTAGAAATCTAAAATAGAAACTAAAGGGTGTTGTGAGATTTAGTAACGATGCATTTGTTCTTTCCTCACTCCAGTTGCAGACTATAATGTGTAGCTTAAATTATTTTTGTTCTACATAATTATAAGCCTTTGGTGACAACCTTGAAGATAAATCAGTTTATATGATTTGCTCGGTAAATTGAGCAGATTAAGAGGATACACAGAGTCAGCTGTCATGGCTCAGGTGACTCATGGAGACTCTCTAAGCTGCAGTAATTTGACACTTCTGATCATCTGTCTGTATGCTGAGAGATTTGTGAACTGTCCCATTGAGACTACAGCTGTAAACACGGAAGGATCAGGGTGACAGTGCAAATATGGCGATGCATGAAATGACATTTTTGAGATCTGCATAACCAGAGGTGGTTTAAAATAAATACAGTAACTCCACATCATTTGAGAAAGATTAATGTTGGAGAATTGCAGCCACCAGCAATTACAAAACCCAGCATCATAGATGGGTGTAAATAATAAGTGTATCAATAAAGATGAGAAAAATACTGGTAGCTGGATCAGCATTTCTGGAAGGCTGTTCCCAGCCAAACAGGTTGCTTTTGGTTTTCTAATGGGTATGTTTATCAACACTATTTCATGTGTTTGGAAAACAGAATCCCTCTTTAATGGGCTCAAATATATTGAGTTCTGAAACAGGCCAACACCTAAATGATTTCACAGGGTGTTACAAGGTGCAAATAAACCATAATTGAAATGAAGGCAGCCAATTTCTGTAATTTTAGAGGTCAGCTTGGCACAACCTCCTTGCTACTCAAAACACTTCCTATTTGGGGAATTTCTTCCCTTGCATTGCTCTGGATTTGAAGCAGGAAAGGGATGAAACCAGGCTCCCTGGAGATGAGCCTGGTGGCAGCAGAGCTTGAGGGAGGCTCAAGGAGCTCCTTGGGTCTCCTGTCTTGGGGCAGGGGAGGATGGAGCCCCATGGGCAGCAGAGACAGGAGGGCTGCAAATGTGTCAGCACCCATCATTCCAGGAAGGACACTGAGGAACTGGAGCCTGTCCAGGGAAAGGAACAGAGCTGGGAAAGGATCCAGAGCACCAGGAGCAGCTGAGGGAGCTGGGGGAGCTCAGCCTGGAGAAAAGGAGGCTCAGGGGAAACCTTCAGGTTCTGCACAACTCCTGACAGGAGGGGACAGCCAGGAGGATGTCGGTCTCTGCTTCCCAGGAACAAGGGACAGAACAAGAGCAAATGGTCTCAAATTGCACCAAGGGAGGTTTAAGTTGGGTATTAGGAACAATTTGTTCACCAAAATGTTTCCAGGCATTGGAACAGGCAGTGGACTCCCCATCCCTGGAGGGATTTAAGACATGCAGATGTGGCACATGTGGACAGGGTTCAGTGCTGGCCTTGGCAGCTGGGTTAATGGGTTGGGCTTGATGATCTTAGAGAGTTTTCCAGCTTAAATGATTCTGTGATTCTATGATATTAGTTTCTGATGGTGAAAGTGATGGAATGAAAAGCAGCACCTTTGAATCTTACAGCTGTCACCATGACAGGTCTGCTTTTTTGCTTTTTCCTTTGCATTTTCTGACATGTTCACTCATTGTACTCAAATGCACTATGTTTTAATTTACTTTGTTACTGAGATTCACCTTCCTGTGCATTTTCACAAAGGGTTTTATGTAGATGAATTTCACATCTTGCAATCAACTTGTCATCTCCTACAATGAGATGATAGAAATCACAGGACTATAAATATCACTTGAACGCTGTGTCTTTAGCTGATGTAAATAAAAGATCATGAAGATAAAATATCTGTGCTAAGAAATTTTTGTAAGTATGTATTATAGAGGCTCAGAAGGAGAAGGGGTGGGCTGGAAGGGTTGCAGGCAGGTTAAGGAGCCAAGATGTGGATTTTAAGGAGAATGAGGATAAATGTGAATTAGGTAATGATGGTAACTTGTACTGGGTTATTATTGCAGTGACATCTAACAGGAAAGTGACTGATCTGGTGTAGGGCTGCAGTGACCCTGAGCAGGTGCTGTGTCTTGAGGGCTATTCATGAGGGAGGTCCTTTCTGAGAAGAGGAAGCTGATTAAGAATACAGCTCCCATCAAACAGCACCCTAAAACCACAGAGGTAAATGATACCAGCAATCCATTTCTGCCTTTAGTCCCTGTTCACGTTTCTACCTTTAGTCCTTGTTCATGCCTCAGCTCACAGAGGCAAGAAATGCAACTGGGCAAATGCTGCTGTCAGTCTTGTGGCCAAAATGTGTAAAATGCCACTCCTCTTGGAGTGATGCAGTACAGATACTCTTCAGAAGACACTGCTGGTAAGATTGCAGTAGAATTTGAGTGCTTTTGTTGGTGTGAAAAAACAGACACTTCTTCACTTCTTTTTTTTAACTTTTAAAATTGGTTAAATTAACCATGATCAGATGCAGTAATTAAAGCAGATTTTTGGCATTAGTGTTCCTTCTATGACATTCATAACCTATGGGAAAGGATGGTAATTTTTTCATCACAAACTCATTGTCATTCAGAATAAGGGAAAAAAAATCAAAATTAGTTTTTCAGTGGAGTGGTATTTGATGAGGCTGTTGATGAGCCCGTGTTTATCAGCAGCTTCCTTTGCAAGCTACTGTATCTTGTAGGAGCATTTTGGTTTCTCCTTCCTGTGGTTTCTTTTTGTTACTTCAGTTCTAGTCCAGTTTTAAGGTTAATGCTTCCTAGCTAGAAGCAATTGTGGAGCACTTACAAACCCTTATCTGGTGGCAGTTCATTGTTGGCTACTCCTACAAGTTGTTGAATGCTTTAACTCAGTCTAAAAGTTGAGGAGTGTAGGAATTTTCTGTATTGAACCCTTTATTAATCAGGTTAATAGAAAAAACCCCAGTGTTCAGAGAGTTCCTGTAGTTTACTAAAAGGTAACAGAGCAGGTCATCAGTAATGATGTCAGAGAATAGGAAATTATTTCCTGCACATGGAACTTGTTATCAACAAAAAGGTCAATATATTATAGTAGTCATTATAGTGGTTAGCACATTGTAGCAGTTTGTTTATTATAATACTTACATGCAGCCATCAGTAACAGAATCAGCAAGAGCTAAATTTACTGAAGTGATGGATTGGTGTTCAGTCAACCAAAGCGTCCAAGGAAATCCCCTCTTTACTCTTCCTGATCCTCCAGTACTCAGGACTGGAATGCAGACAGGACAGGTGGCCAGAGTAATTATTATATCTTAAAATAGGAATGTCCTCATTTGTTGCTTTTAGAAAAAGTTTGTTACACTGAGTTTACTTCTGAGTTTTGGAGTAATTTTTCTAAGTGAACATGATTCCTCAGAGGAAGACAGATCAGGACAGCTTCAGTGTCCTGCCTAGATTCCCATTAAACAGGAGACAGCAAGCACTGACTGCACTGACAAAACACATAACAGGGTTAGGGGCACTTAGGATTGAGGTTCACTCTCATGGTGCCAGATGTCTGGATTTAGGCAAGAGATTCACATCCCAGGGGGAAATCAATCCAAAACAGTTCAAGAAACCTAAATCCAAATGTCTGCAAGTATCCATACAAGTAAAAGCTCCTATTACAGCTGGTGCAGATGTGTTCTGTTACCAAGCTGCTTGAACAAGTGAGCAATTAAGAAGCTAATTAAAGAAGAGAATGAGAACAAACAGTCAGGGTACTAACTTCTTTAATCAGGCATTTAATTTGCCTCTTCGCATGGGCATGTCCTGTGTTACAACCATTTCATGTTATTGTACATCTCACAAGGGAGAGTGTGAGAGACACCTAAGGACTTTAGGGAATGTACGTGGGGACAATTTACACAGAGTTAAATATCACTTCTGATTTGACCTAAAAATACCAAACTTGCTCTTGGAAGACAAGGCGTGTCTCCTAGTTTAAGTACATGAACAATCAGCTAAAAGGTGACTGTGTCAATGGCTGCATTATTCAGCTCCATCTGAAATCAACTTATTTTTTCTCATTTCATAGCTGATACCAGGATTGTATCAGGAATAATGAGAAATGTTCAATGTTTTTACCTCATTTACTGCTGTAATGGCAATATACAGAAAGGGTTCCTCCACCACTCCTTTTGCCTGTAGTTTTTCTTCCATACATGTCCATGTCTGGGTATTAATTCATGTAGTGCAGAGAAGCTGTACTTGCCTTATCACTCTCAGCTCTTATTCTCTACAGAAGAAGAACAAATACCACGTTTACAAGCACATTGGTTAATTAGTTTAAATAAATGCATCTCAAATTGTCCTTACGAGACAATGTGCGGGCAGCAATTAAAATAAAATTACTCCATTGTTTTCCTTACGGCTTCTACAGATATTTAACAGTTTAATGTTCTTACTTTTCTATACCATGGAAACCTCTTGACATCAATGACACTGTGATCCTGCTGTGGAATTTGTTATTGTGAGAATGCAAAAGCAAACTAAACACTATGCAGAAGGAAATAATGGGTACAGACAATATTTAATAGGCCATTTTTATCACTCTGCACCTCAGACCATTGTCAGGTGGCCTCATGTAAAACTCTGGTACAGAAGGTCAAAAAGAAGGATGCCACTCAATATCAGAAATGGGGAGAGCAAACAGGTTGCAATCTAAGAGGAGCAGTGAGGATTTCACAACAAAGTTGATAAATAAAACACCTCTCCAAGCACAGACGGTGATTTCATGCACTCTGCAGTTAAGGATCACCTTGTGGGGCCTGCTCTCCTATGAAGCATTACACAGGGCAGTTGGGATCTGTCTGATGCTGTGTGAGCAGGAGGTGCTGGATGCCAGTGAAACTGTGGGTGGCAGTGGGAGCTCGGGGTCACAGCCCTGACACAAACACAAACCCCCAGTGCTCCTGCCCAGCCACCCTTGCTGGTGCTGTTCCAGTGACCCTGAACCCTCCAGGGTGGGGAAAGGCACAGGGCATCCCTGGGGGAGCTGTCACCCTGCAGGGATGGGGCTTGGTCCTCTCTGGCCCCATCCTCAGGGAAGTGACCTGTGGTCTGTAACACGGATCCTGCAGGAGAATGGGAGTGGTGCCCGTGGTGTTCCAGGCACGCCAGGCTCTGCATTCCCAGTGTCACCTCCCTGGTGCCACAGTGGCAGGTGGTGCCCGTGGTGACCCAGGCACACCAAGCTCTGCATTCCCAGTGTCACCTCCCTGGGTACCACGGTGGCAGGTGGTGCCCGTGGTGACCCAGGCACACCAAGCTCTGCATTCCCAGTGTCACCTCCCTGGGTGCCATGGTGGCAGGTGGTGCCCGTGGTGACCCAGGCACGCCAGGCTCTGCATTCCCAGTGTCACCCCTGTGTCTCTGAGCCCTGGGACTGGCCTGACATATTCACAACAGTAACAAACTGAAACTCAAGCCAGTGGTCCCAAGAAGTGTCTTCATCTTTAGCAGAGCGGACAGGGTTAGTTTTTCACCCCCACCCCAGTTTAAACAAGAGAAGAAATCATAACAACCATTATGTCTTATTCACTCTTGCCTTTTATGTTCTGCTGTTAAATGATGTGTTAAGAATTCTTTAAAGAAACACATTAACGTATTTATTCCAGGTTGCTGCTTCAGGTCACCATAATGTAATGTAGATACGTAGGGGAAGCTGTGTTAAATTCCAAATACCTTTAATCTGCAATGTAATTAGTTTGATTAAGACTGGTTATCTCTGTTAATTAGCATATCAGTTAGAAGCATTGGCTGAAGTGCTTTTCATGATCACAACCGGTTCTTTATGAATTTAGAAATTATTTCTTTGTGTCTGTTGCTGGGTTAACTGGAAAAAGATCAAATCTCCTCAAAGCTGTGAGACACTGTCAGTGTGGAGCGAGCAATTCTCCCAGAAGACCTGGCAAATGATGAAAAGATGAAGGAATGGGATTTGTTTAGTTTGAGAAGATTAGGAGGGAACATGATAACGTTTTCTAGCACATATTAGATTATTAAGTGGCTGATGTTGAGTTCTTCTGTATAGCTGGTGGGGAAAGAAGATAGAACACGAAAATAAATGAGCATAATTTATTATAAAGGAGATTTGGGTTAGGCAAGTTTTTGTAAGCAACAGAAATAATGGGTACTGATACCTTGCTGTGGGAAGAGCTTTTGACAAGGCCTTTACAGGTAATTTTTGTAAGTATAAGACAAATTTCTCCTTGTGATAACCCAGGTCTTGCTGTCAGGCCCTAAACTGGAGGATTGATCCAGATGATCTCTTGTGATTGCTCTAGAAATAGCTGATTCTGTGATTCATGACTCTCTGATTAAGAGGAATTGGTTGTTATTCATAGGCAGTTCTTCTGTCGGGGTAGGAAATTTAGAAAGGCACTCGCCTCCCAGAAGTGCTGAGTTCTGAAGTTATTATTTTATTTATATGTAATGAATAAAAGGCTCAACAAGTCAACTGAAAGAAGGAGAACAAGCAGATCCTTTTTATTTTAAAATTTTCATATCCTGAGAGCATAATTAAATAAATGTGCTTTGGAGGAAGCATATATTTTGTTATTTTGGATTTAATAAAAATGGACAGGCTCGGAACGTGTAGCAAAAAGCAGTGCAGGATGGCACTTTGTAGATTATTGCTTGAGGTATTCAGCATGTATAGAAAGTTTTTATTTTTCTTCTATGGAATTATTGAGAGGGTTTATGAGGTGCTTTACAAGTTTCTCATGGTTGAAAGGTTCAAATTGACTCTGCTAACTTACCTCCCATGAGATTTATTCTATACTGCATAGGGTAGTAAATTTTTACAATCAATTTACTTAATTAATTTAGTAGATCAATTTATTTTTTTCTGTGATGTATTCCTTCAAGGGCTGTAATTTTCTTTTCTTTTTTTTTTTTTCTCTTTTCTGACTGGATTTTTTTTTCCTAAAGCTTTCATGACTCTCACTTTGATATTTATTTACTGAATGTTCAGACTTATCACTTTAATACATTATTCCTTTGTGGTTCTAATGGATTAAATTAAAAATACATGTTAAAAAGTGTTGCAAGTTGCATGCCTATTAGCATTGCCCATCAGGGGCTGGGGGAATTTTATGGCTCTACTTTGGAGCCACGGGTTCATGTTCAAAAAATTTGGAAGTCTTTGGATAGGAATTCACTTGATGTGTACATTTTCTCAAATCTTTTTTCTTACCATTTCAATTCTGCAAATATGTTCTGCTGCACTGTAAAGCTGCATCCTCACCATTTTCCCTGTGCAGGCTTTTGGTTTTCCAGCTGTAGAGCAGTGATAGGAGGAGGAGGTCAAACGAGCTCCTTCCATCAGATTTGGGATACTTTCACACGTGAACTCAGACTCAGATGTCTCTGTTTTGCCTTTTCTTTCTCAATGACAGCAATTCAAGTTTTTGTTGAAGCTGTAAGAATAAAGTTAGTGCCTTTTAAATTGATTCAATATAGTTTGAGATTTGTAAAATAACACACCAACTTCCTTGTGGTTTCTTCATATTAATTCTTGTTAAATCACATCTTTTTGGTCTAATTTGTTGTATCATTTCAGTTTCTGTCCTTTCCACCACACACCAGCTCCCTTTCTTCTTTTCTGTCCCTTCACTCCTCCCTTCCCTGTCCTACAGGCCTGCTCCTTGTAGCTGTTTTAATTTTATTTTTTTATGACGCCCAGGGCCTGAATGAAGTTGTGTTTGCTTGGTTGAAAATTAAAACAACCATTTAGCATCTCTTTTTTTTTCACCAGTTGTGATCAAGAGCATTTCTCCATATTTTTTAATTGCTGTGTTTAGTAATTACTGTCTTGAAGGTGCTGAGAAAAAATACTATTAATTAGCAGACTAGATGAATTATGTGCATGGCTGGACATCTTTTTTTCCATTTAAGAGAAAGTGGTTTTCATGGCTTCTTTAAACCTTCCTTGCCCAAAATCATCAGGATATCATCCAAAGAAAACTTGTTACTTGGCTAAGCTTGCCTGGTTCCAAACTTGCATGTGATAGATGATGGCTTTCATATAACATTAGCTTAAAACATTAAAGGCTTGAGGAGAATTTCAATCAACTTCAATATTTCAATTTATATGCCTGAGCAAGCTGCCAAAGTGTATTTTTTAGGCAAATCCTTTTTATTTGGCTACAGGAGAACGAGTGCCATTGATGAAGATGGATCTCCTGCTTTGTTTATGGCTTCAGAAGTTTGTGGTTTTACAACTTGTGTCTTCAAAGTCTGAGATATTTTATAAAACTCAGTTGTTTTAAGGAACTTAGTCATAGATTTTGGGCAGGAAAGTGCAGGTGAGGTTGAGCTCTTTTCTGTCTAAGCAATACTGTGGAAAACCTTCTTGTCCCAGGAAAAGAAAACGATGAACCTCCAGCATCTCAGTGGAAAATGATGCCTTGTAAAAAAAACCAAAAACTTCACTGCTATGAAAACCAAAAACCAGTTTACATAAAACAAACCCTCTCCTATAAGAATCTTTCTACAAGCATCATGTTTACAGCAAAATTTCCTGGTAAAGTTTAGGCAAGCATGTGGCTGAAAAACATTTATTTCTGAGAGCCATCTGTCCTGAGAGAGAGAGAGAGAGATAAAGAAAATTCAGAACAAAAATCTGATTCAACTGATTTTAAGTATTTCTGGGACTTGGATGGTGCCTCAGCTCCTGGAGTAATTTCATAACTGTATTCTGAACTGGAGGAGGGGGGTGGATGCTTCATTCTTTACTTCCTTGGGCAAACTTTGTTCTACTTTTCTGCCAGAATAATTTTAAACCCGCATCAAGTAATTTAGCACAGATTAATCTCTCCCTTCTATTTAGGAATCTAGCAGACTGTTGTAAGTAGTGAGGGAGAAAAGCTTTTAGAAATGAGACTAGAAATGCTGGCTTATTATGGAGTGAATCATTTTAATCAGGTGCTGGAAGCTTTCCACCAGCCCTCTCTCCACGGCCCTCTGAGATAAACTCATGGAACTTCTTTTTGCTGGGAGAATGAAATGGGAATAAAACAATTCCTTTCCACACCGCTCCTCCCCTCTTCCGCTTCTCACCACCAAAGTTTGGTTATGCAGAGATCACTAGCAGTTATATCAGCATGACCTGGTATCCAGGCAACCCAAAACCTTGTCAGTTTAACAATACACAATGAAGAACTCGGGGATGATGAAAGCTGAGAGGCTCGTTTGACAAGATAGCACCTGTTTCACTCTGAACAGCCAGTGTTGAAATAATGATGGCATTAGTCAGGGGAATACAAGAGGTTCAAAAGGGTTTTTGTGACTTTGAAAGCGAATGGCAGCACGGGGAGCTGTCACCAGTTTCCTCTTCAGGGATGGGTTGCTGTGCCTGCTGTTTATTTGTGGCCAGTTTTTGTGGGGTTTATGATTTTATTGCCTCTAATGGCTCTGAGCTCCCAGCTCTGACCAGGGGCAGCTGTGCACAGGCTGATGGCTCTGAGGTAAACAGAGCCTGCTCTGTTCTGAACCTGTCCAACAACGTGAGTTACCATCAGCCCTGTGAGAGCTGCTGTGTGCGATGGCAAAGTGATTGCACTGTTGGCCATGGTTCTTTAGTGAGTGCCTCTCCCCCAGGTGTGCCACAGAGCCTCTCAGTTGTCTGTGTTACATTGAGCACTGACTTTTCTCCTGCTGGTTCTGCTGCTTGTGCCCGAGGTCAGTCCATGATCTCCTGGAGTGAAGAGAGCAAGGGGAGTATCCCGCAGTATAAAAGTGGAACATGTGCAGAGGGGACTGAAATGATTCAAAAGACTGAGATCTGGAGAAGCAGGAGGAAACATGAAAGCAATGTACAGCAAAAGAGATGGGGAAATTATAGAAGCAACTCAGTAGGGAAGCAAAATATGTAAAATTGAAATATTCAGATGGTGGAATAAAGCAAGAGTGGTACACTACAGTGGGAAATGATAGGAAAATGAATTAATCAGGCAGCAGCAGTATTACCTTAGTGGAATTTAGCTAGGGAGACTGGAGGGGCCATGAAAGATGTTTGATGGCTCACTGGCTTGAGAAGCAGAGATTCAGAGGGTGTCTCACTTCTTGTCATTCACTGACATTCAGTCAAGGCTGTGAATGACCAAAATCATGTCCACTTGTTGACAGCTTGATAAACTGTGAGAAATGAGTTAATGATGTGGGGTTCTCCAGCAGATAATACTGAAATAGTTTTAACTTGAACTTGCAGCTGTAGGTATGTAGGGAATAAAGCAGCACTGAAAAGCACCACATTCCACCCAGACATTATAATCTATCTAATTACTTTTTTAAATAATTGAAAAGATCAGTACAAGTGGTGGTAAGCAGTGTACTGAATTGCAAATTAAGCATAGAATGGAAACATGTATTGAGCAGAAGAGTAAAAGAGTGATAATAAGCTCCCTTGTCTCTCTACTTCCCTTTCATGTGGCTCTTACTCAGAAAGGTAAATAAGGAGAAACTGTTTTATCTCCAAGACTTGAAACTGGAAACTTAAGTAGATTGATTTATTTCTCAAGCTGAAAGAATGAATGATTTTACAACCCAAAGAACATTGAGATGAAATGATAATTTTAAAAGCCGTCAATTTCCCACTTCCTCTCCTGCTGTCTGTCACCTCCTTAGGTTCCACCCTGTCCCACACGTTCCTGTCTCTGACTCTTCCACTCCTGACCTTCCGAGTCCCTCTGGAAGCTCATGGCTGATTCCAACAGAAGTTGAAAAGACGGAGAGATATCTTGAATCCTAAAAAGTTTTCATGACAGTGTGAAGCTGCATGGAAGGCAGAGCCCAGTAATGCATCCCGTGTGAGAAAAGCTCCAGCCCTTTTTAGACATTTGAGTGTTCCCCTGGGAGCTCAGCCTGGAGCTGAGCTGAGCTGGGGCTCTCTCAGTTCCCTGCTTATGGAGCTGATTATGCCCTTTTCACCTGCTACCCAGGCTTTGACTCTTCTTTCCTACTTTAGTGAATTTTCTTTTTTTCCTCTGTTCTCTGTACAGCCTGAACTAAAGTTGTCTTTCATCAAAAAGGGATGAAAATGTAAGTGTTGGGCAAACAGAAATTACAGCAGTCAAAAATTAGACATTGGCAGCCCAGAAGGGTCAGGAAGGTGAACAGAAGCAGCTGAAATATTCCAGCATTGAGACAATCAGGAACTGAAAAGAGTTTGGAACAAAATGATCCAGTGACTGCAGATATGGAGGAATGTCTGTGGCTCTGTCAGTTCCTTAAAGTTTGAAGAAAATATAATAATGGGCAAAATTTATGTCCATTGGTTGAGCTTCCTGTGACCACAATGAGCACAAATGTGTTTTCTTGCAACCATTTTTTTGTATCTCCCCATCTGTGACTAAATTAAGCTTTAAAAATCCATTTGCCACACAGATATGATGGTAATTAGTGGTAAAACAGTTCTTCAGACTTTAAAAGAGTTGAAATTTAAGTCTAAAAAGATTATGTAGCCTTTGCTGTACTAGAACTTTGAGAAGGAATAAATGGCTGGAAATGAAATTGTTGCTTTGGAACTTGATGATGTGGTAAATCTCAGTATTATACTCATTGATATCGAAGATTCCTTAAACTGAGCAAATTGTAAAGATTTACTTTTCTCCTAGAGGGACTGGATTATGTTTGTCTGCTATTTGGAGCTGGGAAATGCTGAGCACTTTCAGGGATAAGCAAAGAGAAGGGATTTTGCCGATGAGTTTGCAAACTCTTCTGTCTTTCCTGGACTCAGTGGAGCTGCAGGAACACAATTCTTCTCAGTGTTGGGAGCTTTGAGAGCAGCTTAGGATCCAGACAGCTTTTTGGATCTGCATTAAATTTCTTCTGATAGAGAAGACAATGTAGAAGTCTTGTGGTAAAAAGAATTAATTGAATTTGTTTTGGAAGCCTGGCTAAAGAAGCTGAGTGTTATTAATAAAACAGCCTTTAGGTTTATAATTGAATTTATGGGATAGAACAAAAAGAAATTCCACATATAGATTCTTGACTAGTTTTTCCTTGGCTACTCACAGAAAATAATTTTTTTAGAGAAATCCACTGTTTCCACTGAGCTAGAACTGGGTCAGTCTCTTGACAGTATTCATCAAATGGCAGATGACTGAATTTGGTTCATTCAAGTGGATGCAATGTAGTCTCTATTTTGGTAATATTGAACAAAGTCTGACACACTGATGGGTATCTTTGCTTTATTAAAATTATGGAATTATTTTCAAATAGAAATAGATCAGCTATTTGAAATAGCTGATCAGCTATTTGAAATAGCTTCACTATTTTTCTGCTCACCTTTTGCTAGATATAGGATTGTTAGAACAGTTTTTGGCTTTCAGCTTTTACACTTACAAATGGATTCTCACACTTTATGATGTAGTTCCATTTACAGGCATATAAAACTTGACTATCTCTTTAAGATTGGGAGAAACACATTTTTTGTCTTTTTTATAGCATTTTCTGGCATAACAGTATTTTTTCCACTATTTATTTATAGAATCATAATCATCAAATGGGAAATCTGAAGTGGAAAACCTTGGAGTAAATCTTCATCACTAATTTTTTGTAGGCCAAAGAACAAACACATCAGTTGACAATTAATAGACTGAAACGACAATTCTCAAACAATCCACATGCACAGTTTGAAAACATTACTTTGAGAGGGCTTGTGGGTGTTTGGTACCTTTTAGGCTTGTAATGAAAAATAAGAAGGTTGGAGTTTGTTCACCACAATGGGATGTGGTGACATCACTTTTCTCAGTGCCAGAGGTGACATTCTGTACTTGAAGACCAGCACCTTGCACTGAACAAACAAGTGAGGAGAACTTTCCTTGTTCAGAAAATCCTGTCAGTGCTTGTGACATCAGTGTTACCTCCTTGGTATTTCATAGACATTGGAAATATAAAATGTGCAAACTCATTTCTCCTCCATCTGAGTTTGAATGCTTCACTAATCTGCTCCATCTCAGACGTACACTCCAAATATCATTACCTGAAAACTGCATGTCCTCCCATTCCTTGGATGTTTTATTTTTAAGATTTAAATAGAGAGTTAGCTGGTGCTGTGGGGATGGAGAAAAATGTTTTTTTGATATTCAAACATCTTTTCCCAGTGCAGCTGATGAAAGCTTTTTCAGAATCAGTTCTTTCTGCAAACTGCCTTGCTGTGAGCCTCACCTAATTCAGAGTGAGAAAGGACTAGAAATCTCTGACCCAGGAGTTTGTCAACTATGCTTTCATCTGGTTTTCTTTTGCACAAAAATAGCCCAGAAAAAAAGTGATCATATCTAAATCTGAACACTGAATATTGAAAGTTGCCCATGCTGTAGGTGTTTCTTTTTGGTATCATTGGAAAGCACTGGAAAGAAAATATTTATCCATCTTTGGGGTTTTTTGATCCAGTAAAAATCTGCTTTTTAAGGTCAATAATTTTGTGAAGAGCTAGAATGAGCCTGGGCAGTGCAGAGAGCAGAGTGGTGTTTCACAGATATTTTATTTATGTTGGTAAATTGTGACAAAGCAAATGCAGACAAAAAGAAGAAGTCAAAGGCGTCTGCCTTTACCTTGGCTTGTGCCCTCAAAAGCAGTGTTAGATGGAAAGAGGTGTTGCCTCAGAAGTGAGACTTTGAGGAAGATCTGATGATTTTGTGTTCTCAGACCTTAATCTTTCTGCTGGAGCTTTGCTTTAAGACCTAGTATGTAATTTCACATCTGGTTTATGTCACTTTGCTGGGGTTTTAGTGAATAATGCAGTAATCTTAGAAATGCATTCCCTGTATTTTTCTATTCTCTTGTTCTCATAAATCCTTCACTTAGTCAATACAGTGGGCTGGGAATACAGAACCATGGAATTGTTGGAAATTGGGTTGGAAAAGACCTTAAATCTCATCCAGCTCCAACCCCTGCCATGCACAGGGACACCTCCCACTCTCTGAGGTTCCTTCCATGTGCATCATTGGGCTTCACTCCAGTAAAACACCAGCTCAGTTCTGTGAGTGTGCTTTGTTAACTCAAGTCTTCCAATATTCTAATCCAGTTTGGAATCTCTATACAGGACAGGAGTGGGCAATGGTGGCCACTGGCTCCTGCATTCCTCTCCTGTAAAATTATATTGTTCATAGTGGAAAACCAGGGATATATTTATGTAATAGGCTTTTCTCTCCTGAAAACATATGCCTCAATAAGTAAACAGGACTCTTGAGGGCATAGCATCATATCTACAAATATTTATTCAACCTTAAAATTCTTTTTTTCTTCCTAAAGCCTTTTCCAAAATACATTATCATCTTCAGTAGAGTGTTCTGATGAGCTGTCAGTTAAAAGCTGGTTTATGACACTTACCTTTCCACCCACTTATTCTAAATAAATTATGCAACTTTTAGTGATAGTATGAATTTATTCAGAACTGATCACTGAAGAGTAAGGCCTAGTAAATATTTCTTGTTCCCTGAAAATGTTCATCTGACCCTCGTCGTTTATTCAACTATTGATTCTGTCTTTTGTTTTCTTTATGTATTATTCACACACTTCCTAAATCTCTGCCTGCACATTAAAATTATTCATAATTAAACTCTAGAGAGTTGATGAAACTAAGGATGCCTAAATAGATGTGTTTTTCCCCAGTTAATATTTCCATGCTGATTGACAGTGATAAGATTTCTGCCAGGATGCTGATTACAGGCAGAAACAAGCTCAGAGAAAAAGACCCTTTAGCTGGTACCACAGTGTCAGCTGGGAAGTAAATTTAAGTTACACTTTTTTAAGATTTGAAACTACTGAAGTAAGCATTCTCCAGAGACTGACTGGGCTTGTTCAGAAATCTTCTGGAGTGTTAAGCTGTGCTGAAAACACAGAAAACATAAACTGGCCTTAAAAATGGCTGGAATATAAACTGGACCCTTTCGTTGTCGGTGGGACAGTGGGAACAGGACAGTTGTTGACAAATGATATTTGTGACTGAGAAACATATCTGGGAAAGACTGGGGATGTTTTCCTGTGCCTGAGGTCTCTCCTACCTGCTGGCTTTGCCTATAGGCAGGCAATGCTTTATCTTGCATCCCCATAGCTTTAATATTTCTTGCAAATGTTGGACCCTTGCTAGATGGACCTGTTTAAAACAGAGCCTTTAGCAGGCAATGCCATCTGTGTGCATCCTATGCCCTTACAACAGCACGAGTTCTCTTTGTCTGGGCTTAAAAACTCTAAAGAATTTTTGATTGAATGTCCCACTCACATTCCTTACTACAAATTGCTTCACACCACAGTCCTCAGAGCACAGTTCTGCATGGCACAGGCAGCAGAGCACTGATCTTACCACTGCAGTGCTGCTGTGTGTTTGCACTAAGTGCAGCTTTCACCTCTGGTATTGTCAAAGGGACCTGGGGACATGGTGTGAAGATGGAGATGGGATTAATTAAGCTGTGAGAGGGGAGGCAGTCCCTTCTGGACATATGTGTCCTTTCCTGCACTCCAGTCACATGCTGTCTAAAAGCAGAATGAGATGTGCAGTATAAAGATTGGCCATGGAAGCCAGGTGGGACTGGAAATGTGCAGTTTGCCTTCACCCAGGACTTCAGGATGGCTCCAACGTGTCAGAGAGAGACCAAGCTGATGGCACATCACTGCCTGAATCCTCCTCTAGCAGACTCTTGTAATTTTATTAAGCATTTCCCCCCAGCTGTAAATACCATCATTGTCAGAGCAGCTGGAAGCGTGAAGAGCAGCAGAGAAAACATCCTATCTTCTGGAGTCTGAACAGAAAAGCTGTTACCTTGAAACTCTGGAGAATACAGGCTTGTATTGTATAACAGGATTACTCTGCATTAACTGAAGTGGAGACACCACTCGGCAGCAGCACTCTGCAGAACAAATAAAACATCATAAAAATAAACTGCTTAGAGTTCTTGCAAGAGAGAAGCTTTAAGATAAAAAAGAGTAGTAATATAAAGGAATAATTTACTGGTCTACTGCATCCTTTTCCTTACTGAGGCTTGTCTCTCAGTGTACTTTGACAGCAGGTTTAAACAGAGAAGTTACATTGCTAGATAAAATATGATCTTGGCTCAAGGGAGTAAGCACAATATACTTATAGCAGAACACAGTCTCGTCTCACAAAACTTAGTGTCAAAAAAAAATTAGCAACCAGTGTTGATTACTATGTCCCTTCCAGCTCCATACTTCTGTGTTGTCTTCTTGCACATATAATTTGTTCCTAGACAAACCATTCCTTCCTCACAAGCAGCTTTCAGTTTCCTGAAAGTTTACAACAAAAATGTTTTCTTGCATGAATGAGTAAGGATTTCTCATGTGGGATTCCAGCTGCTTTGAAAATAGATTTCCTTGTGCTGGTAGGCCTTGTACCACTGACAGTTGTGCTGCCATGGGGGCTTATTCTACTCTCTACCTTTTCTTTTTTTTTAAATGTAGTACAAACCTAGAGCACACAGAGATTCTTTTCCTGGTGCTGAACTGCCGCAGGAATGGCTGTGGTGGTCACTCAGTCATTCTTCTGGCAGAGTTGATAAGAAACCCCAGTGATGTTAAGGTGTTCCTCTGATAGAGACTGTCATGAGGAGAGAAAAAAGAGACCAAACACAGTCTTAGGGTTTTGTTGACTGATTTAGCCAAAACACCACAGGACATGACTATAAGGAGCATTGGAAGTACAAGTGAAAATAATTCACTATTGAAAAAATAATTTGAGTATATGCAGAGTAATGGGGTTTCAAAGATAGATATTAATGCCAGTGTAAGGGTGGGCAGTAATCAGGGCTTTTAAAACAGGAGTTCCATGTTCAGGACTGGGATGTGAGGAATGACCAAGAGTGGCTCAGTGGTTGTACTGAGATCATGCACAGTGCAGACAGTGATGCTGCACAGGTGGAAGCTAGCAGGGCTCAGGTATCAGAGTCTTTATTGCTAGAAAGGAAAACAGCTTGGCTTAATGTTCAGTTTAATTTTTGAGTTTTGCTATTTATGATCCTAAGTCATATCTCTTTTCCATTCCAAACAACAATTGTCATCAGCGTGAGGTTGACAGATTTATGTTTGGTTTTCAAGGTTGACAGATTGATTTGCTGTATCTTGTAGCATCCTTTTCTAGATTAGAATAGCATTTTATATAAAAATAATGAGTTTATAATTATATAACATAAACAGAATAAGGATGAAGGGTCCATTGGGTTTCATTACTTCAAAGTGCTGCAATGCTTGCACATTATAGACAAAATTTTACCACTAAAAACAATTCACATGAGACATTAGCAGGCAGGAATACAAAGTAGCTAAATGCTCTTAGACGAAGGTATCTGTTTGTTTTGGAGGCTTAAACTTCCTTGACACTGAAGAGAATTTGGCATCCCTTCTGAAGAGGTGCTTTTAGTACACGACACTTTAATAGAATACCTCAGTGAGTTATTAAATTAACAAAGACAACACTAAATTATTGATGTGCTTTCCCTCCTCCCTTTCTCTGCTGTCCTTCTGCCTGAACTTACCCTGTATATTCAATTTTAGGAAATAAACATCCAATCTGTCTTGCAGAGCGGTTAGACACCCATCGGTGAAATAGATTTTGGATAGAAAAAGTGCAGATATTAAGGTTGCCAAGTTGTCCATCTTAGGCTGGAGCTGTGTAAAAAGAACCTGTGATAAATCCCTGCCCTGGTGTGGGTGGGTGCTGGACCCAGATCTGTTGTCTGTGCTGTTGTGTCCAGGCTCACAAATGATCCCAAGGGGCAAAAAGTGAGGATGACATTAACTCCTTTTGTAGGTGATGTGCAGTGATTGATAACACCAACCCAGTGTATTGAAAGTTTTTAATTCAGACTAACCTCTAGAAACTGTTATTGTAATTTATATTCTAGAATTATATTATACAGTACTAGAAAATTTGACAACACCTCAGTAGATCTCTTAGATGTATATTCTATGGTCACTTCTTAGTAGCATTCCTCCACAAATTTAAAATAATTCTGTGCAAGAGCTAAGCCATGTGGTGGAATCCGTAAGTCTTTGATGTCTGTGAACTCAGCAAGAGCTTTTAGTATATGCCAGAAGGTGAACAGTCTTAACACTTGTGGGAGGTGATGTGTAAAAATAAATAAAAGCACATTTTTTTCCATGTGAAGCTGCCTTACTGTAGTAGCTTTCAAAGTGAGCTGCTTTTCAGTGCTGCTCATGCTATTTTCCCAAACATGTTCTCAAATTGGGTGACTTTTTATCTCACATCAAAATACCACATTCCAGTGGCATAACTCATCAATGAGAGCTGTTTTTGCAGGTTAGGTACAAAAGGGGCTTTTTAAGTAGACAGAGCTTGTGTCAAAAGTTATCTCACATTGGTCTGATATGTAGAGAAAAAATTGTTTTGCCTTAAAACATCTGGAAACTTCCCCCTCTTTTATGTTTTTTTTTGGTTGTGGTTTGTTGTTGTTGTTGTTGTTGTTGTTGTTGTTGTTGTTGTTGTTGTTGTTTGGTTGTTGTTGTTTTGATTTTTTTTTTTTACCTAATTATTTGTGGATTTGTTCCACTGGTTGGAATTGAAAATTGTGCAGTGACCATTAGGACTTCTGATACTCTTCCTCAAGGCATCTCAGCCTTCCACTTGTACTGAATTGCTTATTTAAATTCACCTTTTTTATTTTAAAGAATTTAGATCTTGAGAACCTGGTCTAGTTTCTGAAATGGAATTTGATTAAATGACCATACAACTTATTGTCAATTATGATATGGAACTGTCAGAGGTGATTTTAACAGAAATCAGAGGTTCCCCACCTGAGGTTCCCCAGGATCTGGGTGTGAGTGCTGGCAGACTTCAGCCACTGCAGTCTTGTGTCTGAGTATTCTGGGTCTGTAGAGTGTGGGGATGTGTTTAAGAAGAAAAATCAATGGGGTTTTGAGTGAAAATTAAAAATGAGAAGGGTATCATCTCTGAGTCTAAGATGTGCTTGAAATATCTGAAGTTTATGCAGCTGATTTGTTCATTCACAGTGCACAGAACTGAACCTTTGATAAGAAGACACTTTGAAACCAAAAGGTCTGAAACCTTTGAATATTCCTTCCTAGGCTGGACAAGGTTTTTGATTTTAATAGAGCTGCAGTAAGGATGCAGAACATAACCCCTTACTTCTCATGTGCGATACAATCCTCTCTGATCGTTTGTTTAATATTCTGATCATGCAAAGTGTTAAATGGTCTTGACTTCGTTTAAAGTCAGGAATTGTAGCATCTGTCTTTAATTACCTGACAGCATTTTCGGAGTTCTTGTCAAATTCTGCCTTAAAGGAATGACACTTTCCAAGCAGATTTGGACTCCTTTGCCATATCTCCTTCACCACTTATTGTCTGTATCCTCTTCTTGCACCTCAGCTTGGGAGATGCAATTTGCACCCCTAAGAGCAGCTGCCAGGGCTGTGTGTCCTGCACACCTCCAGGCTGGGAATGGCTGTGCTGAGCAGGGTGGTGCCTGTGGAGGAATTCTCATTCTGAAGCCAAAGGATGATCGAGGAACCCCGGCAGCAATTTAGGGAATTCATGTGCTGTGCCTCAGGCAAACACTGATTAATGAAACAGCCCCGGCCCTGAATCTGCTGAGGGAGGCTCTTTGTGGCAGATACATTGTGTATTTGGGCATTAATTGTCTGCAGTAACCAGAAAGTTCCGGATACTTCTGTAATTATGTATATGTATTATATTATCAATGCCAGAAAAGCCAGAACAGGTTCAATTCTTTCCATATGGAACAGGGTGGGACATGGAGGAAATGATGCCTCTATTCCTAATTTCCCAGCCCTGCCCTCTACAGTAAATACACCATATAAATCCTTTATATATAAATATATATATATAAAATATCACATACTATATACACTATAATACACTATTACAGTATATTTATCTGTATTCCCAGGGTGAGGTGAGTCTGACCAGTTAACTCCAGAGTCAAGCAGCAATATCTGCTTTTCAGAATCCAGATGGGCTTCTGGGGCTTCCTGGCAAGATTGCTGTGCCACAGTTGCTTTCCAAACAACAGTAATAGAAAGAAAATACATGTTAGAAGAGCACAGGATGCTTGACTTATTGCAATTCATTGCTTGTGTCCCTTTAAAAGCAAAAGCTAAAAGACCTAGCAACTGAGGGAACTGTGATACAGGATTTATTCTGACTAACTCTGCATCTCTAAGAAGTAGTTCCTAAATTTGTAGCAGTCTGAACAGTTCCAGAGGCACAGTGAGCTGATTCAGCAACCAGCTTAATCCTGCATTTAAACTGAAGAGGGAATTTACTCACAGTTATTGGTGAAATTAGGAGGAGCTGTACACTGCACACTTTCTGAAGTGCCTAATTAAAAAGGGGGAAAGGGACATGTCTTGATTTTGTGACAGCAATAATATTTTGGCTTGTCTGTAAGCCCAGCTCTGACTTTGCCTTTCATCTGCATGCTCTGATCAATATCTGTGAGCCAGAGCAGTTACTCGAGTCTTCAGAAATCCCCTCTCTTGCCTGATATTTCTGCTCCCAGCCTGGAAATGGAATTCCTCTCAGCACCTTTAATAACTCTATCTCAGTGCCTGCATGTGGCTATGGGTGGGCTTTGCCTCTGTCCTTACAGATCTGGGACTTTTCCTTTGTGAGCCACCTTCCAGGATTTCTGATTTATAGTTCCTTGATTTTAAAGTTCTGTTTAAATCCTCATTAGTTAATTCTCCATTCCAATATTCCAGGTTTTTTTCAAGGGATTAGATTAATTTATACAATCATATATAGACTGCATACATATCCATATTGTTGTCAGCTTGCATGCATAACAGGTGGCAAAAAAAAGCCCAAAACACGAATCACTGTGATTTTGAGAGTGATCATGACCTTGTCAGATGCTAAATTCAGATTCATAATTCAGGAAGAAAATACTTTCCCTTAAGAGAAAAAAAAAGAGACTTCCTCCTCCTCTATTATTGTCCCCAAGTAAGTTTTCTATATTTTTTTATATCACACTTAGTAAGTTTTCACTGTAATATTTTATAGACTAATTCCTTTCCCGTGTAAAATTCCCAATGATGGCCCCTTTCTGCATTGGTGAAGGATTTGTTTCAGGAGACATGCAAGAGTGCTTTGACTTGAACTGAAATCAGTATTTTTAATTAGGAGTTGTAGGGGGCTTTTTTGAGAAAAAGTTTGTGAAAGTTTAATTTTGTCTAGATGGGGCCTTGCTTCCATGAAGTGGAATAACTTGGGCAGTATTGCACATTATCAGCTGTGGATGGAGCTGTTAATTTACCTGGAGATTTCTAATAACCCTACTCTTGTATTTATTCAGGCCAGGATGTACTGCAAAACACTACTGAGAACTGCAGTACCAGATCTAAATTTAAATTTATCCAACGCAACCAATGGAACCAGTTTTCCCTCTGCCTAATTTATGCGTGCGACTTAAAAATATCTCCCCATTTGCCCCTGCTAACTCTGCATTTTTTTAATTCCAAGTCAAACCAGCCCATGGGAGTTTATAGTCATAATGCTTTGTTTGGATATTGGTGCTAAAAATAAATTTAAAAGGAGAACAATAAAACAGTGGCAATGACTGTATTAAACTGAGTAATTTTAAAGAATGAATGCATAAGAAAGCTACTTATTCAAGGCCTTCCCGAAAATGAACTATTCAAACTTATTTCCCATGGTAAGGATCTTTGAGCAGTATCTTCTCAGCAGCTCAATTGCAAACACCAGAAAGGGAATTGGAATCCTTCCACTTATGAAAACTAAGGATGGTCTTATCACACAAGATGTTTTCTGTGGAATGCAGTGTTTACCATCCATAATGTGAATTTTTCTAATCTATGAACTATTTCATTGAAATTAAAAAAACCCAATACTCGAGCAAAATCCTTCATTTGGAAAAGCTCCAGAAGGACAAAACAAGCAGCCTTGCTATGGCCATGCCCCAGAGCTGCTCAGTAAAACCAAACTGCCATGAGAGGGGAAACCCAGAGCTCTCCCAGACCCAGCTCCAATATCAGCAGTATCTAAAGCATTGGAAGTTTTACATGTTTTAAACTGAGTTATCTCAGGGGTACATTCTCATTCCGTGGAGTCGGAATTCCGTAATTGATTCATCGTCTCCATAAAGACAGCAGCTAATGAAGATTTCCTTATCTCGTGGAGCCAGTTCTTTTGAAAAACAAGGATCCCAATTTGGTCTGTCCTGATGCTTTGAAGTTCTGAGTGGCGCTGGTGCTGCAGAGTGACAATCGGGATATTTGAGGTGACTGCAGGGATATTGGAGGTGACTACGGATCTTTTCCATTAGGCTTGGAGGCATGAAAGAGGCTGGGATGAAGCAACAAGTTGGAGCTGTTAGTTTAAATATTGAGAGGGAAGGAGACAAATCAAATTTTTGACTTGGTTGGAAAAAAAATAGTTTTTCTGCATTTTTAGTCAAATGGATTTCATATCGGTACACTGCATAATCTAAGAATTAGTTCTCCCTTTTTACATCTACTTCCTGGAAACCCCTGATAACAGAGATATTTTTAGAGCACTACCTTCTTGAATTAGCAGATTTTTTAGGGTTCTGAAATTACATTTTGCAATTTGCTCAGGTATGAGAAAGATTTTACAGAAACAAACAGTGAAGATAAATCATTGAAAGTGAAATATTCTACAGTTTCCTAATGTAGGAAAGATAATGATGCCATTATTTTGTCAAAGGTGTGATTAGAAAAATCCCTTTTCCATTCTATTTCCTTTTTCATTTGCAAACATGCTTACAAGGGTAGAGTTTATGTGCTCATAAATGTACAAATATCCAGTACAATTTTTGTTCTTCTTAAGGTAATTCTTAAATCCATTAAACTTTTATGACTGGTACACACACTGTGCCAGGTAATACATATTTATGAACAGTACATACAGCACCAAGTAATATGCAAAATATTCCACAATTATCTACAAGCCTTTAAATATCAAGTGATAGAAGGCCATGGAACAGGCCAGCCTTGGGTATTACGAATACTACTGATGGAAAATGTTAAAACATTCATTGCTTTGCAAAAACAAAACAAAAATGCCACTTCTGTGACCCCAGACACCAGAGCTGGCTGGGAAATGGAGAGACTTTGCAAATAAGATTGTGTTCAACATCCTTTTCTTAACACAAAAGAATTCCTATTCCTGGCCCCAGAGCACTTGGAACTTGCTTGAAGAAATACTACTAACAACTAGGCTTGTGTAAATGGTCTCTTTATATGCATTTAGTTAGTACCTGAGTGTGGAATTTGCATCAATATTCAGTGTGTGACATACCCAGCTGTTCTGGGGGGCTGTGTTGCTTCTCTGCTGCTGTTCTTTTCTGCCCAGAACTACATTTGTCAATGATTTAATGGTTTGCATGACTTGAAAGGGGAACATCAGCTGGCTTTTTGTAGGTAGAGAACAAGAAATTGATGGTCAGGAGACCCCAGGCAATGCCAAGGAGCACATTCCTACATGGATCCTGTTGTGTTGTACCATAACCACTGAAAACAAGCAGAAGTTCTATTTGTATCTCTCCACCTTCACCTCTGTCTCTCCATTCCTCATTTAGCAGAGCAGGGAAAGATGAAGTCTGGCTTCTAGACATGGGACTTGGTGTGTTCTGATCTGCTGGGTCTCCCAGGATACACAGAACACTCCGTTCTCCTCTTCTCCTCGTCTTTCTCCTCTTCTCCTCTTCTCCATTCCCTCTGTCCTGATCCAGAGTCTTACAAAGCATAGGATGAGGAAATTTTATCAGCTGCTCTAGCAAGCATCTAAATTACTTCCTCACAGAGCCTGAGATTTACCTTGGGACTTCTGTTGGATGGCTTGAGTCCTCCAGATGGAGAACTGGGAGCAGCTGCAGCACAGAGCAAGCAGCAAATGCTCAGGGCTGGATTGCCATGGAGGCTTGGGAAGCATTATCCAACATCATCGCCCTTGAGGTCCCCTTCCAACCTGGGAGCCTGTGGTTCTGTGATTTAGCTTCAGTTTTAAAAAGTGAGGCATGCATTGAGGGGCTTAATTTAGTTCACATTAATTTTCTTTTTAACTCAATATCCTTTCAAGGCCACAAACCATATCCTGGGGATCAGAAGTGCTCCCTGGCTAGCTGGAATGATAGAGCAGGCGGCGTTGCTGAGGTAATAAATTGGAAATAAGTAATAATAAAAAACATGAGAACATCACGGTGCTTTTGAAAACAAGCAATATTTCATCTTTATTACATATATAACCATCCCTCGTACTTGATGTCATAGCTTAAATATTTCTTAATCAATTGGACAGGTGATCTTTATCTAGGTTACCTGAAGAAGCTACGGAATTATTTTGGAATGGTTGGCAGTTATCCTGGGGAATGAATGCAGGATGTGAGCCTGGGATGCAAAACACCAAGAAATGTCATGTCTGTTTTTAGGAAGTGGAAAAAAAGAAATATGGAAATTAAATGTCAGTCTGCTCACCTCTCATTCCTGGAAAAAATGCTGTAATAAACAACCAAAAGAACTAATCGTAATCTCCTAAACAAAACAAAACAAACAAAAAAAAAGGTCATTAAACAACAAATATATATTTATATGTGTCAGAAATGGGTTGTGCTGGACCCTCCTGTGGTTGGTAGATACAAGTGGAGCAGCAGATGTCACACATCTTAATTTCAGCAGGGCTTTCAGTACTGCTTTTTGAGTTGTAAGAAGGTCTGGTCTGACAGAAGTTACCAGCAAGGGGATGGAAAATGGGGAAATTGTACTTTGAGAAGATTTAGCAGCAGTTCTGTGCTGGGTGATTTGCAAGTTTCCAATCCTGATAAGATGAGTCAACCAGCACTTCTGGAAGCTGTTTCTTCTGCTTTCATTTGCAGTGATTAAAAGGTGGTTGTTTGGAAAAAGTCACATTTTAAGTAAAGCTATTGGCAATCTTACAACAGCCCAGAATGCTGACCCCCCAAAAAAATCAATAAGCTGTTTTAAAAGTCAGTCTTTTCCAGTATAATAACCCAGACACATCAAGTTGTGCTTTCCATTCAGGTAAGGGTGGAATGTGCAAAATGCCATAAATCCATTGCCAATATTTACTGTACTAAAGCCTCAATGCATGCCAGAAAAATCTGGTAATTTTTCACTTATATCATTATAAAATACTGGAAATTGTATTTCTGGCCCCGTTATACTGTATTATATACTAAAACCTGAATTCTTTTCATGGTTCCTGGGTGCATGGTTTATAGAGAGGCAGCTCAGTAGAAGCTCCTGAGCTTTCTGCTCTGTTGGCACTTGGTGAATCTTCCTTCCTGCTGCTCCTGAGTGCAGAAATACATCTTTGGCTTATTACTATGAAGAATGTTTGCATGTATTCAAAGTTTTTCAGACTCCTTAGAGACCTGCTGCTACTTTTGATGGGAAGTTCTTGCAGATGACAAGACAGAGCAGCTGCAGTTGACCACTCACAGGTTACATTTTGTTTTCTTGAGGTCAAGACGGTGGAGTATTGTTCCAAAAACTACTGAAAATTGGCATGCAGTGTCTGTAAACACACAGGTTCCAAAGCTTTGAGATTTAAATTTGCAGAAGACACAGAATGTTGTCCATCTCTTTCAACAGTAGACCCTTAGGAAAAAAATTATGTGTAATTTTTTCTTAATACATGAAAAATACCTGTATTTTAAGGACATGAAAGGGCTCTGAGTAAGCATATAATCATTAAATATTCACAGTGTACAAGGTTTAATGTGCACAACATTGAATACACCAAAGAATAATGCCATAATTATAGCCCCTGTAATAATTATGTTTTATTGTGGCTTCCTTACTTTTTATCCCACAGTTGGCATAAGCTTTTAAGCAGATGCCTTGGGTTTGCCCTTTGCAGCTTATAGGCAGATCACTGCTGTGTTGATTCTGCAGTCAGTCAGCTATTCAGCAATCTCATTTTTCTTTTACTGTTTTGGCAGAGATGAAAAGCAAAGTTTTTAACCTTCCCCTTTCCTGCTATTTCTTTGACTGTTGGAAGCCAACTTTAAAGCTTAAAGAGGAGCACAGGCGTATCCTCACAGCAACACATTATTTTTCTCCCTGGAGTTCTTGAAGCAACTGACTGAAGAATGAAATGCAGGCAGTGTGAAGACACAAATGAAGGACTAGAGTAAAATGTAATTTGAGTGGTGTCTTTTTTAATTAACAATGGCTTAGACTCTGCAACACAGGCCTTCCAACAGCAACTTGCCTGTAGATAGAGAATATGTTACAGATTTCATATTATAGATAGAATATCTATAGATATCTGTAGAATATAGAGTATCTGTAGATATATTCCATAAATATAATCTGTAGCATATTACAGTGTCTGTCTATACTCTGTATATCACTTATATAGACATAGAATACATAGAGTTGTAGTATATATACATACAGAATTTATACCCTGGAATCGGAAGTTTGAACTTGTAGCCAGGCACAAAAAAGTAATGTAAACATGGATTTTGGTTCTGGATCTTCAATCCTGACCCTACAACAGCAGAAAAAGCAAGCAGAGAACCCACAGTAATACAGCCTGGAAATGCAGGGTTCCTCATCCATCTTCACAGGTTCATTTAACATCATCTTTTACATTCTGGTGATGGCTCCCAGAAGTGGGTGCTCTGGTGGTTTGTCCCAGGGCTGGATGTGGACAGCACGAGCTGTGCATGCCCAGAGTCACTGCTGTGGCCCAGGCTGGAAGCAGGAAAGGGTGATGGGTGGAAGAACAGCGTTTCAGGGGGCTCAGTAACTCTAATAAACCTCCAGCTGTTTTCTGTGGGAAGAGGAGAATCGTGTTATCTAGGCAAATGCTTTCTGTTAATGTTGTTCTTGCTGTAGAGATTACCAACAAATAGTATTTTGATAAATCCTTGAGGCATCAGAGATGCAGCTTCTGAATGACAATAGAAACGTAGGAAGAAAATTTCCTTACAAAAGTGTTGGATTTTGGTGAAGAGTTTTTCCCTTTCTGTCTCTGGTGCTGTTAGAGTGAGGAGATGCTTTAAAGTGAGACAGTCCCTCTGCTGCCTTAGCAGGGAAAACAGTGCAGTGTTGTTGGTGCTGCCTCTGCTCTTGAGAGATGACTTGTGTTCTCCTCTCAAATATTCCTTTTCAGCTGCCACTCTGCATTGAAGAGTAAAGACAGAGGGAGGAAAAGGAACACGTTCCATTTGTGACCTTTTGGGTGAAGTCATCTAAACTGAGCAGGCTAGAATTATCTGCAGAGCAATATTGTTAGGTCTTAAAGCTCAATTCTGGCATGATAACAAATCCCAGCCTCGTGTAGACACTCCTGGCTCACTTGTGGCGCCGGGGAACAGAATTTAAAGTCTCAACATCAAAAACCATGGCTGTTGAATGAGCTGAAGGAGGAACTTCAGTGCTTGAGTTGACAGAGGGATCAGTCAAGAGGCAGCTCTGACACCTCTCCCGAGATGTGTCTGTGTGTTTTGTGGGATGTGTGCCCTCTCTCCTGCTCATTCGCATACACAAGCACTCAATTAGACACGAGCCCTGCCATGGCTCCCTTTTTCCCTGCAGTCTCTCTGACTTTGCAGAGCTGAAGTGTAGGCTGGTGTGGATTGAGGAACTGTGAGCCTGCATGTCTGTGGAATGTAATCCTGAATTTTAGTTTCAAGTTACAATCCCTGGGTACCTGTTTGACTTCTTTTCTGGGTTGAATATTAAACACTTGAACAATATGCTTTTGCTACCTTGAAACAAGGAAACTCTGGGAACTTGTTTGGGCCCTTTGCATGAAGATCCTTATCAAGCAATGAGACTTAAGTACTTCAAACCTGCAAGTGGCTTTCTGTTTCATTATTATTAATTTAGCAGGACTTGTTGCATTTGGTTATTTTTCTGATTGTTTTGCATAATTGAGTAAGGGCTGCAGTATAACTAAATATGTATTTAATCTCTTAATTACTGGGTGAAGAATGTATGGGAGAAAACAGGACATTTATCTCCCCATCCTGTATGAGTTGTTCCTTATTCCCTCTTTGTTACCTCTGCTTTCAACACTTCATTTTGAGGCTTGTGTATGTTATTATTGGCCTCATGGATCTGGCTGTTATAAAACACTTATTTTTCATCTTAGGAGATAAGAGGTTAATTTTCCCATTTCCTTTAGCAAGGTAGCCTGCAGGGTTTATTTGAGCATTGTTTCTATTTTCCATCTTTCAAGTTCAGTAACAACAGGATTAAAAACTTGGAAGTTAAAAACATAGACGTCTGTCTAATTAAAGGAATTGGCTGTTGAGGCTGTATTTTTCTTTCTCATTAGCATTCTGTTCATTCTGTTTTCTTTCCCTATCTCCCTGTTCCCTACACACTCAGCTTGTAATAAAAGTTGGTTCTTGAATGTAAAGAGCGTGTTAATGCACCTGGGAAAAACATGTACAGGAAGGAATTGGATTTGTTTCTATCTAACCTGGGTAGGATAGAATGGAATGTTCCAGTGTTTATCTATACAGTAATAATCAAAGGCTCCTTGCAATGCTCATAAGGATTATTTAAGAAGAAAATTAAGTAAATGTATTTATTTGTTTGTTTCCAACAGAAAAAAACAATCTCCTATTTTAAGTTTATACCCCTGCAGCCAAGTGATAAGGGCATTTTAATGTTTTCCTGCATCTATCTTTCCATTTTTATGTGTGGCAGGATTAGGGGAGAGCTGATGCTGCTGCTGCATAAATGTGAGCAAGCAGAGATCCTCATTACAGGGCAAAGTGGATAAAAAGAGTCAGTAACTGAAGGTGATGGAACTGTTGTGTCTACTGGCCATTAACTGGGTAATAGAAGCTCTCCTCCAGATGAGGGGAATCGCAGGGAGCAGCATTTTGCTGCGTTGCAGGAGCAAATCCCTAAAACCTCTGCAGCAGGAATGTCTGCAAGTACAGAGATAAATACAGAGAGACAGATTGCAGCAGAGACTTTGGGGGCATCAGAGGTTTTCTGTTCTGGTCCAGCTCTTAAGTGGAATTACTTGCACCAGCAGGGTGTGGAGCACTGTGTTCCCAGCCCTGGAATACGAGCTGGGCTGGCATCACACATGCCTCTTCCCCAGGAATTGTGAGTTGTTCTGCCATGGAACTCAGCAGAGTGTTTCTTCAGCACCGAGAATAAAAATGCTCTGCAAAGCATCTCGTAGCCATAAAATCAAAGAAACCGTGCTGTATCTCCTGACACTTCAGGGTTTCCCTGGCCTGCTCAATGGGCACAATGTTATGGATCATGCAGCAGATGCAAACAAGGCAGGGTTGTCCTTCATTACAGGGAAAGTGTGGTGCTTAAAGCTTCAGTATTGGGAGGGAGTTGAAGTTCTTCACTTTTTATTTTACCTCTGGGACTATTTCTGAAGTAGAAGTTGCTGTCATTCCACTGGAGGACTGGCCAGATTTACTGCAGGAGCTTTGGCCTTCTGACTTCCTTAAGCTTTACAGCCAGAAGTCCTGAATGTATTTCATTGCTCTAGGGCAAGGAAATTTGTATCATTAGACTCAGAAGTCAAATATGCACTAAGTCATACAAAAACACCTGTGTCTTGAGTTCAAGTAATTTAAAAATCAGTGGTGTTGAAAGAGTACTTGTGTGCCCAGATTTGGCAACACCACCCATGCTGAAAGCATAAAAATCTGTATGGTCCTTTAATTTTGTGTCATTTACACTTGAGTTCACCACTGAAATGTTCTTGATGAGTTGGAGACAAGGGCTACAACAGGGTTTCAAGCAGGACATACAAAAGGATCCCAAAAAAGAGCTTTGCTTTGGAATGTCTAAAACCTGTATTCTGGGATGTTGCTGCAGGCCCCCAGCAGGGTAATAATTAGATTTTCTCCATGCTTCTCAGAAGGCTGATCAATCACTTTATTGTACTATACTTACAGACAGTCACAATACAGGTGGACCCAATTGGTCCTTGAATCCAAACACCATTGCCATTGGCCAATCAAGAAACCCCCTTTGGTAAACAAATCTCCATAACACATCCTACATATTCACAACAGGTGCAGCAAGTGAAGATGAGAATTGTTATTCTTTGATCTTCTCACAGCCTTCCCCAGCACAATGCCTGGGAAAGCTGTGCCTAGCTCTCTGTGGCCAGAGAGCTGCTGCCACACTGGGATACTTTATTTTAAAATATTGTGGTGTTTACACTGAGGTGTCACAGATCTTACTGTGGGTAGTGCTGCTTTGCCTGGAATGGGATCATCAAATGCTTAGGTACAGGTATAGTTCTCAGTTTCTTACCTAAATCTTCTCATAACTTTGCTTTCCACCTTTTAGAATTCCATAGCTTTGCTATACAACAGCTTTGTGTATGTTTGGCTCATTAATTGGAAAGTATTCTTCCTTTTGTTTCTGCAAAATTATTCATTTGTACTTTCATACAGTAATGTACCCCTAACTTAAAGTGCTATTGATAAAACAATGGTTTCCAGTAGTTTACTGTGCTGTTTCACACACTATTGAAAGGAAATCATGTTTGGGCAGAAACCACAACAGAAAATACTGCTCTGATGTTAGTTTTCTTTTCATTCCATGGTTTCCATTGGTTGGCCTCATCTGTTTGTGCAACATTTGGTTGGATGAATCCAACCTGGCTTTGGGTCACTACATGGCCTATTTGAGCTAGAAATAAGGGGTTGCTGCTTCCTTTTCAATTTCTGCTCATTTCTTCTCTTTAACCAGTGGTTTTTATGTTTTGTTGTTGCTAATTTGAAGTGCTTGGAAATGTTTGCAGTATGGACATTAAAAAAAAGTAAGCCTGTGATTGACTGGCTTGAAGTTTCTACTTCTGAATCACTGTCAGTAGTAACCAGGATTAGGTGGAGTCTGTGTGTTTGTTACTGGGTACTGAGGGGGCTCTGCTGAAGGAAGTTGTGCAATTCTGTGGAATTCTGGTGTTTGGAAAGCAGTGCTCACCTGCCTGGTGTGTTGGGCTGAGGAGATTTAAAGGAGTTGAACATCACTGCTTTGCCTGAAGTTGTAATCAAATGCCTGACAGTCAAACTGAAATGCAAGGGGAAGTTAAGAGTATTAAGATTTAGCACTTGCATAATCTTCTACATCTTTTGAGTGCCACGGGTATTAACTATTTAAGCCTCTAGATATATTTTTTCTGTGTAAAAAGAAACATATACACATGCTATCCTTTTTCTCTCTTGGCAAAACATAGAGACTGAAAGGCTGAATAACTCACCCAAGGCTTCATAACCCAACCTAGATTTACCTGGCTCCAGGGCCTGTGCTCAATTTCTGCTGCACAGCAGTAGTGTGTGTCCTAATGGTTTGTGAGTAGAAATGACCCCACAAAATCCCTGTTTTGATGTAGACAGCAAACCCGAGACACTGTAATAGCCCTGTATGATGGATCTGCAGCAGTAACACAAATGCTGGTCTTGGCAAACTGCAGTGCTGTACATAGATAGTGTTTGCTGTTGTATCGATCCGTGCCTCTAAATCTTTAATTATCTTTCATAGTAAAACTTGTCTAAATAAATTGCTGTAGTGCTGCTGCTCTCTGGCAGCAGCAGAGGTTGATGCTTGGGTCAGTGGCCACTTTTTACCATATCCTTTCTCTTTGTTTAAAGATTTGGTGCCATTAAAAGGAAGGGTAATAGATCTAAAAACTAAGGGGCTACCAGGCTGTTAGTCCTGAGGTACAAGATTGCTTCCTACAAGTTATGTCTTGTACAGCTTTTCCTATCCCTTGCAGTGTTTATTATCACCTGAAGGCACTGAGTAGCCAGGTTGGTGCTGTTCCTCTTTCTTGTAGAGCAAGTGTGGTACACCTGGATATTTATTTTGCTGAGTTTAAGCTGGAGTTATATTTTTCTGGCATTAAAAGGAAACCAAATCCTTTGGTTCATACAATATGAAGTAGCCACATCAGGTACTGGCCCCTTGAGGTCTTCCACCTGTGGGTTTCATCTTCAGTGATAAAAATCAGCTGCCACGAGGTTTGCTGGTTCCAGAGAGAAGATTGCTGTTCCTGCTCTGTGTACCCTGGAAATCAGTTTTAAATATACTCTTGTGCATGTATTTTGCTGCTGAAGGAGTTTTTCACCTGAGAAAACTGAACAAATGCATTGACCAGCCCAAGACTTGATATTTTTTTCCAAATAGTGTGGGTATTTCAATTGCTGTGATACAGATTTCTGAGTCCACAAGGCTAGGTGTTCTCAAACCCAACTGTGCCAAATCTTATTCTCAGCTACACCTGTGTGAAAATGGAAATGGTTCTGAACGAGATATGTGTGAAATCGGGAATTAAAAAGGCAGAAATGATGCTGGGGCAGAGTCAGGAACATTAATAAAGGAAAGTTGGGAGCATTTAAGCAGGCACAGTTGTGGCACATCTAAATACATGTGTTAAATATGCTGTTAAGAGGTTGAAGTTTCCTTTGTCATTGTTGCATGATCAATTATCCCTTCAGGGCATTGCCCTGTGACAGGGCCGTGCTGCTGCTAATTTGTTTTATAGTTAGTGCAGTTCACAGCCATGGCTTATGTACTCAGAATAAAAACAAATGTGTCTCAGTGAAGTAATGGTATGAATATACAATATTCAACAGGAAACCCTTCCACTCTTCCCCACAAAGCACTAGAGCACATAGCATTATGCTGACATGTTTTATCAGAAATGAAGATATAATTTAATAACACAAGTTTTCCTTCCACAGTGAAGGAAAGGGGAACAAATCAGTGTTTTAAAAAAACCCCACAGCACCTTAAATAATCAATTCAGGAGAACTATCATAAAGTGAAGCAATATTCATGTCTGTCCCTGAAAATTGAACTATAAAATCCCAAATTATTACAAATAGTCTTTGTGCTTGCTGTCAACGAAGTCAGCCAGCTGTGTAAATCAACAACCTATGGTACTTTTTAACTGCAATGTTTTGTTTAAATAACCCATTTGTATTAAAAAAAATAAAATTTCCACTATTCTTCCTGCCTGTGGTTGCCAGCAATGTCCATGGCAACAGCTGGTGATGGCACAAGTGGAGTTCAGAGTGTTGATTATACCATAAAATGGAGAGGGAAGAAAAATAGACACCCTGCTTACAAATATCTTGAATGCTGTAAGAGTTTTATAAGAAGAGGCGGCTGGAGAAAATTGTCTTATTTTATTCTGGGTCTTTGCTTTCTGTTATTGACCGAGATGTGTATTTTGTCTTGAAAGTCTGTTTTTTTTCTATTAGCCTGAGAAGTGCTGCTGCTGGCATAGCACATCCAGCCACACCTCGGTGTGGTTCAGCAAGATAACACCCAGGAGTTGGGATTTAAGCACATTCAAGTCCTTATATCAGCTGCAGTAACTCTTGCTGCTTAAAATGTAATAATAATTAAAAGAAAAAAGCAAGGGAAAAAAAAAAGTAGCAAAGTTGTGTGATAATAATTAAGCTGCATTAAGTAAGAATTGAAGCTGCTGAAAACCTGGGGAGAAGAAAGAAACCTGTCTAAACGTAAATAGTGCACTTAGGAATGTTTCCTGAGTTTGCTGTAATTCCTTGCCTCTGCCTTGGCAGCATTGTCTCTCCCTGTAAACATCTCTCTCGTGATCAATTATACAGTGATCATCTTGGGTTTGGTTTTGTGGGGTTTTTAATCTCTAGGCAAATAATTGCTTGATATGGGCATGATTTAAAAATATACATTTGGGGTAATTCCTCTGAGCATCTTTTCTGGGAGCTTCTGTCTCCAAAGACCAAAAACAAGCTTTCTGAGGGTGAGCTGCTAAGATTTTTATAACAAGGCTCAATATTTGGTGATTCTGCTTAAATCTGACACACTTTTTGTACCAGTCCTGCACATGCATGAAGATGATTGTGATGAATTGAGGGGTTTTTTGTTTGAATGTTCTCCTGCATGTCACATTCTCTGGATGATTCTTTGGGTCAGATGGATGGGAGAGGAGGGGAGTGGATTGTTGTGATAGTGTTTTGGTGCTGTTTAAATTCTTCCTTACTTACCCACACATTTACATCTAACAGCCAGGGCTGAGAGAAGGCTGTGCTGGGTGAGAAACAGGGTTATTTCTTAGATTTCCCAGTGATACTGCTATTTGCACACCCCCTTGTGAGGTTTGCCTGTTGCTCAGTCACTTATTCTTTCTCAAATACAAGGTTTTGAGCTTGTTCACTGAACTGCAAACCTCTCAGTCAGTGGAGAGGCTTGAGCAGATCTCCTGCATTTGTAATTCTGATTCTGTCTTTCAGAGTCTTTGGGACTTTATCAGCAGATTTAGTACGTGAAATCTATATTCAGTCAACAAACACCAATGAAAATATTAAGCCAGGCCAAAGACAGACCCTGTGGGTTTGTACCTGCTCTCACTTTCCAGTCAGGTCGTGGATCAGTGATGATTTCTCAAGTGCAGTTTTCCATCCACTTCCTTTCCAGCCTTCCACCTGCTTTGCACAGACCAGATTTAGTGTAAGCTGCTCATGAAGGGAGTGTTGTCTACAGCCTTGTTAAACCAAGACCCTGCAAGCCCCGAAACCGGAGAACAGGGAAATCAGTTCTAAAATGTGGAAACTCTGCTGTTTATCTCCATTCCTGCAGGAAATTCATCAGCTAAAGCCATCAATAGCTGGTTGTCCTTTATTTCATGGTAGTGTTTGGCCTCTACCTGGTCATTAGGACTGTTTTGGTTATTCTTGTGTAAACTTGGGATGTTTCCATGACTGGAAATCCCAGTCACTTCTCCAAAACATGTGTTATGCCCTGACATAGCTAGAGAAGCAATATATGAACTGCCCTGGTTCTAAATTCAGTGTATTTTTACTTAATATCCAGTGTCTGTGTAAGAATAAAACTTTTATTAATAGATGGCTGATTTGCAATGTACATGGAACCTGAATAATATCCCATGAAACTGCCATGCAGTCACAGCTCTTGGTGCTCTGTCCCTGTGGAGATGCTGCTCTGTAGCACAAACACAAATATTTTTCTCTGTAATTGAGTCCTGAGAAACACAAGCTGTTTGTGAGAGATGTGTATTTAAATAATTTTGATTAATAATTCCCTCTCAGCACCAGGAGCCATGAGGGTGGTGAAGTGCTGCCTGGGTTAAGCTGTGCATGCACAGAGATCCCCTGGAGCAGCTGTGTGTGCAACTGCAGCACATCCCTGCTCTTCCAAGAGGGGAAACCCAGGGGGGAAGTGTTGCAGTAATTATTTTGTTATTACTCCATAATCTCTCCCTTTTCTGGCAGCATCACTGGTATTCCTTGGTGTCTGGGGCATGGGGAGATTGGGCCTTGCTGTGTAGTGTGGACAGAAGTTTTTGAAAGGGGAACAGAAGCTCTCCAGTAAAAAATACCTGGTATAGAGGGATTAATAATCGTGTTAGCTGGAAGTAATATTGGAAAAGAGGCTTTATGAAGGCCTTTGTACTAAAATATTGCACACTGGCTCAGGAGCAGATGGTGCCTTCTGAGAGAGAGCCTAATCAGGTTACTCTGATTTTCATTTTGTATTTTTATAACCCAGTATTATCTACTTTTTGTGTAATCTGGTAGACTAATAACATAACAAATCTCTAACTTTGGGGAATTATCCACTTGTAGAGTAGATTTTGGTATTTTCCCATAAAAAACCATTATTTATCTAAATCCACCTATTTGAGATACTGAAGGGTTCCTTTGCAGCATTAACTCCAAAACCTTTCTCTTAAAGGCCATAGGAATTGCATCCCCTTTGAAAAATTATCTTTACTTCTAAAAGTCTCATTCATGTCCCATTGATCTTAACAAAAGAATTCCCATAAGCTTCAGATCAAGCTTAGAGATTATTTGCAGCAGAGTTTATAGCATTTGGACAACGTGAAAAGGTGCAGTTAAAAATTCCAGAGTGCACAGAGTCACGGAATGGTTTGGGTTGGAAGGGACCATAAAGATGATCTATTCCCTGTGCCATGGGCAGGGTGCTGTACTTTACACCAGGTGTCCACATGCTCAGTTCTGACTGCAGTGAGTGGGAGTGAGGAAACCTCAGAAGGTGCTGTTCTGTATTCTGGTGTTTAGAATAATGGGCTGTATAATGATTTGTGTCCATCACTGCTGCCTTTTCCCATCCCCTCCATCCATAACTTTTGATTAAACAGCATTCCCTAAACACAGTTTGTCATCTCAAGGGCCCCCTTGCCTTTTCTTTGAGATCAGCCTGGTTCAGCCTCCAGCTCCTTCTGTGATGAAGGTGCCACTGAGATGTTTTTGGACATGACAACCTTGGATCCACCATTCCAACCACCTCCCACTGCCAGCCCTGCCTGCTGTATTCCCTGCAGGCTTCTGCTGGGCTCCAGAGAAATTCTTCTATTAAAAAGTGTGCTTTAAAAATGCTGCTTTCCTAGCTTAAGAAATCCCAGAGGATCAGTCTGCTTAGTTTGCTTGCTGGTTGCTCCTGTCTTGAAAATGTTAGATAGAGTTAAGTTTGATACTGCTTTAAAAAAGCAATATTTATATTTTTCATGAGTTCTGCACTGGGTATGAATTACTGACAGGTCCACTCCATCTGCTGCAGTCATCTTCATCAAATGTGCTGCTAAACTGAGCACCCAGGAATCAGATTTTCCTTGGAACATCAGAGTGGTGCTGTCAGAATTTAAAAGTTATATCAGACAATGAAAACAAACAATAAACCAAAGAAAAAATGTTACGCCAATTTTTGGATGCTCTGTACAGCTGTTGTGCAGAAAGTGGCTGCAGCCCTGGTAAGGGCTGGGGCCTGGAGCTTTGGATGGTTTAGAAACATTGGAATTAATGAGTCCTTAAAATGTGACTAATTGATTTTCCTGATGCACGGGGCTCATGCATGATGTAAATAAAACTCCCAGACTGCAGCCTGGGAGGCTCCTGGCTCTGTACCTGCCTTCACTTAATGAACTCAGGACATTCCATTTTTCACAGAACTATTAAGATATCAATAACTCATTTGGGGAGTTTTAATTTAACTTTGACCATGTAATTGATGACCCCTAAGAGCTGCCTTCAGGAGTTGCATTATCTTCTAACTTTCTTTTCCTATACAAATTAATATCAAACTTCTATGCTTATGTAGATTACTTTCTAAAATTTACTAACTTTTCACTCACAAATGTTACATTTTGCTCACACTCGAGTAAAAATTTGTGTATCAAAATGAAAAAGGCCCACTTAATTTTAAACTATTTCCTTCATAAATACATTTTCATTTCCTTTTCTCTTGATTATGATATAATCAGCTCAGTGGGTTAAGTGTCAAAATTTTCAGCCAATTTAATGCATATAGTAACTGTGTCCATCTCAGCAGTACTCAAGGATCACCTTTAAAACTTTGGGTGCAGTTTTACCTGGAATCAAAGCAGCCTGAAATATATTTCAGTATTTTCAGAATCTTTCTAATGTTGATTTCTTTAGAATTAAAGTAGAAATGAGTGTGAATGTAATTGTCTTGTAATATTCAATTATTACCACTGCACTGGAATTTTATCTTTATTTGCTCTATCAAATGTCCTATTAATTGTATTTTATATCCTCACACTGTAAATCTATCACAGTTTCTTTGATTAATTTTCTAAATCAATTAAACTAGTGCAGTGTGATTGAATTTTAAAAAAGTACTGTGATTATTTTTTAGTAGTTTTTACAGTAAAAGTTGCCAAGGAAGATGTTGCAAACAGGATCTTTAGGTGATGTGTGATGACTGATTTCAGACCTGAACATTTAGCTTCATTTTTCAGCAGTTTTTTTTAAATTATTGTCTGAGGAGCAACTGAGGGAGCTGGGAGGGCTCAGCCTGGAGGAAAGGAGGCTCAGGGGGGACCTTCTTGCTCTGCAATTCCCTGACAGGACAAGGAGGAACAGCCTAAATTTGCACCAGGGAAGATTTAGGTTGGAAATATGGGAAAATTTCTTCACCAAAAGGATTCTCAAGCACTGGCACAGCTGCCCAGGACTGTGGTGGAGTCCCCATCCCTGGTGGGATTTAAAAGCCATGAGGCTGTGGCACTTGGGGACGTGGTTCAGTGGTGGCCTTGGCAGGGCTGGGCTCTGTGATCCTAAAGATCTTTTCCAGCCTAAATGGTTCTCTGATTCCATGATAGCTTTACAGAAGTTCAGGTTTCTTTGTATCCACATCAGGAAATTGAAGTGTTATGAATTAAGTGCCTGGCTTTGAACATGGCCATGTTCTTTCTGTAATTTCTAATGCTCTACCTATGTATAAAAACCAGTTTGCTTCACTAGGAATCTGTGATTGCCACTGCTACTTGTTTGGGTTTTTTTCAGAGCAAAATAGCAGTTTATTACTAAGGGTAACCACCACATGGCAGAACAGGAGGATGGAATGCAGGGGTGTTTATTATTGACTGATTAGTACACAAATGCTTTGACTCAGTGCTCATTCTTTTTGAGCCTATTGATGTGTGAATTTGTTTCTTCCAGTATAATAATTTTATAAGTTGTTTCACCCTCATGCTCAGTGATACATCTAATAGCACAGCTGAACTCGGCATGGCTTCTCATCGAGTATTAGAGGTGAAGGGAGTTTCTTCCTCCCAGCCTTACACTCTGATTTCCAAGTCTGTGCCTGTCCCATGCTGCAGTAGATGAGCTCTTGGCTCCACAGGCGTTTCCTGGAACTTTACATTTTCTTTTATCTTTCTGGTTTTTGAACTTCCTGTGTCCTGTTCCTCAAGCCCTTGAATATTTACATGTTTCCTCTAGGTTAATCCTTTATAGTCAAGAAAAGACCGTCTAAGCCATGTGAAAAGTAAAGTAGCCAAGTGTGTAAAGCTGCCTGTGGGAGTCCACAGAAACCTTTGTTATGCAGCAGCTCTAAGAACGAACTTGTGTTAGACAATGACATTTATTGACTCCTTCAGGCCCACACCAGTTAACTACAGGGTTGTGCTGTCCTACCTGCTGTGCATGAAAGGAAAGCCCTCCCTATCCACACAGATCATCTCTGTGACAGCCCATGGCTTTGTCTGTGATGAGGTGATAACCAGTGATGCCATAAATACAGAAAGTTTACCTTTGGACATTCTGCTGTCTTTGATTTTTACTTACTTATTTCAGTGAGCTGTGTGTTATTGCTTGAGTGTCACTCTTTAATAGGCTGCCTTTCACTTGTTGAGAAGGTTTTCAATAAATCTGGCTTTGCAGCATCCTGATGTTTGCCAGGATTGTTGTCATCCCACAAAGATGCAGTTTGCAGCCTGGCAGTCACCAGTGTCATTTGCTGATTCTTGCATAACTTCTTATTGCCATTTAAACTGCCCCTGTATCACATGTTGAAGCTTTTTCTGTGTGTCACCATAAGCATCTTATATGATCTAAATAGAGAAAAGGCCTAGAGGCATCTGAGCTCTTTATTTCCTGTAAGTGTGTTTGAAGTGGGGCTGGTTTTGATTCCACAGCATTTTGATTTATATGACCAGTGAATATCATATTAGGCTGTCAGGTCTGAGGTGTTGTATGGATAACATTCCTCTTGTTTCAGTGTGATCTTTCTCTTCCCTAAACAGAGCCATCACTCTGGAGAACCAGCTGGTGATCCTGGGGGTGTCACTGATGGATGCAGGAGGTTACTATGTCCAGGCAGTCAACGAAAAGAACGGGGAGAACAAGACCAGTCCCTTCATTCATCTCAGTGTAACACGTGAGTACCCAAATTGCGGGGCACGTGCTGGCACACTGGGGCTGCAGGCTGGACTCACAAAGGCTGAGGAATAAAAAGAGCCTTGCTAATAAAGGATTGGGCCTTTAAATGAGGTCAATGTTTCCTGCTTGGTTTGGAGCACACTGAACTCCTTGTGCAAAAGAGGGACCTAAGAGAGGAGATGCCCTCCACAAATCACCCTCAGAGCCCTTTGTCTCGTGGTTTGCTTTGTGTAAGGCAGGTACATGATGATCCCTCACTGTTTATTGTGAAGTTGTGGTTATAATTTCTTTTTAATGCAGGTGTTTATAATGTGTTGTTTTCCATTGTGCCTAAGTAAACAAGTCATCCTTCTGAGTGCAAATTTATTTATGAATCTATTCCCAGTTTATGGCATTATTTTTACCTGGAGTTATCACAGAGTCCCAGGGAACATGCATTTCATTGTTATTACTTATTATTTTACATTACATGGGTTGTATTAACACCACCACTCCAGAGATATTCCATGATTGGGCTTTGCAGCAGAGCAGAGGGAAAAGCAGCAGAGCACTGGGGTCAGGGAGATGGCTGCACACTTGAGTCTGCCAAGGTGCACATTCAGCAGAAATGTGCACATGCAAGCTCTTGTAAAACATCCAGTAAACCTGTTTGCATGAAAAATTAATATTCTAAACATGTGAAATGGATTGAATCCTTGTATGAGGCACTTGATAAAGGCATTATTTATGTAGCAGTGAGAAGAGAGTGTTAGTGCTGTGGGAATGGGGAGGTTCCTCCTTTTGCTTGTAGAGACAGGGAAGAGGTGATGGAGTAAATCACTGATGCCAGTAGTAGCCCTTATAATTTGTGCTTCTAGAAGATGCAGGACTCAGCTCTAAATCAATGAAATGATAAGGTGCCCCACATCTCCTGGTCTTGGGTGCCATGAGATTCAGGACAATCCTTGTTGGCTCATTTCCTTGCAATAGCAAGTTTTTGGAGTCCGGGTTTCTGGGCAGGAAATCTGGGAAACTGCTTTTGGAACAGTGCTGTCAGAAGTTCATCTGAAACATGGTCCTATGGTCCTATGAAACATTCCATTTCTTAGAAAATGTCATTTTTCTGCTAAAATTCCTAATTGGGTTTCCAGGAAAGCAGTTCTTGGACAAACATGGGGAGCCCTGGTCATGGACTGGGGTCACTGTGGGCAGCAGCTGCATGGCTTGACAGGCAGCAGCAGACACAAAGCTCTGTCTTCTTCCAGACAAGAATCTAAACTAAATGAACTGCTCAGGGGTTTCATGTGTATCTTTCTGAAGTGGAAATAATATTCCAAATCCACTTATGAATTCTGGCTGTTCTGTGGCATGTAGATTGTAAACATTATTATTTCTGACAGTATGAAGAGGTTTGCTAACACTTTAGTAATTTCATTTTTAAAGCAAATTTGTGTTGTTTGTATTATGTGACCAATAGCATACTTCCCACTTTAATTTCATGTCTTAATTAATGCTAGAAATAGTCTGTGATCATGCATGCATAACAAGTGCTATGCAAAGCAGAAGGTAATATGGGCATATGGAAAAGAAAACACTCCAAAATGCTCACAGGCTTGATACCATGAATGCAAAGTCTGCCTGGAATGTGGCAAATAGGAAAGATAAAATGGATAAAAGAAAATGAAGGATGAGACAAGATGGAAAACCAGAAATGAATTTGCTTTTTAGAATTAATGTCAGCCAATGAGGTTTTCAAATTGACACCTTGATATCCTGGGTTATTAAGGCTGTGTGCATACGTTGAAGGAAGGCACTGGCTGTAAGGCATTGGAGTCTGTAAAGAAAATTGGATTAATGTGGTTGTTCTGAACTTTGATCTGGGGAGGAAACTTATGTGATACATTACATAAAAATGAATAAACATTTTTGGTCTGGTAACACAAAATGATCAGGCAAAAATACAGTCTTGAAGCAATACGCAGAAAATGCTTGCAGAAAAATGACATATTTTGGAAGAGTAATAAAGAATTCAAGCAAGAGGTTGGAAACAGATTGTTAAAGGTAACACAGATGAGGAAGATACTGCATTGACTTGTCACTGAATCTTACAGGGTGTTAGGAGTGATGACACTTGTAACTTTTCATTAGGACATGTATAAAATTTAAAACCAGTTTAATCAAAATCCAATAAACCCCAAGTAAAGCGGAATAGCCAGTCTCTGTGCAAGTAGATTATATATTAATTATTGAGTATAACCTTGCTGCATGACTCAGCATGCACACTGCACTGTTATTGAGGGCAGGAGGAAAAAACCCTATAGATAATTCCCAGGGCAGCCATTCTCTGAGAACAGTGTTAGATATGCACAGCTCATTATTCCTTGAAGGAGACCAGTGTCAGATTTGCTTCAGCCTGTAAGAAAAGCATATTTGCAGAATCATTCTAACAGCTGAGAAAGCTGTAAGCTGTCCTGTTCTGCTCCAAAGTACAAGAATGACAGCAGGAGAAAGGTCTGGCTCTGAGCTGAGCAGGGGATGAGTTACAGGGCCTTACATTGCAGATTAAAGTCGCTGTTGAATTGTAGCTGTGGGTAAATGGAGCTTGAGCATCACCTGGAAAATACACTGAACTGTCCTTCAATTAATAACTGTATTTGATACACATGGTATAAAAAGATTAGAGGGTGTTGAGCATGTTTCAAAAACAGCCTAAAAGCCCCAGTCACACTGAATTCTCCAGCGGGGCTCTGAGTATTAATAGTAAAGACATGTTGTTTCTTGTCAGTCTAAACTGCAGCTCACTGAGTCCAACACTGTGAAGTCTCACACCCACCCATCGCCCCTGATTGCAAACATGCGGGGAAGTTGGGAAACAGCTCCCACAGAAAGCCTGCAGGCTCCTCAGAGTTGCTTTGGCTGTGCTTGGGTTTGCTTTTCTCTATGTCTGAGGTTGGACACACATGGGAAATGAAGGCAGCAGAGTGCCAGGGCTTAGGGGAGCACTGTTTTTTGGGACATTTGGATGTTTCAGGTACACACCCCGTCCCCATTGCTCAGTCCTTACACACCCCTGGTGCAAAAGCACTAATGATTTATTTCCCATTAGATCTGGTCACTCAGTGAGAGGATCCAAATATTGAGCAGTGTTTTTCCTTCACAGCTGAGTTCCCAGCTTGGCTGAACACCCGTGTTCCACATGCCTGCCCTAAATCCATGTGTCTGAATGTGACACAGGGTGAGGTCCACCCAGCTCTGCTTGAAAACCATGGATGTTTCTTTCAAGTGGACTCATTTTCACTGATTTCAGGAGGATTAGATCATCTCTGAGGTGACAGGCTCTGGGGAAATAAAAATTATGTCCAACAGGCAGCATATTGGGAATAACGTCACATCTGAAATTAGGGTGAGGTGTCATAAATTAGGCCTAAATTTAAAATGTCTAAAAATGAGTTGAACTGTGTACTACACTAATGAAAATCTTGCCACTTTTTTTTCCCCTCTTTTTAAACCATATGTCAGAGCTTTCATGTAAATAACACACAATTTTTGGCTTGGAAAATCGGAAAGTCTGAAAGTCAAGAGTTTGGCAGTGGAAATAGTAACAACACTGGCTTTGGGTTTTAATTCAAATTACTCACTTACTCCTTGTTGGGGATTCACTATTGCTGCTTGGGAGGATTTCAGTATTAACTCCATTGCTGGAGCTTCCTAACTTGATTGGAGTGGTGTGAGAATTTATCTGTCTCTGGGCTGGTACAATCTTTTGGGATGTAAATACTGCTCTTCAATAACAACACACGGAAAATCCTAAATGTCTTATTCCTGTTCCCATCTATTGAGGAATAGGGGTTGATTATGGTATCCTAAATAGATCCTTAATTCTTTAGGCTTTTTCTTTCATATGCCTATTCTCACACAGCCAGACATACACTGCAGCACAGATGGTCAGGTCTATTCCTAAGGATTGTGACTTGTCAGGGCATAAAGTGACATTCTTTGATCTTACGAGTGTTGGCAGGGCACCTAAAGATTGAAGTGTTTATTCAAGCAAGGCCATCATAAAACCCTCACTTCCTTGAGGGCCATTCTCAGTGTAACAGCTAAATATCTCTGCATCTGCATCACAACTCTTCTGGTTGTAGTATGGAACTTAAAAAACAAACAAACAAAATCCAACCAAGCAGCAAAAAAACCTCAAAAGTAATGATAAAAAACCCCATAAACCAAAAAACCCCAGAAATACCCAAACAAAAGAAATTAGTACATGGTACTTTGCTGTTGGCTGTGCCACTTTTGCAAGAAAGTTTTTTTGAGGGTAAAGGGCAGCAGGGCCATTTAGAGCTTCTTAATGAAACCATGAGGGATTTTAGTATGTAAGTCAAGAGTTTAAGTGGGTTTATTAGAAGGGGGGAAAAGAAAGATTCATAGGGAGCTTTTTATTGCTGTGAGGAGCTGGCTGAGCTATTCCCTGCAGGGCACTCAGTCCGTGTCCTTCCACTTTATGATGTGACACCATGGCCAGGATCTGGAGCCACTTGGGAAGAAGTTGGCAAAGCCCTGGTGAGATATTTCCATTATTGACTTCAGCACACTTTATGTGAGCACCACTGGCCTCATCCTGGAAACTTTTAATGGAGTGCTTGGCTTTTTCTGAGTCCAGCTGAAGAATTTCATGAAAAATGTGGGCCTCAGTAAATGATTTAAATGCTGGCTTGCAGGAGGTGGGTGTGTGTAAGCTGTTGTGACAGTTTAGATGGTCCTGCTTCAATTGGTTTTGCGGCGCTAATCGTCCGGAACTGCAATTCAGGGCCTTGCTGCTGCCCCTCCTTGTTAAGCTGTGAAATATTGAGATGCATGTCGCTCCAATAGATTTATTAGTAAATTAGGATAGTCCCCAGACCTGTTGGTAACACCAAGAGATACAGAGTGTTCTGCAGCCTGATGTCATTTTCTGATGCAGGCTTCGTGAAAACAGAAAACAAGATTGATGAAAATTTTAAAAACCTTGCCAGCCAGCATTTCTGAAGAGTCAAAGATAATAAAGCCAATTATCATTTAACGAAGATAAATTTTTCCCTTGGGCACTGGCAATGCTTTAAAAAAAAGTAGTAGGGAAAGAAAAAAGTTGGGGACTGAAAATTAAACTCCTGGCTTGGTTGCATTGCAATTAATTTAAAGTATGAGGGTGTGATGTTGTTCTGCCCAACTCCACTTGCAACCAGAAGAATTTTATTCTGTTATGGCAGACATTGACATGAGGCTAAATAGCCCCTGTTTTTCTCTGCTTGGTGCCTGTTTTGTTCTTCAACTTAATGTATCAAGACATAAACTTTACAGAAGGCAGAAGTCCCATTTCAGGCTCACAGGGACTGAATTTACCTCAAAGCTCTTGTTTGTTTGGTTTTCTCCTATAAAGGAAGGCTCTCCTGATTGCACAGGACATTTAGGTCACTTTTAGTGTCTGTAAGAATGAAATAGTCTTTATGTTGTCAGGAAAGAAAGAGGTGGGGGGGAAGTTACCTGTCGCTGTGTTGGAGAGGATGTTCCTCTTGACATCCTTCTGTCAGGTGTGGTAAGAAGATAAGTTTTCAGAAGATTCTGAGCAGACATTTTCCTCCCTGGAAGAGAGCATTTCACTAACATGATTTTCCATATTAACCATCAGGGTTCGTTCAAGTCAGCAGATGCTGAGGATCCTTCATGGGTATGTTTGAAGCACAAAAGGCATGAATTTTTCATAGCCAGTCCCAGCTTTCAGGTGTAGGCAGGAAAAAGGAAAAAAGGAATGGGCTGGCACACCCAGGGAACAGATATTTCTATTCTGATGTCAAATTCACACAAGCTCTATAGACTTGTCAGTCTGGTTTTAGTTCATGCCAAGAGAATTGACTTCTTTTAGCCTCTCTGGGTCAGTGCTGTGGAGGTGAATTTAGTGGTTCTGTGATGTTTTTTTTTTACATTTTGGTGTTATTTTGGTGAGGGAAAAAGGAAGATGAGATGAGATGAAATTGCAGTTCTGTGCCATGACTGTACCTGATTTCCCAAGGTTGTGGCCAAATACTGGTGATGTCCAACAGAGCTGAGCTCAGCCCTCTGAGAACTGGTTTTAAGTGGCCCTTTGAAAGGATCACAGTTTTTCCTCATTTTCTCAAAGGCTTTGCTCTCTTTGTCCAGCAGGACTTCCAGGAAGGATATCATGGTGAGATTCCCTGAGTAAATGTAAGCCTTTGGCTTTGAATGGCACTGAACATTTGATTGACACTAAACAAGCCTCAGTTATCCAAAATGTTAATTTGAAGGAGTCTGTGGAAGTGTTTGGGGTCTAACACTAAACCCTAAACACATTCTGTGTAAAAGCCATCTTTAATACCCTGGTCAAATACTGTCAAAGTGCTTTTTCTTCTATTGTTGCTCTATATTCAAGGACATGCATTTTAAATGGGGATCTTTTTCCTTACTTTAGGAGAATAGAATGCAATTTACACACATCTCAAATGCATGGTTATGTATTTAAGTCAAACACATTTTAATAACAATAATAGGTGTAAGAAAAAGGACTAAATTGAGTTAGTGTTAAAGATTTGCGTTTGATATATTGGAACAAATGTTAGTTTAAGCTTTATCCAGAGCTGGCAATTTCAGTGGAGGCTGATATTCTCAGTGCTTTACCCTATTATCTACTGCAAAAAGTGACACTGTACTGCAGTGTAGACTGATTTTATATGCATTACAAAGAAGTAACAGATGATGTTCAGGATTTATCAGCCTTCCTGGACTCCAAATTTCATTGTTAGCATTTTCTAAAGCCTCAGCCAGATCTCTTCCATAATTCTCTACATTTCTTCTCCTTCAAGGAAAATTTTGCTCACTTTTAACTGCAGAGATAGAGAAGAAAACCTGTGGTTAAAATGATAGATTGCTAAACTACAGAATAATAAAGGTGAGCCAAGAAACCTCTGTGGCAGCTCAAGCTTTTTTTCTTAGTTTTTCCAAATATGCTATCAGTTATCTTCCTAATAAATAGCAGAAATATTGGTTGGTCTCCAGTTTCATCTTCCTCTGGACTATTTTTGATAAAACTTAGTGCCACTCATGGTGCATCTACTGCAGCCTCTGCCCCAGGCAAGAAGGGTCTCCTCTGATGGTTGCTTTTGTCATGGAAAGATGATAAACTGAACTTTCTGTAAGGTTATTTCAGTCTTCCTATTAAAGAGAACCGAAACAGCCTAAATCAGCATAAAACCTATTCAAATATCTGGCACTTAATTTTCATCATATTGCATCAACAAATGTAATGAAGCTTTAAATGCATGGTTTATGGGAAGAATAGTTATTTCCTTTTCTCCCAAGTGCAACAGAACAACCCTGTTGTTATGGGGACTCCTCGCTGGCTGGTGAAAGCACAGAACTGCACCCGAGCTGAGTCTGTTCCCTCAGCAGATGCACATACATTATGCATGTTGCTCTGAAGAAACAGCAAATGCTGAGGTTTCTATAATCAAACTTATTATTTTAACATGGCTTCTTGTTACAGTTGTCTGTTTATGAGGTTTGGGGGGGTTACTGTGTCTGAGGGAGATCTGGAATGCACACACAAACACAGGCTCAAAATCCTGGGTTGTCTCCTAAACCCTTTATTTATATCTGACACATGCAATTAATCTCTCCCTATCTCTAATCACTTTTGCTATTACATTCATCGGAGTGATTTGTATCCTATCTCTGTCACTGCTTGGTAATTGATATGTGGAGATAAGGGATTCTTAGAGGACACAAACAAGGAAAAGGGAAAATTGAATTTACCTTGCAATCATTTTATAAAATGTGACACCCATCAATTATACATGCCATCCAGGAAAATGCCATCTTGAACAAACTGCGATGATTTGTTGGAAGATCAGCAGAAGAGAAATGCCAGGAAACTTTTCTAGACAGAAAAGTATTGCTGGTTCAACAGACAGACTTTTCAATCTCATTGGTCCACCTACAGTGGTTTTAAATAATACTGTAGAATTTACAAAGGAAGTATCATTTTTGATCTGTGTTTTTCTTCAATCAATCTTGTACTAATACTTCAGAGTGAAATAACATGAAAGGGAGCTGTTAAAATAAACATTGTTTTGATCAGACATAAAAAGATGATGTTGGTTACTCGAGATTGAATCATCTTTCATGGGCAGAAATGGTAAAATTGATAGTATAATCCAGTTCCAATTTAACCACGTTCTAGTATGAACATATTTCTATTTAGTTTCTCTTTTCCATTTCAGTGCAGTGATAAGTGAACTAATTTTCTCACTCTCATGTAAGTACTTTGTGCTCATGATTAGTTCTAATTGTTGGCATGAGAGTAGTAGCTCCTGTCCATACTTGTAAGTTTAAGCACTACTGTGGGATCTTGCAAAAGCTTTTTAATACCTACTGATAATGCCATAAAAACGAGTATCCAGATGAATAATATAATAACAGTAATAGAAATCATAAAACGGAGAAGATCTAAGTCAAACAACATTCAGTGTTGGCAGCTTCCTGGGCCTGTCAGTCTGGTAAAGAATCATTTCCCTGGAACTCTTTATCTCTTTATCCTGTACACCCCAGATCCAACTGCACTGCCGAAAAAACTCCCGGAGCAGCCAGAAGCCCAGTGATTTGTAGGCATTTGTAGAGGGCTTTGAATTTCAGTTCCTGTAAGGATCATAATGCTGAAGCTTTAGGAGGAACAGCTACTGGAGACTGGTGTATCAATTTACCCCTTTTGAACATTAACTCCTGGTTTCTTGTAAGTCTCCTTCTGCTCTGCCAAACTCCTGGAGTTTTCCAAGGAGCTGACTTGAAGTATTTTGCTTTGATTCCCATCTTTACACAGTGGGATGTATTTAAAGTATAATTTTCATTTATTTAAAGTTGGCAAACCCTTTTGAAGGTGCTTTTTACTGAGAAACTAACAACCTGTAACTTACTGAAGAGAGCTTGAGCTGAAATATGCTATTTTAAGGAAAAACAAACAACCCCATTTAAAGAAAAACATCCAAGATTTGGGCTTTGATGGTCCTTGTGGATTTCTTTCAACTCAGATAATCAATGATTCTCTGATCTATGGTTGTGAGAGCTCTTTCCTGGTCTGCTGTGAAAAAAGTTGTCCTGGCTGATCTGTGAGAGAGAGAGTGCAGAGAAACCAAGTTGTTGTTTAGGAAAGCAGTGATAAGCATTTTATTTCTTATGAACCAGATACATTTGCAGCATGTAGAGTGTTTTGAGGGTTTTTTTTACTTGTAGAAGGACTCTTCAATTTGGAAAAGAAATACTTTAGGAACTACTTGATAGCATTCTTTAAACTGTTGAGTTAGGCAAACTTGAAATCTCTTCTAAACAATATAGATAAAGAATAGTAAATATGGTTAAAACAGATGTTTAGTAGAGCATGTTCTGCACTGAGTTACTGCAAAAGCCTAAATATATCCTAAAGATCTCTGCACGTGCCAAAGGTCTGCGTGGCAGAGCTGCCCTCCCAGAGTCTTCACAAAAGCTAATTTTCATCTCCAGCTTTCACAGACATATGGTTGCTTGAGGGTTATCATTTTTAAAGCTCTTCATATTAAAGATGTTTTTAATTTCTTCTCAATATACATCATAAAACAGGAAAATTGAATAAGAATGGAAAAGCCTTGGATGTCTGTCTCATCCTGCCAGAGAGACGTGATTTGTCCAAGTAATTGTGGGAGTGCAGACAACAGCCTGGGTATGGAAAAAATAGTGACTACAACCCAAGAGAGTCAGGACAGGCAGGATTCAAGGTCACCCATACAGCTATAAATATTCTTTTTAGATTTTAGTAAGGACTGGCTATGAATTTAAAAATAATTTAGAATAATTGGTCCTTCCTACCCCATTTGTAATAGGAAGAGAAAGTCAGACCTGGCCATAACCTGGGTTGCTTCACCTGATGTATGTAAAAGCTGCATTGATTTCCTGTCCCCTTGGCTGCACCGTGGGAGCTGTAAATTGCCAAGCCAGGATGTTTGTTATCCTTTGGCTTTGTCCTGCTCAGTTTCACATATTGTTGTGTGCAGCTGGGGAGTGGTTTAGACTTTGGAGCAATCCAAAATTTTATTTTTTTCCCTACGGATTGTGCTATAAAGTGATGGAAACACTGTTTTCTTTTCATGTGCAGTCTTTTGTCTACACGTTTAAGCCCTTAAAAAGGCAGGCTTTGGGATTATGGATTATTTTTGAGGGTGGATAAATCATTCTAGCAACGGAATGTGTGAACAAAGTTACAGCTCCTCTAATACTGGAGAACATCATTGTTAAATAGCATGTCTTTAAAGGACTGCAAGCTTCCTGTGATAAAGATGGAGCACAGCAATCAGGAAAATGCACACAATGTCCTGGTCTCCAAGGCCCTATTTGTGCAAAATTGTTACTAAATTTTGTCCAGCCATGTTTGCTGTTAAATATTTCTACAAGCTGAGGATGAAGTAGCTTCTGCTGTTTGTGTGTAGGGAAAACACTGCAGTGGGAGATGTGTTGGATAAAGAAGGAAAAGCAGAGTAGTTTTTTTCTGGTGGTTCTTTTTTATTGTCTGCTCGTTCCTTCCTCACTAAGGAGGGATAAAAGAAAATTTTGCTTTTTCACTCCGTGTGGCTGCATTTTGATCTGCTCATAAACCTGACTTAGTAAAGACTTGGTGGAGGCTTAAAAAGCCAGCAGTGTTATACCTCCTGCAAATGCTGGGAAAGTAACTGCAAAGCCTCGGCTGCCTTCAGCCTTCCTTGTGGATTTATCAGGTATCTGTGAGTGATACTGTCAGAGCTATTAAAGAAAGTAATTGGTAGTGAGTGATTAAATTGCAGATGGCCTTTTCAAGGTGATTATGAATATTAAATCAAGTCAGTAAAAGCTAGCTAAAAAGGCCCATGAAAGCAAGAAGGGAATATGCTGAGGATAATAGTGTGAAAAGAGGCTCTTGCCATGCTCATCCAACCCCCCAGTCCATCCAACCAACCAAAAAAACCCCAGCAAGCAAAATAATGCATGTGGGTGCATTGTGTCAAAGGAGGTGGAACTAAATATCTCCCTTTTTATGCTGTGAATTCCCCTGTGCAGAGAAGTCAGTGCATCTTGTTCCTGTTTTATCCAGAGCTCTACCCCAGGTCTGTGGCTGCTGCCTCAGAGCAGTGATGGCTCTGCAGAGTCCCCTGTGCCAGGTAGTGCTGTGTCATTAACAGGATCTTTTCCTGTTCTTTCCCAATTGGAAGCGATTATGACAAATGTTTCTTTGCCACATTGTCCTGGAGCAAGGCCAAGAAATACTGTAAAGTGACTTAATTGCATTTGGTGATCTTCATCTCACAATGCAAAGGTTATATGGGAGTTGGTTTTTAGCTGAAAAATCTAAGGTTCATTTTGTTCTGTGATTTAAACTGGAAACTTCAGAAGCAAAGAAAACTCAAAAATAAATATCTTCATTTTGAGCCCTGCTGACTTAATTTTAATACAAGTGCAGAGTGCTTTCACATAGGTCTAAACAGCTTGTGAACTTGGAGCCTGAGGGTTGTTTTTCTTGTCAATGTTGTGATTATGGACTCATCACTTTTGGACCAATTTCACACTTTCAAATAGAATTTTGTACGGTTGCTTATACTTCAACATATTATTATTGTATTGATCTCCAACATCATGCTGACCTATCTAATCTGCTCTTAAACTGTAAAACACCATGGGATTGATTCTGAAGATTTATATAAAAGTGCTTTATAACTATTATTTACCATCTTTGGTGCAACAGGGATCATTTGTTTAATCATTTGAGGAAAACTTTCTCCTTCAGACAATATTTCTGCTTTCCTTAATTTTGTGATCATTGTAATGTCAGTGGTTTTGTTGCATATTGATCCTTCATATAAAATTAATATTCTTTCACTTGTGGGTATTCCCTTGGTAAATTTGATAGAGAATTTTGCCCATTCCACTACACTGACACGGATTTCTAACCTTGTTAGCTTAGCAACTGCTCTGTGACCTCTGTGACAAATATCTGTACCTTGCCAGTATTTAAAAAAAAATTTATACTGTGCAAGTATTTTTAAAGCTTTTCTAAAAATTGTTCAGCTTGATTGCTTGGTGGATTGCTTGTCAGTGCAACAGGTGTATTTTGTAAGGGAGAGAAGGTTTAACCAGATGTTCAACACTTCCCTTCACCTGTGGAAAGACAAATAATGCAAATAGCCAATGCCCAAGATGTTATAGGGAATTAAAAAAGAGAAGGATTTTTTTCTACTGAAAGAAGCAATGAATTAGAGCAAAGCAATATTATGTTTTTCCACCCTCAAGATGACACTTAGATTTAGCTTTTCTCTAAATTTTAACTCAAAGAGTGTCATGTACAAAATGTAAGCACAGCAAATGGGTCCAGGCTGCTTAATATTGAAAGCATCTTAACAGAGATTGGATTAACAGTTGCCACTTGCTTTTGGGGGAGGATATTGATAATTTCTTTCATGTGATTGATGTGGTGTGTTCTAACTTGGAGGGCCTGGGGTGCTTTTAAAAGTCGTACTGTGGGCCATGGCATCATCAGTAAATACAGCTCTGATCTAGGGGAGGTGAGGAGAGGAAGACTCTGATTAAATTGTGCCTGACAGCTCTGGGAGTCCCCTGCAGAACAGGGGGATTTGCACCTCAGAGGCTAATGGGGTAAAAAATGGAGTTTGGCAGAACTTTTAGGACATGGTAGTGACTGCTGAGTGTCTGAGCATAATGCAGAATTCATTTCGAGCAAACAAGTCCGGGGTGGTTGTGCATTTTTGTTATAGCTTGTAACGGTGTCACTGCAGTCAGCTGGGCTACTTGAGGAAGGCTTTTCTTTATGTTTTAAAGGTGGAGGAAGCAGTGGAATTCTTAAAATTCACAGATAAATCTTTTTTTACAAGGTTGTTACAAATGCTTTCAGAGGGTATTTGTAATGGGAGAAGTGACAGACCTCTAATTAGTGTGGCAGCATGAGGCTGTAGCAGCTGTGAGAGGGATGAAGTAACACTGTTTATCTCGAGTTTATGGCTAGCAGATGCAGGTAGATGGTGTTTTTCTTGGTTCATTCTTTCATTGCACATGCAAGAGGAGGTGTTTTTAATTTTGTCAAAATATTTCCGAGTTGTGAGACTTAAAACCTACAAGTTATGAGTTTACTGTGAATAATGACCAAGCTGTTTTCCTGCAGCCTTTGCACACACTGGTTCTTTAAGACAGCTTCTTTTAAGAACTGTATGTTTGCTACTTTTAAAGCAATAAAGCTATTTTCTGTGTGTTTCAACTGGAGGTTTATGAAGTCAGCTGACAAGACTTTATTGCAATTTTTAAAAGACTGGGTTTTAACAAGTCCATACTTGGTTTGTGTGACTCAGGTACTTGATTTCACTTCCACTTCACAATGTCACAAACAACTTTGATGACTTTTTAGTACCTTAATATCACATTTACTGATGCTTCATGGCACAGCACAGCAGCAGAACGGGGAGCACAAACCTCATTTGTGTGTTAATGCTGGAGGTGGTGTGTTTGTCATAAATCCTCATCCTTAACTGAGTGGTGTTCTTTAAATATTTATCAGAAGTGAATACGAATTACCCGAGTAATATTTGTGGCATAGAAGTTTGTCAGTTGCATCTTTCAATAAGAATTTTCCAAAGTTAATTTAACCTTTATGGTGAGGCATCAAGGTGTATGATCTGTAGGAAGTTCTGTCCATGAGTGCAAACAGCAAACACCAACTGTGCTGCCCACCCTTCTGCCTCCAGAGGAAATAGTCCCTGGGAAAACACTGCAGTACCTCTGTAACCCACCTCACTTCAGCCTCCAGCTGTGTTTGTCAGACATAGCTATTACAAAAATGGGGGGAACACAGTTTTATAGACAGGGGGCGTTATAAAAAATAGGATGTTTTGTGAAATCTGTCAGCTTTTGAAATATAGGACAGAAGCCCCTCTTTTTCTGTTTTTTAAGGGCACAGTGTGGTGTTTTAAGTGGTCTCCATATCCTCAAGTGTAGTGAGCCTGTGGTTAGACTGAGACAAAGGTGAGCTGAACTGAATGATCAATTCTGGGGGAAGAGAGACATCAAAGTTGTCTAATGCTCACTCTGACCTCTGCAAAATCAGCACTGGGAAGGGAGGGGCTTCTCCTGACAGCCAGAGTTGTTCCTTTTGATGAGCCCTTAAGAGCAATGTCAGATATCTCTGCTTTTCATCCTTGATCGCCAAGAGAACTTTAAAATCTGTTTCAGAATGAAATCCTGGGTAGCAGCCTCTGGAAACGTGCAAAGCTCACCCGAACTGCATGATAGGTAATATGATATCTCAGTGAAAAGTGTGGATCCTGATTGAGGGAAGGAGTGCACTGAATCAGAAAAGCACATCTGGCTCAGAGTGCACTGAGTTGTAGATCACAGTTTTATTATGAGTTTGCAGAAGATGGGGCAGTTCTATTCTTTACTCTTTTTTCCCCCCTCAAGATTGTATCATCGCAATCCATTCAAAAATTGCTAAGTAAGCTTAAGGAGAAATAAGGATCCTCTGTAAGTCACAGCAGGTTGTATTTTAGGCAATTCTCATTTTGCCATTTTCCCCTGAATTTGTCAAACAGTGAATTTTGAAACAACATAACCGAGTTGTTTATGCAGTTAAGGATTTATGGGAATGTGATTCTCATTCACAAGGGGAGCGTGTGTGCGTTTGAATTCCTTTTTACAATATGCCACCATGATCCCGAAGTAATTCAGAGATTGATTTGTAAAACATTCTGAATCAATTAAGGCTTTAATCAGCAAGTGGCAAACTTCAGAAGGCTCGTGGACTAATTTTACCATCTCCCATCAACATGAACCTAAGCTGGAAAAAGAAAACAATTAAGAGGATGTAATTATCTGTCCTGATTACTGAATTAGAAGAGTTTGTGTTTATTCCATCGCTATGCAAAGGGAGAAATCTGCTTTGAAAAACAATTTGAGGCAGCTACTAAATTGCCAAGGGGTTGGAGGGTGCAGTGTAGATATTTGCTAGGCCAGTTTTGGAAGAGGTTTGTAATCCACAGCTGTCAGACAAGTTCTGGCTGTGGAGCTTTGGAGGCTGTTGCCCAACAGCTGCGTGGTGCACCCTGCAAGTCCTTCTGCTGAGAGGATTTTTGCTCCCTATGCTTAAAATTAGTTTGGATTTTCAAGACAGTCTCATCCACAGTCATTTGTCTAAGCACATCTCATGGGGTCCTTATATCTGGTGATCAAAAAAAAAGAAATCTTTCTAGAAGGCAGGAATTGATGTTAAAGTTCCCATATGAGAAGAAACTTTGCAAAAAGCAGGGGGGTGGAAAAGCATCCCTGTGTGATCAGAGGGTCTCATTACCCTGTGGTTGTACCAGGCAGAGTTACTTCAAGTTATTGGTGTTTTTCTTGACATCAAATGAAATAAACTTATGGAAATACAGCAAACTATTACATAATTCTTTCCCAAACCAGACTTTGAGATTTGGTTGGATTTTTATTTTCGGCTTAGCAGAGAGATAAACACAGATTTGTGATAGACCTTTACTTGCCTTTTAATATTGCCCCAGATGTGATCAGAATCCACAAATTGCATAAAACCTCTCATAAACCCCCAGCTTACAACACTAGTGTCATTTCTCTTGGAATATTTAGCAGAATGCTAATCCTGACATATTTAGCTGCCATGCTGAAGGATTGTTGCTGCATTCTGTGCAAAGTTTAGAATAAATGCCCAGAACTCCAGTGAGTTATAGGTCAATTACAGTAATTGGAAGGAAAAGTAAACAAGAAACCTTAGTACTATCCAGCCGGAGCAATGCCTTTATTTTTTATTAATGAGCAGTAAGCAAGCCTGTCACCAATCACTGACTTTGAAAAATGTGCCATATAACTTACTCCTATAAATGGTATCATTTCTATGTAGTATATGTGTCTCTGGGTAGTACTGGGTTTATTAAATACTGTTGAACAGAATTTTCAGTTGAATGAGATTAAAACTGTCATGTTAAGAAAAATGAACTTTATTTAAGCAGCAAGAGATAAAGCTGCCTCATCAAAGAATCACAGAATGCTTTGGGTTACAAAGGACCTTAAAGATCATCCAGTTCCAGCCCCTGCCCCGGGCAGGGACACTTTCCATTCTCCTAGGCTGCTCCAAGCCCCAGCCAGTTTGGCCTTGGACATTTCCAGGGATCCAGGGGCAGCCACAGCTGCTCAGGGCACTCTGTGCCATGCCCCCCCCATCCTCACAGGGAAGAATTTCTTGGTGTATTTGAAGGACTGAGTGAGTTCCAGACTGTCACCTGGTTTGGATGCACAGTGCAGGTGTGCTTTGTTCTCAGACCACTCAGCAGCCTGGGTGTTGCCATGGGTTTTCCAAAAGTATCTGGGACAGTTATGAAGGTGTTGTGGATTTACCATGAGACGAGAGGTGGCTGTGTTGTGGCTGCACTAACATTCTTATTTTCGTGTCATCCCAAGTTCCTGTTAGGTGTTGCGTCTTTGGGATAAATACTTGAGAGGCATTCTTCCGTGAAAAAGGGAGTTCATGTTATTCTAGCATTTTTCCATGCAGGTTCTTAATATAAGAAATTCAGGATTGAGGAATCTTATTCCTAAAAAATGAGTTCTTAGGGAACTATCCATTGTGGGTTCCATTGAGTCGTTAACCTGGAGCTTTTACTGATCACAACTATCTTAAAAACATTCCAAAAGATCTTCTACCTCTTCATAACTATCATGTCTCATAGGATTCAGAAATTACTGATGGAAGGGATCTGTCTGAGGGTGGCTGTAGTGGTGTTTCGCATAGGCAGAGTTGTGGAAGGAGATGAAGAAATGTCCAGAGCACATAGTTGAAGGAAGGGAGTAAATTGCAGCAGACAATGAACTGGTGGGAAGGAGGGATCTTCTGCCAGAGCCAGCTTCCAGTCCTGTGTTAATGAACAGGCAGCATTTCAGAGAAATGTCATTGAAAGAGATGAAAGCTTCTTAGAGAAGCCAGCTTTGAAAGGCCACTTTAGTAATGGCTTGGGGAAAAGGACAGTCTGCAGTCAGTCTGCTCCTCTGGTAACCAAAGGGCAAATAAATGTTAAATCTGATTTCCCCCAGAGACAACGAGCAGATTATTGAGAATGGGGACTTTATTCAGAGCTGCTGCTTCTCCTGGAGAAATCCTATCAGCAGGATACGTTTTTGCTTACCACCACTTGCCAAGGTTTCTTTATTTACCAGCTGGGTCATGATGTATGTGAACAGACATCTTGTCTACAGGAAATCCAGATGGGCTCCCTTCTCTCTCCTTTCTTCTCCTACTGGATGCAAAAGGTCAGAAGTAAAACAGCAACAGGAATTCTTGCTGCCAGCACAAGATGCTCTTGACTATGCCTGCATCAGTACCAGAGACTTTAATTTCCTTTACACTGAACTGAGGTTAGACTTGCTGAAAGGTCATTCTCTGTGCAATAGGGTTTGCTCTGCCATTTGTTTTATTTATTGAAAACAGCCTCTTGCCCGAGAACAAGGTTGTTTTCCCTGCTATTGCCTCCCCTCTTCTTAAGTTTCTTTTGAAAGGTGTTTCATTACTTGCTAAGCTCCAAAGTGATTTTCCTGGTAGTGATAATATCAACTTGCAAAACCTTTGAGCTGGGTGTTTTTTTCTTAGAACTCCAGTGGTGCTTGTTGAATAAAGAGATGGTGACATTTGGAAGTGACCTTGTCTTTATTAACTCAGGCTTTGAGAGAACCCTGGAATTACCCTGATACCTTTCTGTCAACTCCCCTAGACTCTGGGGATCAACTGGAGACCAATGCTGTCATCATATAACTTTCCTTGGAAAGTCACATCCTTTCTTTAATCAACAAATATTAAAAACTAGATTTTAAATCTTTCATTTCCAGTTGGTTCAGATTTTTGGCTTCAAAAATGCACAGGTGACAAACTGTATTCTAAAATGGATCAAACTTCCTTACTTATAACTGTGAGAACTTCTGTAGAAATGGGTTGCTAAAATGCTGTCTCCTCTTGGCATTCATTTTCATACTTGGTCAGACAGTGAGCAGACATTATCTGTTTTATACCACCTTGGCTACCTGGGGACTCCATAATTGTTAAAAAACCCTCACTCTCCACCTGTGCATGGGAAGATGTTGAGGCCAGAGGTGTTTCTGAGAATGTTTGAGGTGAAGCATAGGAAAATGTCTCTGGCAGGTTCCCTTCCTCCTTCTTGTTTCCTCACCTCCAAAACATGATTTTTATTTATTTTGTTCTTTATTGGACTATAGCAGATATTTTTCAAGGTAAAATGCGTATGTTGGTTACGAATTAAAAGCAGAAATAAAAGCTATTCAACATGGGTTTTTGCAAAAATTGGGACCAACAGACTAGGAAAGCTTTAGGATTAAGAGTGAGTTGGTTTTTTGGATGATGGAGTTCTCTGGGCATGCATGGGAGGATTTTGTTAGATATTGGTCTTATTATGTAATTCACTAAATGTGTTTATAGCTCCAGATGGCTGGATTTAAAAATAAAATTAATAAATTATCTTCCAACACTTTTAGAGTCCCTCGTGTATAGCCAGGTATATCCAAAGCATTATATAGAGAAGAATTTATGGGCTGCTATGAAAGGAAATAGATTTATTTTAGAGATTCTCTTTGCTCAATAAAACACTGCAGAGGAGCCCACAAGACTTGTCAAATATTTTGGATGTTTTTGTAAAAAGGAGCTTATTTGGAACTGAATGATGTTCTTGGGTTTCTGCCTCCCAATATAAAAGTGAAGTAACCTGGAAATTGTATCTGGCAGGGGAAGTGTGGCCTTGTGTTAAAGCCATGTCTGGCGATGTGAGGGAGCCTTGTAATGAGGATCAGTTTGGCTCAGGGATTGCTTTGTTCAAAGTTAGAACCCATCCATGTTTGACATTTTTTATGTTGCAATAAATATTGGCTGCTGGGGAGAAGCCTGAACACTCTCCTCATGCCACCCAGTTTGAAAATATTTTAAATGGACTATAACAATGTCTCTGTATGCTCCAAAGGGAACAAAGACAGATTTCTCTCTCCCACTCCATTCCACAGAGTGGAACTTCCTCCCTTCCTCCTGAGGGCCAATATTCCTTAATTAAATGTAAAAAAAAAAGGCCTATTCTGCTCTTTCTTTTCAAATCAAACACCCATAAATGAGAGATTTGTCTGTGTAAGATGCAAGCACAAAACCCTGAACAGAACTGATAGTTCTGTTCAGCTGAATTTCTGAAAGGAGCCATCCTTTGTTCCCCCGTTGGGCACGGAGCTCTGACTCCTGTGATTCCCAGCCAGTCAGTTCCATCTCCTTTAATGTAGCTTTTCCTGTTGCTGTGCAATTATTCCCTTGTTTTTCTTGGCCCTTGCTGGGGTTTCAGGCTCTGGAAGCAGAGACAAAGGTGGGGAGGAGCGTGCAGGGTGTGTGTTGGGGCCGTGCTTTGTTCCAGAGCCTGGGGCAGCCCTCTGGGTGTCTCTAAAGCAGGAAGGGACCTCATGTCCCCTGTGTGACCTCTCAGTGCCACCCTGGCCCTGCTCACACCAATGGCCAGGCTCAGTCTGTGTGTCTGGCTTGCACCAGCTTTGTTTGTGCTTAATGCAGCATGTTCCATCCTCTTCCTCCCTTCCCCTGGCCTAAAACAAACACTGCCGGGCCCAAAGGGCTCCTCTTACTTTTAGGAAGTTACAGCCTGAGATAGAGCAGAGCGGTGATCTGATTAAAGTGATTAAAGCCATACACAGAATGCATAATTAACCTCTGCCCTCCTGGCTGTCACAGGGAGCTGATGCTGTCTCTCTCCATGGCAGCAGGCGTATGCTCCATGGCTATTTTATTTTAGGGGTTTTTTTTCCTGGAGAACTTTAATCGCTTGAGATAAAGAGCCAGGAGAGAGAGATCAAGGCTGTATTAATCCTCTCAATGGCTTTATAATTTCCCCACTATTCTGCTGCTGGTAATCAAGAAAAATAATGCTGCCTTAATCCTGGATGCCAAGGTCGGTCATCCCTGAGCTTTTTGATAGGAAGGATGTCATTATGGAAAGATTTTTTTAATGAACGTAATTTTCCTTGCCTACTTTGGGACTGGCAATATGGAGGTGATTTCTTATTCCTGGTGGAAGAATATTTCTTGGCTGGAGCAATAATCGGCCGATTTTGAGCATTGCCTAACAGCTGGCTGGGGCAGCAGGACTGACAAAAGCTGTTTGGGGAGGTGCTGGGGGACAGGGGGTGTCCCCAGCCAGCCAGGGCTTGGCCACAGCACCAGAGGCAGTTCCTGGGATCAGCAGGTGAGCAGGAGGGCAGGAGGATTGGAACAATTCATGGAGAGAACATATGCCTGTCCTCATTAGGTCTGGCCTTGCCAGGCAGAGGCACAAACTGGAGCTTGGATTGTGTTTTCTGGTGTGACTTCAACCTGCCACAGTTTTAGTTCTAGAAAAAAACCGTCAAACTTCAAAAGTTTTCTGTTTCTGTACAGAAGTGAAGTTTTTTAGCTGTTTCCTGAAGGCTGATGTTCAGAACACCTCACAAAGCTGCTGCTGTAAATAATGCTGCTCCCCATCACATTTAACTTAATTCTGCAAAGCTTCCCAGATTAGAGATAGTGAAAGATATGCCTGTCACTGATACCAAAAGCTAAAACAGCTAAAAAAGCAGAGCTGGCACACGTACAAAAGCTGATGTTAATGGTGGGCTCATCCCATGAGGAAATGGATCAGCCACGTTTGTGTTGGGAGAAAAAATGTGAGGGAATTTTCAGGTTTGTCCCCATAGCCAAGGTTTGGGTTAATCCTGGGAGATTATTCTGTGTTCTTGCTTCTCACATTCATGCTTGATAAAATCTGAGGGGATGGAATGTGCAGAGGATATTAACACTTCTGCCTTGTGCAGAACAAACCCTTTCTTCTGGAAGCCTCTGTGAAGAATTGCTAATTTTTGACTCAGATTTTTGCTGTGTTGCAATCCAATGCATCCAAACCACGAAGCCTCCTATTTATGTAAAGTCATGGGGAGTTCAAAAATAACCAAAAAAAAGAAAACACCATTGGATACTCCATTTCATAGAGATTCAGAATGCCTGTCTCCCTCGTTGCTGATTTCTTACAGAAAAATATTAAATGCAACTTAAATGCGAATACACACTAAGGAAGATCAGAATAAAATCCATCTTCTCATTTTCACTTAGAAATTCAAAGAACTCAATGGAAAAGGCTTTACTGCACAGCTTTGTAAAGTTTAGTGCTGTGGTACAGGAGTTGTATTTTTCATTGCTGTTGCCATGATATTGCAAATATTATGCATTATTTTTGCCATTGATATTAAAAGTACTGCATAATTACCCCTATCATATGGGGATAAACAAAAAAACATTATCCAGGAGTCTGTTTGAGATTTAACCATTGGGCTACGATGAGGTGCTGTCAGGCAACTTGGATTTTCTGGCAAAAATATACATTGTTTTATCTCCCTGCTGAAAGTTTTTGGATTGTTTCACAGCAGTCATTTTATCCAGAGGCAAGATGAATTATATGTTCTACAACATCATTTTTTTTAGTCTCAGGGAGATGTTGTTTTACAGCATCACAGCCAGAAAAAAAAAAAAAAAGAATCCCTAATGGTTTTTTGAGTGATATTTTGATGTGACCAAAACAAATGATAGTTATTCTGCACAATGCATTTTGAATGCAATGTTTTTGGGAGTAGATAGTATTTTAAATGAACCCAATTATAAAAGTAGCTGAAATATTTATAGTGCCTGACTATGGCTGGAACACAGCCCTCTTGTATTTTTAAATAATGCACTTCTCATTGTCCCTGTCCTTCCATATGGAAACTCAGTACTGGCAATCATTATTCTCTTCTCCACAAACGCATGTTCCTTTAAATTTGTTTTGGAAAATGAAATGGATGTTAGCAGTACTTAAGATCTTATACAGGGCATGGAATTCAAGCCCCAAAGAGTCTGTTGGCTTTGATTTGCAGATTTTGTTGTAGAAGCACCTTAAATTACAAAAAAGTACAAATACACAAGTCCCGAACTCTGAAATTATTTCCATTGAGATGTGGACGTTGCACTGAACAGAAATGACGGCTGCTTAGCCTGGTGTCACAATTCTGATAACGACAAAAAGGAGCATAATTAATGTTTCATAGCGGGGGAAGAGGAGCTTTTTACCTAAATTTCTCTGCTTAGTGGTTTTCACTTTCTTCCCCATTGAGAAGCAGATATGACTGAAAATTCAGCTCCTGCTTTGGAGCCCTCCCTGCTGGAGGAGTGTTGCTTTAGGCCATAAATACAGGTCGCTTGTTAATTCCTCAGAAGTGCCGGGGGCCGAGGCCATCACTGCTCATCAAATTGATTTGGTTTGTTATTAAACAAAACAAAGCATGTTCCTGTTTTCCCATGGAGTTCTCCTTGCTTCTCAGAGGTGTGAAGAAGCTGCCTGGGCTTTCTGCAGTCATTAACAGACTCAGGCAACCAGGGAGGCTTCCTCCTGCCATTCCCAGGCTGGAATTTGGTTTATAATGAAGAAATAATGTTCTTGCAAGGGAACACTGTGGTAAAGTAATGGGCTCTGCCTGGATAATTCTGAGGAAAAGAGATATTTCTGAAATACCAAAAATACTGGGTATTAATCTGCGTGACTAATGCAGCACTCTGCTTTTGGCCTGCTAATTTCTGATGCAAACTGATTAGTAATTAAGTCAGTCATTAGTGTCTTGCCAGAATTAGGCTGGTTAAAAAGAGCCATGTTTATGCTTTACTTCCATCAGGTGGAAGATGAGTAAACAGGAAAAACAAAGTTTTTTCTCCAGTGCTTTATTAGGGGATATATTCCTCTATCCAGTCCAGATTTTAAGTGTTTGCAGCTGCTCTCTTTAATTTCCAGTAGTGAATAACACAGGTCACACATCAACAACCTGGTGATCTGAGAGGAATAATTAGTCATAGAATCACAGGGTGGATGAGGCTGGAAGGCTCCTGTGGAGCCCACCCCTTGCTAAAGCAGGTCACTTCCAGCAGGCTGGGAGGGCTCTGTTCAGGTGGGGTTTGAGCATCTCTGAGGGTGGAGAGCCCACAGCCCTCTCCAGTGTCTGACTACCCTGGCAGTCAAGGAATAAATGAAAACTCCTTGTGCCTAAACAGAATTCTTTGCATTTCATCTCATGCCTGTTGCCTGTCTCTCTGTCACGGGTGCTGCTGGGATGATAATATCAGTTTACAGTTGTTTTCTCTGCAGTTTGTTATGGAGACAGTGGTGAGGCTCCTGTTGGTGCTGGAGTTCTTTTCCCACCAAAGCATCTCCTGTACCCGGATGCTGCTGGCAGCACTCAGCACAAAAAGCAAGAAAAAAAGAACCATAATGAGCCGTGCCCTGCAGAGCAGTTATGTGGGATAATTGCACTAATAGACACTGGGTTTTACAAAGGCTTTTGCAGATGGAAATATAGGGCACATTAGTGAATAAATCAATGGCAATACTTTAATAGACTGTGGCTCTGATCTTCCCTCAGTGAAACTACTTGATAATGACATTTTGTTCCCTATATCATTTCAAAACAACAGCAGTTTCATCACAATTGTAATGACTTTGATAAACCGTCTCATAAATGGCAGGTTTGAAGTTGGGCTGTTGAAAGAATTTGGGGATTTCAGCATTTCCATTAATACCCAATATCCCAGCAGCAGCAGGAGATTTGGATGTTTGCCATGTGGGATCCTGAGCAGCACAAAGCAGGTGTTCCAAAGCCTTGGAAACTGCAACAGCAATAATGCAAAGGGCTCATACATTTATATCTTTGTGTATCCACTCTGATATAATTTGAGTTCAATTTACCTGTCAGTGTGTGAGTAAGTAAAACTGGGATAGATCTGAAAGATGAAGCAATTAAAGTCCCAATATTTTCTTTGAATTTAAATAGCACTTATCATCCAAGGATCCCAAAGCAATTTCCTATTATTAATAATAAGGCCTGATTCATATCTAATGCTTTTCATCAGTATTCCTCAAAAGTCTTTACCAAGATGCAGGTTATTAATTCCAATATCAAAATGAGAAAACTGATGCACAGAAAGATAAAAGTGATTAGCCTAAAATCACTTAGCTAGAATCAGGGGCAGAAACAAGGTTAGAAATCACATTTTGTAATTCTCGGTCCCATGATCTTCTCACTTAACAAAATTGACTCCTACATGCAACACAAGGATAATTATTTTATGGAATTTATAAGAGCTACGTCAAATAATTTCTATTAAAATACCTTAGTATCTGTCTTTTTTAGGAGACAGTGGTGTAATAAAGTAAGGCAGAAGCACTTTACAGATCAAAATTGATCTGCATTGCTCTGTTGAAGGATGATTATCAGCAGTGATTGATTTGGGTGGTAAACTTGAAGCCCAGGTGTGCTGATCCTGGAATATCAGTGCAATTTGCACATATCATGTATTATCTTGATTTTTTTTGTGTTCTCTTAATGAACAACATTCAGAATTTTAGAAAGAACAGTCCCTTTCCCTCTGATCCAGAAATCCCTGGTATGTGACACGATGCACTAGGCTTTCTTATAGAAACAGAGGGTCAGATTGTTTAAAAATAAATACATAAATCAGGAGAAAAATGAATGGTGTTCAGATTTCATTGCAGACCTTATTATGGATATTCCTTAATACCTTATACCTTATTATGGACATTCAGTTGAACTGTGAACACCATATCTGGTGCTGTCCGTGAGGTCTCTGATGTTACAGAGAGAGAAGAAGAGACGATCTTGCTTTATTTCCCCTCCCAGAATGCAGTAAAGTACATACAGACCTCTGTTCCTTAGTTTTGAAGCTCAGCACAGCTATTTTTGATGACACAGAATCATACTTTTTCTTAGTATTTTTCTGGTAATGAGAAGTCATAGTGGAATATCTGTATTTTCAGGGAGTATTTGAATCAGCTAATATTTTGCAGTGTATTTTTCTTGTTTTTTCCGTTGTTGGACTGCACTGACTGGTACCAACCAATTATGGGAGAAATAGATATTCCTAAGTTCATCACAGTGCTATTTACTTGCAAGGGGCAGCCAGCACTCAATGAAGCTTTTTGGAAGGCTCTAAACACTGCACTGGAAATTATAGGGCAGAGAGCAGAAACTGGAAGAATACAATGCTGGAAATTACCTAATGAGTAAAGAAAAACATCAGTGACCTGAGTCTTTATGGGTGCAATTCCCATCAATGCTAATGGGAATTGTTGATATAAAACCCATCTCTGCTTTCCACCCTCCCTCTTTTCCCTAAACACATCACCCAAAGCTGAAATTGCAAAATAGGAAGAAATTATTGGGGAAGAACATTTTGTGTGTGGTGTCAAAGTGTTCACATATTGATTTGCGAGCCATTTTTTAATTGTTTTTTGTGAAATGTTGAGAAGGTAATGATTACTGTCCAAGCCCCAGATTTTGCAGCTAGATGGCCTATCTTAATATGCCAGGATAATGAAATTACAATATATTATATGGCAGTGGTGTTGACATTAAATCTTTTGGGCAAGAGGTGGCTGTATTTTCTGTGTTCGCCCAGCTCCTGTGGCCTGACTGCAAGCAGAGATTCACTTCTGGAGCTTTCAGCTTAAATCTTGGCCAAACCTCATATTCCAGCATAATTCCTTTTCTCTTCTGCTTCTTCTGTGGGCCCCACTGATCCCCACAATGTGATGATTCTCTGCTGTAGCTCTTTGCTAGGGAAAGGGGGAAGTTGTGCTGCTTGCTCCTCTTCCTTGGTGCTGGGCCTGGCACAGCATGTCCCAGGAGGTTGTGATGCCTTGGTCACCTTGGCTCCCCACTGTTACTGAGAATCCCTCCCATTTAGGAAGATGATGATCTCAGAGTGCTAATTATCATCAGTGCAAGCTTTGAAGTCTCTCACAAACAGGACAGTGAGAAGAGCTGCCTTGGATAGGGAGGTGATGCTCTGGATGAAAATGTGTGATCACCCCCTGTGGTGAATGAGCTTTGGGAGATGATGCTTCTGAACATCTTCATACACAGCCTGTACACCAGGAAAACTCGAGAATGGAAAGAATAAAAGGTGAGAAAGCATCACTGAAAACTGGGCTAGAAACTGCCTGCAGGGTTTGGCTGATGCAAGGAGGACACCAAGGAACTGCTTCTCCTCTTCTTTGTACCTGTTTAACTTTATTATCCTTGTTGAACTTACTTTGTCATTTAGTAGAAAATGGTTTTTATTTGAGTGTTGTTTGGGGTGTGGCAATTGCAAGGAGAGGTGAAGCTGTGTGCATCTCTTCTCTAGTGCTGTGGACCAGAATGAGCACCAGGATGTGATTCTGTCGGGGGACCCTGGATATCTCTAGCTCCCCATTTCTTTTTTGTCATTACCACCAGGCAGATCTGCTGAAGCATCCTGGGCTGACTGAAATTTCTATGAAAATTTCACCCCATTCCTTGTAAAGCTAATTGCCTTGGAGTAATTTGATACAAATTAAATTAAAGGCTTGAGAAACAGGGTAGCTGGAGGATAGCTTTTGCTTTCTTGCTTCTGAGGTATTTCTATTTCACAAATGTGCTTAAGAAACAAGATCCAGTGTGTCAGTGTTATTTGTTTACCCGGAGTGAAGTCATCCCTGTTAGAAGCTCTGACAGCCTTTGCTCCTTCCCAGGTGTTCCCCTGCTCCCTCACCTACCCATCACTGTGTGAGAGTTTGCTCCTAATTGACACACTAACTTGTAACCTGGACAGCTTTCATTTGGTGGGGCTTTGGTTAGCATTTTGAGACTCCAGCAGCTTGTTTCAGCAGCTCTTGCACTTCTCCCTGCAGAGCATAACAAATGCATGGCTATTAACTGGGGTGGTTCTGAGCAGGAAGATCTGGTGTGTGTGTTTGGGCACTGGGGAGAAGCAGGATGCTTGGGGATTCTCAAATCACAGCAACAGCAAATGCTCACAGGCTGCTGTGACAGGCTCTGCAGATGACAAGAACACCAGTTCCAATGAAACCTTGCCACCATCATTTGTGGAAATCCTGATTACAAATTTCTTACACGAAGCCCTTGCTGTGAACATTCATAGATTAAACCAGACAGCTCCTTTTCGAGTTTTACTTCATCTTTGCTGTGTTTGCTCCTGGGGCCATCTACAGCACATTTTCTGAGATTTAGAGAAAGAGTGAAAAATTACAGTGCATGTAGTGCCATAGGAACATTCTTCAAGATACTGATTTTTATGAAAAAGGGGAGAGGATGGATTGAATGCCAGTCTAGTTATAATTGCAACCACAATATTTTTCAAACTAGGGGTATTGATTGTGTCCTTGAACCAGCAGTGATTGTTTTTATGAAGCTTTATGTTAACCATTAAAACTATTTTAATATTTCTTGGTCTAATTAGATTTTTCTATAGATGGCAATTAAGCAAAAGGGTTGCAGTCAGTTATATTGATGTTAGATCAAAGTCTTGCAGCAGTGCTGAAGTTAAATGCTGTCAGCAGTGCTAATCTCAAAATTGTGTGCATTATTTATTGTGAGGTTTGTGTATCACTTGCAATCCAGAATTGCCCTAATCATGATTATAAGTAGAAAAGTTTTCACTTTCTCTTCAGTACAGGTACTGTGGTAATGACATTTTTGCAAAAAAATTGAGCAGTAGTTTAAGGGCTGAAATGAGGAAGGATTGTGTATCTCACTGAACTTTCTTGTGATTTTTTAACTGGCTTTTAACTCATTAACATTAATCTTAGAGCAAGAAATGTTGTGGGAAATGCAATTAAAATTATATCATGCTGTGCCATTTTCTGTTCGGTCTTGGATTATTCTTCCTTGGATCCCCAGTATCATCCAGAGTGTGGATTCAGTCCTCATTCTCAAAGGAATCTGAATCTCTCAGTGCACCTATGCTGTCGTTCTGTTGGATTTTCTAGGGGTCATTTGGATGGACACTGATAAAACTTGCTAAATCCATTGCCATTAGGATGAAAAGGTTTTATTTAAATTAAGGGTTTCTCAAAGATGTTCTATGCTATCATCCAGATCTTGTGAAATAACTTCACAACATTTTAAGGAGTTGAACTAGGCTTCTTTTTTATATTTTTGACTGATACTAGAAAGTATATACTGAGGTATTCTGTAAACAAGTTAATTTTTTTTTTTCCTTTAAATAAAAATAAAGTAAGATCATGTTTAGAATATTTGTAGAAGTGTTAATTTGGGAAGCAATGTGAAGTGTTTACGACTGCCAGGCAACCCCCAGCATCAGCAGGTTGGAATGGGGATGTGAGATGCTCAGGAGAGTGAGAAGCAGATTCTCTTTCCTCCCAGGGTACATCAGTTCCAAGTTGTGGCTTCTGCTTGGTGCTGAGGACAGAAATGTGTGAGACTCTTCTGAGCCCCTCAGGGAGAAAATCTCATTCAGTCAGTATTTTTGCAGTTGTGAGATGATCAGGTGACGCACTGGGCCCTACAACAGTGGGGGAAGGCTTTTGTTTGATTTCCATGAAATAAAAAGTGTGAAATTTCATGGCAAAATCAGGCTGTGCAATCTGTATCTTAATAATGGTAGTGAAGCATTAAGGAACCATTGTTTAAGCAAGGCCTCGCTTTTTTTGGCATTGACACCAACCTTTTCAAATTAACTTTTACTTAAAGAGTGTATATGCTTAAAAAAACATTGCTGGTTATGTTTCTTACTCACAACATCTCTAACCAGCACAAGGGCTGGGCTGCCTCACTGGGTGTTTGTCCATTATATTGAGCTGAGCCCCTTCTCATGCTTGATAACCAAAATGCTGCTTCTTCTTATGTTCTGAGATGTAATTTTAGTTTTTCTTCTTTACTTGTTTAGAGCATAGAAGCTGAGCCTGTTCTTTAGTTATAAATACCTCTCAGAGGCACATCCCAAACTGTGTTGTAGGTACATGAGCCAGGAGGTAAAATTTCTTTGAAAGCAAAGGAAGAGAGGAGACTGTAAAAAATGAATATTTTGGACAGCTGAAGAGCTGCCCAGGAATGTTGTTAATTTTCCCTGAAGGTAGCCCTGGAAGGAGTGTTTGTTTCTGTGCTGCAGGAGCTTTGCCGTGCTTGGCTCTGAGCTGTGCTGCATCAGCAGCTTTCTGGGGAGAGTGCAGCACTTTGTGTCTGTGTTCAGCAAACAATCTGCAGAATTGCAGGATTAGTTTTTCTCCCATTTTAAGAGACAAAACAAGAATAGGCTATCCCACTGTATTAGTACTAACAAAAGCATTTCATAGCCACCTCTTACAAACAACTTGTTTCTCGAGCAGACTTACAGACACCCAGATTGTTCTCTGCCCACAGAGGTGTCTGTCTGCTGGTGAACTTGAATGTTTTAAAGCCAGTCAGCATTGTTAAAATACCAGGCTGTAGGAAGGGAAACTCTTGATATCCAAAATTTTTGATGGCATTAATTTCTCTGTTGTAAAATGGTGTTCCAGTAAGATTTCCTGTCAGCCCAGCCATGTTTCATCTCCAGTGCTCTGTTTGCTCCTTGTTTTTGTGTGCATTTCACACATTAGATCCTGTGTTTCAGCCCTTTCCAGAACTTGCTTTTTGTGCCTTTTTGGAAGTTTCCAAGGCCAGGCTGGACAGGGCTTGGAGCTACCCAGGATAGGGGAAGGTGTCCCTGCCCATGACATGGGATAGAACTGGATGAGCTTTAATGTCCCTTCCAACCCAAACCATGCTGGGATTCTGAGTCTATGATTCTTCTCCAAACATTTTGTGCAGCTTTTGTTTTTCTTAATACTCAACTGCAGGAAAAAATACAGAGGAATTTTGAGAACTTCTTGCTATTTTAAGTACACAACTTATCAAAGGTTAATTTTATATAAAAGCTGATAACACAGAGGCTTCCTTTATCTGATCTTTTGCTTATTGCTATTGGTCCTTCACACCAGTTCAAGTTACAGAAGGACTGGTAATGTCCTGGATGCTTTAGCACATATCCTCCTTGGAGGATCTCGACCCCTTCTGCTTCCTTGCCATCATCCTTGCTTGATTTCCTATCAATACATTCACCCTTTCAAAGAACACCCACCTATTCCTATTTCTTGGGGTATCTTTTTTTGCTTTTCCTCTAAATCTCTTTGATATATATCAACTGCTTGTCATCCACTTTTGAAAAATCAGATTTATCTTCCCACAGCAGTCCCTGCAGATCCCACCACACCTCTTCCTCTCATTCTTTGCTGACTCCCCAGAGAACGTAAACATGCTGCTTATCCCACAGGATGGCATTGGCCAGAAGTTACTTACTGTCATCTTCGGAGATCCCTCATATTTCTGTTGTGCCTGTTATTTACAAATTCATCTTACTTTTAATAGCCTTGTGATGATAGAACCTTCCCAATAAATCCAAAACTCTTGTCAAAGCTCCTAACTCATATTTCCATTACTAAAATGCCTTCTCTTCTCAGGTATTGCTTTGACCTTTACCCTCCTGTTTTGTGTCCTGCTGTTTTTCTCCCTCTTCTTGATTTTTGAGGAGATTTATGACCTTTCCCATCATGCAAGGAGAGATGAGCTTCTGGCTCTCCTCAGCCATTTCCCACCCCTTACCTGCTTGTCTGTTTCTAGAGTCTCACCTGTGCTAATTCCTCTGCTACTCCTGATTTATATTCCAGGAAAAAAAAAATGAATCCTGTGAATTTGTCTCATTAGTGCTACAAAACGCCTTCTGGAAGTGTCTCTGTGCTGGGATGCCTACAAGAAAGTTTGAGCGTGATCCAGCAAGTTAATATGCTGTCAAATAGAGCTGAATAATTTCCTTCTGCTTTCTGGTTTGGCTGCATCATCCTAGGGAGGGGGAACTTCTGGTTTAGAAGTTGCACTGCAAGATCTGTGAGGCAGTGACTGCTTGATTTGTGTGATGAACTGCTCCTCTGTGGAGCCCTGGTTTGTGTCCTTGAGGCTCCATCCCAGGCTGAGTCTATTCTGTGCTTTCAGCTGGAATTGCCCTGATTTGGGGAGCACAGCTGAGATATTCTCACCTAGGTGCAGCTTTCTATCAAATCTGTGAACCATTTAATTGCTCATTCTCTGCAAATCCCACCAATGCAAATTCCTTGTTATTTTGGGCTTCTGATTTACATGAAGCCTCAATTTTCTTTGCATGCCCAAATTCCTAAATCCTTTCTTTCCCTTTTTAATCTTGTGTCCAGGCAAATCTGGGTGTGCTACTCAGTGCTTCAAGTTCTGTTCTTCCATACATGCATCTGGTTCTTATTATTGTGTAGCTTCTGCAGACGCAATTTTTTTAGAAGATTTATTTCATTTACTTTCTAAAATATTTTCTGATGTTTTCTCTGATGGAAAATTGTGTAAAAAATATGACTTGAATAGATTGTATACAGAAGTAAAGAGAAAATATGAGACTGTGACAGACTGCAAACAGAACTTTGCCAATTTAACTGAAATTTTACAGTTCTGTAACTCAAGAAATGCTTTGGATCTCAAAACTGAAAGGTTTTGAATGGCTTCATAACAGCATCTAATTGCTCCAGCTATTTATAAAAAAGAGAAGTTGTAAAACATCGGAGTTCAAAAGTGAGTTATTGCACATGCCCAACAATCTTTTTCAACAATAATTTCATAATGATTTTTAGCTTGAGGACTTTGTGCTGTGCATTTGTAGCAGCCAAATTGACACAATGGAGTGTAATAGCTCCAGAGCAACCATTACAGTCTGTTGGGTAATTAAAAGCTAAATGGAACGTTGAGAAATGATCCGTACAATGGGATTGGCTAATTTCTTCACTTTTGTAAATTTAAGTCACTCAAGATGATGTTATCCTTCTTTTGAAGTGGGTTTATATTATTTAAATCATCACAAAACCCAGTTCAACCTCAGTATGGTATTAAGGAAGACATCAAACTTTCATGGTGTAGTGAATTTCATGTACATCGTCTCCCTCCCTTGAAATACTTTCACACTTGTGTTGTCCACTGTCTTGGAGAAGATATTTTATCTGGAAATTCCTAAGAAATATAACTTATTTATCAGGGGCACAGCAGCAATAAGGAGCTTCCCTTTGGTGTGATATCTCTGCAGACAGAGCACAGGCAGCCAGGAGCATTCCTCAGTTTTTCCAGAGTGTGGCTTGGGCTGGGAATGGGAGAGGTGGATGTGACCCCCCTCATTGCACTCTGTTTGTGGTGCTCCATCCAGCTGCAAACAGCTGGAGCACTAGATGGGAGGACAAGGAGACGCTCCAAGGGCTGGAGCCCCTCTGCTCTGGAGACAGGATGAGAGAGCTGGGGGTGCTCAGCCTGGAGAGGAGAAGGCTCCAGAGAGACCTCAGAGCCCCTCCCATGCCTAAAGGGGCTCCAAGAGAGCTGGAGAGGGACTTGGGACAGGGTCTGGAGGGACAGGACACAGGGAATGGCTGCAAACTGACAGAGAGCAGGGCTAGATTAGACATTGGAGTTCCTTATTTTTAATTGGTTTTGAGATATCATTAAGCTTATATTTAACTTAAATCTCCTTCCAACTCCTACATTTTTCTTCTCCACAACTTTACTTCTCCTAACTAAGCAGTTCTTGCTGGCTGTTGTCAGTTCATTTTGTGGACCTGTCTGTCTCAACTCTACCCGCTGAAGGGCCACGTCGAGTCTCTTTTATTGATTCTGGGGTCCCCTGAGACATGCTCACCCTGGTAATTCAGCAGCAAACATCCTGCACTTCCATCAGAGTTTGCCCAGAACAAGCTGTTTCTGTTTTATTAAGCTTTATTAAGCTGCATGGTTTTGCTGATCCACAGCCTGGACACTTCAAACAGGCGTCATGGTGATGCTGCCCGAACTGGACTTGACAGGTATTTTTCAACCTGTCTGGTGTTAGCTTGATTTTTAGGATCATTCCAGACAGCTGTTGTAGCAAAAATTATGCTGCAACACAGGCCACTGGTTAGAGAATCCATATTTCAGGATGTAACAATGTTAGGTGTGCATTCAAACTTGTTAAAACTCTTCTTGACTGTAACTACATTAAAAAATGGTTTCAGCCCCAGTTACAAACCCCAGAGGGAGCGGGGCTTTGCTGCCTCACTCCTTCAGGGTAGCACACACTACCTGCTCCCTGAGTTCTTGCTAGCCTCCAGAATAAATGGTGAATTAATCTTGTGTGACTGAGAGAAACTTATGGTACATGAAATTTAGAATGCTGTCCAGACCCTTTCAGAGAGGCTTCCATCTCTTTCAGACCTCGGGCTTTAGAAAATTGAACCAAAGGAATATATGTTGTAGCCCTGACAGAACTCCTGTTGTTAACTATTTCTCATCCTTTAATTTCTCCGAGTCAGTAGCCTGGTGTGGATGCAGGCCAGGCTTTTGTGGGGAAAGCTGCTCTGAGGCACCTGTGCCACTGAGACAGTCACCTTCATCAGCCTGGCCCTGACCTTGCTCACACTCTTGTCTGAGACTTCTGCTCCAGCAAGGGCTGAATCCCTCCATCTGCATTATCCTCTCTTCCCTAAGAGCAGCCCTTGAGGAGCCCTTCTCCTCAGGCAGGGAAGGGCATTCTCACCAACACACAACCTGCTTGTCTGCTTCTTCACTCACAGTAATTGCTAAAGTTGTAATTTTAAATCTGACTGGTGGTATCAGAAGGCCAACTGCATGGTGTTATGTGGGTCAGGACCTGCAAATCCCAGCATCTTAATTTGACCTTTGGCAATTGACTCTGTGCTGTTTTATTCCCCATTTTTTCTCCTTAATTACAACTGCAGCTGTGTCTGGCTGCTATTACAAGAACTGAATTAGAAAAATGGAAGAAGTTATTCCATGGTGCTTTGGCTCTCGAAGTAGCTGTTTAACCCTGTGATTTTGTTAGAGCCATGCATGAAATCTATGCCTCTGATGTCTCTTCTGTCATATGTACTTCTAATGCTGAGAAAGAACACTCTCAAAATGATGATAAAGGGAAAGCTTCAGAACTGTGATAATTCTGACACATCATTACTATGATTGACACGATAAATAAGTCAGGTCATAAGGAATAATGCAGTTCTAAATCCCCAACCACATAAGCTTGCTGAGAGGGAAAAAAGGGTCTATTAAATTTTCTGTATAGAGATTGCAGTCAGTGGTGCATAAACAATACATTCTATAGCAACCTGTTCATTGCTCAAGTTGTTATTGGCAGGCACTGTGGCATTTCTACAGTCATTAAAAGAAGCTATCACTATTAATCTCCAGTCTCAAGGCAGACAGGTTTAACCTGAAGCTGATCATCAAATAATGGTAACAGATATTTGTGCTTTGGTGAACGTTTCCTTTCATCTTTGGATGCCTTTTCTGTAATATAATGGGAAGGGTTGAGGATTGTAACCTTCATTATAGAAGTTAGTAAGTTAATAAAGTGTCTTTTAAACAGGTTTTTCCCCCCAAGCCAAGGGTATTTGTGAAGGGAGGAGATTTTTACAAAACCTAAGCAGCTCATTCTGTGCATCCTCAGCATTTGGGGTATTTCTTACTCTGTTTTTCAATTAAGAGTCCTTCGTTTCATAAAAAACCTCATCCTTGAGCTGTCCAATGTTCCTCCATTAGAAAGAAAAGCTTTTTTTATTGGTGAGTTGAGTCCTTAAAATGATGTCAAAGAATGATGTACCAACTAGTGATGTATTTATGTTCCCCTTTTCCTCCTAGTGGCCCGAGGAACTCAGCCCACCCTGCAGGTACAGGAGCACTTGGGAAAGGCATGAATTCATCAAGTTCTTTCCTTAGAAAGTGGCCCTTGAAAGAACTGAAATAATCAAAATATTTTGACTTGCGTTCTCTTTTGCTTCTCCTTACTCAAGGAAAATTGTGTTTTCCTCTGGGAAAAATACAGGAATCTGTCACCACAGACAAATGGGAAATTGGGATTCATAAAGGTTAAAGGAAAAAAATTGAATTTATTTTTCATTCTTCCTAAAGAGAAAGTTATATCCCTTCTCAAATATCCCTTAACATCCTCACAGAAATAGAATGATATCTGTCATTTAGGCTCTGTGAGTACTCTTGTCCAGTTCCAACTTTTGGTTGTGGTAATCAAGTGATCAGGGTAAAACAAACTCATCCCAAGTTATGCCTTCAGAAACCATTTTTATATGCAAATACAAAAATTGAATTCCTGCCCTGGAGATTTCCCTGGTATAAATGATCTTCAGAGCATCCAGTGTCACCAAGACATGGAGTCCCCCAGAGGTGGGGACAGCCCTGCCCTCTTGTGCCCCATGTCCTCATCCACTCCAAAGATGAGCAAAGCAGCAGCAGCTCTTCCCAGCCTCTCACTGAACTCCTTTGCTCTGTGGTCTGACATCAGTCACAATGATGGACATAGGCTGGAAAATCAGTTTAAATTAACAACTCAGGTCCCCCCAAAAGGGCCACGCTGTCTGAAGGAGGAGTGTGACAGGGCAGGGCCACCTGGGGGTGTGAGCACAGCCCAGCCCCCCTTGGCAGGGAACAGAGTCTGGGGTTCAGCTGCAGCTGCTCTGCAGTGGGTGAAGGGCTGGGGTGAGATTTCTCAAAGCTCATTCTCGCAGAACTGTTTGGGTTGGGACCTTAAAGATCACCCAGTTCCAGTCCCTGCCATGACAGGGACACGTTCCACTGTCCCAGGCTGCTCCAAGCCCTGTCCAATGTGACCTTGGACACTTCCAGGGATGGGACAACCACAGCTGCTCTGGGCAGCCTGTGCCAGGGCCTCCCCACCCTCACAGGGAAGGTTTTCTTTTTCATTTATAATCTAAATCCACTCTCCTGCAGCTTAAAGAGCAGGCAGGAGTTGATTTAGGGTGTATGACACTGACCATGTTTGCATCCAGAGGAGATTGGGAAGGCAGAGAGATGCTGTTGGTTTGAATTTTGGAGGGACTCAGCTCAAGGGGTTGAGAGGAGCATCCCCCTGCCCAGGCTCCTTTCCTGCCTGGTTCCCAGGGAAGGGGGAAGAGTCCTCACTGACACCTCACACCTGAACCCATCCTCTGCAATGCTTCAGATGGGTTTTCATCTTGGCTTTTTAAACTTTTATTTTTGTTGGATATGTGTATTTGATCTCTGAGAAAGGCTAGAAGAAAGATCTGGCAGAACATGGCTGTGGAGCTGGAGGGACAGGAAAGCAGGATTCTAACACTGGGTTGGAACCTGCTCTCTGAATGGCCTTAGCACATGTTTTGATCTGGGGTTTAGGCACCATTTCTAACACTTTGTAACAGCTCAAGCTCAGTTAAATTGCTGTGGTGACGTGTGCCAGGGTCTGTGGGCAGCCTGAGACGATGACTCTGAGAAATGCAAATTGCCTGGCTTGCTCTTGCCTGTGGTACAACCTGGGAGAATGCTCTGCTTTTCCCCCTCTCTCTCTGCTGTTGACAAAGATACTGTAAAGGACTGTCCAGCAGCAGAATTAAATTTAGATTGCCACATCTCATTAAGGAATTTTCTAGCTGAGAACTGGCCTGAAAAGGGACTGTGGGAAGGGGGACACCTTCAGAGCCAGCAAGATCCCCAAGGATTTGTATCTTCTTCAGCTGAAAACTGGAAAGAAAAAAATCTTCCCATCTTGTATTTGAGTGTAACCTAATATGTTAAAAGGTTGTAATAAACAGGTCAGATGCACCTGGTGCAGCCTCATTTCAGTAATGTTTGTCCTCACCTCATTTTCACCACACATAAAATGGAGATAATGGTTCCTCCATCTTCTCTAGAGGTCTGTGGTGTGCTGGAAGAAGCAGTTATTATTTTTCAAGAGCACTTTCTACTCCTTCTGCTTTCCAGTGGTAATAATTTCTACTTTTTAATGGTAGGAGTAAAGGATTTGTAAAGGAAATAAATCAGCTTTTTAAAATTTTCCACTTTCCCTCTTTGCTGGGTTTTACATTCCATGCATTTGTATGCACAGAGAGGAACCAAAAACAACAGAAAATTGTTAGCAGTTAAAAACATTTGTTTAAAAGCATTTTTTGTGACTCTGATTCTCCTATATCCAAAAAGAAACAGGTTCATTTGCAACATGCTATTTTTTCTTGTCCTTTACGTTGGCTATTGCTATTAATTATTATGAGTGGTACTTGTGATTCACTATAAAATACACAATTTTATGTCCACTCTGCCTGTGCTGAGGGAAGGTTCAACCATTTACCATGTTCAAAGTGAGTAGATGACAATGATTTGCAGAAGCTTCTCAATGTCTCTCAGAAGTTTGGTCATTTTTGTTCTGCCTATGGTTGCACACCTAAAATTTGTGACCAGACAGAAATTGGGAAATGCAGAGAAACACTTAAAAGCCCACATTTGCAGAACTTTGGGTACACATTGGAGTATAACCTTGTAATGTTTTCCATGCATGTCATTTAAAATAAAAATTAAAAAGCAAATCAAACTGCCCCCCAAATCAACACCAAACCCCCCCTGAGATTTGTGCATCACTACTTGCTGGATAAGGGCTGAGTGGGAAGCATGGAAAGCATAAACCCAGTGCAGTTTCCATGTTTTGGGGAATAAATTGCTTTATTCCATGGATGAAGTGCTCAGGAGATGTCTGAAGTCTCTGCCTTGAGGGTGGGACATGGGACAGCTGTTCCCAGAGCCCAGAACACCCCAGGTTATGAACCCTGGGACAGGACTGCTCTGCCCTGCTCTGCACCCTTGTCCCACTCCCCTTCCCAGTCCCTAATTCTGGGGTGCAGTAGTTGCTTGAGTGAGAAGAGCTTTACTTGCAACTTATAGTGGGCTCTGTTACAGAGTGGCATTAAAGCATTTTGCTGAAATACCAAGTGATCCTTTTCTTTTTCAGAAGTGCTAAGTGAAAACACATTGATTTTTATTTTCTTTCAGCAACTTCAATAGCTCAAGATTATTACTATTTTTAAGAGTGATAGAGAAATGTCAAAAATGCTTCATCTGTACTTTTATTTTTATATATCACCAGGCTTTGTGTTTTTCAGGGGTTTTTTGTTTGAAGTTGCAGACTTTGGGAACAGGGCAGAGAGATTACAGTTCATTTCAAAAAGCTGCTTCTATTTCTGAGTCCTCTTAGAGATTTTGTGGTTCAGTAGGTAACACATTTTATTGTCTTAAATTCAGTCTCTGCTGCAAAATTCTTTTGCTCCTGAATAGCCAAATGGTCTGGCACACATTAATCTCTTATCTATAATAACGTTTTTTGAAAAGAAGGAGAGAAGGGAGATGGAGCAGTTCGTGACACTCCGTAGGGTGCTGGCAGCAGCCTGCAGAGAGGCCAGCACCAGCTTTTGACACTGCACATGCTTTATTCATTCAGCATTTCCTCCCACTGAAGGTGAGTGTGGATGCACTGAGGTTTCAGCACTAATCCCACAGCCAAAAACCTGGAGAGAAATCACCAAGTAGGAAGTGGCAAGGCCAGGTTGGTGCTGTAGGTGTTTGGGCATCCCAAAATCAGCGCCCAGGATTCAGGTGCTGGCTGCAGCCAGCTCCTCCAGCCTGCCTTCCTGGCAGCTTGGTTTTACCTGCTTGGAGTAATTTTAATCTCCTCTAGATGCATTTAATGTGTGTGTTTCAGTGATTCATCCTTCCTTCTGTGAAAACACTTTCAGGAGATGAGTGTGTAGGAGAGAAAGCGAGCTACAGGTTTTGGCTTTCAGGTGGACCCTGCAGTGTTTGGTTTCTGGTTGAGCTGACAGCTGATAGTTCTGCTCTGACACAGCCCATCACCATCTGGAGAGCAGAATCATATTGTTAGGGTTATTTTTGGGGCAAATCTGAATAAAATGGGTTAATTAAGTCGAAACAATGCAGTTGTGTTCTGCCTAATGACACGTTGCCAATTTATTTCAAACTGACAACCCAAGGACGTTTTGGGAAGTGACAGAGTGTTTCTAAACCTAGGGGTGAATCGATTTCTTTTTAAAACAAAATGAAATAGATGTTGCTTGTACCTCAACAGTATAAAAATTCATGTCTCAGACGATGGTGCATTTTCTAATGTGCCACTTTATCTTCCACTTATTCCCCCTAATTTTCCTTATTAACTGTAATTCTGTTGTGACATCCGAGTGTCATATTATAATGATGAAAATTTCAAATAAGAAGCAGCATGAAACACAAAGTTTTGGATGAGCTTGGAGTCAAGAGCACCCTGTGAAAATAAGCTTATGGTTTTTATCCCAGCAGTGAGTCCCTGTTGTATCCAGGAGAGGCTGTTTACCATCCACACAGCCAAAAACTGTGACCAACCCTTGTCTGAGAGGGCAGGAACTCAATGCAAGATTGAGAAGACATCCCACTCTTCAACTCTTCTCTTGGCAGGGCACAGCAGCGAGGAGATCCTAAGTACATTAATGCAAAGAGCATTTGTACAGGTCATACATGGTACAGCCAACAGTTTGTTTTTAACAATGCTGGCACTACCCAGACTGCAGCAGCACCAACAAAGAGCCTGGAGTAATAACTTTCCTTTAGTTTTCTTTTTAGAGGACTTGCAGCATTCTCTGAGCAGCATTTATGTATTGCGTATAAATAGGCAGGTCCAAAACCCCATTCCACATCCCAGAAAAGAGAGAGGCTGGTTTATTCTCACTTCAGAAAATTAAATGCTTATCCATCTGTGGAATTATTTTTGAATGGATACATTTGTAGACTTTCTTTAGCTGGGTTATTGTTTGCTCTTTTGGAACATTCTTTGCTTTCAGAGTTGTTTTATTCTGGTGACAGAAGAAATGCAGCAATGTGTATTTTTCTCCCTGCTGAAGTCTGAGGCAACGTTATATTATAAAATAACCAAAGATTGATAATCACAAAGACTGCAAAAGGGAAGCTGCACTTTACTTAGAAAAAAAAATCTGTGCTAGTAGGGGGAAACAAAACTTTCTTTTGTTAGAAAAATATTTCTATGGATTCTGAGCTCTGCTGTGTGCATGGCTTTGTCCCATTTTTTTATATTATTTTACAGTACTGTAAATATTATAAATGAAATTTTATTTGGTTCTGAATGTCCGTGACCTGAACAACTCTCCTTTTATTAAGGATTGTCTCCCTTTATAGAAGACAGTGGAGAAGTAGCATGATATGGTCAGGGGGATGGAGAACTTTAGACCATATGGAGTGGACCCGAGGCCCCTGATAACCTATTTCTCAAAATATTATTTTGACAAGTCATTCCATATGTTTGGTTGAGTTAGCTGCTGGAAGAAGGCTGTGGGGTATCTTCTTGTTTTTCTGATCTGTTCTCTTTATGTAAAGACTTGGAAATCGCAGACCTTTGGGAGCAAGGTAGCAATCTGGATCCCAAAACATGTTTCTCAGATGTGTGTGTGTGTGTGTGTGTGTATAAAGATATAAAAATAGAATGCAGCAAGATTTGACCTTGAGCTTAAAATGCTGCTCAGTGAATACATCTGGGTTTGAAGAGTTAAGTTCAACAAGAGAAACCAAGAATGCCTGTTTATTTCAGTGTTATCCTCTCTGTAGAATTGCTCTCCTTTAAGCCTTCATGAACTGTGTCCAGCCTGTGGTATCTGGGATCTGAGGCTGTTAAATTTGGTAGGGCTTTTTTATTTCTTTTAAAGTTTAAATTATGTCTATATGTGGCAAGTTTTAATCTCAGTTCTTAGAGTGGATTTTCTGGAGAAAGCTTTGACCCACACTTTGCTTATCCATCACCTGCAAAAATGGACTTGCTTGGCTTTGGTTGAGTGTTTCTAAGAATATGGGAACGGGACCCAGGTGGTGGCCTGGACACTTGCCTCAAATATCTGTGACACAAAAGCTCCTCTTTTCCTTGTGGAGAGCATGCAAACTGTGGAACTCTTTTAAACTAAAAGAGGAGAGATTCAGATTATGTAGGAAGTTAGGAAGAAATTCTTCCCTGTGAGGGTGGTGAGGCCCTGGCACAGGTTGCCCAGAGAAGCTGTGGCTGCTCCTGGATCCCTGGAAGTGTCCAAGGCCAAGCTGGATGGAGTTTGGAGCAGCCTGGGATAGGGGAAGGCGTCCCGGAACTGGAGGAGCTTTAAGGTCCCTTTCAACCCAAACCATTCTGGGATTCTGTGACCAGTCTGTGTGCACAAGTCTCTGCTTCCCATGTAATGCCCCACAATATCAGGTTCATTTTAAAAACTGCTACAGAGAAATAGATCTTGGGAACTCACATGTGATCAATTGTACATATCTGCTTTATGCTCTACAGAGCATATTTAATCTTAAATCTTCCCTCTGAAAGTAGTGCTTCCATTATGGTTGTCATAAAATAAATTGTTGAAGGTATTTCATGAAGAATTTCCCCCAAAGTCACTGCAAATGGTTTTCTTTATTTAAGTCCGGTGAAGGATAGATTCTCTTCTCTAGTTGTTATCACCCTTTCATTTCTAAGAGGAAGAGTTTAAACTTCTTACAAGTAAGAAAAAGCAAAAGTAAACTGTCAGTTGTGTGATTTTATTTGTGCCAAAGTAAGGAGTTAAGAAATGCATTTATAAAAAAATCCCAGCGTGAAGCCATATGCAAAGATGTATTTGTAAATAGCAAGCAGCATTTTATTACCTCCTATTTCTCTCTTTGCTGCTGCTTGACATTAAACCAGGATCTGCTGGTGAGAATTGCAGCCCCTGAAATGGCAGCAGCTCTCTGATCCCTGTGACACAGCCATGTCCCAGCTCAGCTTTCCTCCTTCCTTTCTCCTCTCAACTCATCTCACCCTTGAATTTGCATTTGTGACTATTAAGTAACTGGTTTGGTTTATTTAACATCCAGCCACTGATGATGTATGGTTCATTAACTTAAATTTCCCATTATTAAGTAAATGGTAAATATCCAGGTGTGTCAAGCAGTGAGGCTGCACGGCCTTAAACTTTTGTCCTTAGGAGAAAGCGAGTCTTGCCTTGTGCTGCAGAAACCCCTGCAACCACTGCCAGGCCCCTCAAACCTGTTTCCTCCTGCCAAATGAGGGTCTGTTTATGGGTAAAAGGATGCTTCTCGTGCAATGCACTAAAGTGCATCGTAAAAATATACAGCCTCTTAAAAGTAATTCCCACTAATGAGTTATTTTGAAGTCTTTTTAAACATAGCCGTGTTTTGGGAGAGATTTGAGCTTGTTCAGCCTGGAGAAGAGAAGACTCTGGGGAAGGATTGGAGCATCTTCCAGTGCCTGAAAGGGTTCCAGGAGAGCTGAGAAGGGCCTGGAGTGCCAGGACAAGGGGGAATGGCTCTGAACTGCCAGAGGGCAGGGATGGATGGGATACTGGGGAGAAATTTTTCCTTGTGAGGGTGGGGAGGCCCTGGCACAGGGTGCCCAGAGAAGCTGTGGCTGCTCCTGGATCCCTGGAAGTGACCAAGGCCAGGTTGGACAGGGCTTGGAGCAACCTGGGGTAGTGGAAGGTGTCCCTGCCATGGCAGGGGTGGCACTGGATGGGCTTTGAGGTCTCTCCCCACCCAAACCATTCTGGAATTCTGTGATTCCATGGGAAGCCAAAGGCTGTGGGCCCTGGTTGCAGTGCAGCTGCTCTGCCTTTTTGCCTCCTGCATCCCTTTGAAGATGACTCTGAGGCTAATAGATTCCACTGCCAGACCATGGATATTTTTCCCCCTTTTAACTGCTGTTGAATAAGATTACACACTCTATCCACTTATTTAGCTGGTATTAAAGCTATCTGGTGAATTGAAAAGCCACCTGAGTGTTCTTTAGCTGGAATAGCTTGAGGCTAGATATTTTTTCATGTTAAAAGCTCTAATGATGTGCTGGATGATAAGTTTCCAGGTAGAAAGAAGACCCTCACTGTGCATGGGGGAAGGTCAGGTCAGTGACAGAGACTGAACTTCCAAATTGCTCTTTCTGCACGAGGAGTTGTGAGAAGGGAATTGCAGAGTGTTTGAGCAGGAATTTGGTCTGCTTTTGAATTTAGCTGCTGATTCACAGGGAGCTGTGTAACTAAGCAGTGGTTTAATTTCCTTAAAACTACATAGGACAATGCTAGAATCTATTTCTGAAGTAGTCCTGCAATACAAAGTGGGTCTGTAGACCTCAGGAAGTAGAAAAAAGAGGAATTCACCCCCCAGATAGCAGCTGCTGGGTCACCTGCACTTAATGATCTGTAGAAAGAGAGAAAAATCAAGAAAAAAGCCACATCTCCCATCCTTGTCCCTGTCTTCAGAGCAGAACTGGTAAAAGACAGGCTGGAGGGACTGTGTCACCATGGACCATCCTGGCCTTGCTGCCTCTTCTGGGGCACTTTGTTGGTTACAGAAATACATTTTCCATCTTTAAATCTTCTGTATTTAGGCCCCAGCCTCTCATTGTGCCCAGGAGTAGACCCTAAGAACTCTCTATAAGGTTTTAGACCTTTTCAACCTCTGTTTTAGACTCAGTTTTATCCAATAAAATATATAAATCTCCTCTTTACTGGACTGTCTATACACAAAGGGGTATAAATTGTCTTCTGGCTTGAGCTGAGTTCTCCATTAATCTTTCCCTAGGGCTAAATTAACAGCACTTGCAGTCTGTGTGAAAGTCCTTACAAAGGGGGGGAAACGCTGTTTAAAACATGGCTGTAAGTTGTTTAAACATTTGGAGGCATTTAGAGAGTGATGCTTGGATTTTTACTCCTGCTCCTCATCTTTTGTGTGTTTTTCAGTGAATCCTTCCAGGCAGGACAAGTTTTTCTTGTTTCACTTAGTAAAATGAAGGCTGTGAAAGAATAGGATTGTTTTCTTTAATGCTTCGAGATGTAAACATCTCAGAGGGAGAGAGCAGCTCTTCAAACTATAGAGGACAGCTCTGGCAGAAGAACTAACAGAGTGCATTGGCCATTGAAGCTGGGAATCAGGAGTGTTGGTAGCAGGTTGAGCAGAAAAGCTTTAGGAAGCTTTCCAACCAAAAAAGGATCTGGACTGGTGAAATCACCATATGTATGGGTTAATTTCTGTGGGTAAGCTTGTTATTTGAAGTTAAATGCTTCAGAAGTGTCATTATGACATATTCAGACAATCCCACAGGCCCAGGAGGGGTGGATGGAAAAGGAGGCAGGGGAGGTTCTCATCAGCCTTTATGCCATGGGCAATTCAGGCAAAATGAATTTATTGCAAGGCTTCCTCAACAGGTGCTGATGAAATCTTTTCCAATTGCTCCTTTACCATATCCCTGTTCAAACTCTAGATAGTTAACTTGGGATCTACTTGCTCTATATTGTTCAGAGTTTTATTATTTTATTCACCCTTCTTTTTTTTTTTAAACTTTCCTTTCAATGGAACTGCATCCTGTGTTTGTTGTGATGTGGACAAAGCTCAGTCACAGTGACAAGAGTGTAAAGAGTCAATAAATACACTCAACCTAGATCATTCACTTGTTTTGCTTGGGTTTTGTAAACCTTTTTCATATCTGGTGTTTTATTCATGTGTTATGATGTTTGATGTCTGGTTCAAGATGAGGGCTGGATATAGAAGAATTCACTTGCTGTGATTAATTCAAACTAGGCTGCTTCTTCCTTATAAATTTCACCACAAAATTAAGGATTTTATGTTGCTCCTTTTAGACTTTTTTGGGTCTGCAGTTCTAGGTTCTCAAAAGTTAAATCAATTATGTTAACACTTAAATTTTTGAGGAGCCTGCAGACATTCTTTGGTACTGAAAAGTCATAATTCTTGGTATACCAAGTCTCCACCATTAGTTTGCTAATTGTTTTGTAACTATGTAACATTTGCTCAAAAAAAACCCATCTGGAGTTTTTATGTTCTTCATCAAACTAAGCAAATGTGACCAAGAAGCCTCATGGGAAAGTCTCCGTTATTTTCCTTTATGTCTAGAAATCAGATCAGAGACCTGTGCAGTGACAGCAGCATCAGATTTCCCTTTTCTTGAAAATAAATAGTCCTTGCTAGAGTCAAAGTGGGAAACTGAAGCAGTAACTGATTATCTTAATGCTCTTTTATTGTATCAGTTCTTAAGAATCACTCTAATAAGCAGGGAACCAATAGACATGGTTTGGACATGGGTTTATGATTGAGAACACACTTTCTTTTCATTAATTGCATAATGTTTCTCTCTGGTGCCTGCAGGTGGTTTTCAGCATTTGCTTTTCTGTTGATCGAGCTCCAATTCCTGTTGTGCATCTTTTGCTCCGAAGGGGAAGGGAAATGAATCTATTATTGATCAGGATCCAATTCCTGTTGTGTGTCTTGTAGTGCAGAGGGAAAGGGGCATTAATCCACTCTGGGTTCATAATTCAAACCATCTGCAGGCTGTACCTGGCAACAGGGAGTGTGTTCCATCAGGTAGTTTGTATTTGTAAGGTTGCTTTTTCTTCTCTCCCCCTCGAGCAATCTTGAGCTACCCTGTGATTGTCATTTTTCCTCTTTTCTCATATTCTGTGTCCCAGGCAGAGATTGCACATTCCTGATGCCAAGAATAATGTTGTACTAGATGTAATATTTTTGCTATTTGTGCTGGACTCTTATCTCCTATCCTGCTTTTTTCTAATAGGGGTGTCTATAATTTGATAAAATGAAGCTTTGCATGCATCCTGCATAGTAATTACCAAGGCATTTCTGCATCCTGTGCAAGGCTGGAAGTGTGGGGGAACTTTAGGGTGAAAGTTTTCTAATGGTTTTCTCTCATAACTTTTCAAAGTTCTGTTTAAGTACTCAATTTCTCTATTAGCTTGAGGGTAGGGCACTGGTGATCTCTTCTGTGGAGCATTTTTCTCATACAGACAGGTTTCATAATATGAATAAGTAAGTTTGGTTTTGGGTACTGATTCCTGTGGGATCCCTTCTTCACTGCAAGCTGGACACGGAGCAGAATTTGCGGTGAGGGTAGAGATGAAGTGCAGCCAACCTCACATTCCAGGCTCTTGATTATTTGCACAATCCTCCTCCTGCTCATGGTCACCTTGTTTGGATTAAGCTTCTTCAGAGGGTTGGGACCTGTAAGCAAGCCTCAAAAATAAACCTTATTGTTGTGCTCAAGTCTGAACTCAAACTATTACTTCTTCTCAGAAGATAAACAGTTTCTCTCAGTTTCTGTTGAGGCTGGCTTACCTCATATCTCTGTCACATGAACTTGAGCACCCATTGAAGTAATACACTTAATATTCTGCACTGCAAATACAGATATAGATAAACTTTGCATGTCATAATGTAAAATCTGGGGAAGAACTTAATGTTTATGCATTTCTGAAGGGGAAAAAACTTATTGTGTCTCCAGTCATCGGGCCTGGGTGAGATTTCAGTTCTGTTGGGAAAATTAAGCATCTGAAGTGGCTTTGATAAGGTCTGGGATCTTTATAAACTGTAAATTACAATATTTAAAATTCCCTGTACCTTACATGTCAATATATGTACAGAGATAAAAGTATGGTCTTTGCAGAGATGATGGGGCAGTGTACATAATTACTGTATTTAAATAACAGATGAAAATTCTACACCTCATCAGTACTAAAAAAAAGAAATCAGTGTTAGGCCTTGGGTGGGTTTCATTCCTGATCAGGCAGGAGGAGAGAGGGGGAAGTCCAGCAGGCTCAGTGATGTGCAGCCATTCACAGCCAAAGGTGATAAAAACAAACAGACCGTGCAAAAGTTGTTCACTCTTTCTTCTTCTTTCTCCTCCCATTTTATCTCTGCTTTGTGGGGGATTGCCAGATTCCTGAATTCCACAGTCTGAAGAGGAGTTTATGTTCAAAGGGACAGAAAGAACCCCAGATCATTCCTTTCCATTTTCTGTTGTCTCATTTTCTTCTCTTTTTTTCTGGCTCTTAAAAAAAAAATAACCAAACAAAAGTTGAATATGGAAAACATAATAGGAATACAAATTTACCTTTCTATCTTGGGCTGCAAATGGCAGCAGTTGAACTGTTTCTTGAGCAGCTGGGGGTGGCAACCACTGGAGGACTGGAGGACAAACTCCCTCCTGTCCCAAGTCCAAGTCTTTGGTGTTCCCACAGTCTTACTTCAAAAACTGTTTGGGGTCAGTCCTGAAGGCCCTGCAGGTACTGGGCCCTTGTAGATCCTGGTAATGGCTCAGACAGTGATAAATGAGAAAGTTTAGAAGCAAAGGGGAGATTGGAAATGCTGGGAGTGCAGTGGCTAAAATGGATAGAAAGGAAAATAAAGCAGTGTGAGCTCTCTTTTGCAGAACAGTCCCTGTTGGATTAGGCCTCTTGCCTGTGGCAGTCCTTCTGTCCAGCCATCTATTAAGGGCTAAAATCAGATTAAGAGCACATCCCTTAAGTGTTTTTCAGTGTCACTCAGCCTTGTCTCTGCAGCTTCCCACAGGTTCCCCCCAGACTGATTTTGTCTGATAGTGAGGCATCCCCTGGCTGCACTTCTGGGGTCAGTGTTTTTCCCTAATGCTGCTTTGCTTTCTTAGCTGAGAGGAGGGTTCAGAAAGCAGATAGGAAGGAAAGAAGGCCTTTTATTTCTTTCCAAAAAGGTAGAATATAGCTGGGCATAGTGGTCCCCCTGTTAGTGGATTCATCTCACTGTAGCTCTGGTCCCATGTGCATTTGTATTACTTCCCCATTTCAGTGTGTTTAATATTTCCTTCAGAGAAGCTGAAATTCAATCATTAAATTAAAGGATACATCAGAAATTGAGCAGTTCTTAAATAGTGGGAAACATCTTTAGGGAATCATGGGATGGAAAAAAGGGGGGAAAATGGCCAGAGATGAATGCAGAGATGCTGAGGAAGGGGAGGAGGAGAAGGAAGAGGTGACGAAAAGCCAGAAACAGCAAAGTGCTAGAAAGCTCAGGCAACAAAAAGTCTGATGAAGAAAAAAAAAGGAACAGTGAACAGGAGAAAAATTCAATTGTTTTCGACAAAGGATTTTAAAAGAAAATGTCTGTTTACTAACAATGACATTCTGCATTGGATTTTTGCGTAGCATCAGTCAAGTAAAATCACATCTGTGCTGCATGTGGAGGCAGGAGAAGGATGGAGTGGCTTTATTGACAGGCAGGATGAGAAACTTGGGGAGTCTGGGTAGCTGTTCATTATCTGATTGTTTGCAATAACTCTCTGCCTTCCCCAGCCTGATGGAAAGCTGATCTGCCACATCCCATCACCCAAACAAAATCCCAAGGTTGCTCATCTCCATTAGGATCTTGGCTACTCTGATACTCCAACCTGTGCATTTCTTACAAAGGGGTGAGGTTCTGAAAGGCACAGATCCCAAGTTACAGCCCTATTGAGATTTTTACTCTAAAATAAAACTAAGATCCTCCTTTGGTGTTTCAATTAGCCATAAAACAAAGCTGCAAAGTGCCCTCTGCAAAGGGAATGTCCCTGTGGAGCTTGATTTGGCAGGACTGGGGCCTGAGTGAGTTATGGGAAGGAGTTTCTTAGTGCTGCAAAGGGAAACTTGATCTGTGTTTGAATATAAAATAGGAATATTCATGCTGCCTCCACACTGTTTAGGTAATACTTGGAAATTTTGTTGTTTGCTGTGTATGTTTGTTACGTGCACAGCTGACCTTTGTAAGTGCATTCCTGGGAATCCAAGTTCTGACCCTTTTGATGAGCCCTGTCTCACATCAGTATCAGCTCACTCACAACCTTAGCAGGAGCCTGCTTTTAAAAACTTTGTTTCAGAGATGGTTCAAAATAACAATAAACACACGCTTTGTTTAGATTTTTGCTACAGTCACTAAGAAATCTCTGCCTTTTCCTGGTTGCAGGATGGGAAATGTGCACTTTTATTTCCTTTCTTATCTGCTGGGCGCACACAGGGCCACTCGTGTGGGGTGATGGGGGTGACAACAAAGCCAACTTCTCCTCCTCGTCTGGTTTTAGTGGGGAGCTGATAAGTCAAACAAGTGGTTTTCCTCTCTTCCAGATGGAGATAAGGAATGATTACTGCCAAATTAGTCACTGGTTTGTTGATCTTTTAGCATTCACTGTTGTAAACCTTCATCTTGTGCAGAAGTGATGGGGAGCAGTGATGCTGAGGTTATTTCTTCTCATCAGTAACAAGCTTCTAATCTAATCATCAGCTCTTCTTTTCTGGGATTTTTTAGTTTATTTTGTTTGGGTTTTTTTTTAATTACTAACTGGAAAATTTCTGCCATGAATACCTATAAGACCAGCATAGAAATCTTAGATTTGCTACCTGATGGCATCATATTTCCAGGAATGTTGATGAGGAGATGTAAAAGCTACTAACAGCTTGTGTTTTGAGATCCTGTGCGTGTTTCATAGAGATGCTGTGTCAGGTTGACAGAGCATATTTAGGGGAAGAAATAAATATCTGCTTACTCTTTAAGTACTATTCTTGAATGCTTGAATTTATTCAGAAGTGTGGGTGGTATTCTTTAAATTTCAAAACTATTCCAATGTTCCATCTCCTGTACTACACTAACTGCTGTCAATTAGAAAAACATCCAAAGGTAAAGGATTTGTCATTGAGAAATCTGCTCACCTTGTGACCAAAGTCCTTGTCCATCCAGCAAGCGAAATCCAATGTCAAATGGTTTTTGGCCTGCTGGGTATGATTTAAAAGACTCTTCTGACCATTTTCTGTTCTTTAGGGAATTACCTTAAACTTTAGGGTCCATACCTTGCATTTCCCAATTTCCCATGCTGCTTAATGGGCATGGGTAGCCTCCTGTGCAGAAAACATTTGATGAACTGGCTTGCTTTTCCATCAGTTTAGTTTTATTTTCATTACTTTTCCCTGTAATTTGTTTATTGGTTTCCATATCTTTAAAAATTTTATTACTGTGTTATTCAAGCTAAAAAATAGCTAATTTTTCTTTCCCAAATGAGTTGCTTGAAGCAAAGTACCTATGAATACATGGATATTTTAATTCACTTACTAAATGCATACAGAGAAAATTTACAAGCTGCCTTTTTACCATTTTTTAAGTGTCTGCTGACTGTTGCATAAGCTAAATTATTTACAGTATGAAGCCTCACAAAAGAGTAACAGATTTGGGTTATTTACTTTCCTGATAAGAAAAGGGGATTGAAGTTGCTGTGATATGCTGCTTTGTTAATTTTATATTTGTTCCCCAGTGTGTGAAATCTTTTTAAAGAACTAACATGAGTATTGGCAGACTCTTTTGAAATGGTATGGAAGGGGTAAGATTAAACAAAACATGAAAAGGTCTTAAAATATAAGTCAGCAAGTGTTTGATAAAAAAAAGGTGCTCAACAGTAGAAAACATTTAGGATGCTCAATTTATTTGCTCTGTCTTTGAGAATATTCCTGGATGGGAGGGCAGGGGCAGTTCCTGGGAGTTGTGGGGTTGAGATGTCCCCCTGGAGATGCCAGCCTGTGGTGAGGCTGAAGGGTGACCTTTGCAGCAGTGCCTGGAAGGTGGCATCCTCGCTGTCGCAGCCCTGGCTGTCCCTGGGGCCTCACCAGGTGTGTCTGTGCCCTGCAGGTGCCAGCAGCCCCTCGGACAGCGCGGCTCCTGCCATGGTGATCCGCCCGCACAACACCAGCGTGGTGTCGGGGAGCAGCGAGGCAACCCTGGAGTGCGTGGCCAACGCCAGGTATGGGAACACCTCCACAGCTCTCACTGGGACTCTGCCCTCTCTGGAGAATGACAGAGGATGTTATTTCCATTTTTTTATTGTTAATGATTTGGAGAATGAAGAAGGACGCTCACTCTTCAGAGTGATCTTGTTTGTCCAACGTTACTGAATTAAACCTATTGATTTTTCTGGCCAAATGAGGGTCAGGTCGGGGGTGCTTTCGCACCTGGTCCTCACATGGAAAGGAAAAGAAGTGCTGTTCAAGCAGCAGATATTATCTTAAGGAAAAAATTATAGTGAGGGTTAATAATATTTCAGCTGTTGCCTATCAACAGCAGAGGGGATGCTGTTGAACAGTTGGTGCTTCCTAGTAAATAAATTTAGTGAGGATCTCCTGTGAAGTCATTTTTTCAGACACTCTCATTTTGCAGTGATTATTGCTCAACTGCTCATAACGCACTGTAATACAGAATTCACAGCATTCCTCCTATGTTTCCATCTAGCTGGCCTTGAATAGCTTTGAATTTCAGTGGGAATGAATAGTTGAAGTCCTTGGGTGATAAGACCAACTGATTTACTTTCCCCTCTGAGGGCAGAGATGTTCTTGATATGATTAATATTGTTTTGGTAATTGAGTTGTAATGAAAGCACTTCCTATGCAGCTGATTCCCATAGCAGTATTTACTCCTTTTGCTTGGAGAAATCAAATTATTAGCACTTAAGTTCTATTGCTGTATCAATTAGCTGTACTTGCATAATGCCACTTGAGTAGTCTGTAGTCCTTGATGTGTAGAAGTTATACATGTATTTACTTTCTAACAGTGTGTTTTGGGGATAGAGGAAGACTTAAAGAAGTTTTATAATCTGTAATATTATATTCCTCATGTGTATAAATATATATATGCACTCAGAGATTATTCCGTAATATATATGTTTTCTGATTTTATTCTTGTATTTTTTGGCAGACCTCTTGAGAGGCTGAGCGTGACCTGGAAGAGAAATGGAATCAAGATCACCAGTGGCATCAGCAGCTTTGGGAGACGCCTCACTATCACCAACCCAACCTCTGCTGATGTGGGGATGTACTTCTGTGAAGCCAAACTGAGAGAGAGCACAGAGGAACCAGCAAGAGCTAAAGCTTTCCTTTCTATCTTGGGTAATTCTTGAGGCAATGTGTTTTTTAGTAAAAAAGGCTCTGAGCTGAGGTATAATAGGAAATAAAATTGATATCTTAATATTTCATTGACCTTACATTTGAACCTTTCTTCAGAGAACAGAACAAAGGAGGTGAAGGAGGGTTATCTTCCAAATTAATTCAGCCGTTCTACCCTGCTAATATAAATTCATCAAATAGATTTTTTTAAACACTGCTGTGATTGTAAATCCCCTGCGAAACTGTACATTTAATGGGAATTTTGAGAAATACAGTAGTAAAATCCTTAATGGGCAGCTTCCCTATCTTGGCTTTTAGGTGCATTAAATCCTGATTAACTCCTGCCTTCCTTATGTCCAGTTTTCATATGTCAAGTGCCTGTATTTTTGCAGGAAGGCTTTTAGGAGCACTCCTGTGCCTTGTGTGCTGCAGGTGCCAGTCAGGGGCCACGGATGCTCTGCAGGCACAGAGCATTGCTGAGGCAACAGGACAGGGAAGGAAATGCCATTAAAGCAGCTCTGTTTGCTGGACCTCCAGCTCCCAGGGAAACTTTGGAATTCATTATTTTCAAGGGGACATTGCTGCCCTTTCCCTGCCTGTTTCCACCACCACCTCCTCTCCGAGTGTTGCTGTAGGGAGGAGGTTGGAATTTGGAAATGGTGCTTCCTGCATGTCTGATGAAATTCTGCATGTCAGCACAGTGCACACAGTGTGGAGTGGTTTAGGACTTTTAGACTGAAAGAGGTGGTTTAGACTAGGGATGCTGAGCTGTTTTCAGCCAGACATGATTGTGTAAAGTCAAGCTTTTGTCTGTGGGAGTGTCCTGGGGAGGCTGGAGCCCGGGCAGTGCCAGCAGTCTCAGTGTTGCTCAGGGTTCAGGCACGTGCACTGCTGGAGCTTTGCAGAGGGAATGCAGCCCACGATTCTTTACATCTTTGAGCTTTCCGAAAATACAATTTTAAGGACTGCTCTATGATTTGTATTCTGCTAAAGCAATTTGTAGTAGCTGCTGTTAAGTGCAAAAGCAGCTCTTCCCTCTGCAAAGCTCCATTCCAGATTCATTTAGAGCACTGTGTGTCTGTTATATTTATTACCTGCTGGACAAAGTATGGTTCCAGTCTTTTTCCTTGCCCTCTGTTCCTTGGAGTTATTACCTTCTCTTTAAGGAGCAGAGATGGATTTACTTATTTATAGGTTTTGTTTAAACTCTTCCTTATTCATAAGATTTTATTGTAGCTGGTTTGCCTTTGTTGCTGTGATGTCAGATCCAGCCTAATGCAATACTTAAAGCAGCCTCTTGGTTAATATAAAAGATTTTTAAATACAGTTACAATAAAACTGAAAAATAATCATTGGGGAATCATATTAAACTAGCAGTGCTTTAGTAGCTTACCTGCTCTCTTATTTTTAAATGTTTTATTTATTTCCTATCCAGTTTTAGGAGGCTGTCTGGGAATGAAGTTATGAAAAGGTCTGTAGATAAGAACAAGCAGATGAAAGAAAGCAGAAACAAATTGGTTACCAATTACTTTTATTTCCTTCTGATGGAACACGACACTTCAGATGCAGGTGTTTACTCAACGTGTCAGCAAAGCCTGATAGATTTCTTTATTTATGAGTTTCTTGAGCTTGCAGGATGGATCTCTAATTCTAAACAGGGAGCCAAATCAAAGGATTAGTAGTTAATGCATAACTTATATTCAGCTTTAGAATTCTTGGATGGATCTGGCTGTCATTTAATTAGTCAAGGGACGGGTTCTAGAGGAAAGTGCAGACAAGATTCAAACCTAAGGCTTTCTGCAGTGCATCTCTCCTAGTCCATGGGGGCAGTACTTAGAGAGAATCAGGAATGCTTGTCCATTTGCATGCATAAAATATTTGTAGTGTGGATGTGTAGATTGGGAACTGATAATGAGCTGTATTCTTGGGAGAATAACACAGCATGGACTTAATGAGGGGTCTCAACTAACAGAAAAAGGAAATTGGCTTAAAAGAAGAGGTTTGTTTGCAGAATGGGAGAAATCAAATGCAGCCCCTCAATAGCATGGCTGTGAGAGCTTCAGTGGATCAAGAGAGAAAAATATTTGGCTATTAAGAGGTAGAACGGGGGTGGCAATTAAAAGGTGCATCAAAGATGTCACAAACAGTGAGTTAATCAAAGCTTTTTTTCCGAATATATCAGTCCTTGACTTTCCCAGCTAAGAGAAGTCACACAATTGGAGTGTGGCTCAGATGGTGACCAGAGCTCTATTAGAAGGCAGTGGAACTTGGCACAAAGGCATCTACTCAATAAATTATTATTTGTGACCTACAGTATTATATCAGATGTTTTTCTGGATATTTCTGAGAATATATCTCAGTCTGTAAATTAAAATCACAATAATATTGAAAAAACCTGAATCTCCAATGTATTAGAGTAGTACTGCATAAACAAGAAGAAAAACCTCTAGCTGTGTGCTGCTGCACTTTTCTTCTGAATGTGGCAAAGAGCTCCCTGACATCTTCATATTGTTCCAGAAAAGATAAACTGAGGTGGTTCCAAACCTTGGTTTTATTAGCTGCAGTTGTTATAAATTTTTAAAGGGTATCATGTTCCTCGCTTGGCAGAGTAACAGTTTGGGAAAGATTTGTTGCAGATTAGATAAGAGCACATTTGTTTTATCACTAACAGTTTGAAGATTAAGTAATTTAAAGAGTCTTCCCATGAACAAACCAATTTGAAAGCTGAGATAATCTTAAATTCTTTTGCTCCACTTCTGCAAGTTTTAGTGACAAATGGCAATAGTCATTTCTTAAGTGACTGTTCTACGGGAAATTATGAATTTTAGGAGCTTAAAAAAATGGGGAACCAAACTCTTCCACTGTATGAAATCCAAACTGCCCTTTAAATTAAATGTAGTCAGATAGTAAAACCTAAAAAAAATGAGAAAAACAATTTGAAAAAAGGGCCTGGCATGATGAGTGGTTGTGCAGAACTGAGGGTTAAAGCCTTGTTGGTCTGTCCTAAGGAATACAAATGCACTAAACAGTCAGAGGAGAAGGCTTCCTTTCTTTTGGAGAATTGTTTGTGCCCAGAGATCTACATTAAAAGACATGTTATTCTCATCTTGGAAGTATTCAGCTCTGTGGGTCCACAGGATTCAGGAACACAGCAAAGTTCCAGTGTGGACCTGAAGGGCCCACGTGGCTGGGTTCTGACATGGACTGTGGGGCTGTTTCTCCCTCCCTGTTCTGCAGGAGTGTCCAGATGCTGAAGGGTCTTTGTGCATTTCTGCTGCTCAGGAATTTGCATTGTGTGTACAGAACTGCCAGAGCAGAAGTTATTTCCCTCTGTAGCTGCAAGAACCTCAGTGCCTCATGCTCAGACCTCTGGAAACAGCAGCTCTCATGGCCCCAGCTTAAACACTGCAGATGCCTTCTTTGAAAGCAGTGGAAATAATTTTTCATGTGTGGTGCTTAAGGGAAGATCCTGATGACTGTGTTCATCTACTGTGTAAGAAAATAATAAGTTTTCAGGGAAACTATAATACGAAATGTCTTTGGACTCACCTAATCACAGTTTGGGCTCAAAGGAAAGAAATATTTGCAGCTTTTGATTTGTCAAACCTCAGAGGTTCTGAGGCAGACACAGACATTCTGCCTTGGGCCTAAATGCAACAGGACCTGCCCCAGAGGGAAGCAGTGGGACTTGTGGGCAGCTCAGCTCTGTCTCTGATATTCCCAACAAGTTCTTCCCCCTTTCAGCCCTGCAGACAGGACATGTGTTCCCTGGGCTGTTATTTCAGAACACACAGACTGCAGCTCACAGTAGGGGTAGCAAGAAACCACACAGATCTTTTCATCTCTCTCTGTTTTAACCTGATATTCATGCAAAGACACTTTCTGCTCCAAGGATCTTGCTGTACCTGCATCCACAATGGGGCTTCTCTCCCAGCATGGCCAGTCTGATCTTCTGTCTGGAGTTACAGACTTTGTACCTACAAGGGGCTGTCAAGCTTCCAGTTCCTCTTCCTTTAGAAGATATTCACCAAATAAATTAGTTTATGGTAATGCTGGAGGAAGGCTTCCATGTTGAAGGCTCAATTTTCCTCTTAAATATGCAGCCCTGAGTTTCTGAGAGATTCAGGAATTTCAGCTTTGGAGGAGCCCCTGGGGCTTTCTCTGTTCTTTCTGACTTTCATGTGTGTATCTAGGATTAGGTCACACATCTCCAGTGCAGCTTGAAGGGTATGTAATGGATGCTGACTGCTATCTTTTGAATGCTAAAATCAGTGACCATGGAACTCTGCACAGGGGAAGTTAGAACAGGATCAAATTTTGCAGGCTCCCAAGGGCTTTTCTGAGAGACATTTTCAAGTGATATCTAGAGTGAAAAAAACCCCCAAAATTCTCAACAACTATTAAAAACATGCATTTATATTCAAATACTCTTTTCCCCCTTGCTTGTACTTGACATTTTAGTGAGGATCAGTCAAACACCAATACAATATCTGAACAATGCAGTATCTGTTTCTTTCAGCCTAATGTGGGCTGTGACCCCTCTCATTGCCACACACCACAGTGCCAGCAGGGTGAACTTGGAGTAATGGGTCCTTTCCTATGCTAACTATTATGATTCTATAATTTCCAAAAAATTTAAATGTTTGACCTGATACTGGCAAATTACTGTCATTCCTAAAAATTGCTGTGTGCAGGGACTTGTGTCTGGCACATTATATTCTTTGGAAGACGTTATAATTTCACCACACATATTAAATTTCAACACATGATTATTGCCTACAACAATAAATGTTAAATTCATACTGTGTGATTCAAACCAAGCCTTATAAATATGCAGTGGAGTCATATATACAGCCACCCAGAATGCCCTCTCAGAATGCCATCTGACCCCTGTAAATAGTGCTGCATTTTTATGGCCTCTTTCTGACAGTCATTCACCAGGTGCTGTACAACCCAAATTCACATACTCTGAATTTCTCCCTTGCAGTTAATGCTGGGCATTCAGGCCCTTGGGCACAAAACCTGACATGCAGATGATACATCTGACACCTCTGAAAAGTGAGGAGCTGAGGTTGCAGTTGCTCAGCACCTGTAAATGGAGCTGTTTCCTCCACAGCCTGAGTTCTGTTGACTCCACAGGACCTTTAGAGCATCCTTGCTGCTGGTGAATGGCATATGGGTGTGGAAAAGCTGCCCAGTTGCATGGAAAACTCCGACTTCTTTACTTGGAAGGTGACAGAGCACTGGAAGGGGCTTCTCAGAGAGGTTGTGGAGTATCATCCTCTGGAGATGGTAAAAACACACCTGCAGCCTGCCCTGGATGAACCAGCTTTAGCAGGGGGACTTGCCTGGATGATCTCCAGGGGTCACTTCCAACCCCAGCCGTAATGAGGTGCTGTGTGAAATCACTCTTTTATTTGCCTCAAAACCCCTTAGGGTATCCCTACACCAGTATTCCTGGAATTCCCTCATTCCTTGCACCACCAAGGCTAATTTTCCACATATGTTAGACTTCACCACAGCTCTGCTGCCCATGTGCTATTCTGGATCTTCCAGAAATCCCTTATCAATCAAAAATCCCTTATCAATCAGCCTTGTCATCCCACCCAGGCTTGTCTCAGTTTTTAGTCAGTACAGGCCATAAATTGCAGAGTTGCTCATGGAAGGTTTTCTGTATCAGTGCTCTTCTTTCAAGAATAGGATCTGACTCTGTGTCAGGTGCAGCATTTGGCAGTGCCTCCAGCTGCTGGAGTGGCTGTGAACAGAGTTCAGCAGGCTTTAGTCTGGGGGAAAAGGTGAGTCTGGGCTTCAAGACTAGAAATCAAATCTGTTGGCACCGAAAGCCCTCTGGGATCTGCCTGTGGCCTTTAGATTGCATCTTTCTGCTGCTCCTGCTCTTTTTCTGTCTCGTCTGCTTCTGTTTCTCACTGCTTCTTTCAGAAAAAACTGATGTGAGTCTTCTTTTTAGAACATCACATCCCGTTTGCTAAGTGACAGTTGTCACTGACTTCAGGCTCTTTGTCACGTAATTCATTGCTTGATACCTGCTTCCCTAAGCATCTCTTAATGTCACAAGTTTCCTTGAGGATGTCAAAAAGCCTGTGTGGGATTTCAAGGAAGGAGCAGAGGTTGCAGGTTAGGATTTTGGGAGGGACACTGGGAAAGACAACTGTGTAAATATGCCAGGTGTAACTGCAGGAGCTGTGCAGCAGCAGCAGCACATAAACAGAGGTCATGGAAGCACCAGCATCTTTGAGGTCACAACAAGTGCTTTGCAGCTGGACTGCAGGCCCACAGTGAAGATAAATCTGCAAATTTATCACTGGTGTGCGAGTGTGTTGCTGATCCAGGAGAAAGTTTGAGAGCTGGTGGCTGAAGGTTGCCAAGTTTAGAGATTGGCCCGTTAAAGGCAGAATCCTTTATAAAAGGAAAGGTGCAGTCAGGACCTCCCTAAGCAAAAGATAAACTTCAGTGACTGGAGAGACATTCACAGAAGAAGCCCAGACTTAGAAGGGAATGTCTGGATTTGTGGATATGTGTCTGGATGCCTTCGTGGCCCAGTGTTGCTTTTTCCTCACCCCACAATCACATCAAATTGCCATAGAATGAAAGATTCAAATTTTATTTTGAGAGATGGACATGTGAACACAGACAGGACACACAGATAAGGACACTGGGCTGAAAGTTAGGAAATTCAAAAGTTGACATCCAATGAAATGGAGCACAAGGAAAACACCAGGCAGGGCTTGGAGGATGGTGTGAGAGGAAGAAGAGTGCTCATGGACTTAGATAAATTGCAGAGGACTCAGCAACTTAGCTGATCAAACATGTCAAAGTGCGTGCCATCAGTGAATTTCAATTAAATGTTCAGCTTTTCAATTTGTTGTTGAGATTAACGCATGAGATCATATGCAATAAATCACAGCTTATTATGCACGTTTATTAATAGCTTTATATTTAGGCAGTGAGGATCAATAATGTTAACACATGTATATTATTAGAATATAATAAATCAGGTCGCTTGTTTTTATTGGTTTTGCTGGGTAAACAACTATTCCAGGCTGTTTGCAACCTCCCCTCCTCCCCTGCATGGCGTGCTGAAGACTGATATTGATTGGCTTTATTTGGAATGAATACAGAATTGTAATATCCATTGGTGCTCGGACAAGACCCCAGTTCTGTACACCCAAGCAAGTATTTTATTGTAGCGAGAGGGAAGAGCTGCTGGGAAAGGGGAGGTTCTGTTCTAACCTGGTGCCTCCTGATGTCACCCCTGTGCAATGCCAGCCATGCTTGCTATACTGCAGGTAGCAACAAGATTTTGCAGGATAAATTTATATGGTTTTGATTTTATTTACTAAAATGCTGATGCCCTAGCAATAATATAACCACAAGTCCTTTCTCCAGTCATGTTTGGTGAAGAGATTTGAGAGCAGGTCTGCACAGATGACCTTGGATCTTGTAGCTTCCTATGTATTTTAAAACATGCTCAATTTCCTTAAAATGGAAATGCAAGTAACTCGGTTTCACAAGCTTTTCTGTATTTCCTAAAACTTACCAGTGAGTTTCGTTGTGCTGCAGGAGAACTGCATTTATAATCAAGTAAAATCCTTCTAAAACCAGTACTCAGATGATAATTGCATTGAACAAACTATGACAGTCTTTAGTTACCATGATAATGACTGCAACCTTAGTGCCTCTGGGACTTTGACATGATGCTCTTCAATTTTATGCTGCATAGAAGAAAGAGTTACATGCCAGCATACTCTGCAATTTCTGCAGTCTGGTCTTTGTTTAATTAAACATCTAATATCTTTTCTTTAGCCCTAATGATAAAGTGGGGATTTTTATGATTATTACTATAACTTCAATTAAAGCATTAAATCTGTTTGCTTTCACGAAATAAAACAGTTGAGAGGAATTTCTTTTAATTATGCTGCACTTGTCCTCTGATGTCGACTCCGTGACATGCCATGGCACTTTATTTGACATACTTCATGCCTTGCTGAGGTGAAATGCAGTCTAGATACTGAAGCAAACTATCCTATAAAATGTACATTGTAAATATAAACCTTTATAAACCTCTCAGGAGGGCCTTTCTAAGCAAAAAATTAACATGTTCAATGATTCAGTCCTATAAAATGAAAAGTAGCCCCTGCTCTGAGTATTAATTTGCAGTGCAAACCCCTAAATCTTTACCTTCCATTGACTCGACTCTGGAATTCATACTCAGCATAGCAAACATTGTCAGGCCTTATTTTTTATGATGCTTTTACTACCAAAAAAAACCCCCACCTCCAAATAGAGACAAACAAATCTGTTTGTAACCCCTTACATCAAATGCCCCACCTGTGGAGAGATTCTGTGATGAATATGTTTTAATGTGTGCCTGTTTATCACTTTGCTGTGGCTTTCCTTTTTGACTTTTGTTTGCTTTCCCCAAGAACCTCCGTATTTCACTGCTGAACCCCAGAATGTGATTTTGGCTGAGGTGGAGAAGGACGTGGACATCCTGTGTCAGGCCATGGGTGAGTGCACAAAAGTGTTCCGGCCTGGATTGATGGCATGTGTCTGTCCAGCTTGGAAAAAACCATCTCACATAAACCACCTTTGCAACTTTTTAATGTTTAGAAGTCTCTGTGTTAATGCTGATTATCACAGGTCCCATATACAAGGAAGAGGGTTGGCCTTTCCCTTTGGAGAATTGGGTATTTCCTGTAATTTAGTTTAATTTGGAATAATACTGGCATGTTGATGTTTGTCTGTGGGGAGCCCAAGTCCTGCTCCTGTCACTCTGGGATCCTGCCTGTGCTTCAGAGTTGTCTCTAGAGAAGAGATTTAAATACCTTGAGCCAGAAAATGGCTGAGGGGAGAGAGTGGTTATGGAACCCATCATTGGCAATGCAAACAGTCCTTATTTTCAACAGTCACAATGCCCTTTCTTCTAAAACTTAGGGAACTTTTATAGTGAATAGAAATGTCAGTAACTCTGACATCTGAATGCAGTTATGAAATCTGCAGGACTATTGCAGGCAGTTTTTAATTGGTAGGTGGCTTATTAATATAAAAGGCTTCAAAAGTCTAGAATTCCAGCTGACTAAAATCATGTTTCAAGTTGAATTCCACAGAAATGCAACCTGTTTCAGCACTGTTAGGTAAGAGATGTTGTCATCATGTGTTTAGAGCAGGTTTATCAAAGTCACCAAATTTCTACGTGACTCCGGTGAGGGACTGAACATTTTGTTGGCTCGCTTTCCCTGGTGCTGAGTTTAAGAAGCAACACACATAAAATGCCATGAGGTCCTTAGGGAAAAAGATCACATCCTTGATTAAAAAAGCACCCAGACCTAAGCAACAGCTTATTTGTGTGATGTCTTTCTCCAAATCAGAGCCAATAAAGACATTTTTACTGCGTGATTGTGTTATTGCCACTATGATTTAAGCATTTTTCCCCGTGTTTTATGTAGGAAAGAGTCAGCACTGCATTTCTAGAAGGAGTTTTTGCAAACTGTGTGATAAGCAAGTGTGTGTGTTAAGGATGCTGTGACTGGTATGGAATTTCAGAAGCCTATCATGAGATCTCTTACAAAAAGCTCTTATGGAAATGAAGCTATCAGATGATAAGAGACAATGTCTTCTTGTTCATTAATAGCTTTTTAAGCAAAACACAGCAGGACCTGCTGTCAGTGGAGTTCCCCAGGAACCCATCTCCTGTCTCAAACATTTTCCATTAATTAAAAAAAACCCAAAAAACAACCCAATCCAAAACCTGAAGGAATCAGGGAGACCTGAGGTTGACTTCAGCTCTTCCTTCTACTCTCACTTTTTCTTTGAGCAGTTTAGTTTCCAAGGGGGTTAATGGGGCACTCATAACCATTCTCAGTGGAGATATGGGAACCCTTATTAGACAAAATTAATTATTTCTGTTCAACTCTTGTAGTGCATATTTGATTTGTTGATGGATGTGGTGCAGGAGCATGAAATCCTGTTTCCTTGTGGATTATTTTGTTGAGTATCTATAACACATATAAGGGCAGGTACTAGAATTAAACATAGAGGAATTTTGATCCATTATTACACAAATCTAGCAATTGCCAGCACTTAAAAAGAGGGTAAATGAAGATTGCTGCCTCCCTGCTCCAAGCTGGGAGAACAAAGCACCAGGGAAACTGCAGAGCTGCCCTCTACCTTTGCTACAAATGGAAGACAGATTGTATTTCCCCTAGCCCCATCAGGTTGTGTGCACAAAGCCCATTTGCCAAGACTTCGTGCACTATGGATGTGTGAGAGACAGATTAATTTCACAGTATAAGCAGAGATTAACTGTAAATAAAATTGCAACTTGCAGCGACCAGCTCCCTGCTCCCTGTAATGGAGTTTCAGGGTATCAGGCCACAGGAACCAGGCTCTGCTGTTTATCTTCCAGCAGTGGCTGATGCTGCCTGAATGTTCAATGGGTTTCCTTTAAATGCTCTTTCTGATTTGCTTGTGGAAAGTTTCGAGCTGCAGGCAGTGGTGGTGGTGTCTGGGGAGCCCAGTTAATTGGACTTCAGTTCTACCTGTTTAGAGAGGTAGATGGAAGAGATGCTTTGGGGATTCCCCAGTAGCTCACTGGGATCTAGAGGAGGCAGTAAAAAATAAATAACAAAGATGACACAGTGAATATTCTGAGTCTTTCATCGAGGTTCTTAAGTGAAATTTGGCAGAGAGTCAAGCAGCTGTTTCACAGATGGAGGAGCTGAGCCTCGGGTTCCGTAAGTTATTTGCCCAAGGTTACAGAAGAAGTGGCAAAGCCAGAACCAGCATCTCTGTTTCCTGCCTTCCCCTCTCCCCACTGACACTAAATTAATTTGTCTGTGAAAAATGAATAGTGCTGCACACAACTGAGAAATAAGGTTGTTTTATTTATGACTGCCAGTCTTTTAGGCCATTCTCACCTCCTGAGCAGCAGGGTTGGGCCGATACTGCTTGGAAAGGTAGAGTGCAAAAGGTCTTTAAAGTGTTTTCTTCTCTTCATAATTTTTTCACCAGAAGTTCTTTAGAAAAGGAAAAAAGCAAAATTCCTTTGGCTGGGTGTGTAAAGAGGAAAGGTTGAGGGGTGGGTAGAAGATGAGAAAAGCTGGGTTTAACCATTTTTTACAGCCAAACAGGTAGCAAAATTAGAAGAGAATGTGTGTACAACTTGGAAGACAAATCTCTCTGGGAAGATCACTAAAGCCCAGATGAATGCTGCTGACAGGCATCAGAGTGCTCAGATAAGATCCTATTATTCAGACTTATAACTTTGAGTGGAGGAAGATACCCGTAACTGAAAAGTAGAGAAATAGAGATGGTAATATTCAGTTTGTCAGCTGAGTTGGTGATAGGAAGGTGTATCTCACAGTGATTATAGGATTAGAAGGTTTGCCAATACTGTTAGTAGAATGGGATTTATGGAATGACACCAGTGTTAAAGGTTTCAATGTTCTGAATGCAGGATTTCATTATTTCCTTGGTGCCTATCAAGTATAATGTGTGGGAAAATGGAGTTGCTATTATTTAAACTTGAAATAATTTCTGAGCTTCTCAGCATCAGGAGAACTATTCCATTTTGCATCATCTGTTTCTTCATTACTCAGTGATAATTTGTATTTGCCCAGGAGGATTTTCAAGAGATGAATAACACTCTCACCGAGAATTGTGAACATTGAAATTTACGCTAATTCTGTATATGGGCTGTTGTATGAAATTTAAATTATACCTATTGCAAGCTCCTGCATCACGTCTATTCTCTATCAGACAATGCACTTTTACATAGTGGGTTTCTTCCTGAGATGATTATCTGCATCATGAGTACATTTTATTTTATCAGCAGAACAAAAGCATCAGAGGTGATTGAAGTAAATGATACATGTTTATAAAAGTAACAACAGCAATTGGATGTTGTTTTGCAGTCATTTCCATACATTGTTTGTACATTCCTTCCAGAGTTAATACAGCTTTTGTCTGTATAAAGAGAATAAGTACACTGAGAGAAGATGTGAATGGAAGCATAACACAGTAGTATTTAACTTTGGGAGTTTTAAAATGATAATGATGATTATATAGATCTTCCCATGGCACTTCAGCTCTCGGAACATCAAGTGACTGCCAGCATTGCAGTGAAATTCATTGTCTGCAGATGCTCAATTCATCAGTGACATCCCATCCTCCATGCTTCGGTGACACTTCTTCTCTATTTGGGCAAATTTCACCCACCCATGAATTTAAGTTTGTGGTCTCTTATCTTATTACAAGAAATTGTGTAGGTCTGAGGTTTTAAGTGAAAAGTGTTCAAAAACACCCCAAGTGCAGTGCCCAGTTCTGGGCCCTCTGTTCAGGAAGGACATTGAGGGCTGGAGTGTGTCCAGGGAAAGGAACAGAAAGGTCTGGAGTGTAAATCCTGTGAGGAGAGGCTGAAGAAGCTGGGAGGGCTCAGCCCAGAGAAAAGGAGGATCAGAGGGACCTTCTGACACAATTCCTGAGAGGCTCTCCACAATTCCCCCTCCTGTAGTGAAATGGGGGTAAGGCTCTGCTCCCAGGGAGCAATGGGCAGGATGAGAGGAAATGGTGTTGAACTGTGCCAGAGGAGGGTCAGGTTGGACATCAGGAAGCATTTCTTCACAGGAGGGGGTGTCAGGTAGTGGAAGGAGGTGCCCAGGGAGGTGATGATCTTGGAGGTCTTTTCCAATCTTAATTACTCAGTGATTATCTAATTCTGTAATAAAATACCTGCCTCACTTCTGATCTCTGCACAGAATCCCCAGCATTCAATTCAGTGGGGATTTCTGGGATGTAAACATAAAACATTGTCGGATATGAGCAGTGGAATGGGAGCAGCTGTCTAAGACTGTTCTAGGGCCCTGACATCTCTTGAGGAAAAGAGAATCCTACACTGTTTGTGTATAATAAATTTACAGCCACTTCATTCCAGGTGACGGGGACATGACAGCAACAAAAATATGTGTGAAATAACTGTGTCAGGGTTTGTGGAACATGCACATGAAAGAAAACAGGAATAAATGGGACTGTAAGTTTTATCTATGCTAGGAATTTTATTTCTCTTTATGCCTGTTTTTTTCAAATAGCAGGTGAAGCGTGAGACTGAATAAAAATAATAATAATTTAAAGCTATCCTATTGTTGGCAATATGTTGTTTGTACATTGGCTCAAACTAAGCTGCTAAATTGGGACTCAAGTACAGCCATGTGAGCACTTCATTTTTCATGTGTAATTTGCCATTTCCTTTGTATTTCAGCTATCTTAGCTACAGAAGCACAGAGGAATCTTATTTGGGATGGAACAGTCTTACAGACTGGCTGTATTGCCACGCTGCTGCTGTTTAAGGAGCATGATTCTGGCTTTCAACATGAAATTGCTCCAAATCTTATTTTGTAGTAGCATGAAATATGATTGGGTGAAGAAAGTAATTTGATAACATGTTTTCTCAACATTCCCCCTTAGTATTTGCTGGTTTTATTCCCTCGTGTCCTGCAGTGTGTTATTACCATTGATAATGTGAGATGCGGCCTGCATTTATCTAAAGCAGCTTGGAAAAAATACAAATAATTGACGTAGAAAGACGGGAAAACATGCTCTGCAAAGACTAATAGTGATTATTTTTACTTGAGCAGGTGTTCCCATCCCCACCCTGGTGTGGTACAAGGACTCAGTCCCCCTCAGCAGGCTGGAGAACCCCCGGTACAAGGTGCTGCTGAGCGGGGGGCTGCGCATCCACGCGCTGCGGCCGCAGGACGCCGGCATCTTCCAGTGCTTCGCCAGCAACCAGGCTGGGGAGATCCACACCTACACCTACCTGGATGTCACCAGTGAGTGAGGAGTGCTGGCACGGGGTGCAGGAGGTGTCATCCCTGTAGGTGACCCCACACCCATCACGTTTCTCAGAGCTGCTTTAGTTCAACCCGCAGAACTCTGAGTTTCTTCTCAAGGGTAGCTGCCCCAGGTGTAAGGAACCCCAAAATGCCCCTGTGGCCTCAGCACAATCTGCAGAATCTTGTGGAAAAGCTTTCCATGACATCAGGAGAGCTTGGCTAGAGGTGAACTCCACTATTTCACATGGCAAAAAGAGATCTTAGTGAAAAAAAAAAAATTTCATTGTGAAATACTTTTATCTTTCCTTCGTTTCCTTCCAATTTCCACTCTAATGTAATTCCATTCTGAACTTGAGCTACTGCTTCATGATTGTGCATGCTATCATTTTATTTGCCCTTGTCTGCAACTGCATTTGGTCAGGGAAAAAAAAGAAAGTTCAAGTTAAATGTCTTTTTTGGCCAAAAAGTCAGATTAAATGGTTTTGTTAATGAAGTGCATGCTTCTCTATGGAAGAATTACAAATCCTAGTAGTCTCTTTTAACAGTGATTATTAACAGTCATTTCTGTAATATTAAACTTCCCTTCAGGAAGCTGATTTTTAGCCCAAGAGCACTTTGCACATACTGACCAGAATTCCTACTGGCCTAAGAAAATAAATCAGCCCCAGTTCAATATAGATCTAGGAAACTGCAGGAAAAAAAACTGCAATAAAATGCAACTGGGGGAAAATAAGAGAGAGAGAAACTTAGAAAATGTCTTGGATAAGGCTCAGGTTCTAAATTCTTTTGGCTGACATTTAAGTTTCAAAGTTAATGCCTCTCTCAAGTTGCTTTTCATCTTAAAGAACTCTGTTATGAAGATGAAGGAAAATAGTTTTGTTTATCTAGATTTCTCAAGTTCCCCCCAAACACTCATTTTGAGCTTTATCTTCCTTTTTCTTTAACCTATCTTACTTGTACAGGTACAAGCACTGATAGATTTTTATTTTCTGTGTAGGTAATAAACAGGATTAGGCAATTCCTGGGAGATGAATAAGAAAAGGTTACAGTCACTGCTGAAAGGTTTTCATGTCTTATTGTCATGTCCTTCTCCATGATCAGCTCTATAAAAGTGGCTGTAAAGTAATCCATGGTAACAGTTAAAGGATCTTTCTGAGGGGTGAGGCATTGAGTTTGTTTGAATTTTTTATTCTAGACATCAAGCCAGCCTTTATCCAGCCCCCAGAGGACACCACAGTCACCGAGGGGATGACTGCAGTACTGACCTGTGAAGTTTCAGGGGCTCCACGACCTGCCATCTCCTGGAAGAAAGGTAGCCAGTTATCAATGTGTAAAAGAGCTGTAATCCACATTTTCCTGTCCATCCCTGTTACTGAGATCCTGTAGATCCATTCAGTGCCTCCTTCCCCTGGCCCCGTGAGCAGCGGGTTCACTGTGGGGCCATCATGAGCCGGTGGCCTGGGCAGGATGTAACATTTTGGGAGAGCTGGAATTGCAGTCCCTGACCCCTGACACTAACCATGCTGCTTCCCCCATGTGTTTCAGGAGAGCAGATCTTAGCCAGTGGCTCGGTGCAGATTCCTCGCTTCGTTCTCCTCGAGTCTGGAGGGCTCCAGATAACGCCCGTGTTCCTGCAGGATGCTGGCAATTATACTTGCTGTGCAGCCAACTCTGAAGGAGCTCTGAATGCTTTTGTGATGCTGACAGTGTGGAGTAAGGATAATGCTTTGTTTAAAGTCTAACTTTAATCAAGTATTAATCAGTTTTTGTTGTATGCTCAGGAAATTTTCATTAGTAATTATGCTTTTCTCGTTAATAGCGTTACTTGTATGATTTAATAGGAATAATGTGTCTATTTTAGGAAGCCTATCACAAATACCCTTTTTGTTTGGAGAATTATGCATATAAATCTCTATTTTGTGAAAGGAAGTGTATTTAAATAGAGCTTCAATCACAATTACAGTTTTACTCAGGTTTTGCTTTGGTGTCTCGCATTGCAAGCCTGAGCTTTTAACTTGTAGATTTGGCTGGTTTCAGGTGGTTTCTGCCTCCAGGAGCCTGCAGGCTGCACAGACCAGTCCATGCTGGTACTGAGGCAGTAGCCACGGTCAGAACACATAGGATTTTCCTCACACTTTTGTATTTTTTGTGTCTCTGGGTGTTGTTGGAAGCCAAATCAAAATGCAGCAGATTTCAGCTAATCCCTCCCACTACAGGTGTGGGACAGGGGATCCTAGGAAATTATTTTGTCATTCACCTTTTTGCCTTGATCTATGTATTTTTGTATTTCTTCTGTTGAGGAAGTGAGTCTGATCTAAGAGGTTCACCTGTAACTCCTAAGTGAGTTCAATTGAAGTATTACATGGTTTTTACTACTCAAGGTACAAAATAATGATCCCTGAGCAGGGACTAAGAGCGACTGAAAATAATGAAGATGATGAGGATTAATACAGAAATGTTGTGGCTTCTCTCCTCTCCAGCACTTGAAGTACTGATTGTGCTGCTGATGCGTGGTGCATATTTGGCATTTATTAATCCCCAAACTCTGCAAGCTAAATCAGCCACATTTTTCCTTTTGAAATTCGGAATACCTGAAAACATTCCTGGCAGTAACTGTAATGCATTTGTGTCACGTGGCCATCGTGTTTATGTCTTATTGACAATATCAAGCTGGTAGAAATTTCAGGATGCTGTAAACTGAATGATATCCAGATGTATGGATCAAGTAAAGGAGATCCTTCCTATTAATTCTCAAAGCTATGGTTCTTACAGGTATTAAAGATAGTTCCTGTTCATTTTACTGCATGAGGGGAAGAAAAGTGAATATAACCTAATGTTTTTGTAGCAACAGCACCATTATAAAGCCAGAAGTCTTACATACGTGCATCAGGAGAAATGCTAAAAATTCCATGCTATTTAGAGTCAGCTTTTGATCTTGCTGATGGTCCCTTCTTGTGCATGTGTGAGATATCTCAGTAGATGCTGATTATCTCTGTAGGGATTCGGGACTTATTAACATTATCCACATATCTTCCAAGCTCATCCTGGTTGTCTCCCTGCCTCAGCTGTTGCTTTCTGCTGCTGCTCCTGTGTATGACACATAATGGGGATCTTTCACACCGGATCAGGTTGCTGTAGTTACAGCAATTATTGTGTTCTGAGCCTCTAGGAGGGGCTTGAGTAAGGATGTTCTGAAACATTTAAGTAAACAACATCTTTCTGATATTGAAGATTTTTCTTCCGGGAGCTCCTCCACTGCCCTGGAGTTGATGAGGTTGTAGGGTGCTGTTTAAGTTTACCTCTTTCTCAGTACTTTCCAAGTCAGTTTTCCTTTGTGCAGATTTTCCTTGGTTTTGTTTGTGTTTTTGAGTGTGGCTCGTTTCCTGATTCAGTGTTTGCTGCCACACACTCATTTAGACTTTAGGGAGTTGCCACAGACACTCGCACAAGCCAAGGGAGTGTTTGGAGAGTTATGCCATTCTTCTCCTCTGGGCTTTACTCGTGCCCTGTGCTGCTGTCACCTGTGTCACAATGTCTGTAGAGGGAGGGGAGCCTTCACAGCAGAGGCTTGAAGAGCAGTGTCTCTCTTGCTTTGAATGACAAAGGCTCGCTGGCTGCTCTCTGAGTGAATAGCCAAGGCAAAAGGCTCTAATTTCACCTGAGCTGCTCTCCTTTCAGACCGCACTTCCATTGTCCGCCCTCCCGAGGACAGCACGGTGATCAAAGGAACCACAGCCACCCTGCGCTGCGAGGCCACGCACGACCCCAGAATTTCAATCAGGTTGGTGGTGGCACTTCTCGTTTGTGTGGTTTATCCCAGTTTAATTTTATAAGCTGTGTGAATAGCGCTAGGTGAAAAGTTTCTGGACCCCACATTTTCACACCAAACCCCTGATTACTGCATTATAAGGTTGTACACTGTATCATTAATCATATAAATCCCATCTTCCATTTCAGCCTTATGTATTATTTACAATGAGCTATGTTCCACTTCATGACTTCAATATAGCCTTCCATGATTTTACTGTCAAGGTTAATACACTATCAATAAAACCAACTTGTCAGAGGCTGATACTTAATGAGAGCAAAAGCCAAAGAGAAGGAATAGGATTTCAAAAGTGTTTACTCTGGGGCGCATAAAAGCCACACCAGAGATGCCCATGTTTTTGGAAACAACTCAATAACTTGGGCTTATAGTCTATTCTAACCATGTAAAGGAAACCAGAATTTGTCTGGACTATTAAAATTTGAATTAGAGCACTTAGATGAAACTCAAAACTTGAAAATAAATTTGCCATAAAAATTAATGTAGTCTGAAAGCAACATAAATGAAATAAAATACAAGGAAGAGCTTGGAGAGTGCTTGAAGGGTGAGCTGCAGAAAGAATTTTGGAAAGAGAAATATGGGTATAAAAATTTCAGTTAGATGTGGGAAATTGAGTCTGTGGGCTCTCCACACCTCTGTGACATGTTGGGAAGGGTGTTTTTGATATGTGAGCTCTAGCAAACCTTCGACAAGTTTCTGATCCTGGCAGTCCAGTGTTACTGAGCTGGCCAGCACCCACCATTAACTGCAGAGTTAATGTTCTGGTGGGGGTGAACTTAAGAACTTGGACGTGTACGAGTACTCCATCTCTTCCTTGTAAAATACATAATATCTCAGATCGAATGACATTTTTCATTCTGATCGCTTGACCTAAAACTTAAATTTGTAAAAGGCACTGCTCTTGAAAGTAGCTGCAGGGGCCTGTCATTTTTAACACGTGATGACAGCAGCTGATCCCTTCCAGCAAAGTTAAAATAAATCTATTCTGGTGCTCTTATGAGTGATCAATAACTGAAGCCTTGTAACACTCAGGTACCTTTGGAAGAAGGACAGCGTTGTAATAAATCCATCCAGCAGTTCCAGGATCACAGTGGAGAAGGACGGGACCCTCCTCATCAGCCAGACGTGGTCGGGTGACATCGGGGATTACACCTGTGAGGTCATTTCTTCCGGAGGGAACGACTCCAGGACAGCTCGGCTGGAAGTGATGTGAGTACTCCAGCTAAAATATTCCCTACACTGTGTTTCAGACACCCTTAGGTATTTTTCTAACATTTCCTTCTAGGTATTGTGGAGTTCTGATTTTTTGGTCTGGGGTTTTTTTTTAAGGGAAATTAAGGCTGGTTCATTGCTAATGAAATTGCTTTGAAATGCTCTGATCTCATGGCTCAGCCTGTGTTGAGCAGGAGTTTGGACCAGAGACCTCTTAAGGTTCCTTTAAACCTGGATCATTCTATCACCCCATGCTGTAGGGCTTTCCCATAAAGCCCAAGTGCTGTGCTGTGATGCCAAAGTTTGAAAACAAGAAAATGTTTTCTTCCTTTTAGTGTTTTTTCTCTCTTAAGCATTTATCAGAATAGCTGCTCCCTGGATGGGCATTGCTTACTCTTGCATTCTCTTTATACATCATTTTTCAGAAAAAAAAAATATTTTTATGTACGACTTTCTTTATTCCTATGGATCTTTAAAAATAAAAACAAAAAAAAAGTTTAAAGTGCCATTCAGCTCTGGAAAAGGATTATAAAAATGTCATTACATGGTTCCATATTTTCTATTTCTGTCATTCCACTGGGGTGAAGTGCACTTCCATTTTATTTTTATCACTAAAAGCAACAGCTGTGGGTTTGGTACATGTGTAGAGCAGATCAAATGAAAAAAAAAGGTAATGTTTTATGTAGAGTTATTTATTTATTTATTTACTCGAGTAGTACGCACGCTTTAATTTAACTAAAATTGCATCTGTTTCTGCTGGTCATGCCTGATGTCTCTGAGAAGATGGCAATTGTGTGGTTGGCAGTGTAATGAGTTCACCTCTGAGATTTGCTGTGCAGAGGGCTGTTTGATACAGCATCATTCTGACAGTGCCAAGGCTCCATCAGATGCCCATTTTCCAAGAGCGGTCATACATTCTTTTTCTAATTAAGCACTCCTCAGCTCTCCTCCCGGAGTGCATTTTACTGCTGGTCAGAATCCAAGAGCAGAAGACAATTCAGAATATATTGCAGCTACATAACCACGCTCGCTGTTCTCTGAGGCGGTTTTTGAATGGAGGGCAGAAAATCACGGAGTAAAGACTGAAAAGAATCTTAAAGCTTGGACTTTGAAACAAAGCTATAAATATGTGCTAAACAATTCAGCAGGACAGATTCCTAATGCTGAATAGCAAAAACTGCCCTGTGCAGCCCAGTACAGCACAGGGACTTGGATTTACTTGCAGTTCCCCACTGATCACTGAGGAGCATCTTTTATGGTCCATAAAATCTGGGTTAGAAGTTGGTTGGGAGAGGCTCATCCTGTGTGCCCTGCTGAGGCACCCCAGCTGTTCCAGCTGTGCTGGCTGGCTCTCCATGCACTAGGACTGCCTCTTAATCCTGCCTCTCTACTTCCTTTGATGTTCTGTTGCTGATCGCCCATCTCCTGTTTTTCCTGGAGGAATTAAAGGAATCTATCAAACCCACTCTTTCAGAGGAGTCAAGTAACTGATAAGTCACTCAATAATACCTTGAATTGTGACATTTCATTTCAAAGCAGGGCTGCAGGTAGTGCAATACTGCCAGAAAACATTGCATTTCCTTGCAGCTTTCATCATTATCGTTTGGCTCAGCAGCACAGATCTGCGAGGAAGAGAGATACACGATACAACAGGAGTGAAATGAAGAAGAAAATATGTGGAAAGGAAACGTCTGAAGTAAAGCTTAAATTAAATTCCAGCTTGTATAGGAATGACAGATCTATAACATTCCCTGTTCTCCCAGATAATCCCCTCGTGCAGAGCATTAACAAACGGGGCATGCACATTCCCATCGATGAGCACTTACACTTCAGTGCCTTGAGTAGCACTAATGGCAGACAAATGTTCAAAGGAGGCCTCTCAACCAGTTACAGGCTGGAGCAGCAGCCAATGGATAACTGTGTCCCACACAGCCCTGCCTGACAACTCCAAATCTCTCCCCACCTTTCCCCCCTGCCCAGGAACCAGCATGTTCCTCCTCCACCTCTGTGCCCATCAAAAGGAATTATCAAAGGCAACAATGAGTTTGTTACTGATTTCTGTTCAAACTGATTCAATTGAAAACAGTCACCCTTCAGGTTATTTAATCTCTGATGGTCCAGTTTTCAAATCTCGGAAAAGAAGGAAAGAAAACTCTCTCTTCTTTTGCCTGCCCTTGCTGGAAGTCAGGCTTGGGGACAAAGGTGGTGTTCCTTGCTGGAAGAACCTGCATGGACAGCACGGCACAGATACATTGATGCTGCAGACAGGATGGATCATCTTCCTCAGCATGAAAGAAGAAATAAAATATTTGCAAAGGAAAGCCAGAAAACTAATGAAGAACTTGCTAAAGTGCAGCCAAAGGTTACCTTGCTCATCAATTTTGCACTGATGGTACTTGGGCACAGAAACTAATTGCGAGTCAAGATACTCTATTCATTCATTTGTCTTCCCTCTAAATGTGTTTATTCTCCATGTACATCACTTGATTTGATTTGCATGAGGTAAAACATTTGCGAGTGATGTTTCTATTCTGCAAGAGATAGATTTTAATTTTACACTGACTTTGTTTTTCTCCTAGTAGAATTTCTCAACTGCATATCAGAAACGTTTGGTGATGAGCCCCCCGCTTCTCTTCCATCCCTGCAAGTCACAGAGTTTGATCTTGAAAGTAATTGCATGTTATGAAACATCCCAGCTTCATTTAGCTTACCTTTATAGTCCTGTAAACACCAGCCTGAAATACATACAGAGGAAAAAAGGCTTGTTCCTAAAGCTGCAAAAGCTGAGTTATCACCATGTATCACTCACCTGATGGGAAACTGTGCTGATTCCAGCTCAAAGTATCCTGAGGATTCTCAGAATGTATAAAATATGCAGAATTACCACTATCTGTGCCTGATGATACCCACTGCTCAGTATCAGCCTGTCTGCAGCCCATGCTAGAGGATCTCTTTGTTGTATGAATGTGACTGCAAAGTATGGTAATGCTGCATTGTTGGAAAATCAAAGCCCTCTACAAGCCTCTGTTATGTCACAACATATAGTAAAATCTTTTAGGCTCTTTTTCTATGCAAAAATATGGGAAGGACAATGTAATACAAAAATACAAAAATAGGCAATTTATTCCTGGCAGCAAGTTCAACTCCTTTCAGTTCCCTTTCATCAGAGAAAGAGCTATTATTGTTCTGTCTTCTTCAAAAGCAGGAGAGGGGAGCTAAGCACTTATAATAAACCCCAGTGGGTTGCCAGGAATGCAGAGTATTGCCTTTGTCAGCCATCTATCCATGAATTTGGATACCCTTTTTACTGGACTATTTATAATTGCCACTTCTTCCAATTTCTTCCCAATATGTCCTATAAAAAAATTACTGCTAAAATTAAAATCGGTGTGACCAGTGCAGGGTAAGAGATAAAAATTATGTCCAATTACAAATGTAACGTGATACAGATCCCACATCCCTAGGTTCCAATTGCCCATCTCTTCTCCTTTCTCCAGGGAGAGAAAGCAGAAGGAATGTCAAACTGGAAAATATATTATTCCTTCCTCAGTGGAAAGAAGGCTTCTATTTATTTTTCCAAGCTCTCTATTGAGATGTCATCCAAGACTCAAGGTTCACTGCTGAGTCTGAGTGCACTTGATACTCAAAGGAGAAATATCACCCAGAAATGCATTTGGAAATAAATGCCATTGTGTCTGTTTGTCATTGAAGGTATAGCAGGAATGTAGGCATTTTCAGCAAAAAGAAAGCATAAAATTCAAACCTCTTTCCCAAGTCATCTCCAGATCGGGGCAGATTGAAATGAAAAATAAATCTGTGCACTCTGGAACTTGGCAACCCTTTAATTCCAAAAATTCCCCGTGTTACAGACCTGGGAGAGACAAAGAGCCTCAAAACTCGGGGCTGCCTTGCACAAATTGGAGAGGATTCTTTTGCAAGAGAAACTGCAAAGTCCTGAGCAACAGTTGCCACGTTTGTTAATTTAAACCATGATAAACTTTTACGAGCAGAGCCATCAGGGCTGAGTGCTGCATTCCCTGCCTGCCTCAGCCCGGTGCCGTTATCGGTCCTGGCAGATGAACCACCTGCTCCTGAGCAGCCCCTGCCTGCTGGACCTGACTGAGGGAGTCCATTATAAAACAGGAGCAGGGCTTTTCAGAAACCGACAAGGAAACTTGTTTAATCTCCTGTGCCTTTTTAGTAATCCCCTCTTCAGTCACAGTCTCTCTAATTACCTGCTGTTGGACCATTTTTCTCAGAAGTCTCTCCAAACCGTGTCTGGTTTATTTTTCTTAGCAAATAGTCTGCTTTTAGCTAATTTTATAAAACACTCTATGTGTTTGCTGAGTGAATTTTTCAGCTGCCCTCTGGCAGTGATGAGCTGACTCAAAACATTAGGGTTTCTGTTTTGAGCGTGTATCATCTGCAACTGGCTAATATTTCTCTCCCAGATTGTCACAATGACTTCATGTTCTTTTCTTACAAATGCACTACTTTAATTGCTTTGTCAGAGTTCCCTCAGGTCACCTTGGTGGCAATGCCATTAACCCTGGGGTTATCTATCAATTACAGATTTTAAAGTGTCCATGCACATATTTTGCTATCACATAAAATAAGTTATGGAAAACTTGCCTCCATGCAACTCTTCAGCATTAAAAAAATGAGGTTTTAAGACCTATTTTTCTATACTGAAAAATTTCCATATATTTCCTGTTGGGGCTTCAGTGAACAAAAGGAAGGTAATGATGGAATTACACTTTGCATGTCTGGTCAAGGTCTGTTCAGTGCTTTGGGTGTTATTACTCTAAACCTCATCCACTTGCTTGGTGCTGACCAGTTCTAGTCTAAGGTCCTCCTCACCCTGAGAAAGGGTTGAAATTAGAATTCTCTGCAATAATTTCTTGGGTGTTAGAAGCAAGGAAGTGTAATCCTCTTAAAGGAAAAATAGAAGCAATGATCTCTTTGGAGAACATGAATATTCATGATGGTGGTACAGGTCTCATTTATCATCCCTTCCACAGGGTATGTGGTAGCAAATGAGAAGGAGACAAACTGTAAGTGCATACTAAAGTAGAAATTACTACTTTTTAATCTCTGCTTTTGCATACTACAATGAGAGAGGTACACTCCTGTGCTGAAATGTCTTGTAGCTTTAAATATTCATTTCTGTCCAGGTGTGTTTCTTAGGCACTTGTTCTGTTTGCCTCGAGGGGTTTAAATCTGTGAGCACCATCTGCTGCTGTTCAGCATGGACACGTTTGGGTAAAGACAAACCCAATATTTGTGATATTTGTGGATGGGGTGTCCTGGATGGAGGCAGCAGCTCACGCTACTCAATCTCTGTCTGAACAGAAAGTGCCCATTTCCCTTGTGCTGCTGCTGATTGTCCTTGTCAATCTGAGAGAAAAAGCTACTAAACCCAAATTCTAAGCAAACAAAACCCCAGGTTTTAACCCAGTCTGTGCATTTAAAAAACAGGGGAAACAGGGAAACTTTTTCAAAAGTCTTCTGTGTCTTGTGCACTTGGAAAAAGAGACTGAGCTTTAAGTCTTTCTTAATTGTGTAGTCTCTGTCTTCAAGTGAGCTGTTAATTGAGCCCTTCTAATGTATGGGACATCAAGAGTTATAAATGCACACCTTGAAAATACCCACAATATATACCAGCAGTGCTCATTTGCTGCCCAGAAAAGCAGATACATGGGGATAATCTGCTGTGAGCTCCCGCTCAGCCATTCCTCCCATACTGCTGCTTCTGTGGCCATCATCTTCCAGGAGGAGCTGGAGCCACAGCCCCTCTCTGAGCTCTTCCTCACAGGGACTGGTGATAAATGAGGTGGGGACTGGGACTTGTGTGAGCCATGTAGCAACAAGAGGTTTCACTCTTCCCTTCAGTAATTACCTTTGCCAGCTTAATCACAAAAACTTTTCCAACCAGCTTGCCTAGGACATAATGATAAATTGTGGTGGAGGTTTAATGTTTATTATAATTTAATGTTTCATTCAAAATTAAGCAGCACACTCCTGTAGTCCCTGGGTAAATGGCCGTATCCTACACCCCCACGCTTTCCGGTGACAGCCACACTCTGTCTCCCAGGTCAGCTGCCCTCCTGCTTTGTTTCCAGGTCCCCCTCTTTCCTAGACATATTTATCCAAAATTTCACAGTGCTGTGCTCAAAATCTACTCCCTTTGGGCCCCCACGTGATCCTTGCTGTGCCTGCTGTTTGTTTTAGCCCCAGCGTGGCCATGTCTGAGCTGTCAGTGCACGCCCAGAAAGGAGTGAGAACAGTCAACTTAAACTCCTCACCATCAAGGCATCTCAAGCAAGCGATTTAATGAAGTTGAGATCTGAATCACACCCTGAGGTGTCATTCCATGTTTACTACAGAAAGAGCCTGGGGTCACCGTGCTGCTAATTTGGTTCTGCGTTTAAAGTCAAATGAGATGAGACAAGGCTTTGAGTCTCAGGTTTAGCCTTAGGAAATATCAACCCCTCTTGCCTGGAGAGAGGTGGGCAGGGAAGTGCCTTCTGCTTCTGGTGCCTCATTAGCTGTGTGTTTTTCTTGCCACTCTTTGGCTCTTCCAGCAATTTTTTTAATTTTTTTTTTTTTTGTTGCTAACTCCACTGTGTGTATCCATCAGAAATGCGTAAACAAAAGCATTCACGGCTTAACTGAAAAATAATAAAACTATTGTCTGGCTCTCCATATGTTCCTCAATCTTCCAGTAGAAACTGAAATCCAGGATATATTTATTGTTCTGGCTTGGAGCCAGAGCCTGTATTTATTTTGGTGAGTGGCTGAGGAGTTGAGGTTTTTAAATAACTCTGAGCCTTCAGTGGCAAAATACATCACAAGCAGGAATTGCTGCATTTTTAATTTAAGCATGTGAGTGCCCTCATGGCTTTCTGCTCTGGCCTGAGCTGTGGAAGGATCACCCTCAGCCTTCCTGAGGAGGAAGGCAGATTGAATGGGTAAAAACTGGCCCTCCCTGCATTTCCTTCACTACAAAATCCTTGCTCTCCTTAGAAATCAGGATGATAAGGAGCAAAAATCATGCTTAAGTATGATGCTGAAGGGCTTTTATCTCTTAAAATGCATCAGCATTTAAGGGTTGCAGCAGAATTTAGTGTTCTCACTTCACCATGCAGCTCCCACTTTCAGCCAATGGGTACAAATGAAATGTTTTTCCACAAATTTCCTTTATGTATAGAAATTACACATTTTAATTGAGCTCCTGTTTTATTTTTGTTTTTGAAATGTTTTATGTTGTATTTCCATGGGGTTTCTGCAGGCATTTTCACTGCATTTTCTGGTTGGGTGCTTCCAAAAAAATCCTTATTATAAGGAGGAAGGATTCTACCCATGACAGGATAAGCCTGAATCCGTGAGTAAATCAAGCTGTTCTGTAGCCTAAGAATACATATGGTAATTTTGATTAGTCGCTCTGTGTGGATAGTGTCAATGTCTTCTGCTTCCTTGAGTATGAAAAATTCCATGTTAAATCATATCTCCCATGTGTTTTACTGTTTATACGTATCACTGCTGTCACATTGTAGGACATCATTGTAAGACAGGAGAAGAAGTGAGAGGAAATTTATTGACCAACTTGCTCAGTCAAAAACAGGATGAAAATTGGCTTTTTGCCACATTCGGCGACATGTCCATTAGCTGTTTTATGCATCAGCCTTGGGACTTTTCAGCATAATTTTTTTTCCCCCCAAAACAGGATAAAGTTGTGAAGAATTCCAAGATGCCTTTCATTTATTTAATTGTACAATAGCTGCTGGTGGTTTTATATCCATCATCACAGGGGGCTGATGTCGCCCGCCTTTAACTGCCCGTAAGACTGGAGCTGAATGAAATATAGATTAATTTTTCTGTGCTGGTTTATTTTTTTTCCCCTTCTCTTACCCTTTTCCTCTGCAGAGAGCTGCCTCACTCCCCTCAGAACCTGGTGGCCACCCTGAACTCCTCCTACAGCCGCAGCGTGGTGCTCTCCTGGGTGCGCCCCTTCGACGGCAACAGCCCCGTGCTCTACTACGTGGTGGAGCTCTCTGAGAACAGTAAGTCAAATACTTCTCAGCCTCGTGGTGCTCTTAATGAGTGCTTCAGACTCATCTCTCCCCAGAGCTGCTGACAAAGTGCTGCTGCAGTTTGCTTAAGCCTGCACAAAGGGGTTTTGCACTCGGGTGTTTGCACGCTGAAGGAGTGGGATGATAAAGAAGGCTGAGATGGAGGGATTTATTTACAGGACTTCGTTCTACCTCTGGTGTTGCCAGCCAGACTTGAGGCACAACTCATTCCTCAGTACAACAGTAGTCAGTTTGTTCCTTCCTGTGGCTTTTTCTCCAGTTTCATGGATTTCTTGGTGCATTCAGAGCCCCAATTTCACCTAAAAGATGCAGAGAAGGGGATAATTCAAGGAATTGATGGTCTGTCAAAGGAACAAACTTGGATGTCAGGAGCAGTTGCTGTCTTACCTCTCTGTGGGCTCATATGTTTTCTCTGCTTTCTCTAGATTATCATTTTACACCCTTCCTTTAGATAGAGGGTGTTTGAGTGCAATCCAAATATCTGACTTCTTGCATTACCAACCTGGGCATTGGGAATTGCCACTTGCCAGTTTTATCATGCTGTACGCCAGTCCCTCCGTGGCTCTCAGTCTGCAAGGTTATTCAGGGACATTGCTAATGCCTCTTTAGGAGCTGATGGAAAGATGAGGGTATATGGAAATCGGTCACCTTGGCAATACTTTCTAATCTCTATCACCCTAGGAGCTGGAAATCCAAGCTGAACAATTGATTCTTGATGAAAAAATTAAGAGCATCACTTTTTGTGACATGTGGAAATTAGTCACTGCATAACTGAATGTGAAACAGTTCTGATTTCTGATTATCTGGAGAGCAGCAGTTTGTTTTGCCACACTGAGAGCTTGAGGGGAAACTTGAGCTTCAGATCACATACAAGTCTTTGGCTTTGCAGGCTGGAGTGCATAGCTCCTCAGATGTGGAGGTCCCAGAACCAATGATCTTGACAACTGTTAAGCAAAGTGCAGGTCTCTAATCCTAGCAGAAATCCAAAGTCATGCCCAGGACTGCTGCCCTTAAAATAGTTCTTTTCAATCAAAGACTTTGGATCTTTTTGCAACAAATGAGTAAGAAAATCCACAATCCTGCACTCATACTCCTTCTCTACCTTTTTATCACCATCTTCCTTTTTATTTTCACTCTTCTCTCCCCTCCCATAGCTACAGGCCAGTAACTGCCTGTTTTATTTCTTTTCCTTCCCTGGTCTTTTGCCCAAGGATGTTTCCCTTCTGCTCCTTGTTTCCCAGTGGCTTTGTTGATGGTAAGTTAGTGAAGTACCAGTCTGGGAACATGATGCAAAGGTCCTAGAGCTGTATTTACACAGAGACAGCACAGAGGTGGCAGAACATGTGCACTTGGATCCTGCAGTGGGATCATTGACTGGGACAAGTCCCTAAAAGAAAAGGCAGCTCATTCAATGCCAGGAGAATTTTATTGAATTGTTTCAGTTGGAAGGGACCTTGAAGATCATCTCATTCCATCATCTTTCTTTTGTCATGGAGGAGTTTGGAAGGTCTTCAAGTCCTTTCTACCAAGGATGCTTTGCAGTTGTATAGGAATGGGGTAGATGTGCCATCATTTTAGAATTAATTCACTGAAATTTGTCGAAGGCTGAGCCAAAATCAACAGTAGTTCTTTGGAAAGCATGCACACAGTCCCTGAGAACACCACAGGGTCCTGGGAACCACTGCTCACTCTGTGTTAGATCAAATAATTTTGGCTGATGTGTTTGCAGTCTGCCACTGAGAGGCTCTCATTGTCTCAAAGCACAGGTCTGTGTTCTGCCACAGCTCAAACCTGCAAAAGCCAAATGCAGGCCAGCTTTGTTGTGAACTGAGCATCTTCACTCCCAGATATATCCCAGGTCTTGCTGTCCTTTACATTTTTGTCTTTGTTTACTTTGCTTTTATGTGCAATGTGTAAATGATTGCCCACAGAAGTAGAATGGGGAAGAATCTGAGCCCTTGGATATTCCACTGTTGCTGTGCTCTCTTGTTCCATATATACAGAACAGTGCAGCAATGTCAGCAGTGGCTTTGGTTTGGAACACTGACTGAAATGTCTGCAGACTGACACTGGCTTGTTTTGGTTTCTATTTTCCTGAAGTGTTTGTTTTTCAGGGTTATTTTGATCTCAGCAGTGTGTGGTTAATATTTAGCTTCTCCAGACCTCCTGCTCCTCTGGAAATCATCACCTTCCTTTGTTCCCAGCCATCCCCAGCACTGTTTGTGCACAAAGCTGGCATTTGATGTTGTGTAGGTAGAGTTTGGCCTGATATGACTCTGCAGAAACTCTCTTTGCTTTTCAAAGACAATTTCTGTTTGGGGTTTGTGCTGCAGAAGGAGTGACTGTCAGGGAGACAGGGAACACCCTCCACGGGCTCTGTCACTGTCACAGCAGAGCAATGCACCTCCCATCCCAATCCCTCTTCACTTTCAAATGTTAAGGAAGGACGCCAGAATTAGAGTTTATTTTCTAGTTAGCAATGCTGTGTAGATTTTTTTCTTAGTTCTTGTGGAGTTTGAATGTTTGGAGTTTGAGAGTTTTGGTTACAGGTGCTGAAAAGTGGCCTTGTTTTGTTGAGATTTTTAGCTGTTTTGTTTAGGATAAATTTCTCACAGCTTTAGTACCCATGGTAGGTTTTGAAGCACTTGCCATCAAGGAATACATAACAGTGTCTGTTGCAGAGAAATAGCTGAAGAGGATTCAAAATAACAAGTATAAATTTCAGGGGTTTAATTACCAGCTGCATTAGAGGGAGGCGTGTCACTCCACCTGGCATGGATTAGAACTCCTTTTCATTAATATCAATTCACTAAAGAGATACAAAACCCTTATTTTAATTAGAGGGAAGAAAACAGTGGCAGATCGTGCACATAAATTGCTGGGAATATGAACGACTCTAGCCACCTAATTTTTAAAATTAATGTATTTGGCACAATGCAATAATTCTCAAAATACAAGTATTCACAGTAGACTGTGTCTGTGGGTGACTTGAGACATATGGCCTTAAACATTTGGGGGCAAATTTATAATCTAATTTGAAAAACACAGTTCCAAGGAAACACAGTCATTAAGTATTCCTGCCCACACGGAGCCAAGAATGTGAACCTTGATTTGAAATAGGATTTTCAAATAAATAGTGCCATGCATTGCTGTCATTTGCACTAATATAATTTTGGATGTTTCATGACCTGTTTAGCCCCATTGCAATTTACCTCAGAATTCCAATGAAGTGTCTTCATGGAGTTAGGAGGAGATATGCTTATTTTATTCCAAAGAGGTTTAGACTGGAGGAATTAATCAAAAAATATTCTGAATAGTCTTTTAACTGAAGAAATGAATTAAGGCTTGTAGAATTCTGCTGAGGACAATTAAGATAAAAGCCCATTTTTGTTTTATTGTATTCTGGGATATCTGCTGTGTGAGGTGATGATATAATTCAGATTCATCATGTTGTGCCAATGAGGATATAATAAAAGCTCCTGTGGAAAGCATCTCTACATGCTTAACTAAAACCTATTAATTGGCCTCCTGAATTTGGTAAGAATATTCAAATGGCAAATATTGAACTCATTGATGAATCTTTGCAAAAATCATAGTAAAACTGCATTGTCATTATGATTGTGACTCAGATCTAGAGTTGATAATTTTAAAAGATCCTTTTTTCAGGCCACTTGTAGACCTTGTATGGGTCCTACCAAACAAAGGGTGAACCACTGAGCTTTCATTTGGATTTTGTGCAATATCATATTGCTACCAAGGTTTGAAAGATGAATTCAGTGTATTCCAGCAGTGCAGCAAATTCCTATGTTGCCATCTATGCAAAACCCCCTGGAGAAGGAAAGAGAGGGAAATGTGTTCCAAACCTGCAAAAATCAGCTTTCTGCAGTAGATCTGATCAGTAATATCAAATTAGAAATGATTTTTTGGGAAATTGCAATTAATGCATGAACTGTAGTGTAGACAGGGAAATAGAGAAGAAATGCCTCTTGGCACATAGCCAGAGTTATTGAACGCGTCACAAGCACATCCAAAAATTCATGACAGAAAAAAAATGTAATTTCTAAAACCCCAAAATGACATTGTAAACCAGAGAACAGTCTGTGAGATTCTTCATTTCCAATAAATTAAGCTGGAGAGGCAATCAGAGTTAATTCAGAATGGCCAATATTTGTAAGACGACAGACAGCTCAACATGGAAGTTGTTCAGACAGCAGCAATTACGGGGGAAGAGCAGCAGAGCCCAGAGTATGTTCTGGGCAGCTTAAGTTAAATGAAGGATTAGCAGAGTCTGTTCAGTCTAACAGGGGCTTTTTTAATAGTTTGACCTGGCAAGTCTTTTGTCACTGTGGAGCTTCTCCAGGCTTCCTGGGACAGGTGAGTGACAGCCATCCCTGGAGGACAGGAGAGGTGCTGTTAAAAATTTTATGGCATGTTTCCCTTGTCAGAATTACTCTTCTCCACAGTGAAAAGAGCTTCTGCACAATCCTGGAGTTGGTTGTGTGTATCTAAAGAGGGAGATCCATTTTTTTGGAGTGCTTTGTTTATTGACTGTAAAAAAAAAAAAAGACTTGACATTTAAATTTTAAAGATACTCTGCACACTCAGTGTATCCAGTGCTCCAGGAGTGAGCAAATGCTCCCTGAACCGCCCTCCTCTCTGAATCAGAGTGCCCAGGAGATGAATAGGCTTCGTTTATATTAGTTTCCAGTTTAATCTCTCTTCCTGCCAGATCTTTTATCTTCCACCAGGAGAGGAAAAAGAATTAATAAAGTATTCTACAGATGCAGCATATAAACAGAGCAAAGCCCCAAGGTGCTGAGGAGATTAATAGGGCCTGTTGTTGAATCAAACTGCTCACTACATTGAGCGGCTTGGGTTAAGCACTCTCAGGTGGTGTTTACACTGGCAGTAAACAAATGAAATGCTCTAGGAAACGGACCACTGCCCAAGTAGCTCATACAAGGGTATTTCACTCCCCTCTTCCATTTTCCTCAGGAAGTTCCTTCAGGCAGTGCACTAGGTCAGCCATACCTTAACTCCAGCTTCCCTTGATTTGTTGCTGTGCACTCTGGCTGTAACAAGGCTGTTTGGGAAGTCTCAAGGGAAGCCTGTGAAAATCAGAAGGAGCTAAGGTACAAAAAACTCCTAAGCAACGCTTTTCTAGATGGCACAGGTGTGCTTCCTCTAAGGGCTCTCTAAAAGAAATCCAATGTTCAGCTAAGATAAATTGGCATCAAGATCTTGCAGCCAAAGTGGCTGTTGGTAAATCAACAATTGGCAAAGACAGACCTTCACTGCTGTACAAATGTCCCTCTCCAGCATTCCCAGTATTCTGCTGTGTCAGTTTTCCTGTTAAAAAAGACTTTGTTCTGGCAAGGCCCTTAGTGGAATAAATACATTTGGAGTAATTTGAAGATGCAGTGTTTATAGCCCAACTGGCATCACACCCTAGAGGACTTAAACTTGCTAAGGAATCTGCCAGAAAAGCACAAAATGAGTGGCTTCTGTCTTGGTGTGAAGTTTAGCAGCCTTCCACGTTTGGGACATCTCATCTTCATTTTCAGGCAGACGTTGAGGTGACCTGCCAGGAGCCACGATGCACTTCTGATGAGCAACATGCACAGATAACGTTGCCAAAATCTACAGCGAGCTCCTCAGCAATTTCCAGAAGTGTTAGTAATTTTGAGCAGGGAGCATGAAAACAGCTGGTATTATTTAAAAACTGAACAAATCTTCAAATTGGCTGATTCTGTTGCTGTACTGTTGCAATGCAGACCAAATGTCACCTCTCCCTGACTATTTCAGTCATGACATCAGGGAGAATGTGTGACACCAGGCTATGGAGAGAAGAAGTCAGAATATTTAATTTTCAACATGTTTCATTTCTGACCTCTTTGAAAACTTGTAAATGTAATTTGGGCATCAGAGGAGCTTGATATGGCAAGAATGTGAACTGACAGTGAGGGGTTTAGAGTGCTGCCAGGGCTCTTTCTACCAGGGAATCTTCCTAGGACAATTAGATTCCATGGTGAATAATATCACTAGGAAAAAAAAAAATAAGACTGCAGACACGTAGAATCAGCAGCTGAAGCTTTCTCAGGTCTTGCAGCAAAGGGCTGATTTGGCAGAGAGAGTCACGCTTCTACACCTGCTTGCAAGCTGGGTAGGAAGATATTCCAAACTGACTGTGAATTTCATTAGAATCCTTCCACCAGAGCCACTCATGGGTGTGGTGGTGTGATGGCCTGCCAAACAGATGGGTTGTGAAATACACAGCCCATCTGTCTTTATCATGCTTGTTTCCTCTTTTATTAAAATGTTAATGAATATAGTTTTTATTTATTATGCCATGACATGTGCAGCATCACTTTCCAGTAGACGAATGTGCAATCTGCATAACCGTGTGGGCTGACAGGAAGGTTTCTTCTGCTGAAAAGAAACTTCTTCCCAAAGTTCCTCTGAGGGAAGCAGGCACCAAGAGCTCTGAGCAGTCAGAGGCATTTTCTCACTTCTGCAGGGCTTTTGACAGAGACTTTCATCTTTTTTTTCTTTTTTCCCATGCTAATTTTTCCAACAGATTCTCCCTGGAAGGTTCACCTGTCAAACCTTGACCCGAAGATGACCGGTGTCACTGTGAGTGGCCTCACTCCAGCCAGGACCTACCAGTTCAGGGTGTGTGCAGTCAACCAGGTGGGAAAGGGCCGCTACAGCACCGAGACCAGCAGGTAATGACAGGCAGTGTCTGTGTGCTGAAGGGACAGTGACCTGGGGAGGGGAAAATGCTGCTTGGGATTGAAGGAATAAAATAAACTTTTGCAGAATGATTGGAAGATGGAGAAGTTGCCACTTCCCAGGTCCCTGGAGAAGTTGCCATTTCCCAGGTCTCTGGAGCGTGCCCTGCAGCTGGCAGGAGTTGGGAATGATGGCATTTGGGGGATGCAAGAGCTCAGCACATCATGGGAGAGGTGTCTTCATACTCCAGAGTATCAGTTGAATCTTGGAAATTACATTTTGCTCTTGTGTTAAGCCCCAGCAGTTAGCCCGGGCAGGAGCACAGCTCTCACCCTGTCATGGTAATGTCACTTCTGGAATTTACCCAGATGTGACAGAGAAGGATGGCTTCATCATATTCAGTTTCAAATGCATCCCCCTTCTTCTGTGAACCAAAGCTTGCTGCAAGCTTGTATTGCAGAACAGCTGAACTCTAAATGGCTTTTTCAAAATGTAGGAGTTTGATATGAAAAATATTGAAAGAGCTGAAAGAAACAATTTGGAAGGAGTCACAGACACTGGACCTGAGCTCTTACTCATTCAGGCTTGTAATCTTTTTAAAGAGTTGTAGCAGCCTGGGTGATTCCAAGAGAATAGGGTTACCTCAGCTGTCTGTCTTGTTGCTTGCTTAACTGATTTCCTATTATGTTGATTTGTTGTAACTATTTCATGCATGTCTTCAGCAGTTTGATCAGTATTATATTTCTTTCTAGTCATCAGACTGTGATAAAAGAGTGGTTCACTTGGAGTGGATTCAGGAAATAGACTGTTATTTATGATTTTTTTCAACACCCATGTCCATCACATTCTTTTGTACTTAGGTTGATGCTACCTGAGGAGCCCCCCAGTGCTCCCCCTAAAAACATTGTGGCCAGTGGGAGAACCAACCAGTCCATCATGGTCCAGTGGCAGCCTCCTCCTGAGAGTGAGCACAATGGGGTTCTTCATGGCTACATCCTAAGGTAAGTCCTTTCTTAACCTGGGAAGTCCAGAGATAGGTCCAGGTGTGCACAAGGGAGTTGAAATGGTGTGAGTTAAGAGTGTAATAAGAGCTGTTTCTTATTGAATTAAAGATATTAGTTACTATGTGCAAATGCTCAGGCTGCCCTGGTTTGTTAAATATGAGAAAACATCAGCTCTTCAAGGAGTCACAAGGGTGCAGCCAGTTAAATTCTGGGCTGTCTGTCCTGCAGAGTCTGAGGGCTCCATCAGCTGTTCCAAAGGACCTGTGGAGACTCACAAAATCCTTTTATTCAATTTTCAAAGGGAAGTGAAGCTCTAACTAATGCAAGTGTTCACATGGGACGCTGGTACAGTGCAGCCTATGCAGATGTATATTTGCTTATTACAAGCTCAGCTCCCTGCTCAAAAGGTTAATTAAATTTATCAAAGACACAACAGGCTCCTGCCTATGGAGGAGCAGCAAAAGAATCAATAAACTTCAGTTTTGTGCCAAACAAAATGGAGAGAGGGAATGACAGGTCAGATGGTTCATGGCAGACCTTGGTTTGGTTTTGAAAATCAGCCAGTTGAGTAAGATCCTTTCAGCCCTGTCTATATTTATTAATAAGAAACACATTCGGGCAGGTAACTGGGAATCCTGCACCCATCCAGTCTGGCAGCTCACCCAGCATTCACTGTGTTAGAAAGGATGTTGCCACTTGAGAGACTTTGCAGAGCATTTCCCTTAGGTGATTTTTTGGGACACAGTATTCACACCTACCCAGTTCCACTACATATTACTGCTCATTTGGCATCCTCCATACCCTGCAGTGCTAGCAGCCAGCTAGGGCCACACCTCTAGTAAAGGAGGCATTTTTTGTGGAAAATTCCCAGCCCCTGACATATTTCCAAGTGATGGTTACAGCCTCCTGTAGGCAGGCTGCTGCCATTTTTAATACAGTGCCCTCCAAAACTGTAAAAGATAACTAAATGCTGCAGTTTAAATGCCAACATCCTGTTCAAGCTGTGCTCCTACTTTTGCTGGCATGGATGGAAAGGCTTTTGTCATGTTAAGAGTGTTGGTGAGCTCCCAAAATATCCCTGGGAAGTTCCCTCTGTCTGCAGGCAGAGTTGGGTGTGTTCATCTCCCTTTCAGCTGCACAGAGCTCCTCAGCAGAAGGGAGCCCCTTGTGCAAGTGCTGCTGGTGCAGGGTTTTAGGGCTGGGCTCAGTTTAAAATGTTTTGTCAGCCATCAGTGGGGAAAGGTGCTTTAACTTCTGCCTGCAGATAGACCCTTGTCCTGAGTCTTGGGTTCCCATCTGCCAGGGGTGCAAACATTCTGTATGCAATTCTTCCCTTCAAACTGGTCTCCTCAGTGGTAGGATTAGTTCCACAGTTATTCCCAGGGAGTCTTTCTTAGTCTCAGCATTAAGTCCTTTATAAAGCAATTGCATAAGCTCCTACTTCTAGCAATCTGTGCTGTTTTCTCCATATAACATTTCCAATAATGTTTAACTTTGGTACTTTCTACAATATTTATTTGCATAATTGATCCCTGACCTTGCTGGAACATTTCTTTCCACTTTAATAGTCTTCATATTCATTACACTCAATCTGTGAACATTTCTTGTATCTTCCTTCTTTGTCTAGACAGCAGAGCAGAGAAACCATTCATTGAACAGAAATTTAAGATTATCACATAAAAACACAGGTGTCCCAGGTAATAAACCAGACTGTTCTTCCCAGTTGAATTGTGTAGTCACAGCAACATGCACTGAAGAACAGTGCTCCTGCACTGATTTCTGCAGAATCAGGGTGTAGCAGAGTGAAAAGCACCAGCCATCCCAGAGACCCAAAGCTCAAGACATGCAAGATGCTAAATTGATGGAACACCTGATCTTTAAAAGTGAAGGTGCACTGCACAAGTCATGTGGAGTATCCATCAAAGTCCATGGTGAGAAAAATCATGAAGACATGACATTTCTGAACTGGCCTCCTTCCTCTGCCCTTTTTCTCACTGCCAATATTGCATTTAGTGGTCTGCCATGCTAGCAGCATAACAGATTAAATCATGGGAGCACTTGCACCTTGTCTGCTGGGCAGGAAACAGAGCATTGCTGCACTAAGAACTGACTTGCCAGGGAGCACACAGCCTGCACAGGGGAGACAGAGAGAAAGGGGGAGCAAGACATTATAAAAACTCAACTGAGAGCTGGTATTTCTTTATTTCCATTTATATTTCCTAAATGGAATCACACCAGTGTAGCATTACAAATATTAAGTGTGCTAAAGGATGGTCAGGCAAGCAGCAGAAAATAGAGATGTCAGTGATTAAGAACTGATCGCATTATAGGAAGATTTTAGAACAAAAATCTCTGGCTGAAACACGTGAAGTTGTCTAGTCATAAACATTGCACTGATTTTATTAGATGAATTTAAAATGTCTCTGTAAGATGTCAATGAAATTGTTCTGTGTCAATAAACTTTTGGTGATTGCAGTGAAGCGTTAAAGGATGGGTAACAGTGTATAAAAGTTCTGTGGTGAAGAAAAACACAAATGTTTCCATATTTGTCTTTTTTCTGGAATAGTAATGCCTTGTGTCCCTTATTTGGCCTCTGGTTTTTTGACTTTTTTGTGAATTAGCATTTTGTGAGCATCCACTGTACTGCTTTCCTAAAGGAAAGAAAACAAACAGTATTATTCACATTCACAAATTTGCAAGGTTTGTTTGTTTTCTATAATTTAGGTTTTTTTCTGTAGTTTGTTGGCCTGAAGAGACACATCAAAGGGGCTCTGTTTTCTGGAATACAGTTTTTACATGAGAAAATATATTCAGTGTTTCAGCTGCTGGTGTCTCAGCAGAAAGTGTTTCAGGATATTTATCACCCACCTGTGTTTGACACAGCCCTTCTCCCGGAGCTCCAGTGCTTACCCAACCCTTCAGTGTCAACTGTATTCAATCCTTATTTTAATTATTTTGTAAAGTAAATTCAGGGGGAAGCCAGGGGTGCCAGCAGCTGAGATTTCAGGAGGTCAGAGCCCTCTGAGCTCTTCCTTTTCAGATTTCAGAAGTGAAGGGGAAAAAAACAATTTCTCAGGCTGATTTACAGCAGCACTCTGATAAAAATCACATCTGGGCTATTTTTTGTACTAAATCACAGCTTTTACTAGACAAGGCACATTTAAAAAGCTGTAATTTTTCTGCAACCATAAAACAGGATAAAATACCCGTTTTGTTTAGCCCTGAGCCTGTAATCTCAGTGAGATCAGATTATAAATACTATAGCAGTCAAACATGATATGGTCTTATCAGGAATTGCTATGTTCCTCCTGATTATTTTTCATTATTCTTGGTAAAATTCTGCTGTAAAACTTTGCATATTGCCTCTTCACAAAGGAAGCTATTTTTCCAGCCAGAATATTTTGTTTAATTGATACCATCTAATTAACCAGCTAATTCTTCTCCCCATATGGCAGGTATCGCCTGGCCGGCCTCCCGGGAGAGTACCAGTACAAAAACATCACCAGTGCAGAAATCAACTACTGCTTGGTGAAAGACCTGATCATTTGGACCCAGTATGAAATCCAGGTGGCATCTTACAACGGAGCTGGGCTGGGAGCCTTCAGCAGGCCTGTGACAGAGTACACACTGCAGGGAGGTGAGCAAATCCCAGCAGGATCTCCTTGATCATCCCACAGCTTCCTCAGGGGTTGTCCTGCTGGCAATCCCACCTTAGAACCTGGGAAATCAGTGGTCACTTCAGTCAAATTTGATAGACAGCTTGGAGCAGGAAGCACCTGCAAATTTCAAGTGCCTGATGAGAGCCAAGTCTTTGCTCTGTCTCTGTTGTAGAAAAAGCTGCAAAAAATTATCTGTTTTGTTGACCCTTGTGATGATGTGTTGGCACACTTGCAGGTCAGAGTCAGCTGCAGCAGAAGTAATAAATAGAAATGCTGATGAGAGCTGGGGTCCTGGGGAATGGATTTATGGGACCTGTGACAGGCAGGGGCTGAGGTTACCCTGCCAGGAGAGTTGGAGAAAATATGGCAGGGAATTGGTTTTATCATGGCCAAGGCATGCAAGATGCTGCATATGCAGTATAGGAGATAGAGTGACCCAGCTGCATTAGTTCTGATAATCACAGAATACCTTGTTTTGGAAATATGGAATAAATTGCAAAAGAGAAATACAACCCGTGGAGAAAGAGTTCTGAAGCATTTCAGGAATGGTGCAGATACTTTCAAAGGGGAAGATAAAATGATCTTTAAAGCCCTGATTTTTATGCTACAGCTCCTCCACACTTTTCTAAGTGCTCTAAGAAGAGTATAAATTACACCAACAAAAGGATATGTAATTACTTTTTACAACCAGTGTAAGGCATGTTTACACCTCTAGATTGGTATAAAAATCTGTAGGATAATTAAGTGCCAGGTCCTTAAGGCTTCCATATATTCCCATAATTGCAGGGCTGTGCTGGATGCTGAGCACTGGACAGTACATGGGCTCTACTTCATTGGTCATAAAACAATTATACTGTTTTAAAACCTAGCAGATTTACAGTGCATCAGTTAATTTTCAATCAGGGAAGAAGATGTAGTTGTTTGCTAATTGTTACTAGGAGTAGCTTATAACATGATTAGATACAGTTTGAGGTGTAGGGAGATTTTTAAGAACAGATTATTCATATGCAACACTAATTAACCACAACAACTAGGGAAAGAGCTATCTATATTTTGTCTTAGGGCATGCAAAGTCTCATAGTTCAGAGGAGCCTAGGCACACTCAACCTCATTCTAGAAGTATTTATAGCAGACCTTGAAATGTTTTTCTTGAAGTCTTCTCCTTCAGCCAGGATTAATGTTTTCTATCCCACTAAACAGCCGAGCTCTTCAGAGAATTGGTTTGCCCACAGAATTTGAATCCCTTTTGTGATTATGCTTGTAATTCATTACCTTGTTTATTTGCACATTTTAAGCTATCATAGCACCTTAACCTTCCATCTATTAAGGCCCAGGTTTGGACTTCACACTCTTTTTTTCTTAAACCCTGTAATTGACTCTAATTTCCCTTGATATTATGTGCAGTTATTATCATCCTTTATTGATTGGCTGTCTGTTGTCATTTATAAGGGTATAAATCCTCTGTTATAAATTAGGTGTAGTCAGTCCTGCATTCATGTTAATCAGCAAGAGTGTTTAGACTGCAGGCCAACCTGCAATGGCCTCTTTGGCTTCGTGTAATTCCTCAGTACTGGGTAGACATAGAAGAAAAACTGGATATTTCTGATTTATTTCATATTGGTCTTTGCTGATAGCTGTTAATAACTACCTCATGGATGCTGCCACCTCCTGATGAACCTTGCTGGGCTCACCAAAGGCATATGTCCTGTTTTAAAAAGAGTTTGAAGCCTTTTTACATTTAGAGCTGAAAAGGGAGACTGGTTGGTATAAATACAATTTGAATCTGGATTAATACCCAGTCTCCATATGGAATGTGCTACTGTCCAAATCTCTGCTCCTTTATGTTTATTGTAGTTGAGAAAAGACAGGGAAATCTAGTGACTGTTTCTTGCTCCAGAATGTTTTTCCTAAACCAAACTAGCAGGAGTAAGAAAAAGCCATGTGTAAAACTGCCTTGTAAATCATATTCTGATTTTAATATGAGCAGAGATAAATGTCAACGACACACACTCCCATCCATCCCCCTCTCCTACTACCACACCACCACTGCCTCTGCTCTGACATGCATTAAATGATGTGAGCTATGCTGGCAAGAACCTGTCTGTCTGCAGATGAAAAATACCTCACACTCATCAAGTGTGCTGTGCAGGCAGAGCCTGGGAGGAAATGAACCCCGGGAGCAGATCAGCCCATTGGCAGGAGCACATCAGCATATTGGCACCTTTGTCATAGGGGGTATTGACTGGCCATATAAGCTGTGGATTTATACCAGCAGCTAGTCTATTAATCCCTTATTAGTCCTCTGGCATTGCTTTAGCCACTGAAAACTAATCAGCTGCTCCAAGCTCCTCAAAAATCACCAACTTCAAGAACACAGCCAAGCTGACGAGGTGCTGATGGATCTGAACTTGGGGGAAACTGGTGCATAATGTCAGTGAGATAAAATGTCAGGAAGACTTACTGGCAGAGCACTGAACATCCCAGCACGAGGGTCAGACAGGTTGACTGTCTCTAAAATCTTGAAAGTCTTTTCAGAGTGATATTCAGCCTAATCCTTTGATGCTCTGTATATATAGGTCTTTCTTCATCAGACTTTCTCCAGCTGTTCCTTGCTTTGATGTTACTTTTCACAGGGATTTGTGCCAGCCCTCTGCATAGGGCAATTTTACTTATTTAAGCAGTGTCCTGCAGGACTTCTCATTGCCATATGAAAACCTGAAGTTTCCCAATACCTTTCCATGTAAGAACAGCTTTGTGAAGGTATAAACATCTTTATGTGGTGACAATATTGTCTCTACTCTGTACTGTTGGGCATGTTTGCCTTTTTATGCAGGTTGATTTGATAAAGCAGCAATTTCCACCCCTTACTTTGGGTCTGTCCCTTTTATCTCACCACTGCGAATATCTCTTAACTTCTCTCTCTTTGAAAAACTCCCACCATGTCTTAGATTTAGGTAGGGCAAGGTTTACAACTAGAGACACTTCTTCCATTAGCCTCTCCATTGACATAAACCACTTCTGCTTTTAGTGCCATGTCTTTCTTTTGATGCATATCTCAAAAGCCAGTCTTATGTCCCAAAGTTCACACATCTCAACATGTATTTGAATGTTGTTTTGTTTTCCCTTCTTTGTTGTGCATGGACACCTTGCCAGGCCAAGAAGGTCTGAGCAAAAGCCCTTACTGAATAAAAGTTACCAGACTAGTGAGTCTTGATGGTGTGGAAAGGATAAAAGCAGGAGGAGTCTGTTCAGCCAGGTCCAAAGCAGTTTCTTCCTCAGGCACTAAGAGATGAATCAGAGAAATGTGTAGAAGAGCCAGAGGAAACCCAGTTAACTGAAAGCTTCCTGATTTATGTAGGAAATAATCTTGAAAAAGGAATCCCTGACTGTGGAGTGTCCTCTGCAACCATTCACTTTATCTCACTGAAAAAAAGATATTTTCCTTAGTTTTCCTTTGGGTTTTCTTGGCAAAAATACCTTAAAGATCCTCTTTCACTTCCTTTGGAGAACTCCCAACAGCTTTGGAGCACCCGTGGCTGTTTTGGGCCCAGGTGCTCCTGTGCAGAAGCAGATTGGAGTTGTAGTGGCCGGGAGGGTTTTATCTTGCTTACATATGATTTGCCATCTACTGCTTTTATTTTATTTTTAAATTATTTCACAAGGTGATGAAATTAGCAGTTGTCTCAGAGAGGCCCCCAGCTCTTAAAAAGAAATAAAATCTTGTCTGTGTGAGAGACATGCAGGAAAGGAAGGAGGCACTTCCCAACTACAAGAAGCCCAACTCATCATTTAGTGCCAAATCTCACCCTGCTGAATTTCAGAATTCAGATTTTCTGATGTGTAGTGTTACAGAGAACACTTTTCCTAGGCACCCAGTGCTGTTCAGAGCACAGCACAGAACACCAGCAGGGAGCAGAGGAAGAGGCTTCCCAGGAGGAATTACAGCTCCACATCCTCACCACTCCCATGGGATGTGCAGCTCAGCACCTCAAGCTGGTGCATTAAAGGAACAACTAAATTCTCGCCTAGAGGAAAACCTGAAGTTCCACAAGCCTGTCTGAGACAGGCAAGCTGCCACCTCGAAGGTCAGAAGCTCCAGAGGAGCCTTTTTTCCAAGCTTTTGCTGAAGATCTATATTTAGGAGCAGGAGTCTGGCAGTCAGAAACTCCACGGGATTTCCATGCTGTTTGCACATGGCCAGAGACAGAATAATTCCATGTACACATGCTTAACCTCAGTGCCTTGTCTCCTCTCAATTATCTTGTCAGTGAAACCCTTTTAATGGTTTTTATCTAGAGTGCTTCCATGACCTTTTCTACTTGGAATGCTGCACATTAACCCTCAGTCCCGGGGGCTGAGCTCTCCGCAGATTTCCAACCACATGAACTTTATCAGGAGCAAAGTAACAGTTGGTTGTGTCTGACCAATTTGATCTGCAGCTCTGAGATGACTCCCAGATGGATCTCCAGTGTGAGATGGCTTTGGAATATTTGCAGACATGATGAAGTGCAGGTTTAAAAGCTGGGAGTGTAAATACTTGGGGATTACTCTTGAAACACCTGTTTGACATTGGCAGCTTCTGTACAGCTTGACAACAAATTTGTAGGAAGAGGACAGGTATCTACCACTAATTTAGAAAATCCTTTGTGCAGACAGCCACAGCTTCAGGAAGTTACTCTCCAGGATCTTGGAAAAGTATTTGAGTTTTGAAGTGATCAGAAGGTCAGTTCTGATTTAACTTCCCTCAAACGTCTTTTTTTTTTTAAATGCAGGACTGCTCAGATACCCAAGGAAGTCTTTAATATCAGGACATAAAAGGAGAATTTTATACTGGCACTTTGAAGTAAATTTGAGATTATAATGCCAATATTTTACTGATTAAAAATATAAAAATGTATTACATTATGCCTTCTGCAGTATAATTAAGCTTATGCAAATCAGATGGACCATGTTCTTTCCATCTTTTAAATGCATTAATTGAGATGCAGATGTTGATTTTTCAATAAAGATAACCAAGGAGGAAATGTGATATAAATCATCTTTTCCAACATTCTGACGGTTTTATGTTTTTTGTTCATAATTTTTTCCACTTTTCATATTATAGCAGGTATTTTCTCTGCTATGATCATATATTCTTGTTTCAGAAATTTATCTCCTAATGAACAAAAAATATTTCCCTTTTTAAAAGAAATAACTAATGCGTTTGGTTATCCACCTTCCTAAAACTGTAGTAAACCTGTCCTCAAGTGTTTGCCTGAGCTTTTTTGAGAACTGTGAGGACCACAAATGAAAACTTGGAGCTTGGGGTGGTGCTCAGCTGATTTAGCTTTCCTGACAGGATGAGATTAATCTACCAGTGATATTCTGATAACAAACTAACATCAAGACCTGTAACACAGTTTTCTTCTGCAATAACAAATCTCTGGCAGTTATATCTGAACATGCAAATGTGCAGGAAAGTAAGAATTTTGACTTTTAAAAATTTTATGCATGTTAACCAGTAATTATACAAGGTATTGCACACAAAAGCAGATTCAAATATATCTTGTGGCTCTCATAATAAACAGTTTCATCAAGAACATGAATAAGAAAAAATGCATTTAGTGGGGGACTGTAGCCAAAGCAACTCATTATGACTGTAGAGTGACTTTAATATTTATGAGTGTATCTCAGGATGATTTGGTGAATCTCTTAACTAGAAAAACTTTATGATGTCTACAGGTCATTCAGATAATAGTATAACCTTCCAAAAGCACACAGGGAATTATGATACATGGCAGGAAGTAGGGCCCAGATTCTAATGAAAATTTAGAGTACTATCAGATAAACTCTGCTTCCAGAACTCAATAATTATGCATAGTTCATAAATTGTCACATCAAGTTTTAAATTAGGGCAAGAAGGTTGTGACTAATACGCAGCTACTGAGGTTTAAAAAAGCTACAGAGCAAGGTTGTGGAGCCATGGCAGAATCTTCAGGGAATTTTAGTGACAGAGGGCACGGGAGTGGATGTTCTTGTCAGTTCAAACCTGACATCCCTGAGGATTTCTCCATTTTTCTGTGTTGATATTTCTGGGCTGTGCACATCTCTGGTAAGTATGCACTATCCTGTCTTCCTGTAGTGTCAGCACTAGTTAAGAATAATGCCCCTTTATATCTCCTCCAAACAAACAATAACTTTTGCTGGGAAGAGGGACAGTTTTGCATTTTTGAACTTCTTTTCTTCATTTCTTTTCCACACAAAGATTTATTTTCCAAAGTAGTTTGGAACTTTAAAAGTTCCTGCCCTCTTTTTGAAAAGTGTGGAGGAAACCACCATTTCTCAGTGGAATCGTGGATTCTCCTTAGAAGCACAAATCATTGGCTTTGGTAGAAACTTTCCCTTGGAAGCAGAAGGAACAAAGCCTTCCAAGCTTCAAAACCACTTGTGGATAGTTCCTCTTTCATAGAATACAAATGCACATGGCTGTCAATAGTGATATTTTTGAAGCATTATTAAGCTTATTTTATGGGATTTAAAGTGTCTTAGTCCATTTTTTTGTACTCAGATATCAGTTTTCTTCTTAAAATTACTATAAGCTTGATAATTTTTGAAAAATAGGCCTGTCTATTAATATTCTTTCCTCTGAGAACTATAGAAATGACATCTTAAAGCAGAAAGTTGAAGAAATTGCTTGGAATGAGACATTTTATTAAATGGTGAAATATTTAAGTGCTGGTTTTGGTTGTTTGAAGGCAGCATGCCTTTATGTTCCATGCTTGCTTTTGTATTGAGAAAACATCTGTCTAATTAAATCCTTGGCATAAAATGTTTATGCAACTTTTAGTAGATTAGAGGGTGTATTGGCTCAGGATATATATAATCAATTCAATATACATGAATGCATATCATATCAAGATAAAATGAGAACAACTCCCAATTCCCAAGAAAAATCTTTACTACATGTGATATGACTGGTCCTAATTCTTTAAGCAGCAGTAAATAATAAACAGATGCTGTTGCCAGATTATAATTCACAATTAAAACCTTAATTGTGCAAACTCCATGTTTTCTTGTCTGATCTGGGAAATTGAGCAGCATTAAAGGACTCAAGAAATTTCTCTCAGAAACTCTTCATTCTCTGTGCAGTCATGGGTGACTGAAAGAGCTGTGCTCACCTATCCTTATGTGGCTCCTGCCTCAAGTCTTTCTGAGGAACTCCTCCGCAGGATAATAAGCTGCAGAAACCATTTCTTCTCCTTCCCTTGAAGGAATCTCCAATGCAGGATGAGAAATAAACCCAATTACCCAGCTTTCCAAATCGCTGCTGTTGCACAGGAAGTGCATCCCTCTCTCAAGGTTGTTATTACTCTGTGACTTGCAAGTGACACTCAGTGGGTTCTGTGTTCATTTTTCTCTTTTTCCCTTCATTCCTTCTCCACTCTGTTTTATTTTTGTTCCCTCTCTGCTCCTGGGAGCAGTGCCCACAGCTCCACCTCAGAACGTGCAGGTTGAAGCCGTGAATTCCACAACCATCCAGTTCCTCTGGAACCCTCCACCCCAGCAGTTCATCAACGGCATTAACCAAGGGTACAAGGTGAGTACACACTTCAAATAATGTCTGCATTAACAGATGCAATGTCTGCATTTACACATTTCTGATGTAAACCAGAATTTCAACCTTATGATCTCTGAATCTCCAAAGTGACTCTGTGCTTTCAGGAGTATCTTACACAGGTGAAATAAAAAGAGAAGTGAGCAGATGTTGCTCCTAACAGGGCTTGGAGCAGCCTGGGATAGTGGAAGGTGTCTCTGCCCATGGCAGAGGTTGGAACTGGATGATCTTCAAAGTTTCTTTCAACCCAAACCATTCTATGATACTAATATTTGCATTGTATGTAATTTCTGAAAAGGAAATGTGTCATAGCCTAGAAGTCCTTATACCTTTGTCATTTTCCTGGAGAGTTTCCAAAGCCAGAAAGAAATTCCATGTCAGTTTGGAAAGTCACCTCAGGAGACATGTCATTGTGGCACTGAAAACCAACCTCTGTTTATGCTAATGTGAAATCACCATTCATTTCACTGGGAATCAAAGCATCACACTAAATAATTGCCTTGACTTTCCCACTGTGATAATCTGAGAGATTTGAGAATGTAGAATCTATTAATCAACATCTGTTAGAGTGCACAGAGCAGAGAGTGCTTGAGAGAGCCTCTGACCAGTGGAGTGTTTGCTGAGGAACTGGGTGGGGTGGTTTGTTCTCAACAGAACCTCCATCAGTGATTCGGCAGTCAGGGCATAATAAATGAAAGGTTTTAAAACCTCTGTAGAGAGAACAATGAGAAATCTTGCAGGAATCTCAGAGCAGGAAAAAGGAGGACAGGTGTGGTTTATGAGCAGGGAGGAGCAAGGTTGATTTGACTCTAGGTGGAGTGATTTGAGGAGGATGTTGTAGTTCCAAAGACAAGTTGTGAACTAAGGGATTGTACATGGATTTGAGATGTTTCAGAAGACTTGATCCTTCTCTAGAAATGTCTCAGAATGACAGAGAAACTGAGACAGACAGAGATAATGCATGGGAATTTTGGTACTTCTGCCCAAACCAATGTATTTCTCATGAGGACCAGCAGTGATCTGAGAATCTCACTGCTGAAGTAAATAAATACATGGAGAGGTGTGTATCTGCTTCTGGCAGGGATAGAATCAGCTCTCAAGGCTCAGTGACTGACAGGGCTGCAGCACAATACCCTGAAACTCCAGCACAGGAACAGCACTTGGCTTCTCTTCTGACTCTGGAGAATAAAAGCACTTTTGGGGTTCAGTGGACTGCAGTGCACTGTAATTTTGTGGTGCAAGTCTAAGCACAGTTAACCCATATTTGCAAAAGTCTTATTTCAGATTTTTATTCTCTGTTATGTTCAGAGTTTCAGTCTAAAGATCCTTGATCTCATTGCATAGCTATCTCTAATTTTTGTTTCCATTTCTTCAGCAATGCTATAAAAGAAGTGAAATTGTCATTTGTATCTGTCAGTGGCCAATAAAAACTTCTGAAATTATCAAAATTTGATTTCTTTGATTGCAGTAGATTGCCATAGCGTTACCAGCCTGTTTCTCCCAGGGTTTGGGAATTGCAGTTCAAAGACTGTGTGAGATCATTTCTGTCACTTGTTTCTACAGAGTAGCTTTGTGTATGATTTATAAATTTCTAGTAGTCAAAGCCAGGCCTTTGCCTTTCTTAAGGACTAAACCCATTTTTCCCTTTAACTGGCAAAATTGTTCACCTGTATTTTCTGCACACGTTTCCTCATGAACATGCACTCAAGAGTTCAGTCTTCCAAAGTTATAAATGCCAATTGTAATGCACAGAGGTGATTTAGAAAAGAAAATAAAACTTACTATCCTCTTCAGCCATTACACATTTTTATCTTTTCTTTGAAATTTATTTGCATTTCAATAAGTTGTAAAGTGCACTTTCTCAAATATGAAATATTCCTAACAAAATTATTCCTAATAGTCCCCTAACTGTACTTTCTGGTTATCAGAGACTCTAGACATTGGCTAAATGTGTCAAATATGGCTTATTAATTTCAGGTATCTATTCATGTTTATGAGCCTGAAATCAATACAAGTAGCACGATTTACACAGATACTGAGTCAGGCCTGGAATTTTAACATTCTCCTGTAAGCCACATGATAAGGATTTTTGGACAAAATAAAAATTTCATAAACACTTTCAAGTTTTAGACCCCTAAGCCTTTAAGGCGATTTCAAAAATTGTTTCAGAATTTCAAAGTCGTTTGCCAAAAATGAATTTTTTAAGTCCTCATTTAGGTACCTACACATGAGGTATTGCACTCTCAGAGATATTGATCGCCCAGAACATCCACTGAGATGAATGAAACCTGCAAGACTGAGCTCCTCTGACAAGCACCCTATTTTAAATGCATGAAAATGTCTTCAGGAGTCTAACTTTTGGGACTCAGGTGTTGAAAATTGTAGTAATCATCTTTACAACCGTTTTTCTATTCTTTCTGTAGTTCCAGAACCGCTTGAATCATTCACAGTGTGGATGTCCCCAGTCCACTGAGCTTGTAATGCTCCCAGCCTGGGAGGCAGGGCTGCTCACTGGGGAGCTGGGGGAGCTCTGGGAGGGAGAGGAGGGGTGTGTGTCCCCATCTCTCTCCCTCTGATCCCAAGAACCTCCCCAAACTGTGGGATCTTTAAAGAAAATAAGATAAAGCATTTATGACAGAGTAGCACTGGAAGTACTTTTCTTCCTTCAGCCTTTCAGCAGCAGAGACTGGCCAGGCTGATGAGACAAAAGGCTCGTGTCATCTGAATAATGATTTGCCATAATTTTGGCATTGCTCAGCAGCAGCCATGGAGAATTGCAATGCTGGTGTATCCCATCAGCAGTGAGTGTTACAGACATCCCTCCAGTGTCACAGTGCTGCATCCATCTGTTCAGCATCAGAGCTGACAGTGGTTTAACAGCGTTGCTTGGTTCTTTGCAATCAGATTAAGATGGTTTGGCAGCCAAACCAACTTTGATTCCAAATAGACACAACTTCTAATGAGAGCTCATCCCTGTTTAAATTTCCCAGCTCCTGGCGTGGCCGGTGGATGCTCCAGAGAGTGTGACCGTGGTCACCATCGCTCCGGATTTCCATGGTGTTCACAGCGGCTGCATCACCAACCTGAAGAAATTCACCAGCTACTACACCTCAGTGCTGTGCTTCACCACCCCAGGGGATGGCCCTCGGAGCCCTCCCCAGCTCCTGCGCACTCTGGAAGACAGTGAGTATCCAAAATTTTAAAATTTGACCTTGGGTTCACAGCAATCTCTTCTCATGTGATCTTCTGTCAGATGAAGACCTCAGCCAGTTTTCCATGGGTGTTCTTTCAGCCTGTGGCAAATATTTGATTTTTTTGTTTCATTATGAACTAAACCTGGATGATTTTTTTATATTGATGATTAGCTAAGAGCTTCATAGTCTGGTTCAGCCAACACATAATGCATTATGTCTGCAAATCCTTGTGCTCTTAAATTCATGTTCAGGCACCCAAATAAATATGAATTGATCTTCTTAGGAACTGAGCACTGGAACTTCCTGTGGAGGTCAATGATTAATTTGGAATTGTTGCCTGCTGTTACTCAATAAATTGAAAATGTCTGTATCTATATTACATTGCAAGTCTTTGTGTGAAAGAAAGAACCAGCAAGGCAGTTTCTTGAATCCTGAAAAACTGGAGGCAGGATTAAATAAAATGAACTGAATGATTTAGCATGTAAATTATTTCCTGCATCAGAAAAAGGTTTGGTCTCTGTGGCCCTTGAAGCTGTTTTCTCAAGACATATTTGGGCCTAACAAGTGCAGTGTGTGTCTGATGCAGATAAATTGACTGTGTCCAGTGATCTTGGCTCTGGCCAGTGCTTCAGGAGCACCATAAACACTGCTGCACATTTGCAGGTTTAAACCAGAATAAAAAGTGTCTCATTCATCCATTAAGATATTGTTTTTAGAAATACTGCTCTGCCTTAATAGGGATCTTTTGGGTTAGTCAGTGTTCCCGTAAAGAAGAATCCAATTGTCGTTAACATTCACAGGAGCGAGGCTAAAGTGCTAATCCAATTTTTCATGAGATACTTTTGAAGGAACCTGGAGAAAATTACTCTTCCATGGATTTTTCTTAGTGTGGTTACTCTCCTCTATGTACTAGAACAGGTTGCCAGAGGTAGAAATTTAGGGATCAGGAATCTGTATGAGCCAGTAATCTGAACTCCAACTTGTGTGTCAGGGATTAAAGCAGAAGGTGTGGTGCAAGGAGAAATATGTATTAGGTTCCTCTGTGCATTATCAGCTTTCTTCCCCTTTTCCTAAGGAAAAAAGCTTTAGCTTTAGCTTTTGATGGTTTGTAAATGTGTTTGAATTCATCTGCCTTCTCCCTCTCAGCACAGTAGAGCCCCGTGGCTGATCTCAGTGAGTGCAGAAGGGTAAGAAACCAAAGATACAAAACTCCTTGGATTTCATAAAAAGTTGTCAGCTGGGAAGAGGAAAGACACTGTTAATATTTCTGCTGAAGAAAAGGCTGCAGAAATGGACCTTAAATGCTTTCCACAAAGTGGGAGCAAGGGCAGAGTCATTGCCCTGTCTCCTTGAGGCTGTCTCTGGCAAATGTTGGGATCCCATGCTGGTTTAAACACAAGATAATTCCACGGGAAACATGAACCAAGAGAGAGCCTTTGCATTTTCTAGATAATCTGAGACATCTCTTGGTGTGTCCAGCGACATGCTGCAAGGAGCCTCAGTAGGAGAGATGAGGAGGGTTGATTTATTTATTTATAAATCCTGCAGAATTGCTTCTCTGGGTTTTCACAGTGATGGAGAAGTTCCATGCAGGATGGTGTAATGCATCTCGGCAGAGAACTCCTTGAAGCTGAGTTGCTTCAGGATTTATGTGGTGGGGAAAAAAGATTTGAAAGGCCTGTCATTCATGTTCACAGGTGATCATTTTCTGTCTGGAGAGCAAAGTTGGGCAATGTGTTTAAAAACAGGGATCAGATAAAGCCTGAGATCCAGTCACAAGCATCGTGTCCTGGCCTGGAGTCACCTGCACCTGTATTTCCTGATGACTTTAAAAATTGGACTGATTGGAGCAAAGCTTTGTGAGTGGGTGGTTTCAGTATCTGCCAGCTCCACAGTCCCAAACTGTGATAATTCCGTGCTCTTGTTGGGCATACCTGGGATCACTATGGGCTCAGCAGTTCTTCTGTGTGCTTTGACTACTGGGTACTGCAGAGTGGGTTTGGGAATTTTCCTCCCTGGGACTGCAGAATTGCAAATGGGGTTGTAGCTGACCTACTGGCAGGATTTGGGTTTGTTTTTTTTGGTTTTTTTTTTGTCATAGCTGGAGGGGAGTAAGAGGCTGGACTAAATTGAAGAGGAAACAAAACATGAAATTGCAGACAAGAAATTGCCAACTGATGTCAGTGGAGCTGGAGGATACTCGGGCAGGCATCCAATGACAGAAGCACAGTGAATATAAAGTGAACAAAACCTCCTTTTTCCAGCACATCGATTGAGGACAGAACAGCATTTGGATCAAAAATCAGTCAGGTTGTCTCCCTTGAAGATCAAAATTGAGGGAGGATGGCATATTCTTGACAGTCATTCCATTTTATGCTCTTTCATTGCACACTGGGGAGCTGAAATTTTTAAGAGCTCTTGAGCTACATCATAAAAACCCTTTAAAAAGTTTCACACACTTGTATTCATTTTACAGAAGACAGTTGCCATTATGTTGGACATTTTTAGAGTTGTTTTGAGGGAATTTATCCAAGCAGTGGCTCGTGAGTCTGTCCTTGCTGTGACCTTGCATAGAGAAAAGGTTTTTTCCAGATGAGGGGATTGCTGGTGGTGCTGCTGCACAACACAGGGCAGGTGAACACCTGACAGGTATCCTTGAAGGAAAACAGTAAAGCTGTTAGATCTCCACACACCTGGGATGATGACTGGGTGAAATAATTGACATGATGATAGCCAGAGGGTTTCTTCCCACCTTTTTTTCCAGAGAGCGTTTTCCTCTCACTGAGGTTTCCAGCCTCCCTTAGCCCTGGCTCAGGGACATATTTCTCCAACCCTAGCCCTGCCACGTGAATTTGATCCCAGCTAAGTGGGTTCACCTATTAACAGTTTTTCTTTTCTGATTTTCCAGAGCCAGGAGCTGTGGGACACCTGAGTTTCACTGAGATTCTGGACACCTCACTCAAGGTCAGCTGGCAAGAACCTGTAGAGAAGAATGGCATCATCACAGGTATCAGCTGCTATCTCTGCTTTTATTCTTTTTTTTTTTTTTTTAGTCGGTGTGTGTGGGGTGGACTGTGTTGTTGCAGTGAAAAACTGTGTAGTGGAGCATTTAGGGAGAATTTGGGCTCTTGCTGATTTCCTGGCCCCTCCTCTGGGTAATTGAGATGTCACCAGGGAGTGTTACACAAAGTACAGCTCCAATTACTGGCAGCTCATGATTGTGCTTACTGGAAAAGCAGTTTGTGTTAGAAATCAGCTCCCCACAGGGTGTCTGGTCTTGTTAAATCCTCCGTGACCTCCACCTGCTTTACTGAATTTTTGGAAATTTGTGAGACCGTGCTTGGCCTTTGCCCCAAGGGAGGGGGGTCCCTACACAGAGCTCGCAGCTGCAAAGTCTGGATTGGCTTCGCTGAGGTTTGCAATCAAGACCAAGCCTGAAATCAGCAGAATCCTTCCTCTGTGATCAAGTGGTCTGGCTGTGGACTGCGTGACAGAATTTGCATGTCATTACTTAATCTGTTATAAACTAGCACAAGGGTTCAGAACTCTCTTGTTTCCCTTTGATGAGTCTGCCATTTGACAAGCTATTTATCTATTTACTGTATGCCAGTGTAGATAGAACAGCAGCAACTTCATTGTTTTTCATAAAGGAAGGTATAAATACTTGAGAAAACCTCTAGTTCTTATCAACAGAGGCAATATTGTTTTCAGATGGGAAACTATTGCAGCTGCACAGGATGGATGTTCCATTTAACAAGGGCTTTCAAGATTTTGAAGCAACAAAAAAACTCCCAGATTTTAAATTACTGGAGGTAGTTGGGAAGGGAGAAAATAATGTCATGTGGATCAAAATATTTTGGTTTTAGAGTGTTAAAATGTTTAAATTTTTGTTTTAATTGTGTTACCATTTTGAAAAAATGCATTTTAGGAGTTAAAAACATCAGACTTTCTGACCCTTGACCACTGAAATGTTATCTCAGTCTAATTTCCTGAAGCATTTTAACTTTGACAGGTGTAATTATTTTTACAGGGTTTCCCTTGTCAGTGTTTTTCTCTTTGTATCTGTGATGTGCACCATTTGTAGCTGTGTACTCTGAGCTGTTTGTGGAGTCCTCATGCAGATCATCTCCTGCCTCTCCACCATGGAAACCTGCCTGAAATATGCACTGATTTAAGTGGTTTGAGAATAGAACCTAATGACTCCTGAAAGCAGAGCAGTATTGATTCAGTGAGGATGGCCAAAGCCTTTCAAGCCCAAGTGCTTAAATTTAGGTTCCTCCACCCAGGATGATGTAATACTGATCCTTGTTAAGCAGCAGGTAGCAGTTCTGTGCTTGGTGTTGCAGAATTACTTTGCTAAAAACAAGCTGCCCCCTCCTAGAATGGGTTGAAACCAGATGGAGCCAAATGATGGACTGGGTTGTATTTGGAGTAAATTGTTTCAGGAGGAATCAACTGAATCCATTCTCTTATTCATGACAAAACACCAGTGTGAAAATGCCCAGCAGAGTCTATAAGGAAAAAGAAACCTCCTTAATGATGCAAATTAAATTTGGGATAGAAGAACAGCAAAATTGTTCATGCCCTGAGCACCTCTAAGGTTTAGAGAGGGCTGCTTGGTGACCTGAGTGCTCAGGGAGGTAATTATTCATCATTTCTGCCCATTGATGTCTTTACTGGACCTTCTTGTTCCCTGCACGGGCGCTGGGAGGAGGGAAGCACGGAGGGGGTGCCCAGCAGCCAACCTGCTCTGGGAAATTGCCCATTACTCTTGCTGTAAATCTCAGTATCTTCCTCGTTCCCTCAGCAAACACTGATTTATGAGGATCTGGATGTGGACGGACAGTTTGTGATTGGGTGTAGTGCTCTCGTGTAGAGAATTTACTCCACATCAACAGAAAATTATTTCTGAAACTCCTCTGGTCGTTAGCTCCTGTTAGGCAGTGTTCTGTGGAGTGCCGGAGTGTGGGGGAAGGATTTGTGGCACCTTCCCTTGTCCTTGCTCACACCGGAGCCAGGGGAAACCCTCTGGAAAATCCAGCTGTGCTCCCCAGGCACGTTTCTGGCAGGGATCACATCTGTAACACAGGGAGTGGGTTCTCACCAGCCACATGGCCCAGAGTTCTGCCCATCTGCCACTCAGTGTGGCTGAAGTGCTACTTGGGGTTGCAGTGCTTGTTGTTCCTTTCCTTCATCACTTTTTTTTTCCATCTGTTTTTGTTATGCCTGATTGCATTTGGCTTTGTGTCTGCTCGCTGCGTATGTACAGATTTTCTGTTCTCATCTTTTATATGACTGGAATTTAACTATGCATTGGGGACTGAAATCCCTGACAGTAAATACTGCCTCTTTGCCTTTTCTTCAATTTACACAGAAACTTGGGATATTTTTCTCGGTGAACATTTTTCTTTTTTTTTTTCCCAGAAAATAAATACATAGGGACTATGTGCTTAATGGGCAGGAAAGCTGGGTCTCTTCTGTGGTCACAAGGGAGAAGAGATAAAATGTCCAAAGAATAATCACCAACATTTGATGTATAACCTAAGCTTATCCAGATGGGAGAGGAGATATCTCAATCACTGAAGATTGCCTGGTGTATGCTGAGTGACACTTTCCATTGTCCTTAAGCAACAAATGGATAGAGGGAGCATTAAAAGTCCCTTGCTTATCTTCCTCTGGTTATTTATTGTCTGGAACAGGCTGCACCCACAGCTATTGAAAGAAAAGGGTGCTTGTGATGGTTCTTCTGTCTGCAAATCCTTCGTGCCTCTTGACTGAACATCAAACACAGGGACAGCCAGCCCCCACCTTTCTGCTCATCCTCTGTTAATTCAGGCAACAGAGCCCTTAAACTTCATCAAAACCTTCCTACAGATTACAATCCTGTCTGTGCTACATCAGCTCTGGTCTGGCAAATTATTCTTAAGCCTATTCAGAGAGCATCAAAACACCACAGTGTTTCCAAGACATCAGTAAATTACTGAGTTAATTAATTCCCACTCAGATAATTGTTTAAAGCCAGTTCCAGATGAGCATTCTGGAGTTTTTCCCCTTCCTCTCTGCAGTGCAAAGTCAGAGGAGCATTTGTAGTGTAGCTGGAATTGTTGAAGCATCACCTCCCTTTATCACTGCCCCCTCACCTGAAACATAATTAGTGACTGTGTGAGCACACTGAGCCCATTTTCATGCAAAATTAGGTCAAGATGAATCCCTGTCAGTGATGGCAGCTCAAAAGAGGACTGAGAACGTCTCACACCTCTCAGACTCTTGCAGAAATACTTGTCTCACCGTGCTTTTGGCTCATGAGATGATGCTTTCTTGCTGGTTAATACCATGAGGGATTTTACTACATCAATTCATATATGTTAATCAGCTTATCATGTCTTTTTATTTTTAAAAATTTTTTTTTAAAACCCTTCAAGCCCTCCAACTGGTCTGAATTCCTCATCTTAGATGATGGGAACAGGAACCCAGTAGGGAGTTTCTCTAGCCAGTTTGCCTTGTGCATGGTTCACTCAGTGGGATTCCTTTCTGTTAGTCCTTTTCACTCACTTCAATTTCACAGGCATTCAAGAGCTATGTGTATTTTTTTTCACCCTCTGAGTCAAATCACAAAGAAAGCAGCAATCAAGCAAACTTTTCAGACATGCTCTCCAAGGACTGGCACAGCGAGGTTCACATGGGTTCAAATGAGAATAAAGTGGGACTGGGCAGGAGGAGGACAAGCAGATTTGGAGGTAAAATTGAGCAAATCAGACACTGGAAAGTTTCAAAAGTTCTTGGAAGGCAAGTGGTTATCAAAGAGATAAAAAGGAAAGTCTGGTTATGATAGAAGAATAATATGGAGGTCAGGGCAGGAGCAGCTTTGGACAATGCACTGGCTCCAAGATGGTTTTGAAAGAAAGGATAATGATTCACCCTGCTGAAGGATTTCTGCAAGGAACAAGCGGTGGGGAGTAGAGGTTTTTCAGTTCCTAGAAGATTCCCACAATGTTCCTGCCTGCTTGTTATTGTCAGATTTCTAAGTATTTCTAGACAGGCAGCACTGAAGGTTACTTCAGCATGCAAAGGGAGAAAGCCCTACTAAGCACATAGAGATTTTTAATTAATTCCAGTAGATGTTATGTTTTCCAGTGTTTCTTCCCATTTGCTTTGTAGAGTTCACAGACTGAAAGTCCATCTTTCTGTCAGGTTAGTTCCAGGTCTCCAGGCCATTTCATACCAAGCATAAAAAAAAGACAACTGAGAGTCCTCCTGACAGGGAGATAATGCTCTATGGGGTACCTGCATCAATTGTTTATTGGAAATAACAATATTTTAAAAATACTTGGGTACTTTAGGCAGTGTTTACTTCAAGGAGGGTTTTTTCCTGTTTATAAAAGATGATCACAAGGAATGGCATAAGGAACAAGGATCCACCACTGCCCACAAGCCCAGGCAGGAATCCTCTGGCTTCTTGAGCTGTGGCTGATGTGTTTTGCAGGGTACCAGATCTCCTGGGAGGTGTATGGCAGGAACGAGTCCCGCCTGGCCCGCAGCCTGTCCAACAGCACCCTGGAGTACAAGATCACGGGGCTGTCCTCCCTCACCACCTACACCATCGAGGTGGCCGCCGTGACCGCCCAGGGCAGCGGCTGGGTCACCTCCTCCACCATCTCCTCTGGAGTGCCCCCAGGTTGGTCAACCTGCAGGAGACAAAACAAAACCAAACCTGCTGGTTCTTGGTGTTTCTGTGTTCCAAAGGTCACGGGTTGCTTCAGTTCAGCGGTAATAAAAAATTGTTTTATTTGTAAAGCATTGGAGTTCTTTGCCGCGTAATTTGGATTTAATTTTTGGAGCAGACTGAAATGTTAACGTGAAGATATTTGCAGTTTGAAATTTCCAGGAAGTTGAGGATGATTAATACAAGTACAAAAAATAAAATGTGTGGGTATGACAATGGAATGGACAAAGTAATAAAGTGGATACAATACAGAATCTCTTGACATTTACAAAGTGACATCAGAATGAAGCTTGAATCAATTCAAAGTGTTGCTTTGGGGCAAAAAACAGAGTTTGGGTGATATTAAAAGGGAAAGGATTTTCCATGTGGAAGTAATATAGCTTATGTCAACTATGAATGTTTCACTTGTATAGTGAAACTAAAATCTTATTTACAAGAATTTGAAGTTTTGGCCTGAAAACATATTTGGGAGGAGGCAGTTCTGTCCCACATTGTCTGAGTTACCATTTGGGCACCTGTACATTTACCCTTTTTGTATTTTCTTTTTAAAATTCTACACTGTGCCCCATCCACTGTAAAAAGCAAACTAAACAGCCAATTCATACCTCAAATAACCACTTTCAGTTTATATAGAGGTTACAGAAGTAGAATTTTCAAGTGGAGCAGTTATTACTCATCACTGAAGGAATCAAATTTTTTCCCTTCCCCAGTATTATTTAACTTTTCTGTCTGTCCTAAAGTATGTTTGCCCTTCTCTTCCTTAATCATGGGTAATTATGACAAGCTGCAGACTGGATCAATGCCATGATATCTGATGGCAGGGTGCCTGCCAGATAACAGCATTATCCCACTTGGGCAGGGTTAGTTGATCGATCGTGGTTCCCACAAATGTGAAGTAAGAACCAAGAAATGCTGGGTATTTGTGCATATCTGAAATATATGCCAAAACCCTGCCCATTTTTGGCCTTTTGCAGTTGCACAGAGTGCAGCATTATCATAAAATTACAGAATGGTTTGGGTTGGAAGGGACCCGAAAAATAATTTAGCTCCAAACCCCTGCCATGGGCAGGGACACCTTCCACTATATAATTACTGATTATAATAGTCATTTCCATTTGTTATAAATGCAGGTAGTGGTTGAGAATTTATTATAAACACTCTATATTTAATCTCTTTCCTGAACTTGCTTTTGTTGTTAATTCAGATGATATTAAAAATGTAAATGCCACTGTAATCTTGACTGATGGGAGGCAAAGATCTGATTGGGGCTTCAGATTTTTCCTCGTAGGAGGTCACCTTCTTTATTTGCTACAGGAATTGAAAAAAAAAATCATCTACTTTAATCAGGCTTTAGAAATGCCCTGGAAAACTTAGATATTATAGGTCAATATTAAATACATTACCCAAAAATTGGAGTTTTTTCCAGTTGTAGTTGTATGTCCTCTAAGAAGTAAATAAATATTATTGTAATTTAATTCTGGGGAAACAGAAGTTCAGTGGAATTAGGTGACTTGATAGACCTGGCCTGGGAAGTGCCTTTCCCCCAGGACCACCAGGGTTTATTCATTGGGAAGCTTCTCTAAAACAGTACCTGTAATTCTGTAGATGTGCTCTTTCTTTTCTCATTTGATCTGTAACAATGTGGTGCATGCTCAGAGAGCAGAAATAGTAATGCTGTGGCTAAAACTCTACCAAAAAGAAAAGAAAAATAACCACAACTGGGGCAAATAGAGCCCTTTTCCCTTGGAAACTGAATGGCAGCTTGTGTTATTGGCTTCTAGACAAAGAGTGTTTCCACCTCTCATTTACTTTTCTGTTTCTCCAGAACTTCCAGGTGCTCCAACCAACCTGGTGATTTCCAACATCAGCCCTCGCTCTGCCACGCTTCAATTCCGCCCAGGATACGATGGCAAAACCTCCATCTCCAAGTGGATTGTGGAAGGCCAGGTGTGTCCCTGACAAAATTATCTTAATGAAGATTCTGGGGGGTTAAAATGAGCCTAACTAATGAATTCCTTTTGGGGTTTCAGTTTTTAGTTAACTTTGGAGCAGAGCTCTGCTATAAATGCTGGTGTTGCTGTCCAGGGGGTTCTGGGAAGGTTGGGATGCAGGGAAGTTTGAGAGTTTCCGTTCAGAAATGTCTGTGTCAGCCAGGGAGAAAAGGGTCAGATGAATGCTGGGACTTCTGTTCAGAAGAACAACAGAAAAAAGTGATATATAATATATATGTGTGTATATATATGTATGTGAGAATGCTTATCCTTCAAATTATTCGCATGGGGTTTTGTTTGTGTTCAGAAGAGCACCAGATACACATAAACAGCACACACAGCAGAGCTTTAGTCCATCCTTCTATTTTGAAAAGGATTTGAAACTTGTGTTTAGGTTCTGTCAGGTGTCTTTTCAAAAGTTTGGAATTATTATCTCATAGATTCAGAAGTAGAGGAAGAATTGCACCAAACATAAATATACCATTATTCACGAGATTGAGTGTATTTTTCTGTCTTGTAATGGAATATATCAAGGTTTTCTATCCAGGCCTCTAGATATGAATAGGATGAATTCTCTTCTCCATCAGCTTTAAACAATATCCCTCTTTTTGCCGTCATTATGCCTTGGAGGAGTTATGTATTCCTCATTTGTTCTCCTGACAGATGAGCTTTGCTTCTTCCTTTCCTCCCACAGGTCTTTATAAATACTATAATCTGTTTTTAAGACCAAATGTTGGACTTCTTAAATCACCATCACCACTTAGACATGTTGATACAATCACTTCACTTGGTAATGAGATTGTTGTGAACAAGTTGGTACATTTTGTGCCATTTATATACACATTATGGCATATTACAGAATTAAACACTAAAATCCAATAATATGGTGGCTTAGCACATTCGGAGGAGCATTTTCCTGCTGGAACACTGCATTGATATTGGTAGGAATTTGTTAATTCAGTGAGTTACAGAATGCTGCTGAAGTGAAGCAAATTTGAATGCTTTAAAACTGCAGTGATAATTACCATGAAGTTCATCTTCATCCTTGAAGAGCCCTGGGTACAAACAGTTGTTTGAACAGTCCTTGGTGTGCAGGGAGGGTCTTTCTTGTTTACAAGCCCTCACCAACATCTCATGCATCACTAGAAAAGTCCAGGGGTTTTTGGTTCTGGCGGATCCAGGAATTATTTACTCCTTTTGGGGAAGGAGCACAGCCAAGTCCTTGAGGAATCTGAGCAGTCCGTTTAACCACAGCAACCCTACAAACTTCTGCTGCATCACACCTCACTGCTCAGCTTCAGCACAACAAGAAATGTTGCTCCTAGTGGATTTCAGGAAGAAATAAAAACTCTTGCTCACCTGATTAATGAAAATCAGTTCAGGTATGCAGTGAAATTGGTGAGTCCTCAAGGATATAGCAAATCCTGTTTCCAGGATGACAGCTGCATATAATCCTTTGTTCACAGCCCCTTTCTGCCAGCACTCCTCTCAAACTCTTTCTCTCTGAAAGTGCAATTTCACAGCACTTTTAGCCAATCTAAAGCAGAGCCCTGATTGTCCTGCTCCTGTTTCCTCTCCCCATCCCACTTACCAAGACTTTTCCTCCTCTTGCCTTCTATGGGCGCTGACAGAGGATCAGACCTGGAGCTGCTGCAAGCTTTGATCCAGCCAAGAACAAATGATTTTCAGACAGGTCAACTCTGCACAGGCTGTGTGTGATCAGAACATCATTGTGAGGGGAGGGGGTGTGAACATGGCACTGGGAGCAGAGATAAGGGCAGGAATGCCTCTGTCTCCACTTGGATCTAAACTGCCTTGGACCTGCCCACCTTTCAAAGAGCTTTTGCAAAATGTTTTTTTTGCTGCCAGTGCCACCAGTGTCCATTTCTGCCTTTGATGTGGTCTGTTCTCAGCTGGGATTTGTCCATGCTGGGGTGCAGGCTGGTGTTGCAATATCTGTATTTTAGCACAGACAACCATAGTTGCTCCTTAGGGCTGTGTTGGCTTGAAGGGCTGTGGTTGTACAATATTGGAATGGAGGGAGGGGTTTTGTCCTTCTGGGTCTTTCATTCACTGACCCATGTACAGCTTTTAATAGCAGTGTTAAGTGTTTCATGCCTTGGCATTAAATTAAAAGCCACTTAAGGGTGGTTTTGCACACTCTGATTTTAAAGCTGATGGTATTGCCAAGGGACAGGATGACATTCAGCTATAAAACACTGATCTGTGATTTGGGCTCTTCATCTGTGTCCCTCCCACCCTGTAAGCTGGGCAACACCTTGTTTTGGACATCCCTGATAATTCTGACTCTTCTCTTCCATCTCCATTGGGGATTTACCTTTCACTCTCAATGTCTGTCCTTACAGACAAAATTCAGCTGTTTTGTATTCACAATCACAACCAACCTGCCACCAACGTGTTTTTCTTCTTTGTTCCTTTATTTGGCAGAAAGCTTCCTTGGTGAGGGCAGGTCTAGAAAATGTTCCAAGTGCTCCAGTTTGGCTGAAAGCCATTTTTGAAGTCTGATACTTCATGAACAATTTGGATGAGAAACACAGCTGGGAATTCCAGCTGACGTGAAATTTTTGTGCATCTGGCCTTGGTTTCTGCTTTTTGTTCCTGGGTGTAAATTCATGGGAGCCACTGTGGAACTAATTCTCAATTATGTCAATGAGCATGAGAGAAGATCAAGTCTTTAAGAGTTTAGTGTTGGTAGATACTGAAATATCAAGCGTTAAAAATCCCATTTCTGTGTTTTTAGTGAAGGTACATTCTGTACTTTTGAAGGGATTTTTTTAAAAATCACTAGATTGTTTCTTTTCCATCATTTTATCTAGACTCAGGCCTGGAGGAAACTGGATTTCCAAACAGAGAAATACAAAAATGTACCAATGCTGTTTAAAAAATACTTCTAACGTTTTTAAATATATTACATAGAGTATAAATTAAAGGGATGAGGTTCAAATGCTGTATAAAAGTTCCACTGGCACTTGTTCAGAGGGACCAGCAGTCCCCCTGCCTTGTGGCATTGACACTCACAGGTAACTTGTTCCTCCACAAAGAATTTCAGTAAATCCTTCCAGCCATCCTGTCCTCTCAGATGCGGTTAGAGCATATATTGTGGACTCTTTTTTTGGACAATTTTCAGCCAAGCATGACTACAAATCCCTGCTGGTGTTCATGTAGGTTCATGTTTGCACTCGAGCAGTTGCAATCCAGTCTCTTGGTTTTTTTGTGTTGGATTTTTCCTGGGTTTTTTTTTTTCAGGAAAAATGTGTCTAAATTGATCATGGAATGGTTTGGGTTGGAAGGGACCTTGAGGATCACCCATTTTCAACCCACCCTTGGTGGGTGCTCAGTCCACACCATCAAGCTGATTACAGAATCTGGGTAACTTCTGCCCAGTCAGGTGTGCTTTTCTGGTGATTAACTTTATTTGCAGGCAGCACAAGACCTGCAGAATGGCTGAAAGCTGTTTCTGAAGAGGCATCACATTTCCTGGAGCCATGAGTGTATGGGCTATTATAGAGAGTTTTTGCTTAAAGCCTTTCTGCTGTTTTTAGAAAGATTTTTGTGTGAATGTCATGGTGAGCAGGAGCAGACTTTCAAAGTGGTAAAACCTTTAAAGTATTATCTCTGTGTTGCCTTCTAAAGCTGTGAGTTGGGAAAGAAGTTGCAACTTTACCCATGAATTTGTGTGGTTTTGTGGGTGAAGCCAGTGACCCAGATAGGATTCATCCATTGCACCAGGTGATTCTCTGGGTGTCGTTTTCACTTCAGAGCTGGTAAATAAAGTGTCTGAAATTCTGACAGTTTTATGCCCTTGACAATCTCTAAATCAAAAATGGCTGAATCGATGTAAGGATTTAGTAAGAAAAAAAATTGCACCTGGGCTGACATCCCCTGAACCGAATTTCTCCCAAAGCGATTTCAAATGTGTGAGTTATGGACCTCTAAAACGAAAACTCTGGCACATCTTGAACTATAGCAGGACAAGGGCTACCTCTGTAATGTGCAGAAACATTGTGTTCTCCCTTCCTGCAGTCAGTACTTCGTAACTGAAGTTTTGGGGGCGTTTCTGTCTTATACACATTATGTTTTCATGCCAAATTTTAATGTTTTGGGTCTCCTTTTTAAAGTCAGAATTCTGCAACTTTGCTTATGCAGTGCATTTCACCAGAAAACGTTGAGTCATTTTATAAAATATGTAACATTTTTCCTTTTAAGAAATGGAGAAACTAATGCATGGGGAAGTAAAAGGTTCTGACATCACTCCCAGTATTGTTTTACACTGTCTCATTTCTGCAATAATGAAGGAATATGGCCTTTTATTGGATGTATTGCCTTGGGAGCAGCTGAGGGATGGCAATGAATATGTGCTGAGCATGATGGGTGATGGTTACTGAGCATTCTGTGAAGTGTCTCAGGGGACAGAGGTGTTTTTATTGTGGCAGGGCTGGGGTCCCTGAGGGCTGTGGCCCCGTGGCACAGGGAATTGGTGCAGAGTGTGTTCCTCGAGGAGTTTTTCTGCTGATGGCAACAGAAAAGCAGCTGGTGCCTCATCTGCCTCCCAAAACAAAGCACCCACGAGCTTGTGTGATCTGTCAACAAACACCATCCTGCTCTGAAGTGTGCATACACTGTTATCCAAAAAAACAGCTACAAGAAAGAAAAGCCTTTAACTTCACTTGATGTTCTGCAGAGCGGCTCAGAGTGGGCTCTCCTGCCCCTCAAAGGACTCTTTTATCCCAACCACTGCCCGTGGTTCTTTCTGCCCCGTGGGAATCCCTTTGTTCTCTGATTCTTGAAACTGATAAGTTTCCTCTGATCTGACATCAGAGTGTTTCAGCAAAAATAGTTTTCTTTTCCTTCCACAGCCTGAAACTTGGAATCTGCTATAGATTTTGGGGAAGTTAAAAATATAAAGTCCATCACCGAAGGTTTTCTTCTAAGGCTCGCTTCTGAGAATACACACATGTATATATTAAATAAATAAAATGAAATTTCTTCTGAGCAACACGGACCTAGTACAAGATCCTTGATATTTCCACCTTTGCAGCCCACCAGAAAATGTCTCACAGAGGCAATGTCAGCCCTGCTGGGCCATGTGGTCCTTAATGTGTATTAATGACCTGCCTGCTCTGCACAGCAATTACAACCTGTGGGCCCTATTTTTTTTTCTCATTATTTTGTTAGGTAAGAAATATTTTAAAAAGCTCTTACTGCTCTTAGAATACGAAAAAGACAACTTAGTCACCACTGGAGATTATTTGCAGTCTCCAGAGCACTGTGGATTGTTGCTATACAATTACTGCAGCACTTGGAGGTGATGCTGTTACGTGCAAAATTTGCAAAAATAAGCATTTACTATAGACTTCCTACAGTATTAAAAGTGTTCTCTGTTTTCTTGACTGAAATCAACACTCTCATCCTTTCTTTGTTTGTGTAGGGCTTTCTTTTCTTTTAAATCTCTTTATCAACTCTTTGTTCTGCTGGTTCAGTTTAGGGATGTTCTGTTTTACCATACAGATCCATCTCAATTTGTTTCCCTTCAGCTTCCACGTCCATGGGCTTCCCTACAATTTATGGAGCTTGGTTAGGACTGGGAATTTTAAAAGGTCCATAATTTTCACTACCATCTATTTTATATGTTGTTTAGTCTATGGCAGTGACCTTGATCCCCCAAAAAGTCTGAAAGGCCCATCAAGACCTGCCCAGCCACATCCTCCATGGAATCAGTGTTCTGCTGGGAAGATCAGGCAGGCTTCTTTCCACAGTGCAATGCAGAACTTACTTCTCTGGCCTAATTTTCTTTGTGTCATTTCTTCATGCACAAACATAAATATGCAGCACATCAAGTCCTGGGTGAGCAAAGAACTAAAACATCTATAAATAAATCAGGCTGCTTCTTCTGAAGGGAAAAAAAAAAAAGAAAAGAGTGAATGAAACCTAATTTTCTATTTGAAGTACTTGGGGTATGTGAGATACTTGGGGCTGTGGCGCCTGTCGAGTGTTTGACAGCATCTGTGGCTGTAACTGGTACACAGAACTTGCAAGGGATCTGTTTAAAAAAGATTAAAGGAAATGGCTCTTTACACAGTGGGTTGCGAGCTTCTGGAATGTGTTGCCACAGCAGCCTGTGGGAGTAGATAGTGTCAGTAGGTTAAAAAGGGATAAGGTGTCTTTGTGGACGTTAAGTCTGTGAATAGACACTGAAGGGAAAAGCTGCCCAGGGACCCTCTGGCACCCTTCAGCCCCTGACTGTGGATACCAGGGCAAGGGAATTGGGCTGCACTTTGCCTGAACTCCCCTGGGTTTCAGCACCTGTAAATCTCCAGAGTGAAGCCCAGCCATCCAGCCCTTCTCTTCTCCCCTTCTCCACGCTCCTCCCATGGCTCAGGCACAGCCTGCCCATGCATGCTTCATCTTCCAGGTCAGGCTCTGGCTTCTCTCATTCCCTGTTGGTTTCCTTTTAAGTCCTGATTCATCTTCATTTAATCTCCAGAAAGCTGCATAGAAAGCAATGCGCAATTCTCATCAGTGCGTAGTCCCTTCTAACTCTGCTGTGGCTGAAGGCCCGTGTTGGGCAACATGTTGTGATTAATTACTACAAAGGGTTGCTCATGGAAAAGTCTGGCCTAAGTGCAGAGCAGCAGATGAGGTTAAAACACTTTTGTTCTTTGACTTTGTTCTTGTTTCTCTGTCTTCATTTCCATGGCATTTTGCCTCCATTGAGACTTACTTAGTATGCATCAGTTCCTGCGAGTTATTATCAAGGCTATTTTTCATTCTCTTATATTACTACTTGATACTTTTGTATTGTGGCAGGAAGATTGAACAGGGTATTATTGCTCTCATGGTGTTTTTTCTGGAATGGATCTTATCACAGGATCCAGTGAAATCCCATCACGTACAAGGAGACTTGGCTAACTTGGCTGGGTTTTCTCTTTACAAATAACTAGTCATATAAAAATTAGTATTAACTGGAAAATGTGTTTAACAGTATTTGTGCTTTCACTGCTGTGGTGGCACACATTGTAAAAGAGGTTATATATATTTATTTGTAAAAGAGGTTATACATATTTATTTATAGATATATTTAGATAGATATATATATATAACCTACTTTGTATTCCTTCTAACCTCTCCCATGTACAGGTTGGTGTGCTGGGTGATGAAGAAGAATGGGTGACTCTTCATGAGGTGGAGAATGAACCTGATGCTCAGATGCTGGAGGTACCAAACCTCACTCCTTACACTCATTACAGGTAAGAACAGCAGGTAATTATCTGCAACATGGAAAAAAAAGAGAGTAAATAGCAGCATGAAACAACTTTCCTATTCAGAAACATCTTGCTGAGTTTTATAATCTGAACAAAAGGGAAAAGCTTTGCTGTTTTCATAGGTTATACTTAAAATTACCGATCTAATATTGTCAGTGGTAATTCACATAAAATCCAGTTAATAACATTGAGAAGGAAATTCTAGTGCTCAGTGAGATGCTTTTACAAGTAACTGCTATCCTGTGACTTCCCTCCCTGAAGAGAGCACCAGTGGAACATCAGCCAGTGACAAATCAATCATAGTTAAACTGGTGCAAACCTGTAATTACATATTTGCATCAGCTTAAACATCTCTTTATTGATTTAACTTAATTTGGTAACATTAGTTAGATGAAACCTTTGTTTATAGAAATTTACCAAGTTAAGCTTAATAGATATAAGCAATGCCTAAACTGATTGAGGTGACTCTGCATTGTGGGTGCACCCCAGTTAAACGAGATTGATTTTTAAATCAATCCAATCCAACTGATGCTGTGGTATAGACAAGACTAGAGAATTTGAGGTACTCAGCCCTAATGAAAAATACTTTCATGATCCAGCTTGCTAATGTAGAGGCTGGTGGAAAGGAAATCCAGTGGCAAGTGTTAAATCAGCACTCTAGAAACTTGTCCATTTTGTGCTGGCTGAAGGGGCTATTAACTAACCCATGTGCTGTTGTAAGCCAGGAGTAGGTGCAACCAAGGAGAGCTCATGTAATTTACAACTGACTCAGTGCTGGCATGTAATTTTCCTCACTTGGTCACAAACCTAGGAACATACTGAATTTCTCACTAACCCTCCACTGAAGTGTTTTAAACCTCATCTTCCAGAGCTAAACGTTTTACTGAAAGGTCTTTGCAAATTTTTTTGAACTTAAGTAGAGATTTCTGGTGCAGAGGTTTTGGAAAATTATCTTCAGGTTAAGAGGATTTTGCTCTCCTTATAAAGACAGATCCTAAAGCTGAGAAGGCAGGGGTGAGCAGGAAAGTGAGGGTTGTACCACAGTTCAGCCTTCACTGTCCATGAAGAATAAGGAAGACTTGCACACCCAGACAGGTGCATGGAGAAACATTTTTGGGATAGCAAATAATGAGGAATATGAAAAATTTGGGCTGATTGTTTTTTCCCAGTTGTTAAACTTTTTGGTTTATTTTATTCTTACATCTCATTTTTCTCTTGTATTCATTAAATTCTAGAATGGTCCCACTTATGCTGGAATCTTTCACACATCCACTTCCCTTTGACTTTTTTTCATTTCAAGGCAGCTCCTTGAATTTTGCCTATTTTTTGTCTCTCCTGCATGCACAGATGGGAACTTTTATCAGTTTTGCTTCAGTCTTGACCAATTTTATACAAATTTTTGAAACCTAGAAAGCTGTTGCCAATTGGATTTGTTGTCCCCTGATCAGCTTCAGTCATTGCTCACTGAGGAAAAGCATGGTGAGCGCTGATTATCAGAGCACATCTTTACAGGTCATTCTTCTTTCCTATGCTTTGGGCCAGTGTTTGAGGGTGAAATCAGGACAGTATTTGTTTAATGTGTTTCCTTGAGTACACTTTGAAGGGAGATCAGAGCAGGTAAATAAACACTGCTGTGTTGACTGCCTCATCCTTTTCCCAAGCTCAATCATTAGGTCTAAAAATTAAGGGTTTAATGTGAGCAGGTCACGTATTTATGTGCAAGTGCTGGGTGCTTCCAGTTGCTTGTGAGGGGTGAGAGTATCTGAAATATACAGCACATCTTAATTATGTGGTGCTCCTTGTAAAAAAAAGATTTCCCTAAATCTTTTGTGACCCAATAAGGATTTCTATTGTAGAAGAGATGGTTTCAAGCAGACAGGGTATTTTTTAAAGATGCATATCCATATTAAATAACTTAATCTTTCTTGTGCAGGAAGGCTGAAAATGCAGCGCAGGGATAAATCAGCCTCTTTCAACGCGTAATTGAGGGGAAATGTTATCACCAGTATATTTTTTATATTGACAGGGAATGAGACTATCCGAAGTTTGATATTTTAATACCTTTCTGAATGTATTGTATGAGCATCACCAGAGAAAATCACTTACTGCCAGCATAAGCTCATCAGGCTTGGTATAATTAACATAAATTTCTCACACAAATACCTAAGTTTCTAATAGACCCTACGCTAATCTCATTTTCATTTTTTAAATACCTGAGAGGATCTGAAAGCAGTTACCATCAAGCATTCAGCAGTGAATACAAAGGGGACCCGCGTGCAGCGACCTTTGCGGAACGTTTTGAAAGCCGCTAATTCCTATTTTTCCACCCGTCCTCCCGCCCTGGAGAAGACAGGGAGCATTCCCCAAGCCCTGACAGCAGCACTCAGTGCCTTTTTCCCCCCTTGCTGCAGGTTCCGGATGCGGCAGGTGAACGTGGTGGGCCCCAGCCCCCTGAGCCAACCCTCGCGGGTCATCCAGACCCTGCAGGCCCCGCCAGACGTGGCCCCCGGCAGCGTCACCGTGCGCACGGCCAGCGAGACCAGCCTGTGGCTGCGATGGGTGGTGAGCAGCTCGAGGGACATGGGGATGGGATGGGGATGGGGCTGCTCCCCCAGGGCCAGGGCAGCCCTCCCAAAGCGCCACCTCCTCCTCGTGGCGCTCAGCGCAGAGGAGTAACAGCCAAATTGTTTCCTTTTCCAGACTAGTCGGAAATCTGAGCCTTGCCTTAAGTGCCTTATTAATCAAATAAATTGCCTACTGCCACTGTTTCTGCCACTTCATCAGGGGAATGTGGCTGTGTGTAAAAGCTTGGCTTTGAGGAGCTCCAGGACCACAGTCTGGGTCAACACATGGGGCAGGAATGGGGCGCTTGAGCCAATTTTCTGCTTTCCAGGGCTCGGTTGTTTTCTCTGTACAAAACAGTCCCCAGAAGGTGCACCCCACCATGGGAAGCATCCTGTGGTTCTCAGAGCTGTGGTGCAGCAGCAGCAAGGCTGACACTCCTGTGGGAAGATTAGATTTAGCTGAATCGGTGTGGAATTACATGCTAAAATGCAGAGATAAATGATTAATTGCAAAGATGTGGCAGTTGCTGACATCGCTGTGCCCCTTTGCCCATCTCAGTTACCTGCAGAGTTGCCACGTTGGGATTTACTTGGCAATTAACCTGCTCCAGAATGGTTTTTCTTCACCCCTGTTAGGCAGAGTTTTCCACTGGGGTTACTGTGGTGTGAAGTTGATGAAGCACAGGTTTCCTTTTGCCCAAATGTTAGCTTTTCCATGCATAAACTCATTATGGCTGGAAGTCAAAATCAGGCTGGGAACAAGAGGGTTTTTCTCCTGTTGGAAAGGAATAATTCCACTTTCTCAACAGGATACTGGACTTAATGCTGAACCTTGCCAGACCAAAACCTGAAGCTTGAAAGTGTTGCCTCACTACCCACAGAAAAGCCATTGCAGTCCTTTGAGAGGCCACACACAACTCTGTCATGGCTTTTCTGTGTGAATATCATGCCCATGTTGGGACTGTATCCAGACCTACATATCTTCCACCAAAATTAACTCTAGGTTGTTTTAAGACCCTATAAAACATTAAGATTGAGCTGCCTGAAAGCCTGTTTTCCTTTGAGTCAAACTACAGGGTTCAGGAGAAGCAACAGCCACAACTAAAAATGACCTGATAAATGCTTTTCATGCTTAATAACATCAATATTTGAAAGTGTTTAATGTCTTTTATTTCAAGACCTGCAGGTGAATCTGTTTTCCCCTGGGAGCTGGGGATTCCTCCCTTCCTGCAGAATGAGGGTCACGCTTCTAGCCCTGCGTGCCTGCGGGGTAGAGTCTTCTAAGCTGTGAAATGTTAATGTGTATCCAGCTTTCCCAGTGAATCAGAACTGAATCTCAGCCATCCGTGGCATCGCGTAGTTAGTTTTACAGTAGAAAAACTCCAAACTTTATGAAGTAGGCTAATTATTTCATATTTTAATCTCTGAAATTGCTTGGGGAGTTAGAATACTAGAATGAATCTCTACTGATAAATGAGTAGGCAGAGAGTCAGTAAAAAAAAGTTAAAAATGTACGATAAATGAATTTGTCACATGCTTCAGCAATTTATCATTCATTTCCATAATTAATCACAAAGCTCTGAAATATACTGTATTCATATCATCTCTGATGATACACCCACAACAAAGGGCTTGGTTTTGTGAGCAAACGTACTTGGCTCAAAACTAAGGTAAAAAATCAAAAGAAAAATCCCAAGCAGCACAGAAACCTAGAGATCACGAACCATAAACCAGAAAATCAACCTCTTGATCGTTTTTGCCTTGCTGTGGCCTGCACAGGGGTTCAGGCTGACAGGAGCATTGTGTTTTCGTGTCACCCGCAGCCGCTGCCTGACACGCAGTACAACGGGAACCCCGAGTCGGTGGGGTACAGGGTCAGGGCGTGGCGCGTGGATCTGCCAGCCCCAGCCCTGCTGAAGGTCCTCGCCGACCGCCTGGCGCGGGAGTGCACGCTGGAGGAGCTGCAGGAGTGGACGGAGTACGAGCTGCAGATCCAGGCCTTCAACGCCATCGGGGCAGGGCCCTGGAGCGAGCCCGTCAGAGGCCGGACACGGGAGTCGGGTGAGTCCGAGCACCAGAAAACCCAGGAAATTCACCCCTTTCTGCCCTTTTAGTCACATTTTAATTTTTTAGTTTGGTGTTTCGATGTTGGGTGGGGATTTTTTTGCTTGCTGAGCCGTGAAATCTGAAATTAAGTTTTGAAAAACGATCTTGAGATGCACTGCAGGCAAAAAGACGTACAGACATTTGAAGGGTTATTTCTTTTGTTTTATTCCTACCTTGCTTTCATGCACAAACCTTCAGGTTTTTTATTTAAAACAAGCACAACAAATTCTCCCCATTTCTGCCCCAGTGGGGACAGCACAAGGAGAAGCTTGTATATCGACTTTTCTGGCCGAAATGCTCTCTCATGCCTCCTCTTCTTCCCCAGTACCCTATTTCCCCTAATCCTTCCCTTTTCTCCGTCTGCTTCTAGCCTGAGGCACATTTTCTCACAGCTGTGGTTACCTGAAATTTCATTTCAAGCCCCAAATAATTCTAAAAGGGCACAAGTCACATTAGAGAGCTGATTACACAGAGAGAAATAAAATAATTACCTGAGCTTCTGATGGCACGTTTTCAAACCTGCCTTCCAAAATTGTGTGTACAAGGTTATGTAGACATAACCTGCTCACAGACCTGAAGCAGCAGGGCTGTATTGTTGAGCTGAATTGTCCAGGCAAGCACAGAGACTTCAAATATCAGAAGGAAGCTGTCACTCTCAGGCAACAGTAAATTACTGTTAGCTCAGGAGAGCAGCGAAGGCAGATGTTGAAAAGCTGCTCTCTAGCTGTTGACTTCCCCAAAACTTATTTCCAGACCTACCCTGTATACATCTGGGAAATGAAAAGTTATGTTGCAAGTTAGCAACAAAGTTGGCGACATGAGCAGTTTAAAAGTTTAATAATAAATCTGTTTGTGACACTTATTTTTGCAAGGTTCAATGCTGATTTTTCCCCCGGGTTTTTTTTTTTTTGGTTTTTTTTTTTTTTGTAAATTTCCTTTGCTAAAGAAGTGTTGGGATTTAATCCAGTGCATGCCTGATGTGAGCATGTCTGTGCCCTGTGTACCACGCAGTGTCCCATGGTGGGAAGCGAGACCAGGCACAGCAGGGTTTGGTCTGCTGGTTCAGATAACTCTGCTTTGAACTAGCCAGGGAGAAAGCTAAACAAAGTCATCCCCCTCCACTGAAGTGTTGCTCTTTGGGAAGGAGTAATTGGAAAGCGATTGCCAGAGGTATTTTAAAGAAGGCTTGTGCTGGAGTTAGAGATAGCACGACCCAGACAAAGCAGTTCTGTATCGTAATAAAAAGATATCACATCCTCCACTTTCGCCTCTCTGCTGCTCTTCAAACACTTCTTTTGAAATGTAGTAAATACTAAGATTAAGTCATTTCATAAAACCTTAGGATTGCAGAGCTCTTGCTCAGCATCTAAAGATCAGAGGTTACGTGTGGATCTGGCATTTTCTCTGGGAGTATTAAGAGAAGGTTGACTTGAAACTGATTGTGGGAGGCACGCAGAACCCAGGATCAAAATAACACAAAGCTGTGATCTAGGCCGTAAGGACTCGTTTGGTTTTTTCCATGTGTTTGCTTTGATACCAACATCTGATTTTTTGCATAGAGCAATTCAGGGTTCAGACTTTTGGCTGTATCTTCTTAGATTTCGAATATACAAGATGTGCTGGCTTAGCAGCAAACTGTATGAAAGCACTTCAGGGAATCTGGAATTAACCTGTATGCACAGTCAAATGGGGTTAAAATGCAAATAAAAGCTATTTAAAGCCGGAGAGAAAGGTCAAAGCACTTTTAGGTCTGTCTTCGGAACTGTAAGAAAAATTCTATTTATCGCTTATGTTCTGCAAGCACTTCAAAATATTTTTTTTTCCCGTTTTTTAGGTACAGAGTCTTAGGGAAGTTGGTTTGCTGGTGCTGGTGGTTGTAAACATCCCACACAGCTGGCCAGAAGTGCCTTGGCCAGGATCATGCGGTGCTTCATTGGCACAACTCCTGGTTCCATGTTTTATGCCATCCAAGGAGATAAGGAGTAGAGCCCAGGCACTAAACCAGGTCATGGTATCTGATGGCAGTGCAGCCACTGGAGCCCAAAATCTTTATTGAAAATAAAGCTCTGTTTGAGCATTTGTTTGCTTTAGCTTGTGCAATCACAGCACTGATAGCTGAGCACAAATGCCAACAACAATAGTGGGGTATGTCATTACAAGTACTCACTGGTTTCTGAAGCTCTTGAATATATAAAACAAATCAAACCCAAAGAAACTAGGAGGGAATAATAATGCTGTAGGTTTTGGTAACACTGGTAAACAGTTGGGAATTTCTAAAATGAAAATCTGGGATAGGGTTGCAAGCAGCTGAAGGTGGAGGGAGATGAATTAGGATTTTTAAACAGGACAGGTTCTATCAATCCAAAATGTTTTTGTAATGTTAGAAATTAAATAGCTCATTAAATTTTACAGTGTAAAATAACTGCAGAGTAACAAGCTCAGTTTCCACTCAATAAATTGACAACGACAGTAGGTCCAATATAGAAAAAGCAAGAAATTGCAGAGGCATCTGATGTATTAGAACAACCTTGGCAGGGCTGCTTCTTCTTAGATAGAGACCCTGTTGCTTTCAAAAAAATTCATCTCAGATACACCTAACCCAGTGCCTTAATGGATTTTGTGCTCTTAATATTCAGCTACATGAATGTGTACACTCATCTTACAGGATGAGCTACTGTAGGAGCATGGTCACACATCCATGGCAAGGATCAATCTCCCGGTGCTTGGGAGTCTGACCTTCACAGAGCAGTTACTGTGCTGTGATGGAGCATCTCTTGATAATTCAAATGTGGTCCAGTGTCACTGTGGGAATTTGTACAAGCTAAGGATTTGGCCTGCAGTACCTAATTTTGTAGGCAAAGTGGATGTGTGCTGCAGCTATGCTAGTTTTGCCGTGAACCTTGCTGGAAATTTGCACTTCTTAGCCAACATCAGAAGTACAATGTGCCACTTTAATTTTTGCTTTCAAAAAGAGTGAGGGATGTGCAGATAAAATGAGATGCAAAAATGCAGAGAACCACTGCATCCCACTCTCTAGCTTTCTTAGAAAGCCAGAATACAGACTAGCTTATTAAAAGCTCCTTTTGGCCCAGTTAGAGACATAAAACGACATAATTTGCTGTACATCAGATGTGGCTGTGTCAGATGTAGAAAGAGGATGCATAATTTTAGATGCCAAAGTGGATAACCTTAAAAACTTGAGCTGTTATTGACGTTCCAATGCAAAGTGCCAGTAACTCTGTGATTTCCTACGTTTGATCTTCTGAAGTGCTCCGTGCTGGCACTTGGCTGGATTAGCTCATCGTTTAGTTTCAGTGTTTCCGGTTCATTTTGTTCATGCTCTGGGACTTTTTTGGACACTGTTGCTTAGCTTCTGAGCTGTTCTTGCAGGTTACTAATGAGAACTCAGCTTTTTGGAGCTTATAACAAAGTCTTCAGTTGCAACAGTTTAAGGAGACCAGCATTAGAGAAGGGAGCTTGCAGAGGAAAGAGGGATTATGTGCCTCACTCACTAATTAGTCTTAGCAAACTGTAATTTCTTTGAATCACAGCTTCCTCAGAGAGGAGATGGGTCAGAGAAATGAAGGTTACCTTTCAATTCATTCTTAAAGGGTCAATCAAAGTCTGTTACTTGATAAAAGGCTGGCTACAATAAGATCCATAAAATGACTTGCAGTTCCTGAATTCATATTAGAATCAAATTCTCGACACTCACTCGAGGTGAGGACTGAAGATTTAAAGCTCGCTGAATGAACACAAGGATTTTTACCATTCAAGCAATGGACTTAGATTCCTTTCCAGTGAGAGGGGGCATTCAGCTGCTCTGTCACTGGGAATTGAGAGAGGTCTGAGATAATGAACCTCCTTCTCTCCTTTGTCAGCTGTCCAGTGCCCCACCAGCAGTGTGACCATCCTCACCTCAAAGCCAGGATGCCCTCGAGGCCAGCCCGGGCACAGCCTCTGCCTTCTGTGAATTCAGGAGAGTTCCTGGCTGCTGATCAAAGAGGAAAATAAATATTTGTAAAATAAAGTAACTTTTTCTCTTTTGAAAGGCCTCAAAGCAGATAAAACAGAAATAAATGTGGCTGGAAAGGGCTTCTTTCCTCTACGCATCCTGGTTCCTTGTGACCCACCTCCACCCTTTCTCTCTCCAGGAGTGATTCATGTGGGAGTAGCTCTTTGTGAAGATCTACAGATAAAGTTATGGCAGCTATCCAAAGACATTCATGGCTCCTGGCAATCTATTTTCCTTTAACATAATTATATCCTTGTGGGGGATAAATCTGGGAGAAGATTTAAAAAAAAAAAGACACTTCAGTGTTGGAGGGGGGAAAAAATTGGATTTCAGTCTGCTGCAGTGTCATTGTGATGGTGCTCTGTTTCTTATGCCCCAAATAATTAGTATCAGGGAAATTGTTTCAGAAATTACTATCTCTGCCGTTAACCTTGAGTGCACAGGGGTGGGGGTACCACGTTTTGGGGGTGGGATTTTTCCATTTTTATTAATTCTGGTGTCATACTCATTATCTCATTCATGTTGCTAGGAGCTTCAGGAGCTCGCCTCCAAAACAGCAGATCTGTTCTTTCACTCGGACAGCCAGGAAAGCTTTCCTTTGGCAGAGCTTTGGGCTGCTTTTTGTGATATATTCAGGTCCTAATCAAGCTGTACTGTCCCTAAGTGCTTGTGTAACATAACTTGGTGAATGTTCTCTGGAGGTCTGACAGGTGTATCAGGCTTTAGAAAAGATTGTAGCCTTCAGATGCTGGAAATGCCATGGGGAAAAAATGCAAAAGGGCAGCATAAAATGTGAACTCTTAAAAATAGCCTCACATCCTGCTTGCATAACGTGACATGCTATTAAACTTGCCTACAAAGGGCTGCAGTTGTGTGGTTCTGCAGCACTCTGAGTTTTAATGGCATGGGAAAATGCAAGTTTGCTCTTCTCTGGAGTCAGAGAAAATTACAGTGTTCCTATGCCATCAGTCCTAATGATGTTTGCAGTTTCATGAGAGCCAATTTTGCAACAGAGATGAAATAGACATCTCTCATTGACACCGTATCACTCCCTGAAAACACTCCTGGTGTTAATGCATCCATCTCTAATTGATGTCTTGCAAATGTTGAGCACTATCACATCATCAAAAGGCTGCATAGGTTAAAGAACTTCTTACTGAAGTGGCAGTGCTATCCAGGGGGGGAATTATTGCTAGCTCTAGACAAGATGTTACAATTTCCTTTCAGATAATATAGGAAGCCACAGGGGCATAAAACTTCTTGTTAGAGCAGATCATGCTGTAAGATAAACTCACATTCAGGGAGAGTTCTGGATTTTGGCGTAGGGAATAAAAGATATGGTAAAGAAATACTGTGGGATAGGCTTCTGGAGAAGTCCAGGAATTTAAACTTGGTTCTAATTACTGCAAATATATAGAATTTGAAATTTATTCACAGCTGTCAATATTTACTGTCTGTCTGTAGACACTGATAAGTATTAAATGTTTAGCTCTTTACAAACATTGTCATTTCTGAGATGAACTGGCAAGAAATTGTGAGACAGGCTGAAATATAAAGATGAAGTAGAATGAATACAAGAAGAAAAGGGATTGTCTAAACATATTCCAGCTCTTTTGGGTTTGAATACTCTTCTATGGGACCCTGGAAGACTCCTAGGCAGGTAGGGAGATGGCAAAAAATTATCTGCTATGTCTGACCTATTTCTGATCTTTGGTGATGCTGTGTGGTTCCAGTTCCCTCTGCTCCTCCTGAGAATGTCTCTGCTGAAGCTGTGAGCTCAACCCAGATCCTGCTGACCTGGGCAGCAGTTCCTGAGTCTGAGCAGAATGGTCTCATCCTGGGCTACAAGGTATGCAGCTGGAGTTTCATACTCATTTGACTTTTAGTATATTGCCAGGACATGATTTTGTATTTGTTATTTATTGTTCACTAGCTGGGTATTCTTATTGTTCCAAAGCCAGCTGGAGAAGGTACAAGAAGTGTGTTGGCTTTGAAGGGGGTGATTGGTGAATGTTATCTCATTTTATACAGGGTGACAAGGAGGAATCTCCCTCTCTTCAGTCCTCATGCAACAATCTCTTTCCATCTGTGTCTCATCCACATTTATCCTGCAGATCCTTTACAAAGCAAAGGATTTGGACTCAGAACCCAAGAGCCAAACAGTGAGGGGGAACCACAGCCAGTCAGTGCTGCTCTCAGGCCTGAGGAAATTCATCCTCTACGAGCTCCAGGTGCTGGCATTCACCCGCATTGGGGATGGGGTCCCCAGCTCCCCACCAGTGACAGAGAGAACCAAGGATGATGGTGAGTTTAAAGGTTGCCAAAATAACCTTCTTATTTGATCCAGCCTTTTAATGCAGACTTCTTCTAGTGGTGCAAGTGTAGGCAATAAATATTTGGATTTTGGGGGCAGTTTCTTTTCAGTTTTGAACCCAAAGGACATTGTCTGTACCCGGTGTATAACTCAGCAGTATCCCATTGGTCATGGGCTGAGAATCTGGCAAAAGCACAGAAAACCCCTGTCCCCTATTTCCTCCTTCCCTGCAGCTAATGAAGAGGAAGAAAACTTCTAATATTGAACTCTGTAACTTGGTGGAGATAATTTCTATTGAAGACAATTTTAGAGACCAATTATAAATTCCTATTCAAGTTCAATCATGCTAAAAAAAAATGTGCTGCAGTTGAAAGCAATAAACAAATCCGGGTCTGACTGGACTGAAGGAAACTTCAGTAATCCACTCTCCTTTTTTTTGACCCCAAAAGAATAAGGCATTGACCTTGGAAGTTGATCCTACCAGCTTCCTTTTGCAGCTGCCTCCAGCACTTCCCAGGGGGTTCCCAATGCAGTTGGGTTCCTGAAGGAACCAACTAAGCACACTGGTGGAAGCATTCCTGCTGATGGAATTCTACAGAAATTTGATTCAATTCTTGAAATATTTTTGGGCTTTGCAGATGCTAAAACTGCTTTTACTTCCATTACCTTTTCAGGAATAAATAGGTTGAGATCAGTGTGAGAGGCTTCTGTTTAAGTCTCTCTCTTTTTCATCAAAATCTTTTCAAAATAGTAATGGGGAAAACATTGGTTTACACAAGTAAATTCATTAAGGTAATTTGGTTGGGCTGACAACACATTCAGACTTCTGGCTTAACAAAACATTTTCCATGCAGTGCAGGGAAGGATGGAGTGGGAGCATGTGGGGTCAGGAACAGGGGCAACAACTCCCTGACATTTTTTTAGCCTTTTTCTCAGCATACTCCCTGTGTATGGACCTGGCTTTTCTTTGAAAAGAAAAATAAGAAAAGTTACTGTTAGCAGAATTCTGCAGGGAGAGAAGAGCACTCAATGAAATGTACATATCAGACTATAATGAGATATACTTAAAACTGTTTGTTTTGGATAACCCCATTATAGCAGTTCCCTCCTTAAGTGCATGTTGGCAAATGAAACTAATTGTTCTTCCATCTCCATACCCCTGACATAAATATGTTGTGTCTCCTCTGGGCTCAACTTAATTAAAAGTATCACCAGGAGTAATGCAGGTGGAATTTGTGCTGAAGGGGAAAATTCACGGATGGTAATGTATGAATTAGCATCTCCTCACCTCGTGAACCTGGGCTGGTCAGCACCATTTGTGTTAATGTGCCTCTCACCTGCCTCAGGTTCTCCTGCTCACACCTCAGTGTTTAAAATGCAAATGTAAAGTCAGGAAACGGTTCAAAGCTGGTGCTGATGACACAGGGAAGGGATATTATTGAATTTCAACAGGTATGAAGTGAATTCAGCTATATAACTCTCTGTAAAGGCAGCTTGGTGTCTTGCTTCATAGTGTGTTCTCAATTACACCAGTGGTGATGCTGCACTGAGAAAAATCTTACGGAGCTCAGAGCTCCTGATGCAGTAAAAAACCACTGTAGGGTGCACTGGTCTGTGCTGTGCTTGGTGTCTGAGGGTGTTGGAGGCCTTTGTCCATGGACAGAATGTATATTTATATACAGAATAAATGTGTACTGTGCACGGGTGCTTCCAACCACTGTTGGAGAGATCCAGCTTGGGTCATAATTCTGTACAGGGTGAGCAGAAAACCTGTGATCCCTCTGATGTGCAGTGCCTGCTGCCATGCCCTCTGTGTTGCCTTGCAGCCCCCGGGCCCCCCGTGAGGCTGGTGTTCCCCGAGGTGAGGCTGACGTCCGTGCGCATCGTTTGGCAGCCACCGGAGGAGCCCAACGGGATCATTCTGGGTAAGGTGGAGCAGCAAACGCCGGGCTGGGAGTGGGGGGATGGAGATCAGAGCAAGCTGCAGCTGTTGAGTATTCCTTTGCCTTGCACATAAGCGTATCTCTGGCTGAGGAAAAGAAAATGTGCTGCTGAAGGGCTGTGGTGAGGGGACCAGTCTGCAGGGCTCCATGCTGTGGGTTTTCCTGAGCCAGAATTCAGTGTTGTTCAAGTCCCTGTGTCATCTCTCCTCCCATCTGCGTTTGGGATGGTAACCTGTTTGGCTGACTGTTGGGAAAACTGCCTGGAGACCTGGATTTTCCCCACCTTTGCCAGACACGCCCAATGTTTCAGTTTTATGTGTGCTTCCATTTTATTGCTTCCTTGAGATAATGTCTGACAGGTCATGAGGAGTTAAATCCTATTTGCCCTTTCATCAAGGGAAAGAGAGGCAGCAAGGCATGACAGGAATTTGCAGAAAACCTTCTCACCTTCCTGCTCTCATAACTCTTGGGTTGCCTTTGCAATATGTGCACCAGCCACTGTTGCACTTAAAATGTGAAGACTTTTACAATGTAAGAATCCATTCCTGCCTCTAAAATTAACGTAGCTCATAGTTACCAAGCAATTTAGTGTTTTCTGCTGCTGCTGAACACATTTTACAGTCGTTCTGGCTGGTGAGTAAAGATTTGTGTCTCAATTCTGAGAACAGAAGCAAAAGCTTTTGTTTTTATCTAGTACTCATTCTGCCAGGCCTTTCTGCTTCTAATTTCACTGCCATCCTTCAGGCTCATGTGTTGGCTTCCAGCAATATTCCCTAAAGCCTTCCTTGATGGCTGGAGGGTGCCTGCTTCAAATGCTCCTGCAGAGGTGGCATTGCTTTAAATACAGAACTCGTCCTGCATTGCACTTAAATCTTGAGTCAAGAACTCAAAGTGTTTGCTCAGGTGTGTAGTTTACCAAAGTGATCCTGGCATCTGAAGACACAGGGAAATCATCAAACAGCATCCAAAGGTAGACTCTGCAGGATTTTCTGAGCATGAGGAGGAGTCTGTGTGGAGCTTGGCAGTGGTGAGCTGCCAGAGATGGATCCACGCAGGGTTTCTCTGCAGCTCAAGAAAGCTTGGCTTCCAGGTTGTCTTGTGGGTTTGATTTGTTGCTTTTTTTAAGGAACTGTGTGTCCTAGAACTTGCTTTCAGCAGAGATTGAGATTTGAGTCACAGGATGTGGTTAAGGAGAAAAAAAATCATTTGATAGGAGTGATGAGAAAGCACAAAAGACATTTTGCTCCCCCAACTGTGTTCCAACCTCTCACGTTGCTGCACTTTGTCAGCCTCATTTGCTGGAGTTGCTGCAAGATCAGTGGAGCAGGAACTCTCCTTTATTTTGTCTTTGCAGAGTGCTTTGTGCAGTGCATCCCCTCCACAGCTGGTTCTTGCTCATTGCCGTTATGGTGATGATAAAATCATACAAAAAACGGGGTTGGAAGGAAAGGGAAAAGATTCCCTTAAAGAATCTTTGGCATGTTTGGGGTGTAGAGTGTTGTTTCCAATTGTTGTTTTCACAGCCCATGCCCAGTAAGACATCCCAGGATACTTCACACAGTCCTTGACTACTCTGATGGTGTAACTAAGTCAGTTCATGTCCCACTGTTCATTCCTGCACTTTCCCACTGGATACTTCCAGGTCAGCCAGTCCTCCTTTCACAAGAACATTCAGCTTTTTCTCTTTAAGTGTGATAATTTGCAGATGCCTTTATTGAATTTCATCTCAGTGATTCCAGACCATCTCTCTTCATTACCCAGATCTCTTTAAATGACACTCATGTCCTCTAAAGTGTGCACAGCTTGGTTTCATTTTTGGTGTTTGCAAGCAGATTGGCAATTCCATCAGCGAGGTCATTAATGAAAGTATTAAACAGGACCAGACTCATTCATGAGGTCTCATGAGAGCTTACTGTGTCCTCCCAGGTTGTTAGCAAATCACTGATAATAACATTTTATTTTTTTAAGCGTTCACTTCAAAATGTGTGGTGTTTTTCTTAGATTCTGTTATTGTGTTTGCTTTTGGTGGGACTGTGTGCAACCATATTAAAGCCTTACTCAAAGTCAATGTGGATCATATCTACTCTTCCCACCTGGCCAATTACACTGTCAAAATGGAAAACAGATTATTTGATATTTATTATTTGCTCCAATCAAACAGATATTGGCTGTTCCCTGGCACATTATTATCCTCATGGATGCTTGTATATTGACTCATATTTTTTTCCAGGTACTTTCTGTGTATTGAACTTTAGTCTGATTTGTCCATAATTCCTTTAGTCGATCTTGCCTCCTTTTAAAAGGTGGTGTACTCTGTTTGCCCTTTTCTAATGTTCTGGGATGTCACCTGTCGTCCACAAGTCCTAGCAGAGAATGGCTAATTATTCAGAGATGGCTCCATCTCTGCAGGGCAAATTTCATCAGGCCTTTCTGACTTGATTACATCCAACTTAACTAAATATTCGTTAACCTGTTCTCCATTCCAGCCTGCATCCCTACTTACATTGTTGTCACTTTTAATTTGTGTGGAGGATCTTGTCAGCACCAACTTCTTGTTGTGTGTGAAAATGCAGCAATGCAGGTACCAGCCTTCCTTCCCTCTCTGCCTCACCTGTCTTGTGCTCATTTTTTCTTCCTGCTGGCTGACCTGTTCTCCTTCTCTCCCTCAGATTTCTAATGTATTTATGAAATCTTTCTCATTGCCTTTGCTGCCCTTCAGGTGATAACTCACTTTTCTCTTTGGCCGTTCTGATTTTGTCCCTACGTGCCTGTGCTGTCTATTTATACACTCCCTTAGGCCTGTGTCCTGTTTCAACTTTTTGTCCAATTCACTTTTGATTTTCAGGCCATTAGTGAGCTCTGAATGCAAACATGTTGGCCTCTTATCATCTTTTGTCTGCATTGGGATAGTTGTACCATTTTTATTGTCTCTTAAAATGGTCAGCTAACCTGGATTTCTTTTTCCCTTAGAATTTCTTCCCAGGGCGATGTTACCTGCCAGTCCCCCCCATCTACCTCTTTGAAGTCCATTGTCTTTATTCAACAGTTCTCACTTTTATTTTCTCAATGGTAGAATTACTGAGGTTCCTGGAGGAAGTAGTTAGCTGCCAAAGAGAGAAAAAGGGAAAATTGCTCATGCTGGGTACTTCTGTGATCCTTCCTAAGAAGTGAACCATGCTTCAAAAATAGATAAAAAACTATGTGTAGCGTTCTAAGGAAAGGTTGCAAATTTGGGGAGTTTGGGTTTTTATTTTTTCCCTGTACACTTTTTACATCTCATTACTATAATGAACATCCAAAACACCACTCCAACCCTCTGGTCAAGTGCACCAAAGTGGAGTCATTGGGAAAAATAAGTGAACGTAATTTTGTGTGCTGCCCTTCTCTTCACTCCTGGGGCTCGAAAGAAAAACCACTTGCTTTGCAAGAGCAACTTATATTCAGAGCCTTTGAACTAGTGTTCCTGCTCTGGCTGCCTTGTCCTCTGAGCATACACGCACCTTTGCAGCTAACATTTCTGTAATCTATATAAAAACATGTTCTAGCATTTCAGAGAGAGATTAGCAGGATGAAATACTGGCAGGCACCAAGAGGGAAAACCACTTGTTTGTTTGTTTAAATATTTTACCATGCAAGACTGTGAGATATTTCCCTTTTTCCTTCTGGGAATGTTACTCCAACCATCTGAGGTTTCACTCTGTCTTCCTCTCTGCACTCAGTTCAGCCAGCACCCACATAGTTCCCTCAAATGCTATTAAAGATAAATGAGGCATTAATGTGCATTTGTGCACTTCAAGCCATGAGCTCCCCCTGAAAATGAGAGCTTAACCCACATCCTCCCCGGGCCTGGTTAGTATTCCTCACGGTATCCTTGTATTTAGCATTTACCTGCAGCTTATTGCAAAAAAAGAAGTGTAAGAACTCCGCCGAGAATTAGAACCAAAATTGGATGTAATCCATGTTCGCAAATTCCTATTTTGATCCCAGGCTGCATTTGCACACCCGCTGGCCCTAAAACAGATAAGCAGGAAAATCAACAAACTGGATTGCTGCTCCGCCGCGCCGAGCGTAACCTCGTGGTATCGCTCAGCTCTCCCCGAGTTCTGCGACAAATTAATAATTGTTTGTATCTCTGCTGCACCGTGGCCTGCACCAACGGGTGCTGTCACTTCTTGAAGGGCTTTGTATGGTGATGAGCCTGAAAGCTTTTTGATATTCATGGGGTGTTGTCACCCTCCTGCTGCCTGTTTGCTTCGGGGAATCCAGCGGCTGTGTTGCGGTGACCTAATGTTTAACAGGCAGCTGCCATTTATTGAGTTTGGGAAGTGTGCAGCCCATGGAACTGCTTGCACTTGTGAAAAAAAATGCTCAAAAAGATGCTGAAGTGAAAAATAAGCCTCGTTTCAATGAATAAATAAACTCCTGACGACTTGATCTTTTCAGGAGGGTTTTTAGTGCTGGTGTGGTCTGGTGACTGGCAGCACTCCCAATAGCAGAAGGTATTTGGGATCTAATGCTATATGGCAAAAATGTTAAGAAAATATATTAATTCTTATTGACCATCCAGATATTTCACATTCTGTAAGATATTCCTTTCCCCCAAAACTTTGCTCCAATCACCTTTTAAAGGTTATACTTTCATTCATAATCTTTGATTTTTTAATTTTTTTTTTCCCTAAGATATCTGCAACGTCTTATTGTCATAATCTAGCAAGGAAAAAAAGCTGCTCATTCCTCCACTGCAGCAATTGCCTGTTATAGCCCTCAAGCATACATTAATTTCTCTTTGAACACTTTCCATTTACCTCTATTGATTTGTCTCGTTTGATTTCACTTAACATTTCCTTTCTTCTCCTATCCCTTGTTGCTGAAATTCATCAACGTAATAATTTTATCTTTTTGATCTTGCATTAGCCCTAGTTATTATCCAACTTGTAGTTTAAGTACTGAGTCTTCTGTGCCACTCAGAAAAAATAAATGTAATGCTTTTCATGCCAGTCTGGATTGTCATTGTCCCAAACTGTCTAACAGGAGATGCAGGGGGTCAGAATGAAGTACTGGGTGTCTCTCAAGTGGGTTGTAGGTAGCAATAAAAGTGAGCTGAGTTCAGGTGTACAACTTGGATATTTGCCTTGGAATCAGACCTATGGAGGTGTTGAGTTTCTTAGGAAATCTGTTAAGGTGATGTCTCTGGTCATGCAAACTCAGGAAAACAGATATTTCCTCAGACTTTGTGCCAACAGCAGATGTCGGAGGGGACAGTGAAAGCTGCTGCTGTTTTTCACAGGGATGCAAGGAAAGGGAGTTTGCAGAGCCTGTCGTAGAGACAGGCTGTGACAAGTGATTTCCTCTTTCTCACAGCTAAATTAATGATTTCACTAGCCACAGACCCACTCTTGTGTAAGATATTGTAATGGCCTAGATATGTATGTGTTCCTTTGCCTAATCTGGGTGTGTTTGTAATTGCTTTCCAGCATGACTGCCACCATTTAGTAGTAAATAGTTATCTTTCTACTCCCCCCTTACATTTTAACTACACTTCATATTTTACAAAGGTTTAGAAAAGAGAGGAAATTACTCAACAAGGATATGTCCCAGATATCATACTTATCTTTTAATAACTAGATAAATCAACTTTTCTATTCTTTTAATGTTCTCTGTTTCCCTCCAGGTCTTATTCTTTGCATCCTATATCCCTTTATCAAGCTTCTTTAGCCATCTTAGTTGCTTTTTCCTTCATCTTTCTTGCTTCTGTAAAAATTTCCCCAGTGCTTTTCTTTGACTATTTTTTCCTCCTTGTTAAGATCCTGCACTGGGGTTTTCACTCCCACATTCTTCACATCAGTATAAACAAAAAAGATCATATATATCAGTTCCTTCTCCCTGTTGCTCTCTGTCTTTCTGTGGACTTTTTAAAAAGATCAAAATATTGCAGCATTAAAGGTACAGAAATACTTTGTTGAAATATATTGGACCAGTAATGGAAGAACTAGTCCCATGGATAAAAGGAGATAATTTGCAGGTGAAAGAATGAAATGTTGAAAGTGTAAGACCCCAAGACTTTGCTGGGATCTAAGCATACACAGGAGCACTGAAAAATCAGGAGACTTTTTAATTGATTAGAATATAATAGAACAGAACAGACTATTCCAGTTGGAAGGCACCTATAACAATCATTAAGTCCAGCTGCCTGACCAGTTCAGTGCTGACCAAGTTACAGCATTATTAAGGGCTTCATCCAAATGGCTTTTAAACACAGACAGGCTTTGGGGCATTACCCACTTCTCCAGGAAGGCAACTCCAGGGTTTGACCACCCTCTCTGTGAATAAATTCTTCCTCATGTCCAGCCTGAATCTTGGCTGAAGCAGTTTTGAACCATTCCCACATGTCCTATCAGTCCCAGGGAGATCACAGAACCCAGATAGTTTGGGTTAGCAGCAACCTTTGAAAGCCATCTGGTCCAACCCCCCTGCCATGAGCAGGGCAGGGGCATTCTCAACTAATAAAGGCTGTTGTGAGCTGTGTCCAACCTGACCTTGAAAATTTCCAAGGATAGGGCAGCCACCACCTCTCTGCAGCAGTGTTTTACCACCCTGGTAGATCAGCACCTCCTTCTCCACACTCCCTCCTCAGGGAGCTGTGTGGTCACACCTCAGCCTCCAGACGTGACAAGCCCAAAGTCCTCAGGCACTCCTCCGAGGACATTACTGCCAGCCTCTGAAGAAATCTAAAGCTCTCCACCCAGCTGTGGAAATGTTCCTGTAGGATTAAACCAACCACAGCCCGGGGGAGCTCGGGCTGAAGCCACAGGTGCTCGGAAAAGCCGGGTCACTCCTCGAGGTGTTGGTGCAAACTGTTCCACATGAAGCAGCCGTGACTGCTGCCCCACGTCCCCGAGCAGCTGCCAGGGAAGAAAGGACAAGGAAACCCTGGTGCATCATCAGTGGCACTGTGAGAGTCAGCACAACAAAATTAATACCATCTGTATCCCAATTAAATTCCACTGTTTGTGGCAGAGTGCGCCACACACGTGTAGCATCAATTCCAGGGACTGCAGGAACTCCAGGCCTTTTCTGTGAGTGGCAATGTGGCAATTGCGGCATATTCACAGTGGGAAATAAATGTCACTGGGTTTTCTCTAATAGCCATAGGTAAGATCAACCCCTCAGATTTCATGCACTGACCTTTCCCAATGAACCATGCCAGGTTTGGCTCCCCTTGGTCTTGTTACAGCCAAGATGTGGTGGGAGTTCAAACTCTAGCTGGGATATTAATTCCATGAGAAAGAGATGGCTCAGGTGCTGCAGACCTCTTTTGTCATTCAGAGGGTGAGCAGAGGGTTGGCAGAATTGTGCCGTGACTGTTTTGTTTTCAGCTGGTTTGATTTGGATTTGTTGGCTGTGCTCTGCCCTGTGTAAGTCCATGGAGCATTTAATCATACATTCAGCTTGGGCAATAAAACCCCACATCAGTTCTGCTATTAATTGATTTTGGAAGTCAGCTGCTGGACTGGAAGTTACCATTGAGCTCCAGAAGTGAGAGCCTGATTGAATTGCTGGGTTTACAGAATAGATTTGAACATTTGGCAGACCCTCTTTGGGGGACAGTTGTCGCTAGTGGTGCGTAAGAGCCCTGGAAGCCCTCCTTGCACAGTGGAATCATTAATAACCCAAGCTAAACTGTGAGCTCCTGATTGTCAGGCAGAGTGGAAGGGGGGTTATCACTTACAGGCATCAGCAAAATTGATTATTGAGACCTGCCTGGATGAAACAGGACCACAGAGCTTGCAGGCTCCTTCCTAGGGCTCTGGGCAAGGGCAGCGATGCTGAACAACAGAAGGGTGGCTTTATTGGCAGTTCTGGCACTCACTGCTGAGGGAAAAGCACTTGCAGAAAGGAGGAGCAAGCTTTCACTGGAGCAATGTGAAGGCTGCATGGTTTGGTCAATGTAGCTGCTGGAGCAGCAGCTGAAGAACCTTGAATTTGAGCCAGTGCTGAAACTGGGGGAGGGCAAAACAACCAGTGACCGTGGGTTGGAAAGCTGGAACTGGAGCGTTTCTTTGAACCACCTCAGCCAGGTGACACATTGCACCAACTTTGCTTTCCAAAAAGGTGCCAGAATGCCCAGGAAGAATTAAACTCGTTTTGCATCTTGTTGGCCTAAGGAATGGAAAGTGAACTCAGTTTCATGGCAGTTGAATCCAGCAGAGCCTCGTGTGTGAATGATTTCCTTTGTAAGGTGTGTGGCATCTGCCAAAAATCAGAGCTTTATAGCACCGAAGGCAGTAAATTACTTTTCTCCTGACTTCAGATAAGCGTGCAATTAGGATGAACTAATAGTGCTGGTGCTCTTTTGTCCCTGCTAGAGCAGCCAGCTGAGCCTTTTCCCCTCTGTGCTTGCAGGGTACCAGGTCGCCTACCGCCTGGCCAGCAGCAGCCCCAACAAGTTCACCACGGTGGAGGTTGGCTCCACAGTCCGGCAGTTCACAGCTACAGACCTGAGCCCAGAGTCAGCCTACATCTTCAGGACGTCTGCCAAGACCAGGCAGGGCTGGGGGGAGCCTCTGGAAGCCACGGTGATCACCACTGAGAAACGAGGTAATGCTTGCAAGCTGTGGGTTCAGGGAATTTCTGTGCCTGCCCTGGAGCCTGCGCTGCACTTTGGGGGATTTTAATAGCAGGCTATGCTTCCTCCTTCTCACCCCATAAACCTGCCCCAATCCATGGCAGCATCATGATTTGAGAAAGCAAGGCAGACTTTTATGAGACACAGTTCTTCTAACCTGCCGGGCTGTTAGAATTGATTTTTCCATCAGCTGCTATATTGGCCATGTGCAGCCTCCTTTTGCAGTCAGATGGGCTTTTTTTTTTTTTTAGCTCTCTCGTTTTCTAGAAAGATTGCAATCTTAAGAAAGTAAGTGATGGATGAATTATATTGATTAGGGAACGCAAAATGAGAAGCAGTGGTGTTGCAGAATTTCTCCACGGCTCCTCCATTGTGCCTCAGCCCTGACCTAATGTGTTTCTAATTACTCTGGCCTTTCGCTGCCACACGCTCCAGTAGAGCCTTTGCATCTGGATTGCCCAGACTTTTTCTGCTTCTTGCATCAGCCATGAAATGGTTGTTTGCATCCTGACTCTCCAGACGAGTTCTGCTCTGAAGGGAAGCTAGAAGGTGGCATTTATATGTGTGTGTAAATGAAACCAGATGCTTTGATACCAAATGTACCAAAATGTGAAAGACGTGTAAGGTATTACAGGATCTGCTCTGCATCACTGCTTGTTTTTAATGCTTTGGCTCAAGGAACTGCTTATTCCTCCAGTTTTAGAACTGTAGAGCTTCAGTTAAAAAATTTGCATTTTCTACTTGTGCATGAAGATTTTTAATTTTTTTTTATTCAGAGCTAGAACAGAATATATTGCTGAATATTGGTGGAGAACAGCAGTGTGGGTTTTCCCCTGGTGTTGCACATAGGCCATGTTCCACTGCAAAGAATGTATCTGGTCTCTTGAGCTGGCACAATCAAAACAAGCCAGGGTAACTCTACCAGCAGCATTGGGTTTTGTGCTATGTCTAGATATTGATATTTTTTAAGTAAAATTCTCCCTCAAAAACTAGGACCATACAACTCCCATGCCATATAAAAGTCACAGTTCAGAGAAGAGCCCACTCCAGTGGGTCACCAGGCCAGACTTCCAGAGACATCTTTCAACTGTTGTTAGAATTTCTTCATGTGCTTGTGGGCTTGCTCTTGGGGCATTATAATGCAACCAATGACATTTGCTTTTAATTCCTAAAATGTTCCTGATAAGCAATCATTTGTTTAAGGTCCTTTCTACACCTTGCACATCATTTATTGCAAGAGTAAGGATCTCCCATTGTATTTGCCAACAATGTCTTCCTCATTATTTTTCTTTTAACGTTTCTAAGAAGAGAGGAGGTTGATGTTCAGCTACCAACAGCAAGAGCCTGTGAGGTGCATTTCAACCACTCCTGGCCTGTTTGGTTGGGTTTAAAATCCCTTCTGGCAAAGCTCTGCAGGTCATGTGCAGCCTTCCCAGTGCATAACAGTGCAGTCCTCAGAGAAAGAACCTCTGGAGATGTGTTAGGAAATTGGAAGTGCCTCTGCTAAAGCAACTGTCCATCAAAGAGATTTATCAGCTCAAGGTTTCTCCCATCCCTGTCTGATTGCTGTCAAAGGGGAGGTTCAAAGCCTGACATGTAGAGGTTTCCAAAAAAAACCCACCATGCCAAAAAATGAATTCTCAAAACTCAGGGTCTCTCCTGCTCAATAAAATGTGCTGAGATTCCCCAGATTGTGCACAAGGATGCACAACAGCTCAACGCAACTCCTCTGTGGGAACAGTGACCCCTTGTTGCTATCAGTGCTTTAGGGTTATCTTGAGTACCCAAATCACAATGTAACATGATCCCTTTCTCTTTTTGATGGACAACTCTGCTGGGTCTCTACGTGCTTTGCAACCACAAGTTTACTGATATAAAGTATAAGGACAACAATGTATTTTCTCACATCAGCAAGGATTATAAAAGGGGACGATAAAGAAATTTATCCAGTGCAGCTATTTTGCTAACAAGAAATTAACCTGAAATGTGTATACATGACAATAGATATTCTGGAATGAAAAGATATCTAATTCCTGTTAATAAAGATGTATTTAATATCCTCATAGTCCTTGATACTGAGGTAGAAAAACATAAAAATTCTCTTAAAAATTAACAAAATTAGTCACTCTTGCCCTTGTAAATTCCTTGGTTAATCCCAGCATAAATCTTTACATTTGCAGTGAGGCCTGTAATTTATAGATCCCAAGTTATGTTGTGGCTGTATTCTCCAGAGCCTCTACTGCAGTGCTTTGAATCTACACTTCAGAATAGTCAACATTAGTGATCAGGGCAGAACTGAGTCAAAAAACTGAAATGCAGCAAGAAATTAAAAGTAGTCTATAGAGTCATGTGGCCTTTCAAGCCTGCACTGACAGTCTCACCTTAGCATTTGCTTGTGGCTAAACTCCCATAAATAAACTCTTTATACTAATGGGTTTGTACAAACAGTCAGGGAGTATATCCTGCAACACAGGAGATTTTAAGATCTCCCATTAGCAGTAGAAGGAAACCAAATCATGGGAGACTGACTGCAAGATCTGACCTGCCCAAAAGTGCAGAGCTTATCAGCAGAATGTATAAAATCCCTGCATGACTCTCCCTCCCTGGCATGGAATAACCCCACGTCCCTGTCTCTGCCTGTCAGTGTAAGGCACTGACCTTTCGCGTCGTGCTGCTGCTCGCAGGCTGCTGGCACCCAGGGCTTCCTCCAGCTAATAGCTTACAAGTCTTTGGGCACTGATGTCAGCGAGAGCAGGCTGCAGAGAAATGCCAAAACATGCAGGAAATGGTTGTAGGGGATGGCAGGGAAATGAAGCGCTGGCCGTGTGGAGCTGTGAGGAATCAGGCAGGCAGAGGTGTGTTTATGGAAACAAGTGCTGATGAAGTTGAATTGAATTGCTTCTCAAAAGCAAGTCACTGCGGTGTCTCCAATCAATTTCTGCTTTATTACATGCCACACATTTTAATCAGAATCAATAATCTTCATGATAAACAATTAAACAATTATTCCTCACTCTATAGAGTTTCTCTATTGAAATCGATGGAGTGCGGAGACGCGGTGACGGGAAAGGAGATCTGTAATGAAACAGTTGGGGGCTGGCATGCTTACACCTGCATTGCCATTCCCTGCTCATCCCAGAGGTGTGAGGGTAATTACTCTGGAAGGATCTCCCTCAGCACTGGCTGGTTTGACTTTGCAGGTTCAAGGTTAGTGGGTATGAAGAGAAGAGTTGGGGAGCACTGGAAGGAACCTGCACCAGCTTCTCCAGCCCCAGCTCTGTGGTGGTTCCACGCTGGGGTTTGGAAGCAGCAGCACCAGGAGCTGCTGATGCCTCCTGATTTCTTGCCTGGTGCAGGAATTCAGCATCAGCTGTGTGTTCTTGGACTCTGCCACACAACAGCCTGTTCCAGCTCACCCCTTCCTCTTCCTCATGCCTCAGCTGGGGAAAGAGGACCCTGCACAGCAGAGAGAACGGAGTTCCTGGTACCAAGTAGTAAGAACAGGTTAAAAAGTGAGCTAATTTACACACAGATTCTGTCAAAAGAGCAACTGCAGCCAGAAGCACATCTGAGTTTTATTAAAGATTGCCTTGCTTTGCTTGGCTGCCAGTTCTGATGATTTTTCTTTAACCTGCTGGGTCAAGACCCCACCAAATTTGAGGTCCACTGTGAGGAAGGTTTATATCCTGTGGTGACCTTTGATGCAGGGAGATAAGAATCGGTTTTACTGCTCCTCCTTGCAGTGGAAGGTTGAGGAATGGGATGGCTGTATACTTCATGTGACAAATCCAAAAATTCAATGCACTTTGGCTTTGCCACTGTGAAAATCTGACCAGCCTGTCTCATTTTACGTTGTTTTGAATTTCCTCTCAAAGCAGCTAAATTATGGTTTGATTGCAGAACGACCAGCACCTCCCAGGCAGGTGATGACCCCCCAGGGCGACGTGTCCTCCCGGAGCCTGGTGCTGACCTGGGTCCCTGGCAGTGATGGATCGTCACCAATCCGATATTTCACAGTGCAAGTGCGGGAGCTGCCACACGGAGCCTGGCAAACCTACTCCTCCTCCATCAGCCACGAGGCCACATCCTGTGTTGTTGAAAGGTACCACGTGATCCCAGGCTAGCACAGAAATTTCCATACTTTCGCACTAGTTAGGAAACCAAAACAAGCATCACTCAGCTTCATGTTCTTTTTGGGGGAGAGAGGTTAAGTGAGGCCGCTGCTCCCATTTTAGAGGTGGTGTTATGAACAGCAGTTGAGAGATTTGCTGAAGGTCATGCAATAAATCTAATTAAAGTTGGACTGCAGTGCATCTTTTTGAAGCCTTTCCTGGAAGCTCAACACTACAGATAACACTACTCGGGCTAAATCATATGTAGCTACACAGTGCTCTGTAAAATACAACTAGTTAAAAATCTTTTCAGTAGTGACTGATGTTAAAATCCACTCCGAATGCTGCATTGCAATTATCTCTATATAAGCTTTTCCAGATGAAATGAGAACCATTTTTATCTGTATTTTCCATACTGAAGTTTATAGATAGCATCAGAATGTTTAAACTTTGTTATTCAGGCTTCATTATATCCTCTGCAATACTGGTGTAATTAAAGTCCTTGTAACATCAGCAGAAGTAATTGAATGTCTACGAGCAGGTACTTGTTTTGCTGTCCATTTCCTCTGTTGACAAGCCAGTACAAATCAGATTATTTCTAAAAGGCTGCGAGCTTTTAGGCTGTGAGGTATTCCGAGCATTCAGATACAGATTTTTTGGGTCTGTTATTAAAAGCATTGGAGGCTGTAGTATATGGCAGCTCACTGGTTGTGTGCCAGTATCTTTCCAGTCAAAACATGCAAAAGCAAGGAAACCATCTATGTCACTTGTACTTGACATTGGCATGACTGAAAACAAAAGATCTAAAAGGATGATTCACATTAATCAAGTTGCTGTAGGTAAGTAATTCTGTCCTGATAGGGTGGCACAACTGAAAGAGATTTCTGCTCCCCCTTGCTTAAAAGCACTTTCCTGTGGATGTCCAGAAGAGTCATGGATGTGAGAGTGCTGCCCATCAGAATGCATTATCCTTGATGTTTAATCATTCCTTACAAGTAACTTGGGTTTGTAGTCAGTGTTCCATCTGCCAGTGGATGGTTAGACACTACCAATTAATTAGTGAAATCCCCCGTAAGTTACAGCTCTGCATTTCAAACCTCTGCCTGCAACTCCAAAGGCAGCCTCCCCTTCACCTCCCCTGCCAGGCCAAGACAGAATCATCTTTGCAAGGTTATGTCAGCTGGAAATCACTCTTTGCATATCTTAAAGCACCACATAGATAAAAGAGCTGCAGGGAACCTGTTGTCGCCGTCTTTATTAAATAATCCAAGTAATGGCATTAATTTGGGATTCAGCAGGAGCAAAATGCACTGATCAAGTGGTGTGGTGTAAGGGATTAGTCAGGAGCTGGCATTCTGAATTCCAGAGCCTGCTGGGCACTGGCTGACCCTGGGCACGTCTCCTGCCTCCTCCCCACCAGTGCTGCCCATCGGTGCTCGGAGGATGGGCTGACCCAGGTGGCTTTGGAGGATATCTCAGCAAAGCACCTTGAAAGCCAGGCTCTGCACAGCCATGCAGAACTCAGATAGCAAGCCCCAGTCGTGGGCTGCTCCATGAGCTGTAGTTCAGGTCTGTGTTCTGGTGGTCTCATTTATTCAGCAATAAATGAGTGTTTGTGGGAACTCAGGGCAGGGATCATCTGGGAAGGTGCTGATGGCAGCAGGGGTGGGAACACCCGGGCAGCTGGGGGAGGCTGCAGAGAAGAGGCGATGGGGAGAGGAGACAAACTGCTCAGTGACTCTGGTGGGCAGTGGGCAGGGTCTCTGTGGAGGCAAGTTGTGATGTGGGAGGGAGATTTCATGCCCTTTTCAGCCTTGCTTTCCCCATTCCACAGCTTGAACCCCTTCACCTCCTACAAGCTGAGAGTGAAGGCCACCAACGACATCGGGGACAGCGACTTCAGCGCGGAGACAGAGGCGGTCACAACCCTGCAGGATGGTAAGGGGGGAGGAGGAGAGGCACACTGGGGGCTCCCCAGGGCTCTGGAGCCACTGCAGGGTGTTCTCCATGGAGGCTGGAGTGAAAACCAACACCCAAAGCAGTTTTGTCCACAGGAAGTTGACACAGGTAGCAATGAGATATGGCTGAATTAACAGGCAGCCTTTAAGTGTCCTGCTGTGCCCTCTGATAATGAATCATACTTTCAGGAGTCTCAAAATGGATTTAAACTTCATTTGATTGGCTTCCAAACTCTGCACTAACCATTATCTTTGCAGAAATTGAATAATTTACAAGACAGCATTAAAAATAAATGTAGAGCCCTGCATACATTTGAAGAAGTTTCTTCAATTGTTTTCCCCTCACAATCCACGTCAGTCTGCAGAATGGCAAAATTGCTGAGGTATAAGTAAGAAAGCGTATGAAGCTCCTGGAAACATGAGCATTTAATCCAGCAGATCAGAACTAATAAACTGTGAATGACATTGACAAGGCTTTTATTTTTAGCCTTAGAGATCAGCTTCTAATTCCTTGATTGTATAAAGTCGATGCCTGAATGCAGAAGTAGCTCTGATGTCTTTAATGGAGAAGGGAACTCTGCAAGGAAAAGCATCAGTATGTGCTTTGACCCTGGAAAATTGGGTAATCCTGGGCGGCATACATGGATAAATATATATATGTGGGTGCTGTGAGGTGGGGGGTCAAAAGGAAATGGTCTGGTTGCACCAGGGGAAGTTTAAATTTAATATTAGGGGAAATTCCTTCACTGTAAGGTTTCTCAAGCACTGGCAAAGGCTGCCTAGGGCAGTGGTGGAGTCCCCATCCCTGGAGGGAAGGGAAAGCTGTGTACATGTGGCACTTGAGGACATGAGTTAGCAGTGGGCTTGGAAGTGCTGATTTAATGGTCTTAGAGGTCTTGTCCAACCTAAATGACTATATATATAACCATAGAGGAATTATTTCCTACAGAGCAAGGAGTGATGAGTTAGAAATGACACTGAGATATAAAAATAGGAAGCCATTTTGCCAGGGAATGTGATCTTGAAATCAGAAGACCAGAGAGAGGACAGAGCTCATCCCAGAGTGTGGGATGTTAAACAGGAACCCATTCAATACCTGACCAATGTGCTAAGCAGCCCCTTAAAGGCATCCTGACTCTCCACCTTCCTGCACAGCAGCAGCAGGGTCAGTGCAGGCTGTAACGGGTGCTAATGAGGCAGCACTGACTCACTGTTTTGGAATTTAAAATTTCATTTTAAGTTCTCTTTGAATTTAGCTACAGTGGATCCAGAGTTGTGCTTGGCCTCTTCACAATACAGGTGGGAAAAAACTGTGAAAGCTTCTCAGCTCCTCAACAAACTGAGCATTTATTCTGCTGAGCAACCCCAGTGCTGCCACTTGAGCATTGCACTGTGGAGGGCTGTGAGCTCCTGATAAGCCTTTGCTTCGTGTCTTTGAGCTGCTGTGGAGTGTCTGGGAGGCCATGGGCACAGGAAAGGGTTAACCTGTGGTAAATCAAGCTGTCCTGACTAAAGTAATGTGTGGCTATGTGACACACACTCCTAAATTCAAGGGAGGCTTGCCCCAAAGGTGGCAAAAAATCTCCTGAAAAATCTGTGAGCAGTTTTGTCACCCTTTGGAGCCAGCACACGGCTGGTTAAAGTTCCTTACAGATGGGCATCAGGTGGTCTGTGGGCAGCTGGCTGCTGCAGCTTCCTCCAGGTTTATGCCCTGAGCTTTTCTTACTCAGCTCAAGCTGCCAAAGCCCCAGGTAGAGCAAGGAATGTAAGAGGAGTGCCTGGCTTCTCCCTGGGCTCCAGCATCCACATCCACCTTGCTGCTTTTGGGACCCACCATGAAGCAGCTGGGGAGATTTCCTTCAGCAGTGAAGAAAAAGAACTTGATGAATGAAAGAAAAGCTGTCCCTTTTCCACCCTCTTGCTGTAACTGCTTTTGTTTGCTTTTTCTCTTGTTTAGTTCCAGATGAACCACCCAGTTCTGTGTTAGTAACTCCCCACACGACTTCCTCTGTCCTTGTGCAGTGGCAGGTAAGCAAAATGAAAAATTCTGATGTTCCTGTGAACAATTTTTTGGTTACTTTAACTTGTTGAATTTAAGGGTACATTGCCAGGGACATTTTCTTGAGCTGCAAGTATTGTACTAACATTGAAGGACTGCAGCTACTTCCTTATTTGCCTGATCTAGCATAAATTTTAGTGATGAATGGAGATTCCTGTCAGTTGCTTTACCTCCGCCACTGGGAGGTAAAGGGGTGTCTGTAGCCATGTCCAAGATTGTTTCTTGTCAGATTCTCCTGCCCTTTCGTTGCTCTCCATGGTTGTGCATCTTTACACAGAAAATACTCCATGGAGCATGGTGTTGGTAAGATCAGGTAATCAAAAGCTCACGTTGTGCACAGCCTCCTCCTGCTGCTGGAATGATCAGAAGCCTGAGATCAGTGCCTGAGATCCCATTCATACCTCTGAGGAGCTCCACATGCCCTCTTGACTCTCTGAGAGGGAAACATTGAGTTTCTTCAGAGAAAAGAAAGGAAGTTTGAGCTCTCTGCAGTCTCTCCGGGTTGGATGGGGAAGTATTTGTGTCAAGTCTGCATTTTATATTGACATTTCCTCTGCCTTCCTTTATCTGTCAGTCCTGGCCTCCTGGGAGATGCAGGAACATTTTGTGATCCTGTGCCTGAGGTTTCTTTTTGCAGAGTGGGCATTAATAGAGGGACCCCAGTGGGGTACTGCACATTATCCATAACCCATCCTGGAGAGCCTCTGCCCACCCTGCTCCCCAGACAATGCCCCCCACACATCATAAGGATGACTTTGGACAGATTGCATTATAGTGAAAAATGTACATATGCATTTACAGTACAGATGGGACTCCTTGCGTTTTTGGAAGAAAAATATATGGATGAGGGTGTGTTTATTGGTGTGCAGCAGCACTTTCAAATCTGCCTGGCTGTGCTGCTGGGTGCCTGGCCCCAGCTCACACAGGAGAATCCTGAGCAGCAGCATTGCTTACAGCATGTTGAGCAAATAGAAGACATGTTGAGCAGTTTTACCAGAGGAATTATGGAGAGATGCAAATCTACCTCCCCACCTGCAACAAGAGCCCCCAGCAAAGGGAAAGAAGAGCAGAAAGAGAGGACAAAGAGGATGTGAGGCACGATGGACCACAGAAATAAACGTTCCCCCAGCTGACTGATTACTGGTGTGTAGTTAATGTGAAATAGGTGGTTGTTTAGGTAATTGGATGCTTTTCATTTCATGAAAGTGAAATGGGGTTGTTGTGCCAGAGCCATCTCAAGGGAGTAGTGGGCGATTATATGTCATTACCACATGTATATTAATAGGTCCTGGTAATTCAACCGTACTATATTTTTCAAATAAACAAAAATCTTGAAGTCCCACAATAGCCTCCAATTAAGAGGAAGTTTCACAGCAGTGTCTAAGAAATAATGTAAACTGAAAACAGCAGTCAAGCTAAATGGGAGAGTGGATTTCCAAGCAAAGCTAAATTTTTTACTTTGAGCTGTGTTAATAATTCACAAAACAAATTCTCGATGCACTATCTGGGCTTTCAGCTGCTTGGTCCAATCAGTCCATTATTTTTAAATTTAAAGGAGGAGGAAAATAAGTAATTTCCAGTGAGGTCTGTTGTATCAATAATGCAGGGTTATTTCAAATGTTCTGGAGGATGTTACACTTAACATCAGGATCATGTACTGTTCTGCTTCTACCTTAGAGAGAACAATTATTCAAACTTACATTTCAGTCTTTATTTATTTATTTCTCTTTAGAAACAGCACAAAGATGTTTCTCTTACTTCTGTACACCATTATGGGCTGCCACTCATAACCATTTTACCTATTTCTGCAGATCCCCCAGGCCTTCCTACAAAATCCTAAATAATCCATTACATCAAAAGCAGAGTTTTGTCCACAGAAGACAGATAGGAAGGGGAAGACCTGACCTTTTAGCAGAGTACCCTTTCCAGGAAAGAATCATCATTTCCATGGCAAAAAGAGAGACAGTTTGCAAGCTATTTATTTTCTGAGCTTTCCTGTCTCCTAAATCTTAAGGAAGGAAAAAAATGGAGAATCACATGATAGCATAAGATAACAATGTTTTATTTTTATATATTGTTTTATAAGGAAACAATAAGATCAGTGTTGGGTCACAATGAGAAATTAAGCTTTTGTTGTGAGGCTGTTACATGGCAGAGCAGGGAGTCACAGTCTTCTGAGCTTCAGCAGGGTTTTCTTTTTAGAGTTATGCAGGATATTCCACTCCAACTTTTTTTTCCCCCTAAATTTGAAAAAAAGTTTATTAGTAATTAAAATAGGAAAAGTCATAGGTGGGCGAGGACACTGCTGTGCTGTGGAGCCCTTCTCTGCAAGGGCACCATCAGGGCTAAAGTAACTTCAGTGTAATACAGAAAACAGAAAGTCAAAAGATTGCAACAAAAAAAAAAAAGAAAATATCAGGAGAGAGATACTGATAATTTCCAGTAACCCCATCTCATCTACTTGCACAGGAGAGTGTTTCAGCTGGTCCATGGGCAGTAACATCATGGGGCAGCTCTGGAGAAACCTGGCACTTTATTTGGTCTATTTTCTTAGTCCCTTGGACAAGGGGCTCTCAGCCTGAGACTAGGAAAGGCTGTTGTACAAGAGCTTGATTTATTTGCCTTGTGAAATGCAGTCGTAGAGGGAATATGATTGCCCTTTCTAAAATACATCACAGGAGTAAACACCCCACAGGGAGAAGAACAATTTAACCCAAAAGGCAATGTTAGCACAGGAACAAATGGTTAGAAACTGGCTATGAATTATTTAGATTAGAAATTAAATGAATGTTTCTAACAACCCAAGTGGCGAGGCTGGGAACAGCTTCCAACAGGAATATTGGGAGGCTGAACAATCAGCTCCATTTCTTGGTTGGTTGTTCTGGTTGTGGTTTCTGGAGGTCGTTCTGTCTGTGAAAGAAGCTTTCAGCAGGTGTGGTTCTGCAGTGGGAAGCTCCCAGCCCTGATGATCCTCGAGGTCCCTCACAATCCTCTATCCACAGCATCGTTCTCTACTCAGATCCCAAATAACAGTGAGAGGTGGTCAGAGCTTTGCCAGGGGTTGGAGCACAATGATGAGCATGAAATGATGAATAAGAGATTTCCACCCAGGCAGAGCAAGTGAAATCTTGGGAGGGTTTGGGTGGCTTTCAGCAGGCTCTGTGCAGGACAGCTGCAAAAGAGGGCAGCTTCTTCCTTAAGCAGGTGTAGTTTCCTTATGTAATTTTCTTTTTTTGGTTTCCATAAACTGCAGACTTTCTACTTAATTCCTTCAGCCCTCACCCAAAATTCCTTCAGCCCTCACCCAAAGCAAGGTCCTTGGCACTGAGGACAGTTCTCTCCCTCCTCTTGCCATTGCAATGGAATAATGGAAAATTCATGTCATTTCTGGAAGCAGAATTACCAGAGATCTTCCTCATTTCTGTCAAGATGTCTTCACTTTCTTCATTAAAATTACATGGGGCATTACCTTCTATTGTGAGTGTTTCACACCAGCAGTTAATTTTTACACAATGCTTTTCCTTAGTAAAGTTCTCAAGGCTAGTAGGGATCTTTCTGGATTAAAGGCAAGATTATCATTAAAGCCCTTTTCATTTATACTTTCAGCCCCTTAAATTTCAGTTAAAGAATCTTTAGAAAATAAATGGCTTGAGGCATCTCTTCTCTGCAGTTCTTATCCTGCATTAGACTCAGAAAAGTAATTTTTTTTCCAAAACATGAGGAATCCATTTGCTTGTCTCTACCTAAACAAGACACCAGATACAAATCTCCATTTCAGTGTTCCAGCTGTGTATCTGTAGCTGAAGGAGGGTGTGAGGGGCTGCTAGAGAAGCCTTGCTGAGATGTTTTGTCTTTGAGCATCTCCCAACATGATGCTGAAAGAAAAAAACTCATATTTGAGCCATCCCATGGCTGTATGTGCCAAACTGCTCTGAGCTGTTATGGAGGAGCCCTTGGTTTTCCTCTGTGCCCACACCAGAGCCCATCACACTGTAACTTCTCTCTAAATGCCTCTATGAGTTTGTTATTAGACCTAGTTTTGTCTTCCTAATCAAAGCCAGAACAATTTTTATTATTCCTTTTTATTTTCCTTTTTATTTGATCATCAGTCTTTCAGTAAAATAATGCCAAATGAAGACTGCCTTGTGATCAGTCCCCAAGGAAAAGGAAGAAATTCTGTCTGTGACAAAATAATTTATTTCCTTTCGGAAGCAGTGAAACACTGTTTGGCTTTTCCATGGTGGATGGAAGGCAACTTGCATTTCCAGGGAGTGCTTATTTATACTTTTCATCCCACCCAGGTTTCTGTGAACCAAGAAGGAAAGCAGCTTGGTTCACTGTGTAGATTTTTCAGTCAAGAGCCTTTTGCAATGGCCACAGCTGAGCAAAATCCTCAAAGCTGCCTTTAATTGTGCTTTTGAAACCACACCGCCTCCAACCTGTGTTGTGTTATTAATGTCTGTTTTCAGCAGAGCCCAGGGCCACTGCCCTGGTGCTGGATCTCTGTTGCCATGCCCATCCTAACCAGCCTGTTCTTCACGTGGGTGTTTTTCAGCCCCCCAAGGTGGAGAGTGTGAACGGGCTCCTGCTGGGATACCGCATCTACTACCGCGAGCTGGACTACGACACCGGGCCTGGGACAGAATCCAAAACCATCCAGAACCCCTCGGCTCTGAGAGCAGAGCTCACACGTAAGCCTGTGCTTTGGGCCTTAAAATATCCCACAATGGTAATCTGTCATTGCACCAGGCACTGCACCCCCCTCTTGCCCCATGGAAATAAGATGTAAGTCTAAGAGAGCTGGGAATAATTCAGGTTTTACACAGTCAGCCTGAAGATGCTGAAAAATGCAAGTGACTGGAGTGTGATCAGCATTGTAATGGTCTGTGCTGATCTCTGCTAGTGTGCTGGAATTGATGGTCTGTCCCCCACATACCCTCTGATTTCCTGCATCCCCCTACCTCAACTTCATAATTACCCTGGTACACTTTGTTCTGCCTTCAAACGAGAGACACTTCATTTTCCTCAGCTGGCAACTTTTGCCTTTCTTGCTGTTTTTTTTCAATAGTTTTTATAATTGACGTTTTGTTTTTCTTTTTGCAGTATGAGGAAAACAGCTGAGGAGAATTTTTAAATAGAATTTTTATAATTTCAAAGTGCTTGTCCACATTTTAGAAGAAAATCGCAAAGATGAGCAAGAATTTTTAGGTGCCTGCTTTCCATTTTAGCCACTGAGATTTATGGCTCACATGGAAAGAAGGTGGAAAGGGAGAGGAATAATAGAAAAAATGAAAAGGCTTTTTAGATAAAGGCTAGAAAAGAAATCAGAGGGAAGAATAGGCAGAATAAGATGATGTGAGGCAGACATGTGAACACTCAGTAGCTTGAGAAATAATGTCCAGCAATGAGATGTGCTCACGTAGGGACCAGCTTTTGTCCTCTTCGATGTCACTGGAATATTCAGAATAAGATAATACTCCAAGAGCAGCAGAATAGGGTTCAGTGAGACTATTTTAATATCTTCTGTCATCTGCCATGCTTTCCTGAACCCATAGAAGTGATTTCTACAAAAGCAAGATTGAATTTTAATGTGGGTGTGGATAAGTGGGTGCTTTAAATATAAAGTAAGCCCCTAACTCTGACCTCACTTATGTGGTCAGAGCTAATGAGACTTCTCAGGCTGAGCAGCTTGAACCAGGACAGAATGTATAGCTCTCGTAGGTGTAGGAATGCAGAAGGGTTTTCTCAGACAGAAACTGAATGACTGACAGTGTACATTATGAAATCATGAATTTGGATGCTCTCACAAGACAGGGAGCCTATGGAACCAGCCAGTTTTGTCTTTTCCCTCTTTTTGTCTGGCCCTGCAGCTATGTTCCTAATTACTGTAGAGGAGAAAAAACAAGCTGTACCTCTCCAGGGAGTCAAGAGACAGAGAGAGCAAGGGGTGGAGACAAATGTATTTTAAGATAAATTTCCCTCTTTCTCCTCATAATTCTCACCTTAGAACATCTCTGTTCCTCACTGACCCACAGTTTTGCACAGCTTAGCATATTATTACAATTCACTCACAGCAGGAATCTTGAATTCTTTCAGTGAGACTGTGGGAAATCAAATTCACGCTTAAAGGAACAGGTCCTGCCCTGATGTAAGTGTTCACTTTGTGGTCCACGTGCCAGCTCAGTACTCTGCAGCTCTTCAGGTTCTGAATTTTGCATCTCGAGAAATCAGGATGTAATGCACCACTGAGAGCTTTCGCCCCTAGAAATCATTTCATTTTTACTCATTTGTTCTATTTAATCTAAAAGCCAGAACATCTTTGTGTTGTGTATTTGTGAGCTCTCTGTTTGAGGAGGAAATGAAACAGCCCCATGTGGGCGAGATGCTCTCCATGTGTTACGAGAGAGTGATGTGATTTTATTGCCCTTCAAGGTATATTCCTAAAGCTTAAACTGTGTATGGGTGTGCTGCCTCATTTGCCTCTGTCTCTGCTGTACATCATTTGCAATAACTATTTCCTTGCACTGTAACAAGCTTTCTGCTTTGCTTACCCTGAATAGCCCAAAGCAGCTTCAAGACAGTGAACAGCAGCTCTGCATTAACGACGTATGAATTAACACGTAAGTGCACATTGCCTTCAGTTGAGACTCTTTGTAATGGCTCAAAATATACCACGGGCAAACTCCTGTGGCTCTCCTCCGTGGATCCAGCAGAAATCAACACAGATTAATGACTCTGGCTTTCTCCAGTTTCTTTTTCTTTAAGCCTTTGCTTCCCCTACACCCAGAGACATCGATGATGCAAATAGGTAGCTGTTGTAAAAATGTGGCTGCTGGGAAGGTAAAACATTAGTGACTGTAACAACCCAGTATTGCTGATGCTAAATGAATTTTGATTCACTTGCTACATATTCTGCAGTCCATCTGAGTTTAGCTGTATCACATCATTAGTCCTATGATTCAAACATTGCGATGCTCGGGCATTCCATGGAGTACAAGGCCAATTTAGAAAGGGCCCAATGAATTTATGTGCATCTCCAGAGGTGTTTTCAATTGGAAATGAATAAAATAACATTCGACAGAGTTAAAAGGCAAGTTGCTTTGTGGTGCTGATGGTTCACTAGATAGGTTTTGCCCAAGGCTTTTGAGTCACAGATTGTGATGGACTAAAAAAAAAAGAAAAAATGAAGCCTGATCCCCACTGAAAGTTGCATGCATGAACTCTCGTGTTCCATTTTCTTCCACATCCAGTTAACACTAAAATCTCCCTTGTGACTTCTCATGGCAGAAAAAACAGTTTCCCTGTGCAAGCTGCCCAGTACTATACGTGTGTATCTTACTATTGTTTGTTTATGAACTCAGCACTGAGTTTATTTCTGATTTGCTTGCTCCATCTTTTGCAGTCCATCCAAATGTAGTGATATGACACTTAAAAAATGGGGATGTATTAGGTATAATTTACAGTATCCCAGACACTGGGGAATGATGCTGAAGTCAGTGTCAGATATTGGAGCACAACACACATCAACAGTTCTGTGACACTGAAATTAGACAAACTTGCCTAATTAGACTTTTTGAACCATACCAAACCAATGGCACGCTGTCAGCCCCCGTGTTAAGAGGACTCTGATTCATAGATAGCAGGGAAAATTATTGGCAAAGGGAGAAATTTGGACCTCTGGCCATGCGTGTCTTAATTCAATGCTCATTTAAATAGGGCAATTTATATTATTGATTGCTCTCTTACTCTAATTTCCCTGTTAAGTATTGTAGATGATAAATATATCTGTTAGGATTGATTCTTTCATCCTGAAAATGCAAAATCTGAAACTGCTCAGGCGCTGCCTCTCTTAATGACGTTGATGTGATTCTGCTCCACCCTCGTTGCATCTGTTAATTACCCACAAACAATTGGGGCTTTCAGATTTTTTCACGCTTCTCTCACTCACCTGCCTCATCTGCCAGAGTAGTTTCTCTGTGTCAGCAAAGAAATTTGTTGCCTGGTGGCCAAATGGAGTCCAGCCTTCAAAGTCTCCTTTCTGATTGTGATTGATGGCCGGGCTGTGGTCACGTTGGAGGGGAAGATCCCTGTGGAGGACCTGGAATGGGACTCCAGATTCCCCACTGCAGCTCTCCCTCTGCACCTGCTTCAGCTGTTGTAGAACAGTGCAGTTGCCAAATGCCACCCCTAAATGAGCATTCCAGGGATTAGGCAATGTTTAGGCTCTTCCCTACCAGTGCAGATCAAAATGAGACTTTATGGTGACATCCAAAGCCAAATCCTGCCATTTTCTGTACTTAAGAATGACCTAGAGATGCTCCTCTGGCTAGTTATCCATAAGAAATAGAGATAAATCATTATTCCTTTTACTGGAGTGACACTGTGAGGAAACTCTGGAAAATCCAGCTATTTCATCACAAATATCTTTCAAAAAGATGCAAATACTGTTGTGATGTGTGAATTCAGGAAGGCTTGAAGTAGACATTGCACTATTGTACTGTTCTATTGCCCCTGTTCTATTCTGAGAGACGAGTCTGGAGATAGAGAGGTGCTGGAGTCTAAAAGATAGCTGTAATACAGCATAAATCATAATATATAATATTAATATGTAAAATTTTACTTTTTCAGAATTGAAGAAATACAAGAGATATGAAGTATTAATGACAGCATATAATGTCATTGGTGAGAGCCCTACCAGCACACCAGTGGAAGTGTTTGTGGGTGAAGCAGGTAGGTGAAAAGAAAATAAGTTGATTTCCTTTTTCTTTTTTTTTTTTTTTTTTTTTTTTTTTTTTTGTAATATCAGCAAGTTGTAGTATTCTCCAGATAATGATCAATAATTGTCCAGGAAAGGGATTATTTGGAAAGTTCCCCAGTCATTATTGCTGACAGTTTTTTGTTGCCCACTCACCTGGAATAAGCACTGGCAGTTTCTTGCCGTTGGAAAACCAGTTGGTCTGCAGGAAGGAGGGAAGAAAGGACATTTGAAAGAAAGAAGAGAAAATATTTTTGGAGTTGCAGGAGGATGACTGTTCATACCAAATTAGCTTGAGGGAAAAATTGACTCGAGTTAAAGAAGTGAAAAGTGGAGCACAGGAAAGCCACAAGGGAAAAGAAACAAAACTACAAAACAAGGGAGACTCAGAAAGCTGATCCTTTTATTTTATAACTCTCTGTGTAGAGACATTGCCTGGCACCACAGCTGGCTGTGTTTTTGCACTCTTGAAGCGAGGAGATGCCGTGTCTGGTTTAGTGCTGGTTTTGGAGGCAGGGGTTGGGTGCTGCCAGGAACCTGCAGACTGTCCCTGCGTCCAGCCCTGGTCAGTGGCACTGTTCAGGCCTCTGCTGATCTGGATCTGCTGCCTGAGTCCTCTTTGATCATTTTAAAATCCCCCCACTGGAAGGCTGGAGGTGGAAATCAGGACAGAAGTGTTGAGCAGACGCTTCTGTGAATGCCTTGAGGAACGGGTGGTTTGTGAGAGCCCAGATAACCCCCAGCCACTCTGTCCCCCAGAAACTCCAGCTGGGAAGGGCAGGACTGGAAGAGCTGCTGCCCTCCTGCAGCCCTGCCAGCAGGGCTGTGGTTGTGGTGATCCCAGCTGGAGGGAGGCTGGCTCTGAAATCCTCATTAGTTCTGGTCTCCGTTTCTGCAGCAGCAGCGTTTGAAGCTCAGAACAAGGGGAGGCAGCTCGACCCTCCCGTTGCTTGGCCCAGCAATGGAGCTGATTGCACTTTGTTCTGTGTCTCGGGGCTGTGGGATGGAGGAGCTATCAAAGCCAGCACTAATTCATTTCATTATTACTCATTAAACATTCTATTGCTCAAAACTAAGCAAAGCACATTTTTTTAAGAACTCTACTGTGCATTTTTTTAAACTCTGCTTAACCTTTTAATTTCAAATATAGTGCAACATTCACCATCTTTCTTTGAAAACATCATAAATTAATCAGAGCAGTGTTGTCCTGGAGAGACAGCTGGCAATATTTACATCTTTTTTCTAGTTTGCTTCTGCTCCAACTTACTCCTGCAACTGAAGCAAAGAAAGTCCCAGGTGGAGCTAACTGTATCTGGCTTCAAAATACATTTTTGTTTCAGAGCTAAGTATCTCCCTGCTGCAAATGGAGCCAGCTCATGCACTTATACACATGTACACAGCATGGGAAATCAGCTGGGGAAAACAAGGAAATGCTGTTATATTGTGTATTTTAATCCCACAGTCCAGATCTTCCTATCATAACTCAGGGAACAAGGCAATGGAAGGAGACAGACTTGGGAGGACACTGAGATAATTACAGGACCCCTGAGTGTCTGAAGGAAGGGGGTCTGGGATTAGATGAGCTTTCAGATCTCTTCCAACTCAAACCATTCCTTGATTCTGTGCTATCCAGGAGGCCTCCTTTCCCAGGCAGGACTGGTATGTCTGAAGCTGTAGTGTGTGACTTGGCTGTTGTGTTAGAGTTCCTGGATTTACCTCTGGAAAGGAACCATCCAGGTTCACACAGCAGAGATGATGAATGTAGGATCTTCCTGCCGATTTTCACTCTTGTTGTGTGAAGTTATTACACTTTGTTATATAACTGCCTCTTCCACCTCCAGAACTGGCTGTGATTTATACTGTGAGTAAAGTGATTGGAGATGGTATTGCAATTTAAGTTTTAAATTGATTTGTGACACCTTTGAGTTAAAGTGTGCTGTGGAAATACAAGGTTTTTGCTGTTATTGTTTGCTCAATGTTCTTACCCACGGTTAAGGCAGTTAAGCAGCAAGCTGGAAAAAAATGAGTCTGCTCAGCTCCAGCAATGGGGCATCCAGGTTAAAAACAGAGAAAAGCTTCCCAATAAACAAGTGCTGACACAGGCACAGCACTAGGCACAAAGTGAGTGAAGGTGGCCAGTCCCTGGGCTGAAGCTCTCAGGTAGCTCTTGTCTCAGTGCTGTTAAATGGGGCCTCGTTCTGCCCTAAGCATTGCAGTAATTCTGGGAGAGGGGAGAACATTCCTCTCTGGCTCCTAAAAAGGGATGAACAGCCTTTGTGCCTTTGGGGAAATGTGCTGGGCTTAGGCCAGCTTGGTCAAAACACCCATTTCTGTTGGGTGTTCTTGTTGCTGTTGGTTGTGCTGTTCAGCTTCAGTGATGCAGAAGGAGGAGTATCTGTGATTCCTTCTATCCCTTTTGTGCTCTCCCTTGTTAGATTTGAGAATTTCCTTATGATCAGACCTGGATTTTTACAGTAGAACCACCTGAAAAGCTTGGGGGGCCTCTGTAGCCCAGCTTGCGTGGTGAACAGGAAAGCTGGATGCCAGTGGTTTGGATCTTCTAGGTTTTCTTGGTGGTGGTTTTTTTTTTTTATTTTATTATACAGGTGGAGGAAATGCTTTCCCTTTTTCGGGTAGCCCACAAGATCAAAGGCTTCCTTTTGAGTTATGCATGGATATTGGCAAAACTCACTGGTGTGGAGAGCAGTTCTTCCCCAAGATGGGAGAGTGGGCTGGGAGTCCTTGAGCTCAGCACAGCTGGGAAGGATGTGCTGCCTGTTCAGCCTGAGCAGAGCCCGTGTCCTTCCCCCACCTGCCTCAAGCATCTGCATCCCTCTCCTCCAAGGCCCAGAAGATCCTCTACTGCCTTTTTAGTGCTGGCTGCAGCTCTGCCCTGCTCATTAGAGAACCATGTGCATCTCCTGACAAATGACAGAAAAATTGAAAGCCACCACTTGCAGAAATTAGGAAGGGAGTCGCAGCCCCGCTGGCAAGCCCCCTTTTCGCCTTGTTAATTCATTTAACAGTTCAGCTGTCAGGGATGCTGGCTCTGATTGGGGAGGCAGTGAGTGTTCAGCGAGAGGCTGGGCACTGATATTCATCCCAGCCCGAAACGCAGCTGCTACCAGAGGTGCTGTTCTGCTCCACTGAAATTAAGACTCTGTTAGAGCAGCCACTATATCAAGAGCATTATTCTACCAGGTTGCTGTCACCACCTGATTGTGTGGGGGGCTCTGGAGTTCAGGAGACTCCACTACCTGCATTTTAATTAAACAGAAATCACAGGTTTGGGCCAGACGTGCTTCACCTAATTTGGGAAGGTGAATAAAGTAAAATGTGGCAATACAAATCCTTTGCTAACGAGCCTGCAGCCTTCAGTGCTTCTCCCATATACTGCAAAGCTGTTTTGGATGAAAAGTAATGAAATTCATCATTTCTTCCAGCAGCTGTTGCTGGAGTAGAGTGAGTGTGTGCAGAGAAGGGGTGGCAGAAGGGGTGAAGTGCTTGGAGAGACATCAGCCTTTAAACAGGCTGTAAATCCATTTGTGTGAAGAGGGGAGTGATGTGTGTCATTATAACTGATGGTGACATTGGTGACCTTCAGAATTCACAAGAACTGATGAGGCCGGGTTGTTGTTGTTGTTCTTTTTAATGATGATCTCTGAGAGCTGGTTCTGTAATGGGAAAGGCAAGGAGTAAAAAGAGCTGGGAGACAAATCCCTTTGTTTAGTAGTCTCCATTGAAATGCCACTTTAGTTGTACCATCGTCTTTCAGAGAACATTACCTGGCTCTCTCATTTTCTTCCAAGTGGAACTGTAGCTTGGAAAAGAACAGGAATGGAACAGAATGATGTCTGCTTCTTAACTCTGTCTTCAAAAGCTGAATCCACCTCTTAGTGCAAAGCTAGCAGACACCAAACGGAATTTCTTCCTGTTATGTGCAATTATTTTCATCTGCCCTCCTGCCTGCTGCTCCACAGGTGTTCCTGGACTTCACAAATTTTACTTTATTCACCCGTAGATGACATAGGAAGATCTGCTCTGCCAGTAATGTCAGGGGAAGCACTTGGAGCTGCCTGGCCATCTCCAGCATTTTACAAGCCAGAAACAGAAAACACCTGGAAAGACTAAAAATAGTGAAATAGGTTTGGGACAGAAAAGGCTACACTAAGAGAGCGAGCCATGATAAGGACAAAGGAGCCATGTCAGGAAGCAAAGAATTGACTCCAAGTACTTGGTTCCCCTTTAGAAACTGCTTCCAGCACAGAGCTCTTGTCCCTTCTTACCTGGTTATCTGTGCGGGGCAACATCCCTTTGTGCTGAAGGCACGGAAGGTTGGCAGGACAAGGCTCCTTTGCCCTTGGGTGCTTTAATCTCTTCCTCCAGGCCTCACCCTTTTATGTGGCGCTCCAGATTCCCCCGGTGGTGCCACCTCAGTCCCTTCCTGGAGAAGGGGGTCCCTCAGCACTGCCTGGACCCCCCTTTCTCTTGCAGCACATCAGCTTTATCTCCTCCCCTGCCCCAAACAGCAGAGGAGATGCTGTGTGGAGTCCCCTGTGCCTCCTTGGTGTCAGGCTCGGAGAGGAATGACAAGATTCCAGCGCATCCGAGCTGGCAGCCCGCGCCTTGCCGTGGCCCGTGGCTGTTCTCTCCTATCTCGGTGGGACACGTGGGCTGGCTGTGCCTGTGCAGATAGCAGCACGTTGCTGCTGGCACAGCTGCAAGAGCTGGGTGGGCAGTGCCATCCCAGTGCCACTGGAGAAGGGAAGAGAAGGATTACCATGGCCATTTCACATTGCAGCAGTCTAAAACCTGTCAGCCTAGGGGACAGTATCTTCCCTCCATAAACAAAAGGGGATGGAGGGAAGCTGTTGGGGAATAGAATGGTAAATGAATTATTGGTTTCATGTGCTCAAACTTTAAACAAAGGGCAACTTTGGCACTTTAAAAGCACCAAGCCTTTTAAATAAAAGGGTGTTTGCCTTTTAATTGCTGACACCTCTGGACATAAGCAAGAGGCTGCTTTTGGGGGATGGCAGGGTGTTTGAAACTTGTTGTCCTTTTCCCCTCCCCTTTGAATTTAAAGAACCTGCAGAGATGTTCCAATGTGATGCTCAGTTCTGGGTGAGTTTTACCCTGTCATTCTGGAAATGCCTTGCTCCAGGAGTGACAAAGGGTTGCCATCCTGTCCCCAGTGTCTTTCTCTCCAAGGAATGAGAAGGTCTCCTGTCAGCTTGGAGTTAAAGATGCAAGCCATATTCTCCAACAACGTGCTAAATGACAGATGAAAGTCAGAGCACAGTAAGAAAGCAAACTGTAGGAAGATGAAAGGAAAAAAAAAGTGGTGAGACATATCCTGGTTGGTCTGGGAAAGTAACCTCTTTCCAGTTTCTCTTGGAATTCAATTCACCTGTATCCCAACAGCATCCCGTTTCTGAGAGCAGGATTGGCCAGTGGGCACATCCCATCAGTGTTTCTTGGTGGATTTTAAACTTCTCCAGGTTCACTGTATGTGCAGGGGCTCAACTAAGGGCTTGTCTACAGCAAGTCCAATTTGGTTTTGTTGTTCCCTCAATGCAGCTCCACTGGAGGCAGCAGGAGTGTTGATAGCATGTGGCTGTGGGATCTAATCCTGCAGGGCTGTGACAGGACAGTAAAAAATAACAAACTAAAGTGTGCCCACATCAGAGCATTAGTCACTGCTACTGGTATTGTTACAATGCTGGGGAGTTATGGCAATGAATATTCTCTGTAAGGTTTGGCTCCCTTTCCTACTCAAACTGACTATTTTTAAGGGTAATTTTATATTCTTAATCTGTTTACAGATGATGTGAAGGTTTTGCTAATTAGACTTCCAGATTTGGTAGCTCAGCTCAGTAGCTGCTCTTACAATGGCAAGACAGAGAGTAACCGTGCCAGTGTGAGTCTGTGGAAGAAGTGTCCTTAATGTCAACATGTCAAAAAGACATCCCTGCAGCTCTCTGGAGACTGAAATCTAATGTCAAGGCAGAAGGAAGCAAAGTCTGGGAGTCGTAGTGCTGTCAAAGCAAGTTATTCTACCATATAGGAGAAGGAATTTTAAGCGAATGCACTGGAAAGCAGTGTCCAGATTGAGACATAGATTTGATGGGCTTATTTGACATCTTTAATTCTCCATTGACAGTCCAAAGCTCCCTAAAATGATTTGCAATGTTTTCATGCTGCAAGTAAAAGCCGAACGCGCGCCTCATTAACAGCTCATTAAGTTGTTAATATTGGTCATCAGCAGCCTTTGGTACAGCACAATGCTTTATGCAGTGCGGCAGCTCCTGCTTAGCTCGGGTCTAATTGCCTCTTTTTATCACGTCTCAGTGTAGGGAAGATGTTTCTGTCCTAGCAAAAACACCGGCGGTTTGTGGTGCGCCGGTCCCGGGCAGGGCTGGGCTGCGCTGGCCGGGCAGTGTTTTGCTCCGATGCTGAGCTCAACCCCAACCATTCGATGATGATTTTTTGGTGCCCACTGTAGGCCGATCGAGCCCAAATTCATCGTGGGGGCTCGTGGCTGTGCGCTGCAGTTGTGGGAGGGAAGGACAAACGAGCTGTTGTGCTGCAGCGCGCTGTGGGCTCTGAGCAGGAGCGGGGACATCCCTGCACAGAGCGGAGGGAGGAGAAGCCTGATCGTGTATGCAGAGCTTTACTGAGCTCACAGCACAGCCACTCCATTAAAAGCGGAGGAATTAACCTTCCTTTCAGAAAAAAAAAAAACATGAGCAATCAGTAGTAAAGTCAAACGAACCAGAAATCGCCCTGGTGAAGAGGTGGGGAAGCCCCTGGCTGATAACTCCTATTCCAGCAGACACAGGATGGAGTTGGAGTGCTTTTGACTAAAAGGTTATATTTGCAGCCAAATTCCTATTTTGCCTAATTGTGCAGTCCTGCTCTGCTTGTTTGCAGTCATCCTGGGATATGTGAGCAAAATTTGTGCTGTAAGTATTTTCATATGGGTCTCAACTCCCGTGGCTTTGCCTCCTCTGTACAGCTTTGCTGTGAAGCCAGCTGTGGAGAAACACAGTTGGTTTTCCTCTCTGACATCTGTTTGCTGTATCCATCGTCAATCACAGAACTGGAGGCTTTTCAGGTTGCCTGTTGTAGACTAAAAACAAAAATGTTGCAATTTTTTCTTAAGAAAGTATGAATTAGCAATAGTCTAAAATATCTTGGCTGCAGAAGTCCAGGCACTGAGATGGAATGGGGGTGTGAAACTGCAGCAATGATCTAAGGGATGAAAAATAAAGAAAGAAAACTCTCACTGAGAGTCAAGAAAATTTAAATTTAATCTCTCTCTCCCCAGGAGCATAAGAACACAGTGTTCTGTAGGCTCCCTGGGGTTCCCTGACCATTGCAATCTGTAAATCCTAAATTAATTCCTCGTGGGGGTCAGCTACCCAAACTGGCATTAAAGCCACAGTGAAAGGTTATTCCGGGGGCAGATCTCACCTGTGCCCTTTGACTTTTTTCTGATATAGCTTTTGACATTTGGTAGATGGCAAACCCAGGGGAGATTATTTGATACGCTCTCTTGGCTGCAGTGAAGCAGAAGGATTAGACTTTAGTAGGTGCTGCCATTGCTGTTAGTGGATGTGAAGTGGGTGCTTTTGTCAGCTGCCATGAACTTGTGGTATTATGATATTCAAATGTGGCATTAACAAATCATAATAAGTGGAACATGACCACAAATAGAGGAGAAGGAGTTTTGGGTCCTGGAGAGTGTGGGGAAATAATCTGAAATTGGTAATTTTGCTTCTCTAATGGGTAGACTTTCAAGAGGGTGGAGGGCAGTGCTTTCCTCTCCTGTACTGCTCCCAGTGCACACGAGAGAGGATCAGACACGCAGCAGCTCCTCACCACCCCTTGAACAACCTTCAGCCCCTCCTGGGGGTGAATCCTGCACTCATCAGAGCTGGCACTGCTCTCTTTGCACAACTGTTCCTGCTCTTCAATGGAGAAAACCCCCAAGTGCACAGATGTAAGGGAGCCATCCCTGATTTGCATGGATGTAAGAGAGAGGGGGTTTTAGCTTGCAGGTTTGTGTTTACCTAATGCTGTCAGGCTCCTGCTGCTCCTGCTCGTGGCCCAACTCTGCTGACTGATGGGCTGCCTGCCTGTGTGTGATCATATCCTTACTGACATGGAAGAAATAGAGGGAAAAGCTCATTTTATTATTCCCCCCACTTCTTGTTTTAACCACCTGAACGCCCTTTCCCGAGGCAGTCTGACAGTTCTGTGAGAGCTTTACTTTTGGGCCAGGCTCTCTCGCTTCCTTGATGGATAATCTCAGTATGCAATGTGATAGCCTGTTCTAGGATTGTGTTTGCTGAGTAGAACTGTGGAATTCAGCAAAAGAAAAGTGTGTAGTTTTTGTTTGCAGGCTGTTTCACAGCACTGTTCTGTGGGGTTTGCCATGGTTTTAATACTCAGATCATGTCTGCCCCATGAAATTCCCAGACTGCACATGGCTCACTCACATGGGAAATCCAAACCTCCTTAAAAGATTAGGGATCACAGCAACAGTGTTGTCACCACCACTGGAAGAGTTAGTGAGGAACAGGTGGAGAATGGCTCCTCAGTTCAAAAAGGGCACTGGCAGATAAGCCCCTAGATCTGTGTCCGTGGAAAAGAGACTCCACTCCTAGTCCTTGTTTCATTTCAGTTTTCAGGAATTCGGTTTGCAGGGATGTCAGCTCTCCCTCCCTCCACCCCCACCTCCCTCTATCTCTGCAGGTGCTGAAGATACCTGTGCCAACATTGGGAAGCTTCCCAGTGCTAAGCATAGAAGCTGGGGATGTTGCATTCGGGGATCATTTGCAGCTGCTTTAATTTATGTTTCTTCATTACTTTAATACCCTTAAAAAATTGATGTGGCAAAACACAGCTACTGTACTAAATGTGGTATACAGAGAGCCAAGTGTTTGCCTACCCAGACAAGATGGCACAGAGTAAAACAACTGCAGGTGCTCCAGACTCCCAAAGTTCTCATCCTGGCAGCTGTTCTCTTTCTCCTCTTCACCCTTTCTTCTTCACTAAAATAGGTTTTTCTATTTTTTGTCTTTCTATTCTATAACTATTTTTGCATTTTTGCTCTGTCTTCCTCAGCATTCATGAAGGTGAGAGAGATATTTTTCAAGTTCTTCTTGTGTTTACTTCCACTGGTACATAAGGAGATATTTCAATTTCTCTTATACGGTTCTCTGCAATTGTGTAAATCAACACATACATCCACGTCCCCTGAAAAGGAGTATTTCCAACTAAAACCTGGCTTTTACAGCTGTTTTAGCCTCCTGCCCTACCCAGCTGAACATCTCACCAATGGGGAGGCCAGACTGGTCCTTTGCCGAGACTCATTTCATGTCTCAGGGTGTCACAAATCTGGCAGGGCAGCATTGGTGCCAAATTGCTGAGTAAGAGGGCAGGAGCACTCAGACCCAACATAACAGATGAAGTGCGTTGGAGGGGTTATGACCCACATCCCTGGAATGTGGCTCTGCCTCTCTTAGTGCCTCTGAAACACATCTGAGTAACCACAGAAAGCTCAGCCCTTGGAAAAAGCACCGACTCCCATCACGAGATGAAGCCCAGCCTAAAACAGGCAGAAATTAGTGGGAAGTGTGTTTTACATTCTAAATATAGCCTGTGCTGCTCTTCACAGTGGAAAGCATCTTCGCAGTCACTGGTTTTGAAGCACAACTGACTAATTGTTATTGAGCTAATCAGCATCACTCACACAGCATTCCTGATGGCACCAAGCTCTGCTGCTGGGGAAGCTCCCATCCTCCCACTGCTCTCTCCCAGACTCTGTCAGAAAATGGCCAATAGACACTGAACATTCTTCTCTCGTGCCACTTTTCCTTCTTGCAAGGTCTGACTGCAGACATCTGCAGATCCACCTTTTTGGTCGTTCCTGGGAGTTACCATCCTCACATTTCTTCTCTAAGCCTGAACTGCAGGAAAACCCCACTTTGCCTGTTTTGCTGATCAGTCTCACTGCTTTATCTGGTGACCTTCTGTTTGTTGTGTTGTGTTTGGCTTTAGAATCCACTAAACTATTGCTTATCTACACTGTGACTTGAAGGCAGTTGCTGAAGCTGAAGAAGCAGCAATCTCTGTGTCACTGCAGGGATATAACTTCAATACAGTGACGATGGTTTAGGTTAGGCATCAAAAAGAATAATATGAAAGTTTTTTTGTGAGTTATTTTCTATTATAGATATCCCTATTTTGTTTATTTTTATTTTTAAAGTATGAGTATTTTTAAGTTTTTTAAGTAGAGAGGTGCTGGCAGAGTTTGTGCGGCAATGACAGCACAATCTGGAAATAAATCAGTGATTGAGATTACATGAAAATCTGACCAGCAAGCTGATCCCAGTGTGACCCATGAGGATGATGTCTGAATCCTCTCCAAACCCTTTTAGCCCTATTTTCCATGACTGTGTGTGCCAGGAATCACTGTAAACTTTGGAAGCTCTGGTGTGCAAGATTTCCCCATCATCACACACTGAACTGAACACTGCTGTGCCTTCTCCCTTGTTGTTAATCACTAGGTAGGGAAAATTACAGCTGGTACTCAGAACATGCTGCAGCCACCCCTCCATTGTAATGAGGAGACAGATTAGAGGATTTTGGGGCCTGGAGCTGTGTCTTTGTTCTGTGTTTATGCAGCACATTGTGCAATGAGATTCTGGCCTCAAGGTGCTAACACCAAAATGCAAACATATTGATTACCAGGGAATAAAGGCAGGCATGTTCTCCAAGTCATGCTTTGAAGAACTGGGGGGAAACACTTGCTAGATAGAAAAGGATCAGTGGTCTTTACAAAACAGAAATTTGCTTGGGATTGTTTGGGATCAAGCTGATGCACAGAAAATCCTTCAGTCTCTTCCACTGCATTTTTCTCTTTATTTTTGGCCTTTACTTAAATGGCTTGTGAGTGTCAGGAAACCTTGTCCCAAACTTGTCTGTGAGTGTCCTGCCAGTAACACTGCCACTGCAGAAACAATCAGAAAACCACTAGAGGAGAAATCCTCTGCTCCCCAGAATCTGGAGCAGATATAAGAGCAGTGAGGAATGCTTCACAAAACCAGTTATCAAGTTTGCCCAATGAATCACAAGGATTTGTAGCCTACCTGTGCTACAGAGCATCGTGGCGATTGTCACTGGGAAAAGGAATAGCAGCTCCATATTGATGGAAAGCTCTGGCTGCCACACAGCCCAGAGAACAAATATCCCAAGTGAGAAGAGCTGAGGTGAAACTTGTGCAGAGCACAGAGCTCTGGAGCAGGGAGGCCACGAGGGATTTAAAGCACCTTGTCTTTAAAGGTTAGAAGCATTTGCAAGCTCAAATTGCCTGCAGTGAGAGCAGAGGCTGCTCAGTGCAGCTGGGGAATGAGGGCAGTGATACGTTTAAATGTGGATTTAGATGTGTAACTTTATTTATAGGCTCATTTTGACAGTCTCACCACGTTTCTGGATAGATTTGTTGTCTTTACGTGATCCTGACAACAGCAGCCCAGCCCATATTTGTTACTATTTGTTACTAATTACTACACAACCTGCTCAGTCTTTCTCCTTAGGTTTTGGCTGAGAGAGAGTTTCAAGGAGACAATCTCAAAGGTAAATTGAAATCAGATAAGAAAAGAAATGTTTACAAATATCTGCATGAGATTCCAAGGCAGCAAACGTGTGCAGAATTTGACTTCATGAGTACACAGATTTTTTTTCAGGGAAAGTGAAATGCTTTCCACCTGCCAAGAGCTGTGTTTGGACCCTCGGGGGTCTGTGTTGCTCCTGCTATACTTGATAATGTCACTAACACCTAAAGCAGTGTGAGGTATGTAGCTCTAACCTTGCTTTTTATGTATTTGAGATTTCAACAGCCGTGAAAAATTCCGAGTTCAGTAATCTTGAAGTGCCTTCCTAGAAGGTAAAAAGCCTTTTGAATTCACCTTTTAAATGCACTTGCTTTTATTGGCACAGGCTATCCATATATTCAGGGAATGGTTTGGGGTTGCAAACAGGTGGGGTCTTCAGGGATGTGTTTCCTTCTTTTTGAAGTATTTCACTTCACCCTTAATGGAACGTGCTCTCGCACAGAGCCACATCAAGCGTCAGCAGCACTCTTCTGCTGTCCCTCGCTGTCAACAAGAAATCTGTGCTTAGAGCAGGGGGGACACATCAGCCTTCGAAAGCTGAACAGAGGGACAGACTCACAGGGCACAAAACCAAACAATTTGCGTCTTGTGGAGGCTCTGGAATAGTGAAGAGAAATGTCTTTTTCCACACTTTTTTCATTCCTCCCATCAGATTTTCCTCCACTGCGCCAGCAGAAGTGCAGCTCCAGCAGCGAGCGTGTCGGTGCAGAGTTATCACTGGCAGCTTTTAACCACTGTGTTTCTCAGATGTGCTGCATGAAGGGGTTGAGGAAAAGCAGTGTTTTTCTGGCAGTGGGTTGTACGCGCCGTCTCCTCTGATGGTTGTGTTTCAGAAGCAGTACTTGTTCCAGGCTGCCACATGGCATCCAAAGAAAAATGCTCTTATAGATGCTGCTTCAGACCCGGGTGTTGAGAGCCCTGTGAAGCTGTCAGCTCAGGACAGACAGTGGTGTCACTCCTTAGAAAGGAAATACACTGCTAAAGGGACCCATTTTCCTCTGTGATTGTACATGTTCCTGTTTCCCTGAGTGTGTCATCGTGGCAGATCTCTGGGATGTGTTTTCAGCTTTGCTCTATGTGATCAGTTTGGCCTCACTCTATGGTTTATGCTGTGAAATTCTCAAAATCTTGAGGTTTTTTTGTCCCTAACAGCACTGCCTTGCACTGAGGGCATCCAGCCAAGCGACGAGCACAGAAGGCAGGGCAATAATTAGACAAGTGCACCCTTGTGACCAAGTTAGAGTTTACTGATGGTCACTGTCACCTCATGTATTTGCCATCCAGCCAAAAAGAAAACAAAAAACCCCACAATAAATAAATACTTTTAACCGAGCCCTGCGATGAAGGCTATTTTCAATTTTACCTTTCACGTTTTAATTGTATAGCAATAATTTTGCAATAGAGTTGCCGATGGCAAACATGCAAAAGACATTAACTTTATTTATGTTTTGGATTATTAATGTGGCTGTTAAAATTCCTCCAGTTAGTTTTGATTGAATTGTTTTTTTGTGCGATTCTGTCGTTTAATGGAGCGGTAAATAAGAATTTCTGATAATGAGCCCAAGCATCTGTCACAACAACCTGGCGCTGGTTATTAACATTTCCATTAACGGCAGGGTGGGCAGTGATAATATGGAAACCACACAGTTAGAACAAAATAAATAGTTGGTGTCAGGCTGAGTGGGTGTTAATTACTTTTTTATTTTATAACTCTGGGGGGAGGGAGTATTGGTAGAAAAGTGTGACTTATGAAGGTCATTCTCTCTTAAGAAAGAAGTCTCCAGAGGAGCAGCTAACCGGCGCTATCCAGTGCAAGCGGTGAATATTTTATCGCTTCTATTTATGGCCCAGAAAGGGGCAGAGAGAAAAGAGACAACTTTCTCAGGGGGTCTGACAGAAGGCTGTGGCACTATGAACACTGAGAATGGAGAAGTGGAGCTTTTGTCCTGCCTTTCTCTTCCCACTTCTGCAGTTTGACCAGGACACGCTTCAGCACCTTTCCTGTGAACAGAACAGGAGCTGTTTTGTTAAAACCTGCCGGAGGCTCAGACAGCAGGTTGGGAGAACAGAGTGTCCTCAGTAGCTGCTGGGGAGGAAAATCCACCTGCACCAAGTGGGATCCTGACAAAGAGAAGGGGTGGAGTGACCCAGGTGCACTCAAAGATTGGTTTTCTAGCACAGTACAGTGCAAAGAAGGAATGCTATCAGGAGCCAAAGATGCCAGTGTGTGCATGTGGAGGTGTAATCAAAGTGGAGCTAACAAAAAGTCATAGTAGCAAACTAAAAGTCATTCTGTCATACATAAAATATTAGTGCATTGATGAGGAGCTGACTGGGTTTGGAGGTAATTTTAGGCAGTATTTTAGCTCAAAGTTTTGCTGCTGAGTGGCGTTTGGGCTGATGGTGGCAGGGGCTGCCTTGCTCACCAGGAACGATCAGGAGCACTGTACTCTGCCAAAGGTGAGCCCCAAACTACCAGGGAACCAAGGCAAAATTTTCCTTTCTTTTTCAAAGCTGCTGGCAGGATTGAGTTGGTTCAGTGTCTAAGCCAGCCTGAGTGGAGCAGAGCACAACCACGTCCCGAGGCTCGGCTGCTCCTCACTCCTCTTGTGCCGAGACATCCCAATGACACAGACACCCTGGGACTGGCTCATTGCTGACTTGTGGCATAAACAGAGCCTGTCCTGGGTCCTCCTGCAAATGAAAAACCTGGCTATCAGCTAATTCTGCTTGTCACTGTTAATTCTTCTGTCCTCCTTCCTTCCTAGCACCGGCGCTGGCCCCACAGAACATCCAAGTCAACTCCCTTTCTGCAAGCCAGCTGGAGCTCACCTGGGACCCCCCTCCTGCCGACAGCCAGAATGGGAACATCCAAGGCTACAAGGCAATTCTCCCATTTCTACTGTTTTCATTTATCTTGCTTGGCATTGCTATTTACTTGTGAGAGAGCTCTACAAAGTGCAGTCACCCTCACCGCATAAGGCAAATTAGAGCAGTGCTCAGGCTGCAGCAGGGAACAGCAGCAAGTCCCAAAACCAAAAGGAAGAGAATGAGATTGGGAGGGGGAAGAAGAGAAAAGGGAGAGTGTGTCATTATTTATGGAGAAGGAGAGCATGGGGGAAACAGGGTATGCAGATAAGGAGGCAGCTCCACTTACGCAGGCAACGTATCTGCTACAAAAAGCAACACAGCTACACGAGAGCTGGGGGCAAGAAATGTATTGAAGAAAATTAACTGAGTTTTCCCTCCATCAAATGCTACAAGCCTTTAGGAAGAGCAGAACTTTCTCCCAGCTGGAAGCCTGAGTCAGGTCAGATTTTGGAAGCATTGCTTCATTTCCTTAACTTTAACAAAATTAAATCAGAGCATTAATTGCGTTTGGTTTGCAGGAGATGAGCACGTTGCAGAGACACGCTGCTCAGCATCTCCAGCATGAGAATGGACCCTCAGAGAGGGGGAATGGGCAAGTCTACAAACACTGGAGCTTGGCTTGGGTTCAGTGTCTGGCTCTGCCTCTCTCCATGAATTTAGATCCATAAGTGAAGGAAAGCCAAGCTAGTGTGAATAATCTGGCATCCCTTCTTGGCACTAACAAGCATCCTTATATATCAATCCCTGTCCTTTCCCTTTTGTACGTATATAGATGGCTTCAGCAGCTTGGCTTGGAGAGCCAAGGTGGAGTTTTGCCTTGGCTTGTTCTCTCAGCTCTCTGGCTTGCTTTGGCCTGTTGTAATGCTCTCACTGCCAGGCCTGTCCAATAAGTAGGGCTGGCACAATTTCCCGCTTGGAAACAACTTCTCTGAAGGCTAATTTTATAGCATCAGGGTAAAAATTATGTAATGGAAGAAGGGGGAAAAGCACCTCAAGGAACTTTAGGGAGAATCTTTGTTACCCTCTTCAGGAGGGCATTTTCCTGGCTGTGCTGTGAGCAGCAGTGGTGTGAGTGCTGTGTGTGTGCAGAGGGGAGTTATGGACCATCAGGGTGTGTCAGGATGCCAGTGCTGACAGGAAGCTTGCATTGCAGGGAGTGGTTAAACTGACCTCTCCTCAGTGAACCCTGGCAGCTCATACCTGCTGTCATTAAGCCATATTCTTCAGCCTTTCCTCTGTTTTTGAGTGATGTACTCAGCTACAGGGTCATTGGACTCAGGGGAATTTGCTAAGGAAAAGATTTGGCATGTGCTGAAAAACCTGAGTATCCCAACGAATGGAGGAGTCCAGGGCAAGACTTCACTTTCTGGTTGTTTTGTAGCTGCAGTGGCCAAATATTTTCTAGATGTAGGATATAGTACAACACATGACAGGATGAAGGGAATGCCCTCCAGCTATTCCAGGAGAGGTTCTGATTAGATATTAGGAAAAATATCTTCACAAAAAGCTTGGTCAGCATGGGAGCAGGCTGCCCAGTGAGGTGATAGAATCACCAAGCCTTGGCGTGTTCTGAATGGGACTTGGATGTGAATGTGGGACTTGGGAACACGGTTTAGTGGCAAACCCGGGAGTTGATGGTTGGTCTCATGATCCTAGCAGGCTTTTCCAACCTTAATAACGCTGCGATTCCGTCTCGCTGTCCCAACAGATTTATTACTGGGAGAGCGATGCTCTGAACGACACGGAGAAGGTGAAGGTCCTTTTCCTGCCGGAGACCAGCGTGCGGCTCAAGAACCTGACGAGCCACACGCGGTACCTGGTGTGCATCTCCGCCTTCAACGCGGCCGGGGACGGCCCCCGCAGCAGCCCCGCCCAGGGCAGGACACACCAGGCAGGTACGGGAGCTTGTCCTGCTCACCTGGGCACAGCCGGGGAAATGGGGCACGCAGCATGGCGGTGCTGTTTGGATTTGTACTGTAGACGTCTTGAAAGTGGAAAAAAAAAATGTGTAAAAGAGGTGGAGTGTGAGGAAAGGGAGTGATACAGCTGAAATGAGAATGGAGTGGCAGAAGGGCCAGTCCCTAAACTAAGCTGGTCCAGAAGGAAACAGTCTGTGGCTTTGTGTGTGGTTTCTGCTGCCACACACCTGGAAATCAGAAGGAGTTCATCTCCAGTGCCTGGAAGTTGCCCTGATGGTCCTGTGAGATAATTAGCATGCTTTTTAGATTTCTTCCCTGTTTTTTGGGGTTTTTTTTGGTTTTTTGGGTTTTTTTAAACTGGATCAGCAGCCTCCCAGTCAGGCTGAGCAGTCCCTGTGCTGGATGTACTGGGAGTGCTCTGGCACAGGGTGAAGACAATGCCCTTGGTGGTGGCTGTGAAGAGGAGATGGCTCCCACTGCACCCTTCTGAGAGCCATTCACTTCTGTGCCCTCTCTCCTTGTCTGCTCTGGAGGTTCAGTTTTGCAGCTGACTGGCTGTATTTTTAGGACAGGCTGTGTTTTGACTGATTACAGGACATTTGGATACAACTGAAAAATCCCTTTCTCAGCTTGTTTCCTTTAGATTTAGGCTGGGCAAATAAAGCAATGTTTTATAATATATATGTATATTAGATTGACTCCTGCTGCTGCAATTCAATCTGTGTGCAATTCTTTCAGCACCCAGTGCTCCCAGCTTCCTGGCCTTCTCTGAAATCACCTGCACTACCCTCAATGTGTCTTGGGGCGAGCCAACAGCAGCAAATGGAGTCCTGCAGGGTTATCGAGTTGTCTACGAGCCTCTGGCTCCTGTCCAGGGTAAGAAAGACCTCTGATCATACATATTCATGGGGAAATGACACAATGGTGCTGTAGGACCTTTCATCTCTGCCCAATTTCTTACTTGCTCTCTGCTGTTTTCCAAGAGAAGCCAGGTGGCAAAGGGTAAATAAAACAATTCCACTTTTGCCAAAATGCTTCACTGAGCCATAATATTGTGGAATATAGCTTTTGTCTTGTCTTCTCTCATTTTCTTGCACAAACTATAGTCTGTGTGATTTGAAAAGTCATTTTACAGCCATCATTACGTGGTCTGGGCAAAGAGGAAGCTCAGCCTGGGAGTGCCTGATTGTCTCCACGCTTTGCCTTTGAAACTGCTGAGTAGGCTCCATCCCAGAATAGTTGTCAGGCACATTTGTGTTGCTTATCACATCATGTGTCACTTCTGTTATCACAGAGATTGCCCAGGCATCAAATGTGCTGGTCATCACTGGCAGCACCTCTGCTGTGACAGGGAGGATCACAGGACAGAGACGTGGCTGTCTCTCTTCACATGGAGTTTTCAGGCAGCATTTTTAACCCAGCACCAGAGTTCAGTTAAACCACAAACATTTCATTCATTTGCCAGAAAAGCAACAGAGAAGGATTTGGCAGTTTCTCTGAAAACAAATGTAAATTCATTCCAAAGGTGAATTAGAAAAGATGACATAGTTTGTGGATGGTCTTATTAATATTTTTATATTCCTGGTAGATTGCCAATAGTTCAATAGGATGTCCAGTTTTGGCAGCATGACAGCAGGGAGAGTAATTTCAGCCATTGCCAATCCATTTTAAACTCTTTTCCAAAGAAATAAGGATATCAATCACTTGTATTTGCTTCTCCTGTAAGGAATAATGATCTATATTGTCTGAATATCCATGTCTCATGCACAGAGAAAGTTAAACTCAGGACTGAAAACACCAGAATAAAAGCACGGTCAGCCTTTATGGCTGGCAGGTCTGAGCACAAAGAGCAGGAAGCATTTCTAATTCTGACCAAGAAATGTGCACAGGGTATGCAGGAGATTCAGGCTGGTGGGGCATTTCCTCCCTTTTCTCTTTTTCTTCATTCCTACACAAAGTTCAAGAATACATTTTTCCCCTCTGAAAATATGGAAGTGTCAGATCATGTTTTCTCTGCATGTATTTGACTTAACAACCTTCCAGAACCTTTGTTGTCTTTTCCTCTCTTCCCCACCTCTGCCTGTGCTGCCCCTGACTCCAGTTTGTCTCCCCTTCCCCTCTGGAGGATTTCTGATGCGAGCAGGAAGGTTATGGAGGGCTCTTCCTCAGATGCAAAATATTTGCCTAAATTTATTTTCTAGTCTTTACCCACCATTTGCTCTTGTGCCAACATTTTTCTTTCAGCAAACATATTTATTCTCCTGCCATGGAAAAGAATCCCTTCCTTGATGCTATCATTTTCACAGATTCACAAATATTCCAAGTTGGGAGGGACCCACATGGATCATCAAGTCCAGCTTAAGTAAATGGCCCATAGGGGGCCAGAACCCCCATTCCTCCACATGGGCACTGCAGTGCACCAACCTGGATGGGCTGGAACCTCTTTTGCAGCTTTTCTCATTCATATTTTGGCTTTCCACCCATTCTTGTTTTTGGGCTGAGCGTCCTCCCGTGGTGACACCTTTTGCCTTCCCACTCACCTGCCCATTTTTCCAAGCTTTCCAGCAGCAATCTGTTCTTTAGCACAGTTTTATCCCTGCTTGACCTTTTATTGTTTAAGCTTTACACTGTTATGTTTTACACAATAATAGACAACAAGATTGCCCCAGAGCCTTTTACAACAGTTTTTTGGTTTGGTTTTTTTTTTTTTTTTCTTTTCTTTTTGGAACATAACTTCAAAATGACAAATGCCTCTTGATTTGTCTCAGAGAAATGAAATAGTTCACCTGTGGAAGGAGGGAGCACTTTTACTGCATCCTTGTTAGCCAAGGAAAGATTCCCTGAGTTATAAATTGTATCTGGAAGAAAACTTTGAACAGAAATTGCTTGGACATTACTCTTATTTAAGTGATTAAAACTGAAAGTATCATCTTGATTTGCATAAAATAAGCATCTGGGTTGAAAACATCTTCCTTCTGCATTTCTTGGAAAGATAAACTAGCAAGCAGCCATTTCTAGTGGGAAAAACCTTCTCCTACTTCCTATCTTCTTGGTTTGAAATGTGTCACGTACATACAGACCCAAAAAACCACCAGAAAGACTCTCTATATTTGAACGTTTTATTCTGTAAAATCTTTTATAAATCAAATTCTTTCCATTGACTTACTTCTAGAAAATTTCAGTAAAAGCCGGAGCTTTTGTTTTCAAACCAGTCATTGCCCTCAGTCCTTTCTGCAGCATTGAGAACCTAAATGTGAAGCTTTGGTGAAAGGAACAACTCTGGTTTTAACTGATCCCTGTAAGAAAAATTCTGAGAGAGTGAGAAGAGTGAAACACAAGTCACAGCTCCAGCCTTGTTTGAGCTCACAGTACTTTGGTTGCATCCCCTGTTGCCATGGCATTTGGAGCCCCAAGGTCCTGGTGAGCTGCACATCCTTCACATCCACATGGGAATGGTGGATATTGCAGGAGGAGATGAATGGAACACACCTGGCCCTTGTTCCTCCTCCAGACCATGTTGGAGGTTATTTGGGGAAGCAGCAACAGAAAAATGCTTGCCTGGGAAGCAATCTGGAATGTGCACTCCTCTTCGTTTACCTCCTCCTTTCTTCCCAGAATAATTACTGAGGTTACATGTAGTCTCTTGGTAATTTCCCAGATGTGTTGTAAGGTTTTTTCCTTGTCAGTACCCACTTATCAAGCTTAAACTCTAATTATACTTATCAGTGCTGAAAATTGCCTATTATCACTACTTAAACTCCTGCTAATTGTAAGAAATACTTTCTTAGCAAACTGTTAAGATGATTTTACTTACCATCTAGATGTAATAAGCTCCACTGATTTCTATTTTTGCATTGAAACTCCCTCTTATTTTTTTACCTGTGTGGCTGTTGCAGGGGTGAGCAAGGTGGTGACTGTGGACATTAAGGGGAACTGGCAGCGCTGGCTGAAGGTCCGGGATCTCACCAAGGGCATGACCTATTTATTCCGAGTGCAAGCCCGAACCATCGCCTATGGACCTGAGCTGCAAGCCAACATCACAGCTGGGCCAGCAGAAGGTGAGGGGGACTGTAAAAACAAATCACAAGTCACAGATCACTTCTACAAACATGGGGCACCAGCAGGGAATGGTGCACTCAGGGCTTCACATGAATTTCCAGCTCCAAGGAGAAGCTGAGTCACGGGACGTGATTCAGTGCATTTCACAACTGCCACAAAAAACGCGTTTCCTTTTTTTCCTGAAACCTGGAAGTTTAATGTGAATAAACAAAACACGGTAAATAAATCATAATGCAAACAGGCCAGCCAGGGATTTCCAAGCTGCAGCCTGACAGCACAGTGCATAATTCTGACTGTACTGCTCTGCAGTGAGAGGCAGGACTGGAGTAGCTACTGAAACCAGCAGAGGTTCCTGGATGCAAAACCAGAAAGAATTTACAATTGTTCTCTCCTGACACATTGGCTTATGCAGAGGGAGAGATCTGTGGGTTTCCTGCTGTGTCAAGAGCAGCTGCAGGGCAGCATTCCTTGCTTGGTTCAGTGCCTGTACCCAGAGCTGGTTTTCTTATTTGATCAGTGACTGATAAACAGATAATCCTACAAGGTAAATGCCCTCCAATGATACCAACCTGTCAGGTAAGTCACAGAGCATCAGTGCAGTGGCCACAGCTCTGTTTGTTTGTTTCCCTCTTCCAGTCTAACTCTCACACCACACCACAGACCAAGTGTAGATCAGGAATCATTTCTAACGTGGCCATGGCATCTTCCCAAGCCAATGGGCAGTGCCTGTCCTCATGAATCTCTTCATGAACCTCATAGGCTGGTTTCACCTCTGAAATGAGAAATAGCAGCAGCAACAGATAAAATGAGGGTCCTTTTTCTCTTGCCTTCTTAACACAGAAGGTGTAATTCCCCCCTTATTCTTGGAGTTATCCCCTGTAGGGCCATGAGTTGGACTTTGATGGTCCTAGTGGGTCCCTTCCAACTCAGGATATTCTATGATCCTATGACATGTAAACCCTATTGATAAGTAACTGCTGGTACTGGAGCTAGTGAAAAAATCAGGTCAGTAGCCCATAGAGCTGGTTTATGTTGCATATTTGTTGACTAATACTGCAAGATAATTTTTCCCCTCTCTCAGCAGAAGCAATTCATGCTGCAGTTTAATGCCACTTTCATTTGCTACTCTCTTTTCCTCCTTCAGGGTCTCCTGGCTCCCCTCAGGAAATCCTGGTGACAAAATCTGCTTCTGGGCTGACGCTGCAATGGACTGAGGGAGATTCAGGAGAAAAACCCACAACTGGCTATATTATAGAGGCACGACCCTCAGGTAAGCCCCAGGAAATGCAGAGGTTTAATGTCATCAGTTCCCTTCCTTCAGCCCCCGCTGATGTGGAGAGGTTGTTTGTCATCCCAGTAAGGTAATGGGATTTTGTGAGAGAACGTGTTTCCAGTAATATTAAGATATTACTGGTTTATTATGTAGTTTAGTACATTTTCTCCTCTTTAGGAGTAGTCACAGAAAATTACCCCGACTACTCTGGCTTTCACTGTGCTACATCACTGGAAAATCATCCAACAGATGAACTAATATAGTTAATAATTAAAACTCATTTAAATGCTTACAGCATCTTTCAGGAGCAAGAACTAATAAGTATTTGCAAGCTGTATTTTGAGGACCACAGATAGAAATCTGTCTCCTTCTGCAGCAGAGCACAGCAGCTAATTACTGTTTTAATGTTAATAATAGGGCCAGGGCTTCAGCAGCACACACACATTTCTTCCCCCATTTGTTCTGCAGGAAGATCATTCAGGCAGGGGAAGGAATCCCCCATCACCACAGTTTTTCTTGGTGCTTTCTCAGAGCTCCTTTGCTTCTGGGATTTGCATCTTAGTGAAGCTGTTCTCTGCTTTTTTCCAGAATGTTCCCCCTCTTGGACAAGGTAATTTTAAAAGTCAGTGTGTGCTCTGGCCTGATCGCAGCTTGGTACCCCTTGGAAATTCAAAAAGCACAGATTTCCTGGGAACTAAGTCATTAAGAAAAGCCAGTGAGTGCTGCCAGGCCTCTGTGTAATCTCCCTTGATAACTTCCCTCCACTCTGACAGGGCATGTTGATAACCACTCTCTGGGTACAGTTTTCCAGCTGGTGATACCTCCACTAGCTCCTTGTTCCACGCAGGCTGTGTTTGATGTCACCAAGTCAAAAGCTTTGCTGAAATCAGGATATATGATGTCTGCTCTTTCTCCTCTATTGACAAGGTCTGCTGCTCTGTCACAGAAGGAAATTAGACATGATCTGTACTTGACATAACCATCTTGGCTGCTTGTTCTTTCTTTTTCACTTCTAGGTGCTTGCACATTGCTTGATTATATATTGATTAAATGAATGCTTATCTGTTTGATTACATAGAAGCTTGTTTGTGTCTTGAATGTGAGGTTGCATTTAAACCCAATGATTTTAATTACATTTAACCAGACCAGTAAGAAAATTATTGAGGTCATCTCTGAAGATGTAGATTTCCATACCTGCATCTGAGAGAATTTGCTCTGTAGTGAGGCTCTGCTCTGATCCTAAAAATTCTTTCTTATTTTTGTCATTTAACATGGCAATTGCTTTCAAAATAAAAGCAAGGGAAATACATACCTTCTCAAAGCACTGGGGTTTCCCAGAGTGATCAAGTTTGCTTTCAATTAGAGCCATGACACTGCTGTGCTTCTACTTCACAAGCTTTTTGAGTTCTGTCCTTATTTCTTCAGAGGTAGAAAATATTTTCTTATTTGAACAGTGTTGTTAGGTAGCAAGTTCAACCAAACCTGTTCATTTAAAATCACTTGCCAGTTTACGTTTCCCCCAGACAGGTTTTTTGTGAGTCAGAGTATTTTAGAGGGAAACCAGCAGCCCATGGTACAGATTATTTGCAGGCTTGGAAATCCAGCACATGCAAGTGGTGACATTGAAAACTCATCCACTCGACTCCTCGTTGGATGTGAACAAACATTTCACAGCTCATGGCCAAGGATGCAGGATTTGGGGCCCACTCCTTTTGAGTAGGAATAAAATAGTGCCTCCAAGGCAGGTCTGAGCTGCATTAACCCTGGGTCACTTCTGCTGGCCCCACTCCACTGATCCTGGAAACGCACACAAGAGGTCTTATTCTCCCGCTCTTGCAACCTGACTGTTGAGGCATTTAATTCCTCTTCAGATTATTTTAATCCTATTCATGCTGCTGTAGCAAATGAACTAGGCATTTGTATGCTGGATTCTCATCCTTCGTTCTGGTTGCAGCTGTAGGAAGCGTGAAATGTGATCCAGGAGAGGAGACAGACTAATTGGAAGATTTTCTTATTCCACCCAAGCGGCGGCTTCCTCTCTGTGCTGCTTTTCTTCCTCATCTCTGCACGGAAGAGTCTGAAATCTGAATTATGAGCTTAACAAAAGCAGGGAACTAATTCTTCCTCTCAGGGCTGGTCATTCAGAGCAGCTCCTGTTTTAATATCATTCTAATAATTTGCATGTTGATTTATACAGGCAGTAGAAAGTGGATTGGAGCAACCTTTGTTTTTAAGGCGGAGTCGTTCCAAGAGAAGAGCAGTTGACTTGTGCTCTTCACATAAAATCAAGAAAAGAAAAGAGATTTATCCTTCTGAGGTCAAAAAGGGGGCGTTGAGCAGACAGATGAAAAGCTTTAGTTTGTTGCCAATATTTAAATGCAATACCACTACCTTAGTGTTTCACTTCTCAAGTGTCATCTGTTATAGGCCTCATTACCCCAAACGTTAAATGCTGTATCATCTCATTTTCCCTGCTGTAGCTCCCTGCCAAGACTCTTCCATCAGAGTAGGAGGATGGCTTTCTGTCAGAAATGGCAAGCCCTACTCCCTTTTGTCACTTCCCTTTGAATTTTTCGGAGCCCTGCTGTGTCTCCCAGGGCTCCTCTGCCCTGCTGGGTTTAGCAATGGTGGCAGCAGGCAGCTGAGACTGCTCATTTGATTTCCCTGTTTCTCTGCTGGCTTTATGGAAGGTGACCAGGCTCAGTACCTCCTCTGCATTTTGAGTACACTCACACACAGGGATGAAGCAGGCAAACCATTATTTTTTTTCCAGAGTGATCTGTGCTAGAGGAAGACATTACAGAAACAGAAGACTTTTTCTTTTCCTTCAACTTTTCTGTCCTTGGAGAAATGGATTCCAGTTTAGCTCCTTGTGCATTACAAGAAATGCAATTAAGCAGGCTCTGTCTCTGCCACTGTAAGTGCTCCCCAGACATCAGCTGGGCTGGCTGAGGAATGGGGAATAGATTGTGCCCTCAGCTTTGACATACAGAGCAAAAGACAAATGGCACAGTGATGTTAAGGTTCCCAGTGCTGCTGGGAGGAATGAAGAAGCTGGCTTCACCCCTCTTTTCCCAGCTCCAAAGGTTCCCTTTTCCCACCCAAAAGTTCCTGTCACTGTGCTTTAGGGGTGGGTATGTGGCCTGTGCATTCCCAGCTGTCTCACCCAGTAACCCCCGTCTGCAAGGGAGGTGTTTGTGAAACACGCTGGGAATCCGCAGGCCAGGAGTGCCCCTGGGTGTGGAGCTGCCCCATGAGACCTCCATCCATGGATCAGCCTGTGCACAGCAGCTGTGCAGGTGTTGGGTCAATCTGCCCCACAGAATCATTTAGATTGGAAAAGACCCTTAATGCCATCAAGTCCAACCATAAATCAAACTCTGCCACGTCCACCACTCAACCATCTCAATAAGTGACACATCTTCCTGGCTTCTGTCACCTCAGAAAGAGTCTCCCTGACCCAGGACAAATAGAGGGAGATTTCCTTTTCTGCTTCCTCTCCCCACCACAATTTTGGACTTTGTGTGCTTTTACCAAGCAGGGGATGATGTCAGGCAACTAGAAGAGAATTGCACCTAAATGGAATGGTCTGGATAGGAAGGCACCTTAAAGATCAGCCAGTTCCATCCCCTGCCATGGGCAGGGACACTTGCTATTAGACCTGGTGGCTCCAAGCCCTATCCAACCTGGCCTTGGACACTTTCAGGGGATGGGGCAGCCACAGATTCTCTGGACAACCTGTATCAGGGCCTGTCCATCCTCACAGGGAGGAATTTCTCCCTGACATCCCATCCATCCCTGCTCTCTGGCAGTTTGAAGCCATTCCCCCTTGTCCTGTCACTCCATGCCCTTGTAAAAAGTCCCTCTCCAGCTTTCAAGATGATGGGTTCCATGAAAGCAACAGACATTTAGGGAAAGAACCCATCTACTTGGAGTGGGAATTGTCTACCTCATAAATGCTGGGTTCTGCTTCCCACGCCCTGAGGGCAGCTCTCACTTTAGTTCCCTTTCTGGTGTCTTGAGTAGTGTTTTTCTGTTTTCTTCCTTTTCTATTTATTTTTAACCAAATGAGGGAGCGCAGTGTCAAACATGGACACGAACCAGCAGAAGTCAGTAAATTCAAAGTGAAGGGTGCAGCTGCATCCCCGGCATCTGCCATGGGGCCTTTTTCACTTCTGCTGGCGAGCGACACACCGGGGCTGACAGTTTGTCAGCCTTCATTTCCCATTCTTGTCCTTCCACTGCTTTGCATGATAATCCAGCCCTTTGCCTCTGACAAGCACAGCCACGTTTTAATTGTGTCCTCTGTAGGAGGAACACCAGTGGCTTTCAGCCGGGCCTTAACTCTCAGCAGCTTCTTCCCTCATAAACCTTCTAATGTGTAATTAGGAGGGAGCTTTATGGCCCAGCTCTGAGAGGGGATGGCTGGTGTTTAAAACCCAAATAACTGACAGCTCTCCATGTCCTGGGTTGTCAGTGCTGGATTTAGTGGGGCTGGGAGCCTCCCTGGCTGAGTGACAGCTTTATTTAGCGTGAAGGCCCTGATTAATGGCCTGTGACGCCGGGCTGGCCCACGGGAGCAGAGCAGCTCCTCTCCAACGTGGGCTGGACACGGTGTTAGGGCAGAGTGGCTTCACCTTTCCCTGTCACTCAGATCCTCTCCCCATGCCTGAACCTCAAGCTCAGGTGGGACAGAGGCTTTGAGGCTGGGAGGTGAAGAGCAAATCTCCCACCAGCAGGAGTTAGGATGGGGCAGGGCTGGGGAAAACTGACAGAAACAAGGAGCAAAGAAAATTTTTTCTTTTTTGAGGAGTGCTTGCTTTTCCATCACATGTTTAAGAGGCTGAGGGCCCAGTGAAAGGCCGTGGGGAGTGAAGATGGGGACTGATGTGACTGAAAAGAAAAAGCAAAGGCAGCCTCCCTGGGGATGCCCCTCTGAGCCCTGCACCTGAGCCCTGTTTAGTGTTGCAAATTTGCTCTTCCCAGTGGTTTCTAAGAGTTAATACCCAGCTGATGTCCCAGCCATGGCATGTGCACCTTTCCTCCCTAAACTGAGCAGAAAATGCTGTGTATGGCACACTAACGATTTTCCACTGAACTGAAAGGCCAGTCTTTGCTGTCACAGGTGACCTTCTAATGAATTCTCTTTCAGCTGAACTTCTAACATTTAGAGCATACCTGGTTTTGAGGTTCTGAGGGTGGGAGGAGAGGTGCACTGAAGGAATTCACAAGTGTGTGTTCAATATTTAATCTCAAAGTTGCCTACTGGAATAAAGTGATTTTTTTAGTTTGGATATATCTGATTGTGATCATTGTTTACAAAGAGGAGTCTGGATGTTCCAGATGGATAAAAGATAAATTAATTGGGGCTCTGGAATTAAAAACCTTGCTGGTCAGGCCTTGGGAAGCCACAGGCTGTGCTGTGCTTAGGGGTCAGCAGTGGGGAAGGGGTAGGACATCTGTCCACTGTAGCTGCATCAGCACCTCTCTGGGACCCCAGGAATAATGAGCTGGGTCCATTTTAGAATCATTAAGGTTGGAAAATACCTTCAGGATCATCAAGTCCAACCATTAACTCAGCACTGACAGACCTACCCCAGGGAAAAAAAAACAAAGTTTTGACAAAGGTTCTTTCAGTGAATGAAAGGGAGATGGGCCAGTGACTGCGTGGCCACCAGCCAGAGCATCTCTGAGTCCCTGTGAGACACAAATACCTCTGAAGAAACATTCACCAGCATCCTTTGCTGCCCCACACCATCACCACCATAGCCAAGGGGACAGAGAGGAGGAAATGCAATGTTGACCTCTCAGGGGTGGTTTTCCCAACTTACTGCAAGCTTCACAAAGCAGTTAAATATACACTTCTTGGTCTGTTGGGTTTTCTGCACTGTGCACCCTGATAGGTTTGAGAAAATGAGTGAGAAAGTGTGTCTGAGCAGTTGTGTTTGTTGTAATGAGTGCTGAACATTCACTTTTATTGTTGCTTTTTCTTCCCCTATTTAAGTGGCTTTGAATGCAAACAAATTGCTTTTCAGACAATTCACAATGGGCTCAAATTCTCTTATTGCTGTTTACAAATGTGTTTATGAAAGCTTAGGCAATTCTAGCAAATATGGCAATATTTTATAGGCATGAGATGCATCTTCTGAGTATTGGTGGCTGCAACAATCCAACTTTGAAAATGCATCCCTCACTCCACCCTCTTCAGAGAAACTAAATCCCAAACTCCTGTTTTTATTACATTGTAACTTTATGTGGTAAAATAATCTCAGCTTCTATTGCTCTGTAAAAGGGAAGTCAATATTTTATCTCTTGTTTTACAGCCATTGTAATACCCAGCTAATACATAACAATGGTACATTATGATAACTTCATTATAGTCTGATCATGCTGGTGAATAATGTATTGGTCCGAGTTTTAAGCATGGCAGGAAAATTACCTATTTTTATTGTTCTTTGGTGTTTCTCAAATGCAGCTGGAACAATAACAATCCAGCCTGCTTTTTGCATCTGCTGAGACTGCCAATCCTCCTGACCAGAAAAGCTGTACTTTGGGGCTGTTTCTCATTGTGTGTGTCACCAGACGTGCAGCGCGGTGCAAATCACTGAGCCAATATTTACTGGTGCCAAAGCTAAAACATTCACATGGAAATGCACCTGCAGTGTTAATCAATCCATCTTTGCTGCTATTCCCTGTGGCACAGGAGCAGGCTGAGGGCCAGATCTTGCTCTGTTACACCAGCACAGCTCTGGAATCGCTGCAGTGACTCCAATTAGGTTACACTCAGGTAAAGGCAAAGCAAATGAGAGCAGATTCCTGCCTCACACTGCAGCAGCAGAACGAGTCACTGAGGGTAGCACTGTGGCTCCTGTTGTATTGTTACCTTGCTAACACCTCGAGCTACAGAAGCCCTGCTGCTGTCGAGCCGCGCAGTGCTGACGACTCTCTTTCAAAGCAGGCAGCTCCCACACTGAAGTCGTGTCTGTGGAGAGGTTATCATCCTATTCCCACTGCTGTGGGACATGGAGAGAAAAATAGATATTGTTGGAACAGCTTTGATAGCTAAAAGTAAAAGCCCAATGGGATGCTTTTGAGGTCAGGTCTGTGAGAGCTGAGGGTTTGGCCCCATGTGTGGACAGATTCCATTTTCTCAGCAGAAATGCTAGGCACCAATTTTTACTGGGAAGCTAATCAGTCAGATTTATGTTTGATTCCTACCCTCAAAATTTTTGAGTGGTATTTTTAATTATAGTTGGTTTTGTTGCTCCTGATACCAGCATCCATCTCATTGAAAGTTCATTCCATTGTAGTCAAGTGAGTGTGAGGTTACAGGTGTGGATCAGGGATGGGAATGGTGCCTGGTCAGGGTGTGAATCAGGATTAATGCCATTATGGCTGTGGAGAGCCAAGATGACCCTACTGAAATGCTCCCATCAGAAGGGCATTGTGCTTCTAACCACTTCAACAGCTATATAAAAATAAACAAAACTCATTTCTGTTTAAAACTGCAGAGCACAAAGTGCAGCACCAGCTCTGTGCCTGCAAAGGACACATTACACATCACTGTTGCTGTCATGGAGCAAGCAGCACCCAGCGACACCAGTCCCCTAGCACCACAGAGCCTCCCAGAACTGATATTAGTCTAAGACTCACTTGAGTGCTTCAACAACAAAGCAAATTTTGCAGTGTAAAAGGCAAGCAAAACCTTTGTAATTAGGACTCATTAATGATGCCTTGGGTTTACGTGATCTGTCAAATGACAGATGTGCTGATAGGTGACCTTACCCAATCAGGAGGGAGTGGCAGCTGCTCCAGCCAGCTCAGGTCTCTGTGGGTGCTGCTGCTGATTTTAGAGACCTCTTCCATCTGGGCTATGGAAAGCACCCATCCTGAATTAATGCATTCACAGATGGGACTTGCGGGGCATTCTGACATTTGTGTGTACCACAGGGCATTTGTGTGTACCTCCAGGTGAGTGTGTCCCTGCCTGTGGCTCCAGCACACCATTGGTGACAACCTCTCTCACTGAGCGGGTGGAAGTGCCAGGGCTCACAGCTGATGCCATTTCTCTCCTTGCTGCTCCCCTAGATGAAGGACTCTGGGATATGTTCGTGAAGGACATCCCTCGCAGCGCCACCTCCTACACGGTGGGCCTGGACAAACTCAGACAAGGAGTCACCTATGAATTTCGGGTGGTGGCTGTCAACGAGTTTGGCTATGGAGAGCCAAGTGTTCCTTCTGTGGCAGTATCAGGTAATCATGGATTTTTTTTTAAGTCTTTTTCAATGGAATTTCCTGAGGCTGAGAGAGAAGAGGGGGGAAAAGAAACAAACCAGACTCTTGTTGCAGCAAATAATCAAAGGCAGCTTGTTTTCACTTATTTAGGATAAAACTGGAGTAATGCAGTGGTGAATTAAGGTTTGAAATTACAGTGTGTTTGATTCTCAAGGGGAAAAATGTGCATGTGCCGTTTTTAAGCTTGATAAAGAACCTACTCAGAGTGTTTATGTCAGATCTCTTGTCATAAGACTAATTTGTAGAGTCTGCAATTTGTTTGCTTTTTCTCCATTTTCAGTCTGGTTTTTGTTTGTTCTGCTTTCTTTTTTACTCTGGACTCTGATAAACATTTTCTGTGCTATTTTGTCTTTAGCTCTCACAAATACAGAAGTGTAGTTTCACATTATTCCTGACAATCCTCTGTGCTGGCAGTTCTGCTCCAGTGTGATGCCTCCAGTCCCCTTCCACCAGAACAGCTCATTTGTGATGCTCTGGGGCTCTTCCCACTCTCCCTGCTCTCTGTGCTTACTCCCACTAACAGGGCTATGACCTAAACATGCTTCCCAAATCCCTGCGAGCAGCCCAGCCCTCTGGTTTTCTGAAGGGGCTTGAATACCTTGAAAATCAAATTCCTCTCAGCTTGCCTGGGCTGGGCAGCTGGAGTGCCTTGGCCTGTGGTGAGGTGAGAGACCTTGCCCTTGGGAAGGCTTTGCTGGGTCTCCTCTTCCCCCACTCTACTCAGGTTGCTTTTGAGCCATAGGTTTCTTCCTTGCTGTGTCAGCAAAGACAAGGGGAATAAAAGAACCTGATAAAGCGGCTTTGTGATTCAAAATTCTGGAGAGTCCCGAGAACCTGGCAGTGCTCCAGTATCTGGAGTGGCTTTTATCTCTTTGCTGCTCCAGTGAAAGGCATGAACACCATTCAACAACTCCCCAGCAGGCAGGAGAAGCAAGTGCTGCTCTCGCCATCACGGCTGCTGCGCTTGTCCTGACACAATTAACCACTTACCCCGGGAGAGCCTCCATGGATTTCACTGTGAGTGCTACCCCTCCTTTTCTTCTTCAGGACAAGGGCATGGACAACCCACTTCAAACACCAAGAGTCAGTGTTTTTCCTGTCTGGGGTTTCAGAGAGGCTGTAACGCAGTGTAAAGGACCAGCAATCATGTCAGTCTTTCCTTTGCTCAAAGACGTTATTCCTCTGAAGCAGGGCATGCATCTCCTTGTGATGCTTTCTATAAATAAACTGCTTGTTTGTAAGTTCTCCACTTGAACAGAACTATTTAATTCGCCTCCTTTTGATGCTTCAGTGTTCCTCTCAAATTGCTGCATGAAAGTAAGAGGCTTCCATTGAGATTCAGAGGCATAAAAGTATAAAGCATTTTAGGCTGGCCACTTCAGCTGGCACAGGGAGGTATAAATTGCCCTGAATCTGCTCATCCCAGCATGGCTTGTGCAGTTTGTCTCTAGGATTTTATTGGCCTGGACTGGCCTCCTAGCAAAGAAAGAGCGTGGCTGTTTTTCCCTGCTGCAGAATACCCAGTGATCTGGAACAAATTTGAGCTCGTATCGTCGGGCTTAAAAGAGACTTTTATTCAGATCCAGGCTTGGGACAGTCAGGGAAAGAGGGAAAAGAGGGTTTGGTGATAGTGAGGGGTTGGGTTGTTCTCCTGGCATTGCCCATTCCTGCCAGGTGGTGCTCCACCTTAAGGACCTTAAAGGAAATTATGTCAACTGCTGGCTTGTGCTGACAAGCTGCACTTTTCCCCAAAGCTGAGGAAGCTCAAGGGAGGACAAAGAGAATATCACTGCAAGAAAACAACAATACTTAATACTTTAAACCAAGACTGGAGAGGTAACTCTGGAAAGGGGAAGTTAGTGCATTTTGTGTTTCCTCTTGAGGTCAAATGGGGTGAAATGACCTGAGACTGCACAAAATCCAGGCAGTTGAATTGCTATCCCTGTGCTGCACATCAGGCTTGGCTCAGTGGATGGAGAAGTGATATAGAGTAGCAGTGAATGTTGGAAGTTGGAGTTAATGGAGGTACTGAAAGAATCTGAACCAAGTGTGCTTTGTTCCCTGGCACCAGCTGTATTTTTCAAAGAGCCACTGAACAGCATTTTGGCAAGGTAAACCTCCCAAAAAGTGGAATATTTGTGGGTCATGGCACGTGTATTAGTGGTTTCCTTGACCCAGGAATGCTAAGCCTGCTGTGGTCAATAAAGGTAGATGTGCAGAGCTGCCCCTCTTCTCCTGGTGATAACTTCTTAGCTAAGAGCTTCTGGAGCTGCTCCAGGGGCATGAAAGGTGCTTGTAGAGATGAAACTGGTTGTCCAGAGAAGCTGTGGCTGCCCCATCTCTGGAAGCGTCCAAGGCCAGGTTGGACAGGGCTTGGAGCAACCTGGGACAGTGGAAGGTGTCCCTGTCCATGGCAGGGGGTGGCACTGGATGAGCTTTAAGGTCCCTTCCAACCCAAACTATCCTGGGATTCTGGCTTGGAGCTGTGATATGCTCCTGTTCTCTGCCATCTTAGAAGGGTCAGCAAGGCCCTCCAGAGTGTGAACCCCCCCCTCTCCTGAGCACCAATCATCATTCCCTGTGGGGAGCAAGAGAAAATTTTAAAGGGGTAAAAAGAGGAACTGTTATTTGTTTTTTGCTCTTTCAGCACAAACAGAAGCCCCTTTCTATGAGGAGTGGTGGTTTCTGCTGGTGATGGCTCTCTCAAGCCTCATCCTCATCCTGCTGGTGGTGTTTGCATTGGTCCTGCACGGCCAGAGCAAGAAGTACAAGAACTGCAATGGAGGTAAGGCATCATCTCTGTGCTGTGCAAAAATCTCAAAAGCTGTGGGAATCAGAGATGCCTTTTCTTTGAACCTCTGATTTCCTCAGCAGGGACTGTGTTTAGAGCCATTTTGCTTGGCAGAAGACTTGGAACTTTTTCCTGTCTGCTTTGGAAGAAATGGCTTTTGCCCCTAGCCACACTGGATCAGGGTTTGGACACTGACCAGCCATGGGCTCAGACAGGACAGACTCTGGAAGTCCCAGGGACTGCAGGAAAAGCCAAGGAGTCTGGGTCAAACATTTGGCAGATAAGGAATAAATAAGAAATTAACTGAGACTTTAACTTTATCATAATTCCCTGATAGACATGGAGATGGAGAAAGATTCTGCTTTTCCATGGCTGTACCAATGTGGATATTCTAAACCTCTGTTTGTGAGGGCTAAATCACAATTCCTTTATATTGAATGCCTGCATCTCATATTCCTTCTCTAAGTCAAGCTGCAGTTGCTGGGCTGGAGGCCAAGCAGCCAGGAGGTGTCTTGGTTATCTGCACCTGTTAGATTTTAACATATAGTGAGCATCAAGCTTTGAATTTTCCTTTAGTGCTGATTTTTACCAGTCCCCTTTCTTGAAAGGAAACAGGAGCTACCTGCTCTGTAACTTGGAATGTCAAATAGTCCCCTTTGAAAAAGCCTTATTCTTGAGCTCTGAATATTGTTTTTACCTTTTCTTCTCCCTACATGATAAAGTCCTGGGAGGGTTGTTCACATGTGTATTTCTCTGATAGCCTCCTCCACCTGCAGCAGGAAATGTCTCTGATGCCAGGAGGTGCCAGAAAAAGGTATATTCATGAAAAGGATCAGGTGGATGGGTCTCTGCACTATCTGTTCTTAGGGATTAATGTAATGAAGTCTTCCAGGCAGTATTTAGTAATTCAGTCCCAAAGTGAAGATCTTCCCTTTCTTTGTAATTCACTTCTAACAAGTGTCAGAAATCAGATTTCATTCCCAGGAGATATAAGATGTATGAATACCGTGGCATTTTACCAAGTTAATACTATTACATATTTGTATGCACAGCTCATAGGAAATCTCTCATCTTCTTAGTTTTACTGTGTTTGGGGGACAGACATGAAAAGGCAGGTCTGACCTGTGCTGTCAGATATCCATGTTCACAGAGCCTTAATGCAGCACTGAAATTGAAGCTGAGGATAAAGCACCTGTCTGCTGCAAAGTGGCAGCCAGCCCTTCTCCCTGGGACACAGGCTCAGCTCACAGCTTTGGGATGACAAAGGATGAGCACAGGAGAGAACAAGCTCCTGCTAGATTTGATCAGAAGAAATAATACACTGGGCTGTATTTTCCTTCTTCTTCCCATGCCGTCCTTGTTCCTGCCTTACATCGCCTGGTGATTTCTCCATACCTGATCCCCATTCAGTGGAATGGTTTTTCTTATTTGCTTATCCACTTGCTTTTTTCCTTTTTTTCCTCTCCCCTTTTCCTCTCTATCTTTTCTAGTTTTACTTTCTATTGCTTTACTCCAATCAGCATAGAACGGGATTCACAGCACCTGATTTAGGACATCTTCAGTAGCTACCTAAATTAGTTATCAGGTTTCTATTTATAGTCAAAATCAAGAATAAGCACTTTTGAAGCACAGATTATCTGTGCTGTTTTAGATACTTGCCTCTGAATGAAATCCATCCATCCATCCATGACTCCTTTCTCCTCTTTTGACTTCCTGTGCCCCTTCACATTCCTGATACACTCCTTGCCTTCACTCTGTTCAACCTTGCCAGGAGAAAAAGTAAAGAGAATTTCAAATAATCAATGATGTCATAAAACAGAAAGAAAGACAAGGACTCCTGCAGTTCTATTTGGGGGAAAAGTGCTTTTGTCTCAGCTGAACCTTTCATTTCCTGGCTCCAGGTAAAACCATCTCCAACGTGGAAGAGTCAGTCACCCTGGACAATGGAGGCTTCACTGCTCTGGAGCTCAACAGCAGACACCTGAACATCAAGAGCACCTTCTCAAAGAAGAATGGAACCAGGTAAAAAGCTGGGAATGCTGTGTTTTTGGAATGTCTTTTTTCTAGCTCCAAGTATTCTTAAAGAGGCAAAAGGGAGAGACTGAAGAATCCAGGGAGGACGTAAACACCCAAGTCTCTGCCTCAAGCTGTGATTCTGGCTTCTAAGCATGATTTCATTAATTCCAGGGGAATAACAACATCCCAAACATTCTTCCTTTGCATTTCCTAGGTCTCCTCCTCGGCCAAGCCCAGGGGGGCTGCACTACTCTGATGAGGACATCTGCAACAAGTACAACGGGGCTGTGCTGACCGAGGGCTTGGGCCTCAATGAGAAGCCCCTGGAAGTGTCAGAGTCAGAGGTAAGGATTTCTCTCTGCCTCACATTGCACAGACACTGCAGATAATCATTTCCATGCTGAATCCTGGCAAGTCTTTGAAGTCCCAGTCCCATACCTGCATCATGCTGTGTGGTCACTGTTTGTCTGTCTCAGGGATTTTAAAAGGTTCAATTCACAAGGCTGTTTGCATCACATCTTAAAATAAAATATCAAAGGAAAGAATGACAAGCAGGACCCAGCCAGGGCAGATTCCAGACCTGGCCTTGGTAGATATTCAGTTTTCCAGAGTCAGGTAGAAAGATAAGTGTAATCAGTCAGACAGTGTGTGCTGACCTCTCTGGGAGGATCTGCACACCCCCTTGTGCCTGTGGGCTGCAAACTTGGAGCACTTTTGGGAAAACACACATGTGCTGCAAAATAACCAGCTACTGTCTTCTGGGCGAGGTTAAAGGTGAGAAGTGCTTTGGACTGTTGCACTGACTGGAGGGTGGAATGTGGTTTGCAGTTTCACAGCTACAGCAAACCCCACCAGTCAGAGGAGTGGCCTGAGTGGTGACAGCCACTGCCTTGGTTACAGAGGGAGTAGGTGAGGAGTGAGTAACCTGCGAGGGAGCCACATGGTCATGGCTGTGAGGGCCCAGCATTCAGCTCTCTGAACACCCCAGCCTTCCTGTAGACTGCTTTCCTTGGAATGTGGGTGTTTGCCAGCATCATCCATCTGGCAGGGCTCCATCTTGTGTTCCACATTCCCTGTAAGAAGGAAGAAAGTGCTTGCTGTCTGTGAAAGTCCAGCAGTGGCCATGGGTGAATAGACAGACTTCAAAGGAGATCCAGAAAGGTAAATCTGTCTCTAAAATCAGACGCTGTCAGCTGAGATCCTGACGAATCCGAACTGACAGTGCAAGAAGCGAGCAGTGGGCCAAACCATGCCAAACCTGACCCTTCCAGCAAGAAAAAATCACAGGCAGCAAGTCGTGAAAGAAGATGACAGTTTTCATCTGTAGCTTTTCTGCACCTGCAGCTACAGCTGCTTTTCCTGGCTACCTAGCTCTCACCTCCTGCTAATTACCACCGACAGCCTGCTGCTTTGTGCTGCCCTGTGGCCGACCCATCGTGCAGGCAGCTTTCCTTGGTGCAGCTCAAGCTGCTGTCTCTGCAATGCTCCAGCATTACCCTCCAGATTAAACCCACAGTGCTTTGGTCATGTCACTGTAACAGCCCAGCATTAAACCTGTCATTAAAACAGTTTGCTGAGCATGATCGTGAATTTAGCACTGGCACCTTTTGACATTAATTTCAATGTCCCGTGTGGTATTTCCTGGTAATGTGCAGAAGTCTCCTTGCAGGGTGTCATTATGCCTCCTATATGCACGGTTTGTACAGCAGAGAATGAAGTGATTTTGGTAGGTTTTTTCTCAGGCTATTGATATTGTTTATTTACTGTTGTATTGCTGTTGAGCCTGAAGGTCTCAGTTGAGATTCTGGTGGTTTTGTGAATGTGGGTGTGCACGTGAGTATGTGCATAAAATATGCCCCTGTTTTTCCTTGGGGCTTGGTGATGCAGCCCGCCTGTATAATGTCTTTGATGCTTGTTTGGGGGTTTTTGTAGTGGGGAGTGCTTTTAGTCATGAAATGTTAATATGCTCCCAGTAGAGGCAGCAGTAGGAGATGCTGCCTTTTGATCAGCTTGAAAATGCTGTTTATGTTGGCAGGTGCAGACAGGAGGTGAGGGTGGGTTGGGGCAGAGGTGGGCATAGATGACTGACCACCCTCTTTTCAAGTATTCCTGTACCTATTAGCTCTTCCTGTTTGTCTTTTATTTTCTTTTAGTTTCTGTTCTCAGAGGAGATCGTAATAGACAAGCTCTGTTTTCTGAGAGTTTCAGATTTTCCATCTGGTTTAGCAGACAGAAACATTTGCCATTAGATGAAGAGTTAAAGACATCTTTTCATGTGAGAGTCCTACACAAGTTTGGTTCTCTGCAGCAGAGGGTCCTGATGCTGTTTCCTCTAATACTTCTGTGTGAGGGTCTCAAATTCCACTTAATATGATGCACATCAGGGCAGGCAGGGACAAAAACTGTGCCTTTGCCTTCAATCCACTTGTCACTGTGTTACTGCTTAGTCTTATGCCTGTTGCCTGAGGTGTCAAGATGTTATATGGAAAAGAAGGAAGCTCACTGGCTTCAAGTCTCCTGGGGCTTACTGAACACGAAGAACTCTTGGGCTGGCTGACTGCACTTAAAACAGATCTGCCTGGGAGCATTCTTCCAAGTTTGCTCCTGGAGGGGAGAGACACACAGAAACAAAGAGGAAATCAAGTAGGACTCTTAATATTCATAAGGCAAGTGGTGAACTTACTCCATGTCATGAAAGCCAAGCACCAGTACTGTTAATGGGGTTAGAGAAGTTTAATTGGCAGGTATGGAGCAGGAGACTGCTATGAGTGTAAATTCTAAATGATTAATAATAATAGGATTTTAGTTAATGAGTCAAGTGGACAAGGCTCTGGACAGATAATCTGAAAAAAATTGGTGTTCACCATGTATAGAAATCTGATTATGTACCTGCACTGTCATCCAGCCAAGGAAGCAGGAGGGGGGAGGCTGGTGCACGTTTGTGTGTTCTCAGGTGTCCTTGTGGTCTCCCAAAAACTGTTTCCAGGAGAAGATACTCTCGCAGGTTGCACACATTGTCAGTCAGATCCTCTGGCCTTCCCCCTGCTGTCTGCAGTATGATTGGCTTTGGCTTTCTCATCTCTGTAGGAAGATATTAATTTCCACTTAACACTTCAGAGGGAATAGGGTTTAACTTGTTTCCAGTAAAGCTCTCCAGTAATTTTGACAAGTTGGACACTATGTGGAACCAGCTGCAGGTGACACGTAAAATAAGAATGGGTTCCCTTGTCCAGAGAAATATTTTGCATACTGGGTTACCTTGTCTCTTTTACAGCATATTTATTTCAGGCCAACAAAAAAAAAAATCCTGCTGTTATCTACATTTTTAAGAAGTAATCTTGTAAGGCTGTTTCTTTTGTAGTCACTTAAAAGGATAACTGGAACTATTATCAAATTTATTATCATATTTCCCACTGACTAAGCCAGCCAACTCTGGTGGCTGACTTGCCTCTGAGCAGCACTCGTGCATTTTATGCTATGAAAAATATACCTAAATAGCCTCTCATTTTCTGTATTTGTTGTTTCATAGGCATCCATGCACCTTTGGTTGACAGTGTGTAATGTCACCACACACCCAATCATGCTCCAGCCTATGGAGGTTTCCAAGGTAACACAGCCACAGTCGCAGGGAAAGGAGAAAACTGAAAACAAAGCAAAAAGCCCTGCAGCATTTCTATTTACTCAATAGTTTAAAAACCACTAAAGAGTAATCCTTTAGTATAAGCTGTCTGTATTGTCATGCTAAACAGGTTTATCTTACTTCTCCTTGATTTTCATCGGGCTGTGGAATGCCAGTTTAGAGCATTCCTTGCTGATAAGAGTGGTTATTGGAGTCTTGCTGGGAGCAGACGTTGGGAGATACTTCAGAAACACGGACAAAATAGTCAGTTCCAGCCTGTCCTGAAAGAATACAGAAAAAACCTGTTGTATCAACACTAACAAGCAGGTTATCCTTTCCAGCATCACTCTGAATGATGGTGAAAGGCTGAAGTTACTGCAGCTCTGTATGCTTCATGACAGTTTCTTCTGAAAGACCCTGGCCATATTTACACCAAATTAGTGTTCCCTTTCAGTTGGTATAATGAACTAATTAGTGGACGAATTATCAGCAAGTCGTATTGGTTTAAATTCTCTCTTTAGGTTCATGGCAAATCTGAGTGCATCATATTTTCATGTTAAAGTGTTCCCAGGATTTCTCCTCTTTATTATGTTGACTTCTGGCAATGTTGAAAGCACGTGGTTTAGGAACAGAAATTATATTAGTTTTTGAGTGAGTTTTCTTGCTTGTAATGGATAGAGCTCGAGTGGCTGCAGAAGTACTATTACAGCTATAATGTCACATGCTTCTTTGCATTTCTCCTTAGGGCTTCCAGCTTTTAGTTGGCTTTATCCAACCCCACAGATCCTCTGTGTCTGTGGGGACATCAGCAAGATTCATAAAGAGCCACTAGAAGTTTGTGGGGTTTTTTTGTTCCTCATGCTTATGGCACCTCAGCCCAGCTGTGATGCCTCTGTTCAGCAGGGCTCTGTTTCCTTGTTGGGTGCCTGAGAGTATCTGAGTCTGTAAAAGTGATGGTGGGCTGGGGAAGGAGTCAGAGGCCATGGGACAGCAGTGCCTTGTGCCTTTGATAGAGGGAGCACATCCACAGGAGCTGGAGGAGCTCACAGCTCTGGTGCTGCTTCTGGTGAGCAATCCACCTGTCTGCTCAGGAGAGAGACTCTTCTTCCACATCATCCCTCAGCTTCCCTGGCATTTACCTTAAAATTGCACTATGGACACACAGCATCATGTTTGGAGACTGATGCAGAGTGCAATAACTTGTTTCCTGTTGAGGACAGAGGGAAGCAGGGTTTGGGGATCTTCTGGTGAAGTTGGCTGTTTCTGCAGCTGAGGAGCAGCCTGAGCTCCTGCTGCCAGGCCCTGCCATGCTGCCACATCTGCAGCCATCCATGGCACTCCTGCTGGAGCCCCTTGCAAAAACAGACAGGGCAGTGCTGGCAGGATGTTCCTGGCAGCAGTGCCAAGACTCTGGAGCTGCTCTCTGCACCCACTGGCTGTGAAGTAGTCCAGATCTGGGGATATTCCAGGAATGCTGCAAAAACCACCTGTTCAGGAAGGTCTTTGGAGGGAGTCGAGTGTTGGCTTCCCAAGCCTGGCAGCTGGTGCAAAGGAGTGTTTTTCTAGGAGACAGGCTTGCTGTGTTCCTTCTGGAATAATTATGAAATGCTGGTAGGGCTTTGTTGTATTAGTAATTACTTGTCAAGGCACCTGAAGCTTTTCATTCTTAAAAATCAAACAGTACATAATTCCTGTAGAGCCAAACCCTGGGTAATAGTGGAGAGGAAGTTTTGCAAAGCTGTAAAGAGCTGCTTTGCTCACTTTTGGAAAGCACTGGGAAAAATTTCTCAGCTCTGTCCATCACCCTCTGTGCTGGAAAATGGGCACAGAATAGTATTGAAGCAGCTACCTAAGCAAAGAAGGGGGATGATGGATGCTGTGCCCTTTTCAAACGATGGTTCACAAGGCATTTGAGGATTGTTCTTCAGAGACCATTAAAAAGGAGCTTTAGAGGAGGAAAGACAAGTTTTGTGGCAGGCAGGATCAAGAAGGATGTGTGTTTGCTGGGTGGTGTCATAGATCAGAACCACACCAACCTTTTGAAACTAATTGCAGCAACGAACAGTGATGAGCTGCACTTACCTGTCTCTCTTGTGTGTCTTAGGCAGCTTCTACTTTGATATTTAATTGCCTCTAGAATTGGCAATGCAGATTATTGAGTGGGGGGAGGGAAAGGAATAGAAGCTTTTGCATGGTCTAGTCAGAGATTTTGAGGGAAGGAGTGAGATCTGGAAATGCCTGGGTAAATGTTTGTGTGCTGGATGGGATGGGGCTGGTACTGGTGGGAACATCAGTAGGAACAGAAGGAAAATATGGGATGGGGCTGGTACTGGTGGGAACATCAGTGGGAACAGAAGGAAAATGTGCTCTGAGATTCCATGGCCGAGGCTTTGCCGCGGTCTCTGCGCTCAGCAGAGATGTACAAGCCCTCTGTGATTCCTCCAGCTGCATCCCAGCAGCAGCACTTCAGAGGAGGGGCAGATGCACAGAGCTTATCTGGTTACATCTCAATAGAGCTCCTGCTTGATATTGATGGGAGCTTTGAAGCTCTCCAGCCACCGTGCATAAATGTTTCAGGGGTAGGATCTGCTCTGAGCAGAGCTGGGTCTGACTCATCCCAAGGAAGCAGCCCCTCCTGCCTGGCAGCTCTTCTTTCCCAGATTTTGCATTCTCTTTCTTCTGTCCCCGCTGGTTGTGTACCTTATACCACCCATAATCAGCTGGAACATGCAAATAGTGTTATTTGCCTGTAAAAAAGTCTGATTTTACCTAACTTCCTTCCAGTTATAGAACTAATTTTCAATACTTAACACCCAGAGTCCTGTGCAGGTGGCTTGGCCTGGCCACCCTAAACATTGGTCTGGCTAACCAGAGTGTTTGTGTGGAAAGCATCCCTGCTGTCCTTCCATCAGAAGAGAGATACTCAGTTGTAATTGCAATATTTCTGATTGTGATTGAAAGCTTTTGGTTTTGCTGTGACCTCCCTACATTTCCCTGCATCTTGAGCCCAAGCAGAAGCTCCTGGCTGCCCCTGAGCCATTCTGCAGGGAATTAGAAGGGATTTCTCTGTCACTTATCATCAGGGAACTCTCCCTCTAGCAGCAAAGTCTGGCTAAAGCAGAGCACAGTGCTTTTCCAAGCCCAGCCTGTACCACACTTGGACTGCCATCCCTCTTACCTTACCATTACAGCTTTAATCAGCTGGTGATGCTAAACTTGCCTCCCATTTCTTTGCGAGCACAACAGGCTAAAATTATCATCAATGCTAATATTTAATTCTATTTTTCCTGATGCCCCAGGTCACTGACTCGGATTACGAGGACGAGTTGCCCAAGCACTCCTTCGTGAACCACTACATGAGCGACCCCACCTACTACAACTCGTGGAAGCGGCAGCAGAAAGGGGTGAAGCAGCACCCGGCGTCCTACAGATATGAGGAGTGCACGGCCAGCGAGGCAGAGCCCTATTTCCAGACTGTCATCACGACACAGAGCTCAGGAGGGGTGTACACCCCCACGGGACAGCCCGCGCCCGGCTCCCGGACTCCAGTGACAGGATTCTCGTCCTTTGTCTGAGCGGGGCTGGGGACACGGCGGGACAGCCGCAGTGACCGCGTGTGCGTGGCCGGGGCGCTGAACTGTGGGGGACCTCTCGTATCAGGGTAGAAACGGATGGGAACACACCTGAGGCTGGGTTGTTGGTGGTTTTGGTTGGTTTTTTTGGTTTTTTTGTTGTTTTTTTTTCTTTCTGAAGACAATCAACTCTATGAAAACACGGAGCTGAACTAGCTGAACCTTTGTTTAAGAAAACGAAAAGAAAAAAAAGGAATTCTGAACAGTGATGATTTTAACCACTTGTGAATAGTAGGGGTTTTTTAACTGCTTTTTGTAACACTGCTTCAGGAAGCAGCACCCACGCCCTTCTCCTTCCCTCTTTCTTTCTCTCCCCTCCTCCTGTCCCACTGCTCCCAAACAAGCAGGTGAATTCCCTAGATGCAATGAGTGACTCTGTGATGTGATTTGAAGAGAAAACATAAAACCTCCCAGGCTCCTTTTTCTTCCTTTTTCTCTACTCCTTTTTATTTTCTTTTTATCTTCTTTTTAATTTTTCTCTGTCATCAAAGTTAAGTAGTCAAACATAGAAAATGGACACATTTTTAAGTGAAAAGCAGACACCTCTCTTCTCCTCTCTGCTCCACACATTAGGAGCACTGGCTGATCAATGTAGGCTCAGATGTGTCACTGTGTCTGCTCTAAGCTCACTACTGGTGTATTTATATTGAATTACTGACCTGCTTTTCTTTCTTCTTCAAATGGGACCTGCTGCATTCTTTAAATATTCCAACTCCAGGGCCTTTGGAAGAGGAGATGGCTCAAAAGAGCGCTGTAGGCAGTGGTGGGTGAAGCAAGTGGGAAGAATTCAGATGTAAGGTCAGTTTATTTTTGGTGTGGCTCTAATCCTCCTTGTGGACTGCATGTACCATTTGAATCAGTCATTTTTTAAAAGTCAGAGGACACAACCCAGCAAGCCAGAGGAATTTTTCAATTAAAATTGCAGTGACAACCTAGAGAGTTTACTAATCGATGAGGGTTTTGACCATCAGAGTTACCATGCCCTGCCAACAGAAGTTGAACATCCTTTCTCACCCAGACTCTGCCATTCTGTTTATTGGTCTGTAAAAAAGTACACAGTGGCAGGGTTTGTTTGATTTTATTTTTTTAGTACAAAGACACACCACACAGACTGGGTGAGTTTTGGTGTCCACAGGTGCCTTTTATTGATTCTGCAGCTTCATATCTGGGAGAAGCAAAAAAGTGTCTCCAAATAAAGCTAACCAGGTTTGTCAGGCATTGGGGTCATGAATTACCTTGTGCACGTTTACAGCCTGCTCTGTGCACTTGAAACTACAGCCTTTGGAAAGAAAATAGGAGACTTTTATTTTATTTTTCATCCTATTGTACAGCTCACTTTTTGTTTTCTTCTTTTCTATCCTTTTCCTGAATCTGTCATGTTTAGTAGCAATGTTTACTCACAAGGAAGTTGTCAGGCGTTGAAAGATTCCAAGTAGCAACAGTCCTGGGTCACCAGTCTTTTTATCATAAGAGTTTGAAAGGTGAATTTGGAAGTAGGAGAGTCCTTGCCACGCCAGGATTTGGCATTTCCTTCCAGGTGGATAAGCCAGGAAAATTGGTGCTTGCTAATGTCCTGTCAAGGCTCATGTGGGCATTGTTCCCACAGAAAATTGTCCCTGTCCTCTCGAGGGATGTGGGACATTTGTGGCAAGGGGAGGTGGTGTCTTCAGAGCAGGTTATTGAAACCAGGCTGCTCAGGGGCCTGGTTGGGAGTATCCTGGTGGCACCTCACCAGAACAGCTGAGGTCCAAGGGCCAGCTCAGCCTTGCTGTCACCTTTCAGTGCCTCTTGGACAGGGCAAACAATCTCAGAACTGCTTTTACTCTTGGGCACTGCCTCCGAGCACTGCTGCTCTTGGTGCATGCACACTCTGCAGAGCTTTGGCACTGGATTGCTGTTCCTCTCCAAAGGTTCCAGGAAGAAAAAGTTCAAAACCAAAAACTCCAGTGGGTGTGTTTAAGGGCTTTTGAGTTTGGGATAATGATCTGCAGCTCATTAGATGGCAAGGGACTTGCAAAGACACGGCTGAGCCAAAACCCTGTGAGTCATCCCCCTCTCTGCACCTGGGTAGGATGTGTGTGGGATGGAGATGGGGCTCCAAAGAGGATGACTTGGAGTGTGCTGTGAAGAGGAATGCAAAGCAAACAAAAAACCCACTGCCTTCTGTGCACTTTGACTGTTCTCTTAAGCCATATGGACTTTGCTTTAATTACTGAACTGCCAAAATTTGTTTTCAGTCTGTGTTTTTTGTTTCTTAGACAAAATTATCTACGTGACTTTCTGATTTGTTTTCCTTTTCCTTTGTAATTTCCTGCATTAGATTACATATTTTAGACACATTGTTTTTATACATTTGACACAGCTCTTGGAATTTTAATGGCACTTGTCCAACAGGTGTAAGAGGTTGTGCTGCAGGAGGAGCCCTCCAAGGACCACTGAGGACTTTAGGGACGTAAATTAGTAGGAAGTGGATGGAACACCGAAGACTTTGCTCCAAAGAAAAGCATAGTGTAACTCCACATCTCCTGAATATTGCCTTACACTTGGTGTAAGGTGCAGTTACTCCCTGGGGTTGATCTGATACCACATTGAGGAAAAAAAAACAAGAAAACCACGGGGAATAAAGGAAATGGACTTCACGGCCACTGCTCCGCTGAAGGACAACATGGGGAGCAGCACAATCCATACAAAGCGAGGAGAAGAGGCTGTTCCTTTTTTCTTAGAACCAGCTGCAACTGAAAAGCCTGAGCTTGCTGAGGACCTGCTGAGTTGGCTGTGTGGCTCTTTTCTTCTGACTGCTGTCAAAATAACAGGTTAGGTGTGATTCCTTTAGGACCTGTTGATTCCAACAAAGGTATTCCTGTTCCATTCTTGTCCATGCTGTTGTCACTCTTGGTTATGTTGTGTTCAGGAGTTGGCTTTTCTGACACATGGGTTTATTTTCAATAGGCAGTTGCAGAGTGAGGAGGTGCAGTGCCCTGCTCAGCCCTCAGCCGAGCACAGGATGTGTTTTCTGCTGTGCAGGATCGTGTGTAGCTCCATGTGTGATGCCTCCACCTTCCTGCTAACACATTCAACTTGTAAAATATGGTTAATAGGTAGGTTTTATTTACTTCACATATCAGGGAAATTGTTTTATCTGGAAGGAAATACTCCATCAGTTAGGAAGAAAGCTGTATTTCATTGCTGCAATCTTTGGAAATTGCAGCCTTGAAATACAACTTTTAAACATTAGTTGTCATGTTACAGTAACTTCACCCATTGAATTCGCTTCCATTTCCATCTTCCTGTTTAGAATAGTCTTGAAAAATGAAGGCTTATGTTTAAAATGCCTTCTCACAATATTTTATTTTTATTTATTTATTTCCCTTCCCCTGTTTCTCAGGTCTCTTGGTGACTGTTACTGAAAAATAAAAGCAGCATCATGAAATGACCAAGGGAGACATTTCAGGGAATGGTTTAATAGGAGCTTGTTTTCATGCAATAGCCATAACAATATCCAGTCTCCTGCAGGTAAAAAGTGCCCAAGTCTTCACCCCCTGCAGGGCTAAGGTGACAGCAGTCACCACTGTCAGCAATGGCCCCAGCCCTCAAGTTGTCCCTGTCATAAATCACATTCAAAAGTGCACACATAAAGGAGCTGTGCTCTTGCAGCCCACTCTGAGTAGAGCATTTTATCCCCTCCAAAATCCGTGTCAGACGTGGTGTGTCTCCACCATGGCCCACACCATTGGGTGGAATATTTTCCATTCCTGCCTTTTAATGCTCTGATGTTTGGGCAGGGCCAGCGCTGTGCAGGTACAAATGGCAGTGGTGACAAGGGACAGGAGAGGGCACTCCTTTGCTTTCATCAGTGACAGTCTCTTATTCCCTGCCCTGAGAGTCACACGTGGACTGCCTTCATGGGAAGGGCAGGGAGAGGTGAGAGCAAAGGCTTTCATCAGCAGTTGCTAAAGGAATCACACTTTGGCCAGTGATCCCACTTTTGGGAACAGTTGGCATGACTGGAGAGAAAAAAGAAAAACCCACAGAAAAGAAATTAATCTATTACTCAAAAGGATTTCTTTTCCCTCTTCATTTTGAGTGTTAAAACCATTGATGTTTTGCATATGGGCCAAGATCTCATTTTTCTTCCTTATACCAAGGTCTCTGCCAGAAGCTGTGTAGCAATTGTTTGGACTAAATATCTTGACATGGGGATGCATTTATTATCCTTGCCATTGCTTCCCTCAAGAAATCCATTGGGTCATCCAAAGATTATCTAATCTGCTTTCCAAAAAGGGAGGAGAGAGAGATCTTTATACATAGAGAGCACTGGTGTCTTCTCCCACACATTGCTTTCAGATATACAGGACAACTGGTTGGAGGAAAATCCTTTTAGAAAAGGAATTTATCAGCAACTTTAAAAGAAAGCAAACAACCACATAAGAAAGATAACCTCTGGCAGAGGCATTAGAAATCTTAAAGTCCAGAAGCCTGTGATGTGTAAGAGTGATCGAGATGCCAAGACCTCCTTTTTTAACTGATCTCCTGTACCAGTAGCAGCCAGAAGGACACACCCAGTGAGGGGTGATGTTTGGAAAGGAAGAACTACAGATCTGCTGGGACATGGGCAGGTTGTACTGGAGAGAGCTCCACTCAGCCAGGACTTCCTGCTGGTTCAGTCACATTCCTGAGGTTGCTTTTATGGGTTGTTGCCAGCACATGTGGTATCCACACATTATCAAGGTGTTCCTAGAAGCTACGAGGTTACTGGAGGAGAGGAAACGTTTGCTGGTGTGGTGTGGTGTTCAAACAAAGGCACACGTGTAATGATGTTGTTCTGCAAAATCCATTGAATACTCCTTAAGGAAACCACCCTTGAATTAGGAGCATGTTCACCCCAAGACTGAACATGATGGGCCTGAAATGCCTCCACCTGACAAGACAAAGAATCCCAGAATGGTTTGGGTTGGAAGAGATCTTAAGGATCACCTTGTTTGAACCCCCCTGCCATGGACAAGGACACCTTCCACTATGAGCAGGTTGCTCCAAGCCCCATCCAGCCTGGCCTTGGACACCTCCAGTCCTTTCTGTTGTTTGTATTTCTGTACTCCTTTTGTCCTCCCCCTGCACTCCCAGAAAAAGAAAGCTGCCTTGCACTTTGTGCAGGTGTAGAGTTCACTGCACCCAACAGAAGAGAACCACAATGGATAAGCACACAAGTGACACCTGGGACAGGTGAGATTTGTTTGAACAAGGAGCGAAGTACCATTAGCACTTGAGATTCAGGCTCTGACTCAGAATTTTATCTTCTCAAAGCTGCCACTTGCCCACTTTAAATGGCCTTGGGGCCTCAAGACTTGACAGGAAATTCATTCTTTCAATGCTGTTTGATCACTGTGCACTTTCTTGAGGCTTGAATCACTGGATACAGAGACAGGAATGGGGTTACAGAGCTTTATATCAAGGTGTTTTCCCATTTGTGTCCAATTCACTAGATTTGGGAATTTCTGCTACCATGGAATGGTGGTGTTCTGCAGGAGGGAAGTGCCACCAGGGCTTCCTTTGATGTCATTACACCCCTGGGCCGTGCTGGGGCCTGTCACAGTGCAGTGGGAGCTCTCAGGTAGCAGAAAGGTGCAAGAACCCCATATTCTGGTGAGTTTGTAGCTGGTCACTTTGCCTCTCTTGGGCTGGAGTCCATCCTCTGATTTGGTATCTGCTGTCAGCTATGGGGTAGGACCACCTCACACAGCTGTGTCTGAGCTACCCTTCGGTGTACTCCGGTCATGGGATCATTGCTTTTGATTCAGTGTCTCCTTGGAGATTTGCCCTGGATTTTTGTTCCACACCTCTTGTTAGCCTCACCTTCACCACTCCACTATTTTATATGAGAAAGTTACTTCTTCTTTTGCAAACTTGCTTCTGATTAAAAGAACCCTTTTGGAAACATCTGTGTCCTTGGTACATTTGTTCTGTAGAAGGGAAAAAAAGGATTTTTCCAGACTCTTCTGTTGCTGAAGAAGTTTCTGGGTTCCTTGCCAGCATGCTCACGAGTTAATGGCTCAGGACACTGAGAATGTAACATGGACTGAAATTCCTCACTGTTTGCTCTGGACTGTAAAATCTTACAACCCCTGCTGCTTCTCAGCTAAGCTGACACTCTCAAATAGTTTCCACACAAAATTTGATCAGTCTTAAATATTTTATTATTTTGCAGCAATAAACTTCCTCAGATCCTTAGTACAGGAGAGTCAAAACCCACTCAGAACATCCAGAGGCCAACATTTTTTATCCCTTTGTCCCCTCCTCAGCAGTGTTGTAGCAGTTGTTAATCAGTTCCCACAAACGTGCAGATGTTGGGGAGGCAGGACAAGATCCCAGCTGGAGAAAATCAGGGCAGCTCTGTTATTCCAGGGTGGTTGGTTGTGCTTTTCACCCACTGAGCATCTGGCCTAGAGAAGTAAACTAAACACAGTCAGGTCAGCTACAGCTCTGGTGGGAGAAATGAGGGCAAGAAATCAATGTTTTCCAAGAGGGAGAAGGGAAGAAAAAAAATAGTCAAACTGTGAAGGAAAAAACTCATATTCTCTTGCTCCTGAAAAGGATATTATAAATAATGCAGTGTTGTGTAAATACAGGCAGCCCTTTGCAGCTGGGAGCTTGTAATAACCCAGAGGTATCACTGTACCCATTTCGAAGATGAAAATCCTCCCGCCACAGCATCTCGTGAACGAGACATTATCCTGCAAAATTGCCATAAGGTGCAGAAGTGCTTTTTTGAGCCCATTTGGCTCCAAAGTGTATCATCCTCCAGCTTCCAGCCCTTACTCCTCTCGGGATGTGTTTCCCCCACACGTTTTTGTGGCTAGGATTGGAGCACAGACATAAACATGGGAGTGGATGGGAAATCTGCCACGGTATTCGTAGCCTAAACAATACCAGAGAAAACAGATTGGCTTCCCGCCCTGCCCTGAACAGCACAAGCAGTGGCTTGACTGAATCGAGTAATCTGGGCTTTCATTCCTGATCCTTTTCCTGCCATTTGTCTCTTTTGTTCCCTCTTTTTCCCTCTGCGTTTTTGCTCCAGGGTTATTTATTTTTCTCTTCACTCCTTTTCTTTTCTGTTTTTTATTTTGTATGCCTGCCTCTTGTTTTTATTATTTTTCCTCTCCTCCTCTTGCCTCACTAATTATTTTCATTTCAAACCTGCATTTCCCACAAAATCAAAAGGAACTTTATGTGAATACATGTTTTTTGTTGGGTTTTTGTTCACTTTCACGGTGCTCAGGAGTTCTTTAGCTTTGCTGTCTTGTTGACTTAGAAATGCCAGGCACGCCCCTCCAAGCCAAGGCGGTGTGGCCGCTGACTTCCCAGCCTGGTAGAAACCTTCATGAAGTAGGCAATTGGCACGTTCATCACCATTTGTTAACGAGTTAGGGTAATCCTAAATCAGACGAGGCTGATGTGTGAAGTCATTCTTTGAGGCTTTACAAGGCAGATTTGTCAGCAGCGCTGAAACCTGTGAAGTCTTGTGGAATCAGAGGATCAGCACCTGCCTGTGGAGGAACAAGGAAGCAGCAAACCATGGTTGTGTGACAAAAATGTGTTCAGAGGAAGAAGGGACCAACACCCATGGTGTCACTCAAAGGTAATTCCTGCTTTGTGCAACTTCCAAGGGGTTCTGTGCACCCTTTGTGCTGATGACACACACCCTAGAAAAGCAGCTGCAAGGACTTGTTCTTTACCCTGAGCCTCCTTAATCTGAGTTTGTGCCCTTTGTGCATTTCACAGAAGCTGTAGATAAGGCTAAAAGGCAACTTGGGAAAAAGAGCCTGTGTAATATAACCTGGGGCCTCATGCCAAGAGTAACAAAATGCCTGACAAACACAGGTGACCTCAGCACAGCCCTGCCAAATTGGGAAGGATGAATATCCCACCTGTAGTAGGAGAAAATTGAGGCACAGGCCAGCTTTGCCTGTGGGACCAAGCTGCAGTGTGTGTGGCTGCTATCAGTGTGCCCAAGTGGCCTTGACTGCAATGTCCTCAGCACAGGGCGAAGAAAACACATCTTTCTTACAAAACAGCATGGATGAGTTATTTTTGGGTCTTTATAAATTGTCTGTTTTCCGACACTATCATTCTTACCCTACCAGGGGAACACAACTGACCTAATTAGAGTCTAATTCCAACAGTACAAGGCTCAACTTTTAAATACAAACTTTTTTCAATCTTGAATTATTTTTATGTATGTACAAGCACATCTGATTGGTATGAACCCCAGAGGTGGGGGGCAGGGGAGGAGAAGGACAACGGGAGTCATCAAAGATGCTGATGGTGGGAAAATTGCGATAAACAAGGGTCAATTTTCAGCTGTATTTATGAGACTGACTTAGTCTGCTGGGAGGCTGTATCCTCTGGGATTAAACCTCACAAAACCTGATGGAAATTGGGAAATGTTTCATCCCCCACCATGGGGAGGACTGGCAGAGGAAGGATTCAGTATTTCAATTCTCTGTCCAACAAAAAACATCCAGGGTGATCGATGAGGACACTTTCATTGATCCACAGCTGTCTCCACACCACAGAAGAAATTAAAAGGTGAGAGAAAGATGCTTGTTTTCAATGAAGTCTATTTCACAAAGCCAGCAAGGGTTAATCCGACCAGCCAAATGCTTAGCTTTAGCTGCAATAGAGAAATCCTGTGAGGTTGAATGATAAGCCTCCAGCCATACCTGCTTGGATTCTCAAGGACTGTGCCTGAACATGTTGGGGATGGCTCACATCCAGCAGCTGCTGATAGGGAGTCCACAATGCCAAATGACTCAGGAGCCAAACAGCTTCATCTCTGCCCTAAGTGCATACCCAAAACATGTCCAGAAAAAACATCCAGAACCCAGACACTGGAGACAGAAACAATGGACCAAACTCTGCCCTTGGGCAGCGATGTGGCTCTGAGTGCTCAGTCTGGCTGAACAGAGATCCTGACTCCAAAATAGATTCCAGAACATTGGATTGTTTCTCTTGTGTGTCCTCATGAGATACGGTGGGTTTGGAGGTAAGGGGATGGTGCATGTCATGTGTTTGGAGATTATGCTTTCAGGGTCATGTCATGATTTTTGTCTTTTCTGGCTTGACTTCTGCTTTGGAGGCAGCTCAGCAGAAATTGAGGTCATTGCAAGTGGTGCAATGACGCTTTCTGAAAAGCACTGGCTGCTTCATGCAGTGAGACTGAGCTACCAGCTGGGAGGTCTGAAAAGCCAGAGTTGTTGTCTGGTACAATGTGAGACAGGCAAAGGAGAAGTTGTCCTTGGAGGAGCTGGTATCCAAGCATGAGCGGGGAGTGCACACAGCACTGCCCCCGCCGTGCTTTCCAGAATTGGTTTTACACTTTAACACTGGCTGTGGCTTATAATTTTCCATCCTTGCTCAGAAATTATAGAGGAGTGAAAGGGAGATGGGTTTCAGCTGTCAACGCTTCAGGAGCATTCAGCAGCATTGCTGGATGAAAGGAACGGCGTGGTCTTTTTGCTCTGCAGAGGTCTCAGAAATACCCAGGCATGAAGCACTGTGTGGTTTTGGGCTTGGTGAGAGGAAGGCAGAAGCTGGTGCCAGCCCCTGGTCCTCCCCTGGCTGCTGGAGCTCTTTGAGGATGTCATACATCTGGTGCTTTCCCATTTAGTCCTTTCAAGAGGCTCATTTGAGAGCAAGGTTTGTAAGGAAGAGCCAGGAATAAACAGCTCATGATGCTGTTTGTGGGATGAGAGGAAAATAAGAAAGGAATTGTTAATGATGGGACAGTCAGTGAACAAAAGCCTGGTTATTAATGGGGCTGACATTTTGCTATGGCTGTTAGACTGTGTGTGTTCTAACACGACTTTCCCATAGCATGTGGAGGAAAGGAAAACCTTTAGGTCTGTAACACAGCAGCTAATGAGACATTATCTTGCAAATAGATAATAAGCATTATCTTGTTTGCAAGATAACATCTCATTCTCTCTAACAGAGAGCCTGAGATGCAGGGGAGCATCTCCCCTGGGGATGGCCATCCTCCAGTGCTCTGCACTCTTGCAGGACTCCTCTCCTCTTGGCCTCGTTCAGTCCCGCCAGGGAGACAATCGTAAAATCATCTCTCCTTCAGGGACCCGCTAGTTAAAATTTTTGTTTCTCTCGCTCTCTGAGCTTTTAGAAACTGAAGTTCTGCATGAGTTTTAACACCATCCTCTGTGCCCCAGCAGTTCAGTCACTGCTTTTGCAGTTGATCTAAATTGCATTGTCCCATTTTACTGGTGACTACAGCCAGTTATCACAATTCATGTCTCCTTGTGTTTGTGTTAGCCATGGTGACCATCAGCTTTTGAATCCCCAGGTATCTCAGTTCCTTGGCCACCTGCTCCCCCCCGGCTCTGAGGAGTGCAGCGTGTCGGCACAGCAGAAGGGCTCTGTGCTCCAGGGTGACTGACACAAACACAGGAAGGGTAGCCAGGGCATGAAAGCACTCTGCCATTGCAAAGAGGTGCGGTAGATAACGTGTGAGTTAATATTAAGTTGGGATTGTTGCCTGGCTGGCACAGCAAAAACAAACATGCCGGGAACCACCACAGTGTGAGGGATCACGTGGAGGGCAGGGCCATGGCTTCAGTGCTGCCCAGGACCATCGCAGACCATGGGGGAAGAGGGTCACACTCAGTTATTCCTCCTCTCCCCAGGGCATAAGAATAAATAATCTTTAAATAGCACTGTGTGCATCCCCAGGGCTGCAGCAAGCCTTTTTAGAGCCCTTGGGATTTGTTATTAATGGGGAAAGCAGTGCCAGTGTGTTGGTGTCAGTAAGAAGGGCGATGCCAGAGAGGCTGAGGCCTCTGTGCTCATGACCCACAGGAGAACATTCCTTTTGGACCTCTCTGGGTCCTTCACAGGTGCAGGTCTCTAACCCTGGAAACATCACAAGGGCTGTGAACCAGCTCTGCACTGTAATATATAACCACATAGAGCAGCACATCAGAGAGGTCACTGGCATTGATGTGGCTCCTACCAGCGGGGTTTAGCAGCTCTCTTGGAGACACCTCCTTTTAATCAGTTATTACCTGAAATGGAAGGGGTGGGGGGGAAGTGACATTTTTGTGAAAGAGGTGAATTAGAAGGTGATGTCAACTTGCAGGCTGCTGCTGTTACTTTTCACTTGTTTTGGCACATCTGCTGCATGAGTGCAGTGGGGAGCACTCATCACTCCCCCTTTCTTAGCACAAGATGTTTTTGCTGGATCACCAGCCTTGGACAGACAAGAGTTGTGTGGCCCAAACAATGGGCAATTTTCTTCCCTTCTCTTAGACAAGGGACTGGGATGCCACAGCAGCCCCTCCCCTGCAGTCCTGTTATGCAATTTGCTTGCCCACAATGCTAAACCCCTTTAAATCTTTCAAGAAAAATGATCTGGAGAGCTTTTCCCTCTGCTTGATTCCTCCTGGGTGCCATTTCAGTGATATTCAAGTTAGAAAAATAGTCTCAGTAAGTACAGAGTATACCACCACATTTGGTCTAAAGAGCTGTGTAAGGATAAAAGCATCACTTTAATACATGCAATTTGTATAAAATTATCTGTCAGCAAGTGTTCAGAATGGCCCCACCTGCAGCTCTGAGTCATGGCAGCAATTTTGACTGGGAGGTGGACATTTTATCAACTATGATTTTCCCAGATCTGGAGAGCTGGAGAGACACAGCACTTCAAGAGACCTGGAAAAAAAAGAAAACCAAAAAAACAACCCCAAAGTCTAATTACTAATTTGTTTTGGACAAATTAGTAATTTCCTTGTATGCAAAGATGCTGCACAGTTTAATTTACATATTTTGGGGGCTGGCTAACATTCTTATTTTCCTCTGAAGTCTTTCCTTGCTTCAGTTTCTGTGTGAGAGAGGAGAAAATACTGAACCACAAACCCACTTCCTACTGAGAAATCACAACAGCTGTTAAAAATTATTGGAAAATCAAAGGGTTTGTGTGAGGGAAGAAATGTAGCTAATCCCAGCCTGGGAGTTACTGCTCCAGCACCTGTTTTCTCCTCCTGTCTTTCACTGCTGTTCTTTATGTCCTTCTGGTATGGGACCTCTCAAGGAGAAGAAGCAGCCTTTGGATGCAAGAGAAAGGATAACTCCCTGAGTACAGTTGCTTCAAGGTGTCTTAAAAGGGGCAGATCCCATAAAATGGAGAATAAAGTTCCTGTCACAGCATACTGCTATAGCTCAGCTCTTCAGAGCGGCCTGGAGAAGCAGGAATCAGGGATGTGCCTTCATAAAATGGTTAATTGATTACTGCCAGCCAGTGATTATGTGAATCATTGAGCACATCGTGGCTGTGCAATGCTGGAGATGTCTGAGACACTGACCTACCAAAACTGGCAGTGCTGCTGCTCAGCTCTTTCATCTAGGTGTGGGGGTCACTGCTGGACCCGCTGGCAGCTCAGCACACGCTGCATGTGTGTTATGAGGCAAAATAAATGTTTGGGCAGAGGCAAAATCCACTGCTGGCCTGCAGGCAGAGCCACGTGAGATCTGACTGGCAGATAATTGCAGAAGTGCTTGGGTTTCCTTAAGGCTGAGTATGCCAAAGGCAGGGGAGTAATGTCCGATGCAGGTGAGTGTGATGTTGGGTCCTTGTGATGTCTCCAGGAAACACGGAGAAGGGGACAGTGCTGAACCGGACAGAGTAAGAGATTTGTGGCCCTTCCCAGTGTGATGGGGACAAAGGACACCACATCCTGACCCACCCACACCCACCAGCACGGTGTGTTTGCATACGCTGGAGCTACACTGGCCAGAGGCTCCACTGCATCCCCATACACCTAATGCACTTCCCATTTCTCTGACAGAAAGCAGCCAGCCCAGTGTCTGTGCCTGACGGGGAAAGTGAGCTGCCTAAAGCCAAATGTCATCATCTTGTGCAACCTGAGAGCAGAGAGAACGCCCGGGGCAGAGGGAATGAGGGAATCCATCCCCAGGTGATGAGGCTGGGGAGTGCTGGAGGTGTGGGCACCGACTGTGGGATCGCCGGGCCCGCAGCACCTCCTGCCCTCACGGCCCTGCCCTGCTGGCTCTCTGGGGCTGGCAGGTCACCCACACAGGCAAAGGTGAGACTACAAATTATGCTGCCACAGGACTGCATCCTTCACAGGATCTGCATTTCAGCCTGGGCAGGTGTCTGCCGCAGGTCTGTCTCCTCCAGCCCGTTCCTTCCTGGACCCTCAACAGGAGATACAGGGCATGACACATGGAGGTGGCAGAGCAGGCACAAGGGAAGGTGCGTCTGTACAGACACCCCCGGAGCTGCGACAGACAGGGCACGGGAGCAGCTCCTTTTCCCTCCAGAGGCAGCACGCCCTTTCAGCAATTTCCAGCCCCAGAGGAGCGGGGACCGACACCTCGATCCCGGAGAACCCCGCTCCCGGGGGACGCGCCCGGGGCCCGGCACTGAGGCACCGAGCGGGCGGGGAAGCGCCGCCTCCCTCACGTGATGGCGGGCACGGGCACGGGCACAGGCCGGGGCGCGGCAGTGGCGGAAGCGGGCGGACAGCGGGCACCATGCAGCTCCTGCCCAGCCTCTCCCCCGTCACCTGGCTGCTCCTCGTCGCCCTCCTGTGCCTCGTGGCCCTGTAAGTAGAGGCTGCTCCCCGGGAGAAGAGCCCGGTGCCAGTGGGGCTCGAGTGAATCAGCGCTGAAAGCACCCGGGGCCCCCGCGCTGCCCTCAGGGCACAGCCAGGGCTGCTCAGGGCGGCTGCGGGGCCCCGCTGCCAGCGGGAAGGAGCGAGCTGGGCTCGGCGGGGAGGGAAATTAAAGGAAATGCTTGATTCGTTTTAACTTTTCCCAGTTCGGAACTTCCGGTTGTTTAAAGACAGCAGCGCCCGTGGCGTCCTTGGGCTGTGCCAGCTGGGAGCAGCGCAGGGCGATGCCTCAACTGCTGCCAGCAGAACCCCCCCGATTAAATAGTTCTGTTGGCAAAAATTCGGCTTATATGGCTCAGGGGAGCTGTAATGAGCTATACAGGCAAAAACTTAATTTTGCTGTGGTAATTTATGTCCCTGCCGTGCCGCTGTAGCGCAGCCACCTGAGCATCGCAGGAGGTCTTTGCAAAGACAAACACAAGGGCACGCCTCAACTTCAGAACTCAGTTGCTCCAAGATCTCTCCTGAGTCACCTGAGCCACACTTGTCTGAGCTGGGCAGCTAAACGAGGCCCTGAGTAAAGCCCTAAGTTGCCCTGGTTTGCTTAGGCTGGGCTGCAGCTCCTTTCAGCCCTTGTCTTCCATCAAAACGTACCCCAAGTCATCCTGCATTTATTGCAAAGAGTCTCCTCAGCAGGGCTGCTGCTGGTCCACAATGTCAGCTTTCCCTAAGTGACAGAAACCAGTTATTTGAGCAGTTCCCTGTGCTCAGGAAGAAGGATATTCTCTTTTTATTGCTTAAGTGCTTCTCACGTGCTCTTTGTTGGCAGCTATGGGATATGGCCCTACCGGACCTTCAAGAAGCTGGGCATTCCTGGCCCACGGCCTCTGCCCTTTGTGGGAACTTTCCTGGAGTACCGGCATGTGAGTACCAGCAGCTGCTGCTCTGTAGTGTCTTAGATCCTTCTTGTGGCTGGTGCTGTTTTCCCCATTCTTTGAGCATCTTTCTTTTTTCCTTGATTCAGTCAGATGAAAATCATACTTTTTGGTAGGAAGCTCTTTGGGCACACGGAGAATGTAAAAGTTCAGGCTGACCTGAACTTTTTGTGCTGTATTTTGAAACTGCTTTGTAATTTAAATCTTTTGTTTCTCCCTGTGTTTCTACCCACTCTCAAGCAACTGAAGTTCTGTTGGAAACAAAAAAAAAGTATTGGAGAGATTCCTAAGACTGCTGTTTTCTGGGATCTGCATTTTTCTTTGCCCTTTTTATCACCAACATGAAGAGGCTGAATTAGCCCCAGAAATGCTTCATCCAACCACTTACTTGTGGGGCAGCCAGAGACTAAGCCAGACAAATACATTTTGAAATAAAACTCAAACATTATCAAGCTACCAAACCTCATCAAATAGCAAGGCAGTAGCTGACCACAGGTAGCTGATTGCAAATGCAGAATAAGTGTATTGGCTTCAATAAAAGAGGTGTTTTACTTGTAGTTGCTGGGTTCACATCAATCGTGTTGCTCTTACTAATGGTTTAGTGAGCCTTATGTGTCTCGTAAGTTTCATTGTTACATGTAACATCAGTTAAAACCTGATGGAAACAAAATTAAAATCTGTGTTCAGTTACAGAGGAAGATCATATGAGGATGAGACAGCAGCAGCTCTAACTTGTTGAGCAGAAGGTGAAAGGACACACTGGGATCCAGTTCTGCCTCCTAACTCTGCTCACTAAAACTTTGTACCCTTGTCTTCATTACATTTTTAGATCGTGTTGGCTGGTGGAATTTGAAAGTGCCTTTTTATTTTTTCAATCTCTGCTCTCTTTTTTCTCTCCAATGCAAATGTCCCCTAAGCATCTACATGATGCTTAAGAAGACCATGCACCTCCCAGCCTCAACCTCTGCCACTTACAATGGGGCTGTGGGATGCAGCTGTGTCCTGACAGCTGTGGCCTGCTTTGATCACTTTTCAGCAGCAACCTGTTCATTTGTCCTTTCTTCTTTTCCAGGGAGTCCACAATTTTGATCAGAAATGCTTTGAAAAGTATGGAAAAATCTGGGGGTGAGTTTCTACAGAACAAAACTACCAGTTTGGGGTGCTCCACAGCCCCAGAATAGAATGGGAAAAGTTACATTGATGTTATATTCCTCAGTACTGTAATTCCAGCAGTGACAGCCTGGGATAATCAAGGATTAGCACTGGGAAAGTCTCCACCCATCTCTCCAAGGCTTTCTCCTGCTGGGATTTCAGTGTGGTGTGGGGCTGGGATGGTGATGGCCAGTTTATGGGGTCATTTCTTTGCATAAGCTTTGAAAATCACCTCCACTGCTTGGTGTCAAACTGAGCCTCCTGCCTTTGAAGCTGCTCTTCTGTGTCTGGAGCAGAAAGCAAGCTGCAGGCTGCCACGGTGTTTTTCATCTTGCTCCCTGCTTCTCCCAGAGCTGGGGCACAAGCTACCTTTCAACCTGCCTCCCTGCTCCCTGCACAGTGCTTGTTTTATGCAGGGGCCTCTTATCATGCTTCCACTGAGAACCTCTCAAACCAAAACAAAATTGCTCTGCAAAAAAAATCCTGGGAGGCTTCATGAAACCTGGTGCATTTTTTCGAAAGATTAAATGTTTGCAAGCTTCTTGAAGATGGCAGCTTCCCTCAGCTGTGGCCCAGGGCTCCCTGCCCTTTAGCCCACACCATGGCTTTTAAGTTTTTCTGTCTCTGTTGATTGGAAAATGGAAGAGACAGATGAGGTTTTCACCTCTCAGTGCCTTGTAGGCCAGGCAGGAAATCTCTTTACTCCCCAGGTAGATTGTTTGGTGTGGATTTCTTGTCTCCAGCCATCAGTAGTGGAAACAGCTCAGACAGCCAAGTGCAGGGGATCAACATTGTGGCAAAAAGCTGCCTTTTATCTAAATCCACACAGCTTTGGCAACTCTTCAGTACCACAGACAATTGCTAGAAATGCTCGTGCTGCCCATGTTTGTCACTGTAGTTCCCTTTCTCCTCTTTCACTACATAATAAACAAGTTCCAGCCTCATCCTTCCAGCTGTTCTGTCAGAGGGCCCAAACCCTTTGTGCCATGGCTCTGGCCATGGGTAGAGCAGGCTGCTTTTGCTCCAGCTGACCATGAAGGATGGACTGACTGAGGGTTTCTGTTGGCTTAGGATTTATGATGGCAGGCAGCCTGTGCTGGCTGTTTTGGACCCCATCCTCATCAAAAACATCCTGGTGAAAGAGTGCTACAGCATTTTTACTAATCGCCGGGTAAGTACCTAGTCCTGTGCTTTGCTGTCCAGTACAGGGCACATGCAGCAAGAAAGAAGGAGTTTCTTCTTAGTTTCTATTTTCCTCTGAGCCCTTCAGCAAGTACTTGCTCTCTGATGTGCTCCAGTTTATTGATGGTACCAACATCAAGACTCTGCTGGGGAGGCGTAGGGGCCACTCTGGCTGGGACATTGGGCCATCAGCCTGGATGTGCCCTAGGGGCCGATGTTATTTATGACTCTTAGACTTTTGTTTCCCTTTTTGTTGTTTGCTGGTTGAGGTAGAGCTGACTTGACTTCAGGGGCTGAGTCAACACTCAGTGGAAGGTTTTTTCTTTGCATTTCTGTCGCATGGAAGGGGGCTGTAAACCTTCACCTCTCCTGTTCCCCTGTGCAGAACTTTCGTCTGAATGGGATCCTGGGGTCAGCCCTCAACGTGGCTGAAGATGAGCAGTGGAAAAGGATTCGTACGGTGCTGTCTCCAACCTTCACCAGTGGGAAGCTGAAGGAGGTAAAGCACAGGCCACTGGTACTTTGCATCCATAGCTGGAGGAGAACTGAGCTGTTTCTGAGTGCAGACCTTTCCCTCAAATGGGGAAGTCACCCTGTTTGCCAGGACCACATCCATGAGCACCTGCATTGTTGGTACCATTCAGCAATGCAGTGTCTGGCTGCCATCCCAGGGAGGGAGTCAGGAGAAGGGGGTGGGGGATGAAACAGCACATGAGGCATTGCAAGCTGAGGCTGTTGGTCCTGTGGCCTGTGTGTTCATCCTGCTAAACACATCACTCACACCAGGCTTGTCCATTTTCCATGCACCCAGGAGCCATGTTCATCCCAGCTGGAGTGGATGCTAAGCTGGAGTGGGAGCTGTGTGTGGATTTTTGAAGGAGAGCCTTGCTCAGTCCTAGTCAGATGAGCTCTCTGGACAGGTTGTTAAGATGAGAGAAAGCAGTGACTGAGGCCTGGAAATGAGACCTTCCCCTTGCTTGCCCTTCCTCCCCAAGCCAGATGTGTAAAATGGCAAGTGGCAGATGGCAGTGTGGCCCAGCCTTGTTTGGTGGCAGGGAAAGAGTCAACAGTGCTTTCTGCTTTGGTTTGCATTTCAGATGTTCCATATCATTAATCACTATGGTGAAAAATTAGTGAAAAACATTGAGAAGAAAGTGGCTAATGACGAGTTTATGGCTGCAAAGGAGTGAGTAATTGTGTGGGGCTGACAGGAAAGGGTTTGTATTCAGTGTGGGGAAGGGACTGTTCTGAAGAGCCTTTTCCATGCTGCAGCATGAATCCCTTGTCAGCTATGGAAGCAAACTCCACAGCAGTCATGGGCATGGCATGTTCCTCAGCAGTGGGCTTGCTGTGCTCTGCTCAAATGGCAGAGCTGTGCTCATTTCCCATTTCATTTTACTGGGGATGCATTTTGAGATAGGAAGCATTTCCCAAAGTTTTTCTAGAAGCTGCACAAGATACAGTATTTTTGGATGTCATTTTTGCAATCTCTTTTACAGATGAAAATCAGAATATAGTCATTGTTACCCGAGACTGCAGTGCTTTCCAACTACAGCTTAGGTTTTTGAAGCTTAGAAAAGTTGGGGGAATTAATGCAGTGAGGAAACTTCAAAAATAAAATGATGGTTACTGCCAGATCAGGACAGACCTACTATGCTAGGACTGTGCATTAAGAGACATTCCTTCTCACAAGGATTGTTCCTAGATGGGCTTTTATTTACTGCTGTGGTTCAGTTCATCTCATTCCCTCTCTCTTCTTCTCTACTCAGCATTTTTGGAGCTTACAGCATGGATGTGGTGACCAGCACTTCTTTCAGTGTCAATGTTGACTCCATGAACAACCCCAATGACCCTTTTGTCGCCAACATTAAGAAATTTCTCCAATTCAGTTTCCTAAGTCCTCTGTTCTTACTCTTAGGTATGACAAACCTCATCTCATATAGCCCTGAATCAATGTCAAAGGTGCTGCATTTTCTGTAAGCTCCCTTAGTAGTTTTGAGTCCTTTTTGCCATATGGGAGATGCTCAACACTTTGCAGGATTAGATTTACAGTCTCAGATCTGCAGAAATACTTCCCCAAGGAAACCACAGCCAGGATTTTTACAGCTCATGTGGATCTTGGCAGCATCCTCCTGTGAGGAGAGACCCTGTTTGCAGAGATGGTGGAGAGCTGCTCTATCAGAGAGCTGCACTTAGTGTGGTATTGTGGTCATAAAGTAACGTGGAGGAGGTTTTCAAGTGCTGTTGCATCCCAACCATGGTTAGGTAAAAAGAGATGGAGGCAACAAAAAGGGTTGAGGTCCAGATGTACTGCTCCTTTCTATGCTTTGGGCCAGTTTTGATTTTCTCAGGTCCCCTTTGAGCTCAAGTTTGGTCTCTTCTTTCCTTTTAGTGTTGTTCCCCTTTGTTATCCCTGTGCTGGAAAAGATGAAGGTGACTCTGTTACCCTCAGACGTCATGGAGTTCTTCAAGAATGTCTTCACAAAAATAAAGAAGGAACGGGAAAAGGGCAGCAGCACGGTGAGTCCAGCCTAGGTGGCCTCTTCAGGAAAAGTTCTGAGTGCAGGAGGAATCTGGTGGCATTTTCAGAAGCTGTGGTGTGTCACCTGCTCTCCAAGCTCACCAAACCTGAGAAAGGCCGGAACCACAGCCTGCCTGGGGGTCCAAGTGGAGAAAATATCTGTGTTCCTGGAGGGTCTGTAGTCCAGACCTCATCATGTACTGAAGCCGTGAGCTGTGAGTGGAGCAAAGGGACTTGTGCTGGACAAGGTTTGCCTCCTCCCCACCCACATCTTCTCTGCCTCTGTTTCTCCTCAGGACAGGGTGGATTTCCTGCAGCTCATGATTGAATCGCAGAACTCACATGATGGCTCCAAGTCTGCTGAGACCAACTTGGACAAAAGTATGTCTTGAGATGTGTCCTCCTCTCAGCAGAAAGCAGTAGATCCTTATCCATTTAAAAGGGAAGCAGGGAGAGGATTTTAGCTGTTAATCCCATGAAAGATTCAGGGTCTTAGTAGTGGGGCCATAATGATATTTATCACAGGTCAGCCATATTTGTATTGTATCTCGTTTCCTGGGGTAACTTCTGAGGTGTGTTTGTGCAACAAAGAACAAAAAGAGTGAATTTTCTTCCTTTGTTGTCTCTGATGGGCAGCAATGTTGGCTGTATATCAAAAAGCGCACAAACCAGGTATGCTCACCTGTGAGCTCATCTCTGTTCCCTATCCTAGGTGAAGTGTAAGAAGATAAAGGCTCAGCCAAGGCATAGTCCTGGTCTGTCAACTCAAGGCAGAATGCTTTTAAACCTTTGAGGTGCCAGGACAGGGTATTTGTAGGACACACTGCACTGCATCCTGCACCCCTTTGTGGTACCAGAGGGTAAGCTGGATGTTTCTTTTACCAAATGTTGTGTAGCTAGGAGTAGCATTACCTAGACTGGTGAGTGAGATCCTGAATTCCCAAGAGTTAATTACTGTAATTTTCAGCTTCTTGTATGTGCTTCTATGCCTTTTTTCAGCATTAAGTGATGAGGAGATTCTGGCCCAGGCTCTTATCTTTGTCTTTGCTGGTTATGAGACCACCAGCTCCACCCTCAGCTACGTAGCCTACAACCTGGCCACCCACCCTGACGTGCAGCAGCGACTCCAGGACGAGGTCGATGCACACCTGCCCAACAAGGTAAAGGAGGGTGGGAAGATGCTGGGCTTGTTCCCACCTGCCTTGCAAACCCAGGTTGGAAACAGAGTGGCAGGGATGCTGGCACTGAGATTCCCCCTTCCCTGGAAGCACTGGGGGGCTGTAGGGGTGGCAGTTGCTGTGCTGTGTTCTCAGTCCTCCCATTCTCTCCCAGGCCACTCCCACGTACACTGCCATCACTCAGATGGAGTACTTGGATATGGTGGTGAACGAATCCATCCGGCTCTACCCCGTCGGGGGCCGGCTCGAGAGGGTCTGCAAGAAGACTGTGGAGCTCAATGGAGTGACTATTCCAGAGGGAATGGTGGTCCTGATCCCAGCCTTCGTGCTGCACCGCGACCCGCAGTACTGGCCAGAGCCAGACGAGTTCAGGCCTGAGAGGTGAGGGCCACAGGGGGGATAGCTGCATGCTCAACCTCAGCCCTGGGAGTGGGAATGGCAGCAAAAGTGGGGAATGCATGATTATAACATTTAAATTAGGCATTTATCATTGTCTGGCATCTAGTCCCAGCATTACCGTGAGGGGAGTTTTATGATCTACATCCATAAACTGTGCATGGAATTTAATTAACTGCATTGAAGGGAGCAACAGTGAGAGCAGCTCCCAGCAGCTGTAACACTGAGGGGTTTATGGCCAGATATTAAAGCAAGAGCCATTGGGTGACTGGCACAATGCCCTGCAAATCAGCAGTGGAAGGGCAAAGATGGGTAGGAAATAAAACTTAATTTTTAACTCAAGCTCTGAAGCAATCTTTGCTTAGGAGCTCTGTCAGACCCTACAAAATGATGCAATAGCCCAAGGCAGACCTAGGTTACCATGAATCTGGTCATCTTCAGGTGGCCGCCAAGACATTGATGCTTGGTCCAGAGAGAGCAGGACCAGACCTCTGCCTTGCACCAAGAGCTGAAATACCCCTGGAAACAAATCCTGATGTGGGAACATTGTGACCTTAGGCACAAAACATGGCAGTGATATCAGGCAGAAGCACCTGTGAAGCCTGTGTTGGATTCAGAAGGAAACACCCAAATACAAGTGCTCTGGCAATAGGCCAGGCTACACAAGTTGCTCCAGTAGCCACATCCTTATTCCAGTTGTCAAACTTGGCATGGATAGCTGCACAGGAGCTCTTTAGGGCTCACTTGCCTTGCTGGGAGTTCATCAGAGGGATGTGCTGGTGTCTCACTACTGAGATACTTCTCTTCTGACTTAGCATAGCTGAGGTTTGTACCTCGTGCACTGGGAATGAAAAGCTTTCTGACATGAAAACCAAATGATCACTAAGAAGTATTACTGAAAATGCTCAGTGGCAAATTTGTCTGTGAAACTGATTGTTCTTCCCTGTTTTTCATGATGAGGGAAGGAGTGGGGCTGGCATGTCTCAAAAGCAGCCCTGCCTTTAGTCACGCAGGGGGAGAACATCTTTGTGTTTGCACAGTCCTTTGATCTAGAGGGAAGCTGTGGAGCTGTAGACCTGTGTGGTTTAGGGTTTGAAATCTGGGTTCAGTTTTGGAGCTGAGAGAGAGTTCTGAGAAAAGAACAGTTATGAAATCCATTAGTGTATTTCAGGTATTCCCAGGACACCCAGTGCACCTGGATTTGCACAACCAAGTCTGAGCATTGGGATGAAAGCAGAGGCATAACATATCTATTGAGACAGAAATAAGGGACTTAGCTTCTAATATGCACAGAAACACAAAAAGCTTTTCCCTTACCAGACCCCTCATTACTTCAGTTTTGGAAGCTAACACATCCTGCAACAGAGTGGCTCTTGCTAACTTGTTTGTTTTTTTTTTTTTTTTTTTGTTACAATCAGGTTCAGTAAAGAGAACAAAGAGGGTATTGACCCCTACACCTTCCTGCCATTTGGGGCTGGCCCCAGGAACTGCATAGGGATGAGGTTTGCTCATCTTGTTGTGAAAGTGGCTGTGGTTGTCCTGTTGCAGAACTTCTCATTCAGACCCTGCAAAGACACACCGGTGAGGATGTGGGGTGATGTCTCTCATTATCTGCCCCTTACTCCCTCTGAGATGGTCCTACTGTCACATGAGTGTAACTATTTAAATCTTCTCCGTTAATTGTAAGGGGTCACCACAAGTTACTTATGCTTTTTTAAAAAAGCCTCTACAGAAGCATATTTAATGTTGGTGGGACGTTTTAGGCTGAAGTGCCTGAAGTCCTGTGCCTGTCTTTGGGTGCACCTAAATGGTGGGGTGCTCTCTCCCCCACAGTGCACTGTTGGTCTGTTTGACCCAGCTTAGGAAGACCCTGCTCCAGAGGGAGGAAGAGAATATCCCATAGCCCGTGCCAAAGCTGTGTTTTGCAATACAAACATGGCTATTCTCTGTGGGACATCCCAAGACACCAAAATTAATATCTTATGACCCAGGGAAGTCCCTGAAGGGTAGCAATTTTCAAGCAAGCACAATATGGGTTAAGTTTGAATTGGTGACCGTCTCCCTCTTTGGGGCTATTCAGGATCCCACCAGGCTTTGGTTTTACCCAGGATCCCAGTGAATGCTGCATACAGCACTGATGGGATGGGCCTTGCAGGGTTGGAGTGTTTGACATGAAATAAATGCAGGAGCTGTTGGAAATGATGTGTCAGTCCAGCCCTGCTGAGAGCACAGCAGCTCCTGTGCCTCAGGCAGGCAGCACCACGGTGTTCCCAGCCTGACCCAGCTCCCTGCACTCACTGCTGCAAAAGGCTGGGCCATTATTACATTCTGTTGGTGAGGAGAGCTTGGGAAATCAGAGCAGAGGGGGCAACAAGTCACTCAAAGGACATTTGTTGTAAGAAACAGAAAAGTCCTTATTAAATTATTACTTGGCACGGGTGCTCAGCTGGAATCTCTGCAGATTCAGATTGCAGCTCAACTGGTAACCTGGAGGTGAAAGACTGTAATAGTCCATTAACAATGCAGTGACCTATCCACCCTCCCCCAAGTCTAATGACATTTTTCTAGTCCTCTGCAATCCATAAAATTGATTCTTTTTATAACTGCCTTTAATTAAAAGGAGACAAGTTAAATATGTATTGTATTATTGGTGCCCATAGGTTTATGGGGCTCTTTCAGCCCTTTTTTCTACAGAAGGTGTCATGTACATCAGAGTGGGAGGGAAAATTTCATGCTGGAACATCTGTTTGGAACATGTGTATGGAAGCTGCAGCCTCCTCTCACTGCTCCACTGATGGCACATTGGGCTCCAAGCCATATTGCTTAAATTTCCTGAAACAAAGCTTACTGGGATATGGGGGTGAATGTGGCCTGTTGGGCTGGGGGTGTGCCACCCTTGTCCTGCTGGGGATAGAGGGAGCTGGGATATGAGCAGCATCCATTGGTGGGGGAGACTTAAAACACACTTCCTTCCCTGCAAGATGATTCCTCTAAAACCAGCTTTAAATGTTTCTAAAGAGATTCCCAGCCTTTCGTGTTGAGGATGCTTTTGCTTTGCTACTTGGTCTGAGCAGCGATTTTAGTTTTGCTCTTCCTGGAGAGCTTATTGCTCCTCCAGCTCCCATTGTGATCTAGCTGCCCTTAGTACTGACACACTTGTGCAGTAAACAAAATGGCACTGCATGCCCCATTTAGCTGCAGCAAACCCTGGCTGGGGTTTGGCTGCTCTTCCCTCCATGTGCAGCCTGTTGATCAGTGCACTGAGCTCTTTGTACCATGCCATGTGGAAGGCAGAGATCACTGACCAGTTTATCCAAGAGCTGAGGGCTGTTAAACACCTGCTGGTGGCTGCTTTGCATGAGCAATAGTGATGGTCCTGCTGTAAGTACACCTGTGAGCTGGGAAATGCATTGAAAAAGAGTGGTAGCTGGGATGTGTGTGAGCTGTAGGGCTCCTGTTGTCCTGTCTGTCCTTTCTCCCAGCTGATGTGGCTGTTTCGTTGTTTTTCCCTCCTCAAGATCCCACTGGTCCTGGATTCAAAAGGTTTCATGCAGCCAAAGAAGCCCATTGTCCTGAAGATGGTCCCCAGAGCCCAGGCTGACCTGAAGAAGTGAAGGAAGCAGGAACAGAGCAAGAGACTTTTATTTAATGGTGCCTCCTCCAGCTCTTGAGAGGAGACCAGGTTAATGTGTGAGCTGTAGGAATGTCAGGGGGGCAGCCCCCCGCTATTTCATGGGGGTTTGGCCCAGCACAATTACATGAGCATTATTCTAATGAACATGAGCCCCAGGTCCTGCTGTCCCCAATCACAATAGGCATTTTGCAAGACATTTGCACTCCAGTTATTTGGGCATTTTTTTCTCTCTTTCTGAAGAGGCACTTTTCTAAGCAATTTGATTCCAGACACTGTCAGTCTCTTCTGGCAGTGTAATTTAAATCAAGATGGGGAGAGCAAATTGCACATAGTTAAGTAATGCTGCCATTGCTCCTGTTCCCTCTGCCTGCTGGGTGATTCTGTGTGTCTCCTGGTTTTATTCTCCTGGGAATGCAGAGTTGTCCAAGGGCGTTTCCTTAGCTCTGTGCTATGACCCTGACAAGTGTTAAAATGGTCACAGGACTGAATGCCTGCAGCAGATTTTCTGATGCTGATTTATTTAGATTTTGGTATGCTTTTAGATGGCTTTTGTGTGATTCCAAGTGCACATGGGTTAACTGAAGGAGCCCAGAGAGCAGTAGTTACCCCTAAGGACTGGAGATTTGCAGAGTGGGAGAGAAGTGTCCCACATGTGTTTCTTGATTGTTTGCTTATTTTATCATGGGCATGCAGCCACCTGCCATGGGAGGGATTGTCAACACAGACACCATCCATACTGCTATCATGACACCTTTTAGTCTGATTTATATTAAGCCACTGTAAGACCATCTTAGCTAAATTAATAATTATGCAGGATGCAGCACAGAGCCTTCAGAAGTCCTGGACAATCCTGTCTGGAAGAAAGGTGCCTTTGCCTATTGAAAGCTTCAAAATCTTGCCAAACTTTGTAATTTTTGTGCACTCTAGAATTTCATATTATTCCTCCAAAAAGTGCTGCAGGAATGCTAACTGCAATAAAAAGTTCACTTGCCTCTTCTCTGTCCAACTGATGCCAGTCTCTGCTGCTGTGCTTTCTCCATACACAAGTGACTCCATCTGTAGATCTCATAAGCCTTTGGCCAGGTGATGAAAAGTCTTTTCATCCTGGATGAATCCCTGTGGGTTCCATAAATCCTAAGAGCTGCTCCTGGAGGTGCAGAGCTGAAGGTACAACAGCCCAAAAAGAACAGCTGAGCAGAGTCATTGAGGGTATGAAGTGATTCCTATTGCAAAAGGAATTTTATTCACTACATAGCAGTTTTTATATTTCTTTTATATTCTTTTTCATAGAGGTAGATAGATTATACATATGTTATTATATATTCTTTTCATACTTACTTTCTATATTTTTTAGGAATTGAGTAGAAAACCTCAGAAGGGATATAATAACCTTTCTGCAGTAAATTAAATTCCCCAGTGCAAGACACCTTTGACTGGAAGTGTAGAGGAGGAGTGAGGCTGCTTCTCTAGAGAGTCATCAATGAACTGGGTGAGAGGGTTAGAAAATTCCCAGCAGCTCAGGCAGCCATGGCTTGCCCTTCTGCCCTCATCACCTGCAACTCCCTTCTGCCACCAATGTCCAAAAGTGACAATCCATCTTTGTTTTCAGCTGCTGCTGTCCTCTTTTCCAAAGTCAAGGCAGGGTGACACACATGGAGTAAATGTACAGGCAGTCAAACCCCTGGAGGACAAACAGCTGAAAAGTGCCTATACCATCACAGTGGTTCATAAAAAGGGGCATGGAAAGTCCTCTGCCTTGAGAAGTGACCAAGAAGATGAGGGTGACAAAGTCACCTGCAGTGTCACAGGGATGAATTAATGACCTTGCTGGGGCAAAGGCCAGAGCTTGCCCAGTGGCAGTGAGAAAAGGGTTTTGCCTCCTCACCCCATGCCCATGTTGGAATTAATCACACAGAAATGTCAACACTGCAGGAAAACATCCTTCAGGATAATCTCTCTCACAAAGCTGCTTAACATTTTGGAAATATACAGTTCACTTGGAGGTGTCAAAGGGTTTCAGCCCCTCTCATGTCTGTTCAAAGGCATCTTCATCTGCTGCACCCTGTGCCAAGGGAGCAGAGCTGGGCTGGGAACGCTGCTGAACCTGCAGAGAGGTGGACACAGCACTGCCTCATCCCCCAGCACCTGCTGGGGCTCTGCCAGGGGACAAAACTGGAGTTCTGTCACCTCTCATCTTTGTTGTGCTGAATGTCGTGCTTAAGAGCAGGAAGCACACGTCTGTATGAGTTCCCAAGTGTCCTAGAGGGAGGTTTGCCAGCAGATTTGGCTTTGGGGAGTGGTTTGGGAGTGATCTTGCAGTGGGGAAATGCTTGGATGCTGAATTCTCCAGCAGGTTCAGTACCTGGGATGCTGTTTCTTGGGTTTGTTCCAGACTGAGCAGCTGTCTGGGAGCTGTTTGGTGTCAACCCTTTCTGGTCTGATTTCCAGAGGTAACCACTCCCCCATGTCCAGGGGAAGTGGAGCTGTGCTCTTTCACAGCCCTGTGCCTCAGTTTACCTGCACCTATAATTTTTTAAAACATTATTTACACTTAGGCAATAGTGAAATTTGATGTGTGTCCACCTCATGCCACGTTTTGATTCAGATTCTAGTGAGGTCTCAGAGTCAGCAAATGGGTTTCCTTTTGGAGGGCACTACAGCAGAAGAGCTTCAGGAGCTCCTCTAATATACTCCAGCTGCTGACTGCTTGAAGCAAGTCCTCCACTCTCCCTAAAAACCATCCAGGATGACTGAGGGCCCTCAGCATGAACTCCTCTGCTCTGCATATCCCCTCCTACAGCAGAGCACTTCTTCCCAGAGCAAACAGGTGTCAGCTCAGCACAGCTCCTTCTGGAAGGACAGTCCCCCCTCGAGTGGCATCACTCCAATCTGGTCCCACTCATTTCTACTTCAGTTATTTTGGCTCCTTCCAGGCAAGAGCACCCATTTGTACTTCACAGGGTGCTCCCTCTCTGAAGAGCTCTCACTGCAGGCTCCCTGTGTGCCCTGGTGCTCCTGGGGCCAGGCTCAGGTGGACTAATCATGCCTGCCACAATTTACAAGAAACATGGAGCTCTCCTGCCCCTGACCCTGGCTGGCATAGAGGTTGTCTGTATTATTGCTGCTGGTGCTGTACTGTACCCGCTGCTGAGGAGAGACAGGCCTCCAGACACCCGTATTGAATGCTCAATTCGGTTAAAATCGATGAGATAATCAGCCCACAGAGTCTGCCCAAAGGTCAGGAAGCAGTGATTTTTTCCTCCAGCAACTTTGGTCCTGAGCTCTTGTTTCAGTGTGAAGATTGCAAGCCAAAGCACTTCAGTAGGTAGGTTATCAAAGGGTTATGAGTGCTGGTAGTTAGCTGACAGGCTGATGTAACAAGGGCCTAACAAGGGCTCCTAAAACAGGCAGGCAAGTTTTGGCAGTGCTTTTTTCTCTAAAAAGAGCAGGAGATGGTGCAGGGTGGGCTGGTGTCCTGCAAGGCAAAATGCAAAGAGCCTTGAAGAGGAACCCACCAATGTGGAGTAAGAAAAGAATGGCAGGAGAAAGGGGTGCTGTGGGAAAGACCAGGTGGGGATAACCCTTTTTCTCACCCCATTCCCCAGATTTCATCCCCCATCTTGTGTCTCCTCAGTCCCACGTGTGCCCACAGCAGCCGTCGCCAGAGCCAAAGGCCGCAGCAGGGGGAGGATCCATCTTACCCCTCTCCTCACTCCAGCACACGTTCTCCAGCAGCTGGACACACGACATACTGCGGGCTGGATTTGCAGAAACACTTTGATCTTTCATCTTTAAGCTCAGTGATTCAATCCCCCCCAGAGCCAAGGTAAACGGCGGCGATGCCGCTTCGGCGGGCCCGAGGTTCCAAGTCAAACAGCAGTCCTTTAACCACACTTTTAAAGCTCGTATCATTTGAATGTCATATGTCAAACTGATGCTACTTCCACTGAAGGCAAATAGCTGTTTATTCCCCTCACAGCTGCCCAGCAGTCTGACATTCATTACTGAATCCTTGCAGCTGCCAGGGATTGAAGCTACCTGTAGGAGCGCGTCTATCAAAGCCTTCCACCTCTTAAGGGTTATTCCCTACAATACCAGCTCATACAGTTTAGTTCAGGCTCATTTTACAGCTGCTGTCGTTCTGCAGTTGTTTTTTCCTATGTTTGAACAAGGTCAGGCATTGTTTTTTGCCCGTTCCCTCCCGAATTATGTCGTTAGCTCATTTTTCATGGTTTCTCCGGGGTTCAGGCTCGCTGTCACTGTGCACCAGCCCCTGAGGTTTATGATGTGAATGTTCCACGGCTGTGGGCAGCAACCAGCACACAGGACTGCAGTGCTGGTGGTCCAGTCTTGGCATCTTGATGCAGCTCCAGCTCTCCGTGAGGCCAGCGCTGCGAATTCTATTTCTGGGATGTAAGTTCATGCACTAAATACCTGATATTTTGTAGTTTATTAGGCACTAAAATGTTCAATTGGCTGCAGAGGAGTTTACAGAAGAGAAGAGAATAAAAAAAAAAAAAAAAAAAAAAGAGGCAACAGAGATGATCAGATTAGTTTGCATTTAGACAGTGTCCTGAACCTCACGGAGCAATTTACACCTGTGCGAGGAATCTGCAGAGTTCTATTGAATCAGACCTGGGGCGTTTTACAGCCACTTTGCACGAGCATAAACGACAGCATAAGGTGCAAAGGAAACAGCCTGCCGGACAATTACAGAGCGTCTTCACACGCCTTATTAATCCTCATTACAGCCCTCTGTGCTGAGACTCGGCGTCTTTCCTTCCCCGAGCAGGGCCAGCGAGGCTGTGGAGCCAATTTAGCCACCTGCCAAACTCGCGGGGTCTGGCTGCTGCTGTTGACGTGTCCTTGGTCCCGGGGAGCTGGATGCTCCTTGCGAGAGCCTGAGATGCATCTTGCTAAATTACAGGGATGGAAATGTCGGCTGCCTCCTGCCTTAGCAGGATTCTGAGCAATGTGTGTTGTTATGCTCAAGTCTATGTATGTCTTATTGCCCATTTTTTCTCTTTAAAGCTTAGCTGGGCGTGTCTCAGGAAGGTGGGGTGATGTTCATCCGAAAGATGAAATTCAGTTTCTTGCCTGTGCTAATACACCCAAGAAACAGCTCTGGCTGCTGTGTGTGCATGCAGGGTCGGGAGCCTCATGACACAAGGAAATGGGGGAAAAAAGAAGATTATTCAGGAAGCTTTTCCTGCACGTGTCTGAAACACTCAGGTTAACGACCCAAAATACAGCCGCCAGCCTGCCTCTGTCTACAGGGACATTTCACGGGTGGTGTGATTGTTTGCTGTAGCTCTCACGTTTATGGCTGCTACTGAAACTCCTGAAAAATGAGCAGCTACCCAGTGTTTCTCAGCACTCCCTGAGAAGCTCGCTGCTTCCCACTCAGAACCTCCTGCTTAAAGGCTGGTAGACCTGAACTTTTCTCAGCGAAAATGATGAGAAAGACCTGGAGAGTGTAGAGCCATGCAGGCTGGAGACAGCCTGAATAGTTAGACCAGTTGTACACAGTAGTGAGATTAGCTGTCTAATGCCCTTTCTGGGAATCTTATTAATGTTATCTTATTATTTCATAATAGATATAACCCATGTGCTAGTGCTGGCAGGCTGTAATTGGGCTGTGCCAGGGAATTACTCATATTTTTCATTCTTGAAGGAATGAAGAGCGTATTCGCTTATGCTAACGACCTCATTTGTGTGGATTCCATTCACTCGGTGCGTCTGGCTCGTGAAGAATTGCAGCCAGAGTGATGATTTCTCACTCCAAGTAAGCGTCGAGGTGTCTCTCAGCAGATGCTCTCCCCTCCAGATGCTGAGCTGATGCCTCGCCGTGTTTGCCTCTCCTCTGGCAGCTGCAGATTTGCCCAGTGGTGTTTTTTGTTTTGTTTTGTTTTTTTTCAGCACACGTTTTGCTGATGGTGATGTCTTTGCCTCTCGGTGTCTTGGGGTGCTGCAGGAGCCGTGGAGCTCTTTGAAATGGAGCAATGCAATCTATTGCTGCTTTATAAATCCTCGCTGCCTGTTTAGTACCCCTTGTTTGGGCCTTGGGCCGTCGTGCCTACCTGTGTGCTTCACTGAGAGTTTTTTAACTCTCCACAGGGTATAAATGATAGTTTCAGCTGTGGAGAACTCTCCTCCCCACACTGACAATTACTCACTGCGTGCCTATCAAAGCACAGGCTACATACCCACGTCAATAAAACCTTTTCTAATTCTTTTTTATCCTCCCCAGGGGAGCCCTTAGAGCCCCACGGAACCTCGAGCAGCCCTTTAATTCCTCTCACTTTGGTCCCTGCCGTTGCTCGGGGCCTGTTGGTGGAGCAGCTGTGAAAAATGCTGCTCCCTGATGGAGCAGAGCTGAGTGACACAAAACTTCACCTGCCCACGGGGACCCGGCTGCTTCCACATCAGAAATGTTCCCCTGCATTTGTTTGTAAAACATCTTTATCCAGCCAGGAGAAATGTCCCTTGAAGTCAACTAACCAAAAAAAAATAAATAGCAGTCAAAGACAATCCAGAAAGGAGGGAAAAAAAAAAAAAAAAAAAAAAGGAAAAGGTTTCTAGAGGGAAATAAGTGATGGATTGAAAGGGATTTGGGGCTGTTGTGTCGTGCATGATGTGACAGCAGAGAGTCCTCACTGCACTGCTTCCTGTCTCCCACTTTAAATGAAGTCCTAAAAATGCTGATTTAAAAGGGTTGAAGAAACAAAGTGAAATATTCTGATGTACACTGTGGATGTTTTTTAGCCCTTCTGAACTTTTTTCATGATATACCTGCTGGTGGCTGTGTCAAAATAAAGCTCCTCAGCCAAGGTGCAGGAGGGATGGGGGAACTATGAGGAGTTTTCAGTGTTTATGAAAAAAATCTGAGGAAGGAGAGGAATAATTTCACTTCCCACATATAATAGTGTCCAACAACAGGAACCCTGACCTGGAATTTGTCTTTGCTTTCCAAAGGCGTCCCTGAGCCATCTGTGGAGAACAGAGAAAAATGTTGATTAATACCTATGTTCATGAAAATAAACACAGGATAACATTCCAAGCAACATGACTTCTTCTCAAAGCATCCAAGGATAGCAACAGATGCAATAAAGCAGAAATTCACTTTTGCTGCCAAGGGATAATGTTTTCTATTTTGGACACAAGCCTTGGGGGGAATGCACCACCCTTAGCAGAGCACCCCATGACCTTGGAGATCTTGTAGGTTTGAAAAAACATCATCTGAGACCTGAATGATGCCCCTGTGAAGGGCCCAATATCATCTCCTCACCTGCCTGGGACCTGGATGCTCTTCCTGTTCGATGGAAATGTCCATTGGCTTTTTCCATCTGACTATTTATCTCATTGATTTGACTGAAGGAATCATGGGATTGAAAGAAAATTAATAATTCCCAGCCCAGCCAGCTCCTTATTTTGTTTCATTCCATTCTTGTCACTTTGAGTGAACTAAATAATTAATTGTGTTACCAAAAATAATTAAGGCTAATATCACACCAATTACACTGGCCAATTCTAACAATAATGTTGGTAAGAACATCTAAATAACCTGATATGTAATTATAGTCTGGCTGTTCACTCATGTGCAGGTTTGGGGCTTTCTCTCCCACCAAATTTTGGCCAGCCACATTGATTAAATGAGAACTTTTTATAGCTAGTGTTCAAATTATCAAATACTTGCCTAAAGCAATCCCATTGATCAAGTGTATCATTTGTAATACAAATGTTTTTATTAGGAGGCTTTGTTCAAGATAAATGAAGGATCAAATTAACTGGAGATTGGATTGAGTAGAAAATGCTGCAGCTGGATAATTTCAAGCACTGAGGCTGAACATTTCTTTCAAATGATGAGAAGTCATCAACTAAGTCTTAATATAAAACACACACACAGAGGCACTGCTGTATTGATTCCTTTCATTGCTGTGGCACTTTTTATCAAAATACATTTGGGGTTTGTAAAATAGGCTGCAAACCCATCATCCCAGTGCTGCCAAAGCAGGCTGAGGGTTTAGTCTGGCCAGAGTTAGGTGTGCTATCAAAATGCCAACATGCACCAAAACCCTCCTCCTTCTCCCTCATTTTTTATCCCACTTCTGCTGCCTCTCTTACCACCCAATAATACTCTGCTCTTAACCCATCACCTCCTTTAATCCAGAACAGGGCAATTTTCTTCTTTTAGGAAGGAAAACCACTAGAAGAGAGCCAGCAGGAATATTTTACTATTCCAGCAGTCATTGCAGCACGGCAGGGTCTGGACGTGACTGAGAGTTTATCCATGGCCAGCCAGCGGAAAATGACCAGCAGTGAAATGCTGTAAGTTCATATATATATATATATATATATATTTATATATATACATTTTAACACAGTCTGAATTAGGAAAGCTGTTTGGAATTACTTTTTTTTTTTCTTATTTTTTTTTCTGCCATGTAGAGCCGTGGATGTTAAGTGATTACTTTCTGAAATAACTCCCTCCTCTCCATCCCAGAGCGACGTGTAAAGTGTTTGCTGATACAGGAATTACAGATGTTGGAGGAGCTGCTATAAACGCTCCCAAGATTTACATCTCCTCCGTGAGGTTTCTCCACGGGCTGACTTCCCAGGGAGAGGTTTTACAGGCACTCAGGATCCTTTTGAATGTGTCTCCAGAGGTGTGTGCAATAATCAGAGGAAATCCCTTGAAGCCCATCAGATAAAGCACACAGAGTTGGGAAGGGAGCAGGGAGGTCACTTAGTCCCTATGGAAAAAACTATTTTTGGCTTATTCAGGGACACAAAGCCAAGTTTTCAACTCATGCTGAGTGCTGGTTTCATGAGCACCTCCAGATGCTTGCAGCCACATCACAGCTCCAGTTTGTTCTGGCTTACAGCACGAAAATAAACTTAAATCTCCTAAAACTGCTGGGTTTCTTCTGAATTTGGGGTAGAGTGGAAGAATTCAGCTCTTATATCTGGATCTGACCACTCCTAATGCCCATTCCCAGTGCCCCACTGATGTGTGAGGCTGGTCACCCCACAGCTTTTAGGGAGAATTATTACTTCATTCATTACTTCAGTGAAAGAAGTAACGGGCCCAGGTGGAATTACAGGTGGTAATGAAAAACAGAGACTTGATTTTCTCCAATACCATTTGTGGGTACTTCAAATACATTTATTTATTTATTTATGTGTATATGTGTGTATGCAAGTGCCATAGGTATGTACCATGTATTTATGGCAACTATACAAAGAATTATATCTATATATGTTAGTTATGTTACACCTACAGTTTGGAGCTGCAGGCTCTGGGCTGTGAGGCCTTGTATTTTTCCTTTTATGCTCTGGCAATAATAGCTTTTGGCTATTATTTTGGCTTTGGCCAATAACAGCTTATTGCCCACATCATAAGATTTAAAGCCTGTGACCATTATGTTTGCTGAAGGAGACTTAAACTTCCCTTTGGAAACTCCAGTGTATTGGTGCAAGGTGTATTTTCTCCAGGAGAGCTACAGCTCTTGTAATAAAAGCAAGCAAACAATCACATTTATGACTTGTATTTAAAGAGGTGGGGAGTGAGAGCAGATTAACCCCTCTGTGATGGAGGCAAGGCTGCAGCACAAGGACATCACTGCCCTCTCCCAGGAAAGGGAGGGATGAAAGCAATGGCATGGATGGATAATGGGTGACCTTGTACAAGTCAAGCAATTTCATTTCTGTAGGGACCTGGGGACTGGAAGCAGCACTAATGCTGATTAACCCCCCTCCTTCTTTTCTGTCTCTTAATTTTTCAGTGCTCAAAGCTCTCCCTTTCTTTCAGCTGATTTCTTCTCTGTGTGTATGTTACACCTCCTCCTCCATGCATGGAATATGTGTAACACCCTGCTTTTCTTAGCCTGAATCACAGTTTATACCACTGTGCTTATCTCTGCTAATTCTCAGATAACAACTGAGAACAATTCTCAACTGCATAATTATTTAATTACTCTTTTAGTCATTTACTGCAAGAAAATCTAGGTCCTCCATCAGGTTGTTTCAGGTGAGATTTTGCAGCACTGCAAAACTCCAGTCTTGGAGGACAGGATCTGATGGGATATGTCTGTCTCCCACCTCTTTTCTCAGCCTGGTTTCTGGTGTGAGGGACATCCCATAAACTCAAAGGGGAGTTAAGTTCATGCTCCTCACAACTCCCCTCATTCCAGAAAAGCTGTTCCACCTTGTTTTCATTAGGAATGATTAGTTTGGCTTAGTAGATAATTTGATTTCAGGGGAGAAAAGCATGATCTAGGCTTGGGAATGACTCATGTTTGGCCACCCAAACATTACAACAGCTCTTTGACTCTTTCCTGTGTTGGGAAATCTCAGCTGAGCTCAATGTCCTGCCTCCAGCATCTCCTGGAAAAGCTGTGGAAGTGAGTCATGGGTTGCTTCATCCACCAAGGCCCTTAGTGACTGCTGCCATTGCAAGAAGAGATTTCCCCATCTAGGGCAGCAGCTGGGCTGCTGTGTGCCTGAGAAAGCAGAGGATGTCTGGGAGACAGGCTGACACAACACAGAACCAGCAGGAATGCATCTGAGGATGGAGTTTGGCAGGGAAAGCTGAAAAAGAGAAAGTGTGCAGAAATTGTGGGAGAAAAATCCTGATTTTTATCGTGTTCTTTTCAAAAGGAGGGTGCTATTTCTGGGGGATGTGCCAGGGTTTTCAGTACCTGGTTTTCTTTCCTGAGAGCTAGAGCTGCTCAACAGGCACAGTGGTGAGGTTTAATTGACTGGATTCAAGAAAAAGTGTTCCCAGTTGCCAGGGAGGTCAGGCTGGATATGCTGGATGAGAGCAGGCACTACTCATCATCTGTGTGCACATCAGTAAGAATAGCAGTAATAGGAGAACTAACAGAGGTCCTCCTTAGCATGGGACAATAAAAATGTATGGTTTGGGACAAAAATGTTTTGATTTCTGCCAAAAGTCATGGATAAGAGCTCTGGAGAAAGAGACACAGTAAAACCTTGGTCAGCTGGTGTCAAGCAGAGGTCTCAGAAAAGACTTCAATTGGGCAAGAGATTGTGAACTCTTGCAAGGAGGAGCAGCACCTCTGAGCACTGAGGTCCAGCCAGGTTGTGTTGGAGGCCAGTGGGTTTCAGACTTGGCCCTTGCTGTCACAGGAAGCATCATCTCAGTGCTGCTGAGGGGAATTTTGCCTCTGACTTCACTGGGATGGGCTCAAGGATTTTGTCATGAAGCATGCACTCCTGCTTTACTAAAAATGTGATGAGGAATTTATATCCAAAGGACTGATATTTTGGATGGGCTAAGAAGTGGAAGCACATTTCTCTCCCTGGAGAGTGAGGCAGGCTGGCTCTGCCTCTCAGCTCTGTCTCCTCTGTGCTGGCCAGGACCACGGGGCAGAACAGAAAATGGTATCACAACCACCACGGCCTTTGGGATTCACTCCTCTGCTTTCCCTACAGACCCCTTCAACTCCAACTCCAATCAAAACAAGTTTATCAAGAATCATCTCCAGAATATCCATCAGCATCCAGGCATTGTGTGAGAAATGACTTGTCAGGCAAAACTACAGCTGGCATTCGCCTGTTCTGATCCATCTCCTGTCAGCACTCACACCCCTGTTGACAAACTGGATTTCACCTTGATTTCTTCTTCCTGATAACACAGATTAGCTGGGAGCTTTGTCATTTTTCTGTTTGCTTTGGAGGCCTGCAGAAGGAGTGATGTGACAGAGGAGATACAGATGTTGTCTGAGGAAATCCTGCCTGCCTTGTCAACAACTCAGTCCAGAGCTTTGCTGAGACACCAGAGGTACCAGTGGCTTCTGCAGGACTTTGGGCACAGCAAATGCAAACCCTTGTGCCAATGTTCTGCTTTAATGCTGTTTCCATGCTTCCCAACCAGCACCTCCTCCAGGCTCGCTGTCTCCATCCTCTCACAGCCAGCATGTGATGGTTGGCTGGGATATTTCCTGAAGTGACTCTCAGCATGTCCCTGAGCATCTCTGTGTCCTTGTGAGCAAGGGAAGGACAGCCAGCCCAGCTCAGGCAGGCAAGAGCAGTGCTGGTGGCTTCACATCCCGGAACAAAGCCATTTGTGCTGTGCCAAGCTCAGATGTATTGCTGTGTGTGCATTCACCAGCGAGCAGAGATCATTCCCCCTCACTCTATCCAGAGAAAGAGACGTAAGGAATGGAGGCTCTGATGAGATAAATGGTTATTATGAGGTATAGACATTTTTAATTAGCTTCTGCAGACACTACCACACTGCTAATGAGCCCTTGCCAAGTTTCCTGTGATTCCTCTTTACTTTTTGTAACTCTGTAATAGTAACAATAGAGTAATTTTCTCTAATAACCATGATAAAACCCAGATAATCCCTCTATAACTCTGGCATAAGCTTCGTGTAATTAAATCAGTTGGTGAAACATTTTTGGTCTGAGGGATGGAGGAACACAGCACAGCTTTGCTGCTCAGAGTATTCCCCATATCCTCCTGCCCCCAAACAGTGTAAATCTTACAACATTTATGAAGTACAAAACTGGAATAGGGTAAAAAAGGCAAATGGTTGTGTTTGGATCTCCAGCTACCCCATTGTTGCCAAAACAGAGGCCAGAATTTCACCAAAGCAGTGAATTTGGTCCTGAGGGAAGAGCCTGACCTGTGTGTGGTGAGCTCCTAAAGCAGGGAGCAGTTCCCAGATGTGTGGGAAGGTCTGAGAAGGGATGAGGGGAAGAAACCTCACAGGAGCCCTGCTCTCATCTGTGCTTTGAGAGAAGGGGGAGTGTTCCTCAGCATTGCTGAGAAATGCAATTTAGACAAATAGCTGGCAGCCCCTAGGGAGAGTTGATGCAGTTGCTCATCTTCCACTGCCCTGCTCTCATTGATGTACCCCAGGCAGTGTCACACCTGCTTATTCTTTCCTGCTTTTTCTTTCAGTTACTAGACAACTTTTTCTATAATTGCTCCTCTTTAAAGCATTTCTCATGCAAAAGTACACACACAATGCCCAGGAACAGCCTCTCTGCACTCAGCTTGTGTGAATAATCACAGACCTGCTGCCCTCCTCCAGGAGCCTGGGGATGGGGAAGCCTTTTGTGGTGCTGCCTTTGGATCAGGATCTTGCTTCTTACTTTCCTGACTCATCTCTGAGCCCGTGGAGTTTATTGGCAAGTTGAAGAAACCCTGGGCAGAGAAAGGCAGCAGCCTCCCACAGCTCTGCCACAGGCCAATTCCTGCCAGGATTTCTGAGCAGAGCTTTGGAAGGCAAAGACAGTCCTGCCACGTTACCTCATCCCACAAGTTCACAGCTGCAGGAGATGGGGAGATCAGCAGAGGGCAGTGAGCTTCCAAACCCCCCATCCCACATCTCCTGGGCAGCAATCAATGCTGCAGCATGGCCCAGTCAATGGGGCAAGCCCCAGCTGGGGACAGTGAGTGGAGGAAGGAGAACCTGTGAAACAAACCTGATTTACTCACTGAAGCCTCACGTGCTCCCAAGCACCAAAATGTGTCCAGAGGTGGCTCAGGCCTGTTTGTGGTGACACAGAGGACAAGGGGTTCTGGCTGCTGCCTCCTCCTTGTGCTCCCCAGGGACCAGTGACCTTGTGCTGGGTTTTCAATGAGCATTTTGTACCCATTAGGAGCTGACAGTGATTGGGATGTTTTGTCTCTCCACCTTCTCCTACACCTCCACACGAGTCATTAAGCAACACTTCAACTCCTCTGCTTTGTGTCTCTGTCCCCTGTCACCTGTAATAGCTTCATTCATCAGCCTCCCCTTGTTTTGGCTGTATTGTAGTGATTTTTTTTGGTCAGGATGCATGAGATGCACCAATCTCCATGGCCTGCCAGCACAGGGCAGTCTCTCACACCTTCTTCTTCCAGCTTTTCTTCTCTGCTGGGTGCTCCCATGCCCAGACTATGCTTTCTCTGCTGTGGCCTTTTCACATCTGAGCATGTTTCTTGTGCCTTGGCTTTAATAACTGACCACAAGAAGAACTTTAGACAATTTGGGGAGTTTGTTCACATTCACCCTGTTAAGGGAATGACTAAGGGATGTTTATGTAGGAGACTGTGAAATGGATCCAGTGCCCTGAGAATGAAACTCCTTTAAGAGACAGGAAAATTCTAACCTCACCAGAAATCTCTGACAGTGTTTGGACATGTTCTGGTTGGAAGAGCATCCAGATTTTACTGTTTGCAGACTGGGCTCTCTACTGCACCAGGTGCTGAACGAGTGCTTTCCACAGGTCACCGTGTCCAAGATTATTCTAAACAGCTCCAGCCCGAGGCCAAACTCACTCCTGACACAAATGGACTCCTCTCTCCCTCAGAGAGCCACATGCCCTGGCGTGGTGCATCTCCTGCAGCAGCCTGAGGCAGCAGGGGTCTCTCAGCAGGGTGGCTCCTGGGGCAGCTTCTCCTGCAGCCCCGTGCAGGGTTAGTGCCTTTCTGCTCCAGTTCCTGCCCCAGCTGGGCACAGCCTGCAGGGCCAGCGTGGTGTTCAGGGGACACAAAAGGACAGAGGGGGCTGTCCTGGTTTAGCTGGGATAGAGTTAATTTTCTCTTGAGTAGCTGGTACAGTGCTTTGGGCTCAGTGTGAGAGCAGTGCTGGTGACACCAATGGCTCAGTTGTGGCTGAGGGGAGCTCACCCCAAGCCCAGGACTTTTCAGTGTCTCAAGCTCTGCCTTCCATGGACAGGAAAGGTGACCCAAAGTGGCCAAAGGGATATTCCTACCTTAGGACACCATGTTCAGTGTATAAACTGGGGGACTTGGCTGGGAGTCACCAGTGGCTGCAGGGGACGGCCTGGGCATTGGTCAGTGGGGGGTGACATCTGAGCTGTGCCCCCCTGGATTCTCTTGGGGTTTATTCCAAACTTGGAGACCCTCAGACCTCCACTAGACAGGCCCTGAACTGTCAGGCAGGGATTTCCCCCAGCTGAGGGTGGAGAGGATGGAGGGGTGGGGACAGACCTTGCCCAGCCTCACCTGGGCTCTACACCCCACCCACGGGCCCAGAGCCCATCTAAGCTCAGCCTGGTTGTGCTGCTCCTCTCCTGAGCTCAGCTGATGTGCAGGTCTCCAGTGACCCTGCCTCATCATGGGAGCCCCATCACCCACCTGAAGAACGTGGCCTTTCCCCCATGGTAAGATGTTATTTTGATTTTTTTGGGGTTTGTGGCTTGTGCTCTGTGAGTTTGCTGCAAAGGCTGCAGAGTGGGAGTGAGTGTCCAGGGAGGGGTGGGGACAGCCCTGCCCCAGCCCTGTGTCCCCTGCCCATGTCTGAGCACCACAGCTGCTGCCCTGCAGCTTGGAGGAGCTTTCCTCAGCTGCTCAGGCTTTGCACAGGGCCGTGACTACATCAGAAACTCCATCCCTCCAGGAACTGATGTTTCTGGATGTGAACAAATGTGGGACCTGGGTGGCCCCAGGCAGGGGCACGGGAAGCAGTGTAATTCCCTTCCTGCCTACAGAGATCCAGCCTTCCCTATTTGCTGCTGAACATTTTTCATTACAATGTTCATATGATGCTGTAGGGCTGGAAACATCAGGAGTATAAATCAGAGCCTGTCATTCACAGGCATCATGTTTATTTTACATGAATATATGCTTTCTGCTAAAATATCACAGATTCAGTTGTGAACCTTGGCTATTATCAGAAGCTTATTGCAATCATTTCTCTTCCTTTTTATTTATGCACCTGAAATGCTGTGTTTGATGATGAAGTGGTTTCTGACTGAAGGGATCAGGATGTTTGGGAAGTCACAGCCTGCATGGCCTCTGTGCTCTGACTTAGCAATTTTGTTGCCTCTGTTCCCCTGGGTTTCACCTCTTTTCCTGCTGGGGAAGTGAGGGAGCACAGAAAGCACCTCCTTTACTTCATTTTAATGGCTAATATGCGACTGCAGTCTTGTCTTTAGACTAAAAACCTAGGCAGAAAAAATAATATAAAAGGTGTCTGTAATTCTGGAAGGATTTGAGGATTTCTCTGGGGAGGCTGAGAGCAGAGAGTTCTTTCCTGCCACCTCCAGCATCTGTCACCTGTGAAATGCTGCTGAGAAAAGGCACAGAGAGGGACAGGCCTTGTTATCCTGGGCTGGCTGGTAGGAATCAGAAGGGAGGTGTGTAACCAAGTGATGTTTTCAGCTGTGAGCCTCCAGCTGCAGGCCATTTCCAATTATCCAGGCACATCCACATGGATGTGCAGACCCCTGCCAGGCTGAGGTCAGCTCAGCTGGAGCCTGTGCTGCCATCCCACCCCAGATGGGCACGGGGGGCTCCCAAAGCCTGCTGGAAAGGAGAGAAAACTCTGTCCTTGAGCTCTCCTTACTCCAAAACTTCATCCTTGTGGTGGGAGAGCAAAGCTCTGTCCTTGAGGTCTCTGTGGGCTGTCAGGCCACGGGAGACTCTGGAGTTTTTGGAGAGCCCCGCAAAGCCTGGAGGAGAGCAGAGGCTCTGGTTTCCTAGAGAGCCTTTCTCCCCTGATGCTTTAGCTCAGCTCTGGGGACAATTTACTGAATTCCAAGCAGGCAGGTTTGGGCATCCTGCAGGATCAGCGATGGGTTTCCTGCAGGCTGTGAGGATGCCCTTGTTTCTCAGAAGGGTTGTTGACAATCAGAATTATCCTTTCTGATGTGGGTCACTGGGAAAGTGACCCATTGTACTGATCAACATTTGGTGGGCAATAGGAAGGTGGAGGAGGAGGCTCAAAGGATGCTCTTCTCCCAAAATTTCTGGATTATGTGCCGGATCTGGGCTTTATAAATGTTACAGGAAGATCTGCTGATCGGATATGAAAAATAGATTAGATGTTTTTTTCTATAAGCTTCATTTATACTCATTAGAGTGCTGCAAGTAATAATACCAGGAAATAGATTTGCAGGCAGAAGTATGATTTTTAAGTTAAGGATGTTCATTTAATTTCAGCTCATGTCTCCTAGATGTGCCTCTTCCTAATGCTCTAAATAGCTCTTCTGCCTCTTTGATGTTTACACCCTTCAAATGCATAAAGACAGTTCTCTACAATTCCTCATTTTGCCAAGCAATACATACTTAGTGCTTTTCATCTCTCTCCATAAATCAATCCCTTTCCTCCAACAGGAGCTAGAATAGGATTTTTTCCCTTATTAGATTTGTACTGAGAATTTCTTTTTTCAGGAACAGATAAATGATACTAGGTTTTTTCATGACAAAGCATCCTATCATATATTATTAGCAAACACTTCCACAGCAGAACAGGAATAAAAATAGAAAGTGGGCTATAAAAAAAGAACGTGTAGCAGGATAACATTTAATTTCACAGTATGGTACTGAAAGTGGAGCATTTCCTTCGCATTTCTTTGCAGATCGTCAAGGAAAGATCCAGGAGGCCTCCTCAGAAATGCTTGGCATCTTTTACTTAAGATTTTCGTTAAATTCTGTGTGATCTTTGACACAGAGTTAATTAATTTTCTCCTTATTCAAAAAGCCCACCCACTGCCTGTGGTGTGTTTGAAGCTTCAGATCCTTTCTCGTGGCTCAGCTGCTGCTCCCTCTTCCCAGCATCTCAGCACTGGTTGTACCCACTCTATTCCACAAAACTTTCATTGAGAAACCACCTGAAGGATTAAAAAAGAAATCTCAGATCCAGTTTATCCCAAACCCAGAATTTATTCACTGATTTTGGTGGGAGCCATCAAACCTGAACACTTTTGGGTTCTCACCTGGCAGGCTAGCAGGTCTGTGATGTGCAGTCCAGGTTGTTCCCTCTGCCAGACCCTCCCCAGGGGTCAGCCCTGGCCCTGAGGTGGTGGCTGCACTTCAGGGCTACACTGAGGTGAAGTTTTCCATGGAAAATTGCCTCTCTCACATTTCCCAGATCTCTGACAGCAATTTTGGTGGAAGTCCAGCAACCCCTAGGAAAAAAAAGGGTTTGAAATGAAATTACAGGTGAAAGATGAATACTCAAATGGGTGGTTTCAGCAGGTTTTTGTCAGGGAAAGCTCAGGGCTTTGGGGATCAGGCTGCCCTGGGATGGAAGCACGTGTGGATCACACTCAGACAGGAGTCCAGCTGAGAGCCACTTGCCTGGTTCTTCCCTGCCTTGTTCTTTCAGCTGTGAGTAGGAGCAGTGAGGAGAGGCTGATCCATGGCTTTGTTTTCCTTCCTTGTGGCTCCAGGGGTGATTTGGAGAACAGCAATGTTCCCCTGGGGCAGAGCAGCCCAGCAGGGCCAGCTGCTGCTGCTCAAACCCACCTGGGAGCCAGTTCAGAGATGGGAAAGAGACAAGAAGGTTTAAACCTCCAACATTTTGGTGGTTATATAATAAATGTGGCAAATAATGAGCTGTGCAGCTGTGGTGTGTGTTTAGGGAGGGAGCCTGCAGGGAGCTTCTAACTCCTTACAAAGGAGCAGGTGCTGCAAAGGAAACCAATATCTGAAACTTTTAGCAAAACTCCAAATTTCTTCTCCGGAGCTGCTGCCAGCAAGCAGAGAGAAGGCAGAAAACCCAACACAAAGCCAAAGTGGCTTTATAACAAACAAACCAAAGCAGTGCCAGAAGTTGTTGTTTGTGCCAGTGTTGGGGTTTGTGACAGTGCAATTTAATTTCTCATTGTTCTGGCTGTCCTCAGAGCAGGGTCAGCACAGCAGAGGGTCTGAGCACTTCCCTGGGGCAGCTGCTGCTTGGACACCCTGGCAGGTCCTTCCTGTCCTTGGAAGCTTTCAGTTCTTGTTGCAGAAACTTCATTGCTGCCACCTTGGGGCCTGCTGGGTCCCTGAGAAGATTTATATTCCAGCATTTTCTGAAGTTTGCCTTTTGTGAGTTTAAAACGGCTCTTGAATGTGTTTTACTCTTGGTGGTGGTTATAGAATCACAAATTGATTCGGTTGGAAAAGACCTCTAAGGTCAAGCCCACCACAGGACTGTGTCCCCAAGTGCCACACCTACAGAGTTTTTCAACATTTCCAGGGATGGTGAATCCACCACTTCCTTGAGCAGCCTGATGCAATGCTTGACAACTCTTTCCATGAAGGTATCTTCCCTAATATCCAACCTAAACCTCCTCTGGAGCAACTTGATGCTGTTTTCTCTTGACCTACCACTTGTTACCTGTGAGAAGGAACATTTATCACTGAACGTGGTTCTTCTCACCCAACCAAAATTTGCAAGGTCAACTTTTTAAAATAAAAGGCCAGTGTTTCAAAAATGCATGGTACTCTTTTGCCCCATTTTAATTGTCTTTCTGATATGTGCTTGAATGTTTTAGTCCCTCCACAGCGAGCCTGAGAACTGCTCAGTTCTGCTGTTGCTCCTGGAAAGAGATTTCTGTGACTGCTCCTGCTGGTGTTGTGTGTGGATGTTCAGCACAGCAAGGAACTGGTGGTGGGAAGGTTTCTTAAATTCAGGTTGTGGGTTATTGAAGAGCCCAAACTGACCAATTCTATGTAAGTCACAAACCCCCCCCCCCCGAAGATGGCAGTGGTTTTGGTGTTTAAATGAGCACCTTGGTGGTGCGGAGCAGGTAAATGCTCCATGCCATGGCCTGGGCTCCAAGATTATCACCTCAGGCACTCCCAGGTGGATATCTCAGCCGGATTTGGAGAGTCTGTCCAAAGGCTAAGATATCCTTCTGCCCTTTGGATGTGTGGATATGCACACAAATATAAATACATTTATCTACACATGGCTGCTAAGTCTGTAACAGCCCCGGCTCTCTGCTTGCTGCAAATTCTGTTCCTTAGGGCAACACTTATTCTGTGAACTCCCTGAAGATAAGGCAGTCTTGCTGAGTGTTTCCAACACTCCTAACCCTCCTGGGCTTTCATTTCCCGACTGGCTTTTAATGTAATGTAAAGATTAGAAATGATATCTTCCATTAAAACTTTATTAGGTGGCTCTTCCACTTAGGAGAGCAGTTTCACTTCCTCCCAGCCGAATGAATTCCAGTCACTGAAAGCTAAACATGAAAATGCAGGAGGGGGAAGGGGAAAGCCACTTGCAGTCTTGAAAACTTGAGGAAAAATAAGAGTAGTTAGTTCAGTGGCCTGTCTGAGACACCTGCAGCTCAGTGCAGAGCCCTGGCCAGAGCTGCACTGGGCACAGGAGTGTGACAGCAGCATGGGAACCACTCCCCTTCTTGGCAAGGAGCATCTCCAAATGCATTTTTCCCACTTGTACATCCTGCAGATTTCCACGGGAGCCTGTTACAATCCCTGGCAGCACCAGGCATCTGCTGATTCCCTGGATGTGGCTCGGGCTGCTGGTGGGGTGATTGATGTGTGGTTACCCCCGAGAGCAGCCTGAGTGGCAGCAGCTGACCTTCCTCAGAGCATCTGTACCACTCCTCGCCTTCCCTCTGCCTTCTGCTGTGACCTTTGGATACTGATTGATCCCAGATTAGTGCCTGTTAACAATAAATAGCCTAAAATTAGGATACAAGTAGACAAGTCCTAAAAGGTTAGACAAGCTCGTGGCAAATTAGTGCAGGACTGTGCTGGCCATGCTGGGGGTTTTTCTTTGTGCTCTATTTTCCAAAAATATTTTCTGGTTTTACTACCTCCAATTTCAAAGCAAAACCAGCTGGACAGCCCCAGGATGGGGGAGCTGTGGTGTGGCACCTGTGCCCCCTCAGCTGGGCTGCACAAACCTCTGACACAGCCCAGCAGATGGACTGGAGCTTATTTTCCTGGGCTCTCTGTGCTGTGTGGATGGAATCAGTATTTTGTCAAGTGAAGATGGGTAAATGCATCCAGCTGTGCTGGACTGGCTTCAGTTCATAAATGGCAGGCAAGGTTTTTCATTTTCCCTCGAACGGTTATAGAGTCCTCCCCACTCCATTTGCAAACTTGTGGCTGCACAAGCACCTCAGACTGGGCTTATTTATTATATATGTGAAGGATATGGAAGCTGCAGGAACAAGGTACATTTGTATCCAGACATTGTACCCAGCCATGTAGGGAAGCCCATGGAGAGCATCCCTGACCATCAGCTATGAAATAGTTAAATAACAATTTTGTTCCAAATCATCAAAGTTATTTTGAGCGTATTTGCAACAATTTCATGAACAAAACAAAAAAATAAACCTTGGAGGGGAAAATTATCTGTGTCATGGGTGATACAAAGCTGCATCAGTACCTATAAAGTGCCCCAGCAATACAAGAGAATTGGAGTAATGAACAGAAATTCTCAGTTAGAGCTTTTCCATATTTTATGTTAATCATTGGTTAGAGCCGAAATTAGCTTTAATTGATATTAAGAGTAGAAAAAATGAATCCTCCAGAGAATGAGTCTCTTTAACCTTTAATGATGCAGTAAATAAAATACCCTGTCAACATTTGTGCAATAGTAAGGGTTTTCAAAATTCCAGATCTGTGTGGTGAGCAATTCAATATGTCCAATTCTCTCCATTACAGCAGAGAAAAGTGATGTCGTTGCATAAATTCAGCCACAGGTTTTCCATGTTTCCAATCTATCTGGAAATTCCCTAAGCTGGCTTGTTACTTCTACCAGGGAGATGGAGAGAGGAAGAAGGGAATGAGATCAATCCCAGCCCTTTTTGTGCTGCTTTTTCCACTTGTGTCCCTTGACTTGCAGGCTCCTGGTGCCAGAGAAACTGTGTCTCTGTAGAGGTAAAAGGAGCCATGCTGCCTGTTCTTCCTTTCAGATGAAATATGCCTGGAAATGTTTCATTTTTCACTTTAAAAGCACAGCAGAATTGCAAAAGACTTCAATACTTTAGGGACACTTAGTTTGCTAATAGTCAGACCATTCTTCTCTCTGTCAGGGCTCAGCCTGATGTGGAAATATCTCATAACTGATTTGGTGAAGCACATGAAACTTTCCCTCAGTGTAAGCAGGAAACCTGTTTTTCATAACGTCCATTTGGTCATTGCCATCAACTGGAAGCATTACATCATTTAGGGAAGTTAGGAGTGAGGGTGACTCTGCTGTAGTTAACTGGGAAACAGAAAACAAATCTCCCCTCTTAAAACCTTTTGTCTTGCACCTGTACGGATGCAATAACAGTTCTCATCCCATGGGATACAAACCTCCTGTGGAAAGGTCCTTTCTGTGTTAAGGGGAATATATTTCTGCATATTTACAGGAGTTCCTGAGTGATGCTGGTGTTTCCCTGGGTGTGAGTCTGTTACATTGCAGTGATGTGAAAATAACTCCTCTGAGACAAATTTGTAAAGCCTTTGAGAAAACCCTATGTGATTTAAAATTATGAGCAAACAACAATTTCCTTCATTCTTTTTTCCTTCTTACCTGGGCTTTGAGTGGACTTAAGGAAGAGAAACAGAAGTGTCCCCACAATTCATTTCTACCTTACACTGTTTTCTTTCCTCTGATGAGACCCAGCTATTTTGGGACAATTCCTTGTCCCAGGCCTGCCAAGGGTGTGTAGAAACAGTGCTCAAGCACTGGAACAGGCTGCCCAGGGCAGTGATGGAATCTCCATCCTTGGAAGTCTTCAAAGAAAGTGTCTGTGGCACTTGGGGACATGGTTTATATGATTCAGTGGTGAGTGTGGTGGTGAGTTAATGGCTGGATTTGATGATCTTAGAGGCCTTTTCCAACCACAAAGATTCTTTGATTTTATGAATCAGCAAGGAGACCAGATAAAATAAATGTTTTATCAGTAAAAAGCCATTCAAGGGCTGAGTTAAACAGTGCTGTGCCTGATTTAAAGTGCAAACAGCCAAACCAGTGAAATCTGATGGATGGCCAGGACCAGCAGACTCCTGGCCAAATCACTTCTGAGGGGTGACCAGCAAAGCAAAGGGAAGTGCTGGGAATGACGGAGGCAGCCCTTAAAAGCAGAGTATTTTTATGGAGTTAAGACACGGAGGATCTAATTTTCTTCTAGAAGACTCATTACCATGATTTTGTTACAGGTTATTTATGGGCTGTTATGATAGTCCTGGCAGGTCATAATTGGCTGAAGCCGGAAAATTAGTCACATTTTTCACATTTGGAAGAATGATCTGTACAGTTGCACTTAATGACTTCATTCCCAGAGAGCCCCGTGCAGGGAAGGAGCTGCCAGGCTTGGGGTGTGGCTGGATTAACCCTTTGTGCTTCTGGCAAAGGCACCTGGGTTTGCTCATCAGGTGCCAAAAGGATTTTTCACCACTTCAAAGCAGCTCTCTGGCATGGAAGTGATGTGCTGCTTTCATGATAGTTTCCCCTTTCTTTCTCTTTCTTTGAACCTGAGTTAGTTTTGCCTGGCACTGGATTTTCTACAGAAAAATGCCTTTTTAAAACTGATTTGTTCGTGCTTTGCCCTCTGCCCATCAGAGCCACTGCAGCATCACAGCCAGTCAGACAGGCCCAGCTCTTCCAGGGATGGTTTCTAAGCCCTGGTAAGAGATGGGCAACAGATTAAACTGTGGCAGGGCCTCATTGGCAGCACTCCTCAGAGCCTTGCTGTGTACACAGCACAACCCAAACAGTCTATCACAGATGATGAATCAGAAGGGAGCACTATAATTGTTTTATCTGCCTTTTGGGGCAGCACAAGCTGCTTACTCTTGAATTAGGGCCTGGTGAATGTCGCTGTATCTTCCAGAAAAATGGACAGCTTTGATTTGGGGAATTCCAGGGATGAGGAATCCACTGTTCTGTTACCTGTCCACTCCCAAACTGCTGAATATTCATTGGGAAAGAATGGATCTGAATTATTAAATAAATTTGTACTAGATGGGATGTGGCAGCATTTGGGCCATGTTGCAGTTTTGTGCAAGTTTTCTGCTAGAATAAAGAGAAAAGCACATTGCCACAGGAGAAAATTACAGACCATGATCCAGCAAATGCCTTGGAATGAAGGGTGCCAGGAGAAAGTTACAGGATGACTTGATTTGATTCGCAGCTCTTGTAGAAACCTTTCCCATTTCACTAATATCTGTTTTGTCAAGATCAGCACAATTTACCGGGGTGAACTGGGGTGTGAATCTCGGATCTGGGAGAATTTCCCACCTGCTTTTGGATATTCCCTGTTAAAATGCTCAGGGATGGCATGAGCCATTGGGTCAGAGCTTCCTGTTGATGACAGAAGCAGCTCAAAGCACCTAAAACCCCACCACAAGCAATGACCAAACCCCATCCACGGCTCTGGGAGAAAAGGGTCAGCTCCAGCCTGTGTGCAGACCATTCCTCCAGGATCACTGGCCCTCCTGCAGGGCTGTTCTCTCTTCCTGGGAGCTGCTGCTCTCTCTAATCCATCCTCTGTCACTCCAGCATGGAAAGGGCTGGCTGGTGCTGAACTGAAGGCACCCTCTTAATCAAAGTAAGAGGTGGGAGCTGGAGTGTTTGTAAAATACTGTACAAATGGGAGGGTTTGATGGCGTTAAATGAAGGATCAGATTCATTAAATTAAGTGGAAAGCAATGTACATGGGTGATTTCAAGGGTTGAGGCTGAATACGAGTTTTAAATAGGAAGTGATCAGCCGCTATACACAACACAGAGCAGCTCTCAAACATTTTTAATGACAGTATTTGTACACACTTTAGTTTAATTAACACATGGCACAGGAGAGGGTTGGTAACTAGGATGTGTAGTCTCACACCAGTCATCTCAATTAGAACACATGAATTTTCAAGCATCAATACACCCAGAAGAACAGCACCCGTCCCTGCCCAGTGAGGTCTGGCAGTTTGAATTTCCATCACACCTTGTGTTTCTTGGATGTGGTAGCAATTTCTTCCCTCTAGATGGAGAAGTCCCTTTAGAAGTCGATGATCAGCTTCTCATTTGGATTTATTTTGTGTTTTGCAATCAAAATTAAGGGGACTGTGTATTGTCACTGCCCAGTGATCCATGTCACATTTCTGACAGTTATGTTTATTAGTAAATATGTAGTAATTGCTTCCAGAATTAACTGGAGCTGCTCTTCTATGTCTGTATGTGTAGCAGAGATTTCCTGTGATGTGTGATCCCTTTGTTAGCACAGCAGTCCCTGGGTGTTGGGGGCTGTGGCTGGGTTTCAGTTCTTGGCAGACTCAGTGCTGGTCCGGGGCACCAATTTCAGGATAATTGGCTTCTCTGGTGTTAGGAGCCCCACTGAACTCAGCTTGATTGGGATCTGCAACAAGGAGAGGGAAAGCACAGGTGGAGATGGATAAGTTAAACATGCAGGGGTGAAAGGTTCAGGCATGACTGGATCTGCAGTGCCTGGAAGTGTGAAATGTCTGGCGTTGGCACCCGGCTGTGCCCGTGCCAGCCCCGAGCCTCCACGTGCCCCTCACCTGAGTCTCTTTGCAGGTGTGGAAGGTGAAATGCTGCAGCAGGGAGACGATGGCGACTTTCAGAATCAGGAGAGCAAACCTCATCCCAATGCAGTTCCTGGGCCCAGCCCCAAAGGGCAGGTACGCGTACGGGTCTATGGACTCCTTGTTCTCCTTACTGAACCTGGACAAAGGTTGGGGAAAAGAGATGAAGGCAGCAAAACCACAAAACCTACACATTTCATTTATCTAGGGATCTCTCACTGCTGCCCTGCAGAGCCCATTTTGGGTTTTTCCTAAAGTGTCTCAGATTATCCCAGAAATTGAGTGCTGTGACCAAGCCCTTGCCAGGGGTGGGGTGGTGTCCACTTGAGGGTTTGATTTTAATTCTGTCCATCCAGATTAATAGAAGTTGGAAGCAAGGTGAAAATCCAGGCAACATCCTGTCCCACAGACACACATATTTCCTGTCTGTGGTATTTAGAGAGAGAAGAACCAGAAGGTGTTTTGGTTAGGAGCAGCCTATGGCTTCAGTTTCTCTGGGAATGAGAAGTGGGTATCAGTTACAAAAATAACCAGCTAGGGAAGATTATCCTTGAAAACAGAGGGAAAGCAATTCTGAAAGGATAGAGTCTGGCATGTTTAGTAGAAGCTTGTATAAGGGGAACAGGTTCAACAAGAAGGATTGTACAGTGGATGGCCAGCAGTTACAAAACCTCCAAATTTACCCCCTCTCAGAAAGCTTAAATACTGGGTACAAGCTGCTGTGAGGTAGCAGTGCTATTCTCCCAAGAAGATTATATTGTTTGAAACCCTGCTTAAAGCACAAAGCTCGATTTCCTCCTAAAATGACATTCCCACGAGCCTGCAATTTCTCATCCGTATTGTTTGTAAAAAGATAGGAAGAACACCATTAGGAAGCTAATCAGAGATTAATGCTTAATTACTGAGGAAAAAGCAGTGTGATATTTCTTCCCTTTCATTAAGCTTTTTGTACCTTTCAGGCCTGAACTCATCTGGGTTGGGCCAGTACTCAGGGTCACGGTGCAGGACGTAGGGTGGGATTGTGACCACCACGCCTTTGGGAATGGTCACTCCATTTATCTCCACATCCTTCTTGCAGGTTCTCTCAATCCGCCCCCCGAGGGGATAGACTCGGAGGGTTTCATTCACTGTCATGTCAAGATATTCCAATTTCATAATTGCTTCGTACGTGAGAGGAGCCTGCAGGACAACACGAGGAAGGTGACCAGGTATGTTGGCATCAGAACTGGATTGTCCTAAAATGACTGTGGGAACCAGAGTATTCCCAACCCACACTGCCCCAGGTTTGATTCAGACTCGCTGAAGAACAAAATGCAAGGTAGAAATTGAGCAATTGGTTTCATTTTTCCGCCTTTGAGTCATGGAAATGCTTGGAAATCCACATCCTTTTGTGTATGAGTCTGGCAAATGGGTTTGAGCAGTTGGGGTGGCTGGAAGGTTCCAGCTGCCAAAATAAAACCACTGCAGGGCTGAGCTGTCTCAGGGTGTGTCTCCCAGGGCTCTTGGAAAATCCATGGTGTTTAGGAGCTGAAGATGTCTCATTGCCCTGACTGAACCAGGAGGGCAGCAGGGTCAGAGGGTTCTCCCCATCACTCAGGGTCCCCCTTACCTTGTTGGGCAGGACTGTGTCAATCTCCTGCAGCACCTTTTCCTGCACATCAGGATGCATGGCCAGCTCGTAGGCCAGGAAACCTAGGGTGTTGCTGGTGGGTTCATACCCAGCAAAGATGAAGATGAATGCCTGGGCCAGGACCTCTATGTCGGTCAGGGCTGTGGGGAGATGAGGAAAGCAGTGTTGGCTGATGGTCTCAGCAAGGAGCAGGCAGCAGCAGGTGGTGTTGAGGCAGGTTTGTTGCAGTTATTTTCTGATAATACTTTTATAACTGCTCTACCTGCCTGGAAAAATCCATTTTATAGAGGAGGCAGGTGATTTCCTGGGCATAAATAACTGACATGGCAGTCCTGCTCCCTGGACAGGGATCTTAGCCCTGGTGCTGGCCCCAGGAGACAGAGCTCCATCTGGAGCTGGTCGGTCAGGATGATGGTGGCACAGACACTTCCCCATATTCTCCTCACTCCCAGAGCCCCGTGCCCATCCATGATGAGGATTTGGCTTTTGTTACCTTTAGATGAGGGATTTGATTCATTGTTGCCCTGGCTGGCTGAGCGCTGGGTTTCGATCATCAGCTGCAGGAAATCTACCCTGCCCTGGGAGGGAAAGCAGGAGTCTCTTTGGTGAAAGCTTCCTTGCAGGGCTCAGATAAGCAGATTTCACAGCCTGAGCACAAGTTTTAGACTGAGAGCTTCCCCAAAATGCACACAAACTCCTTACTAAAAAACAGAACACTTGCTTTTTATTTTGGAAACCTGTCTGTCCTATCCATTAAGTCACTGGGAGGGAGAGCAGTGTCTTGAATGAATTTGGGCAAAGGGATCCAAACTCTAAAAGGAAGAATTTAGTCAGGAAGCAAACTGCAGTTTTTGAAAAGCAAGAGGGGAAGGCACAACCCTAAAGGTGATTTTGCTGCTCATGTGCTGCTTATTCTGCACTAGCTCATCCTCTGCCTAATCTTCTTCAGGGAGTCTCTCTCATTACAAGTGCTGCAGACTGAAGCTTAGTCCAATTCTGCTGAGCCTTTATCTGGATTTAGCTTCAGATCACGGATGTACAAAGTCCCCCTGATTCTCTGCCAGGACGGGTCAGGTGGGGCTTTTCTGACAGTATTAAAATGAAGTGTTTACACTTGAGTAGGCTCAGGGTTTTGTTGAGTCATTGTACTTTGGCTTCACCTTTGATATCATCATCCTAATTATATCTCACTTCAGTGTACTTTCTGCTACAATTGCTCTCAAATTCCCACTCACCTTGTGAGCCTCCTTTTCACGATCCTGCTTAATTTTGGCAAGGGATCTCATGAAAAAATCTACAGCATCATTGGGGAAGACGTTTACATTCATCTTGGCCATGACAGGAATAAGGAATGGGAAAGCAACTAAAAAACAAATAGAAAATTAAATTTCACTCTTTAAATAAAACTCTCTTGATAGCTGTGGATGCTACTGGAAATTTATTTCCTTTTAAAATTTTTTAGATGAGAAAAGCACAGACTTTTTGCCTTTTTTTCCCTCTGTTTCATTCCCTAGGAATAGTTTTTGTGTCACATGGGCACAACCAAGCTGGGTATAATAATTCATTTAAGAGAAGACCAAGGCATATTCCACCTCCTATTTTTAAGGCTCTGTTTTCTAAGGACAAGTTACTTCTGGACACAACAGGCATGTGGCTCACAAGAGAAATATTGAAAATTCGGAGTTCTTCGTTCAGACTGAGCTGTTCACTGCCTTGCTGTGGTCATGCATTTTCAAGTCCCTTCAAGGCTTTTCATTCTTCATAGAAACTGGATCTTGATATTCTCTATAGATTTGTGAAATCTACACTACCAGAACCTCCTCTGTAGACAAATCCAAACTTTCCCTGGGTTTTAGTAAGGTATCTAACATTAATTTAAAGTCCATTGCTGCTAAGATATTGCACTGGAGGAAATTGCATCTAATTACAGTCCCCACTCAGCACTCTCTTCCAGAAAATGCATTTCAGATAGCAGCACTCTCCTCAAACCTCACTTGCTTTTCAACCTTTGAATAATTTCCCAGCACTTAATTGGATGTTTCTGGGTGGTTCATAAGTTTCTTGCACTGGGGATGCCAAAGGTGGAGGAAGCTTTTACCCATATCATCCCCAGGGTTTCAGCATAAAGTTCACAACAAGGAATTTATGAGAGGCCAGTAGGACTTCATTCCTACCAAGGAAGTTATCCAAGCAAAACCTGGAATCACTTACATGACAAGATGAAGACTGGGTTAAAAAAGTCAAACTTGACCAGTTTCTTCATCTCTCTGACAAAGGGGTCCTTGGGGTTGTTCATGGAGTCAATGTTCACACCAAAGGAAGTGCTGGTGACCACATCCATGCTGTAACTCCCAAAGATGCTGATGGAAGGTGGAAAAAAAATAGACTGTGGTTAAATATTTGGACAGAATGAATGTGGCTTTTTCTTCATGTCTATGTGACATTCATTTATAAAGTCTCAGAAGACCTCCTGCCTTAGGTTTGAAAAGAAATTTTGCTATGTGGCACTGAACAGCACTTCTAGAGAAGGGGATAGATTTTTAGACAGTTTTTGTTTCCAGTCTGCACAGGTTTTGAAGTCAGTTTCTCCAAGGATTTTACAACAACATGGAATGGGATGGTGGAAAGACAGCATGTAGGACTTAGCATGGTAACCTCTTGAGGAGGGGTGGCACAACACCTTGTATCAAACAAGCCCTGGGAGTGGTGCAGTTCCACCCAGCACAGCTCCCTGTTCCAAGCTGTCCAAGCCCTCCCCTTGCAGGGTTTTGGATCAAGAGGAGCTTTGCTGGTTTGTGGTCCCTGGTGTGCAGCTGCCCCTGCTGCATTTTTGCTTTGAAATTGGGGTTCAATACACAGGGTTTGGTCCAGAGCCCATATGGAGGGCACAGATGAGGGAAAAACACTCAGGGCCACTCTACAGCCTTAGTCCCCCCAGCAATGGGGCATGTGAGGGATGAGTGTCCCACACTTTTGTGTGGGACAGAGGTCAGCAACCTCCCATGTCCTGGGAAAGGAGAAGGTGCTGCACAGAGATCCTGAGTGTTTGCCAAAAAAAAAAAAAAAAAAAAAAAAAAGAAAAAAAAAAGGTTTTCCTGCCAGTCTTGGAAATATCTTGGATCTCTGGATTCACAAAGCTGTGCTGGAGCATTTACCTTCCTATCTACCTCTGGAAAATTTCCTAACCTCCAAATTAAATTTTCCCCTTTTAAATTTCCAGTCAGGCTTTCAGTAAGTCCCATTTCTCCTTTCAGAACCCTGGCTGACCAAGGGAAAGATCTGCATTGCTGGTAGCCAATGAACCACAGCACTTTTAACAAGGTTTCCTCTGCCAGCTGCTCTTAGCAGCTACTTACTCCTTTACAGATATTGAGCTGTCCTCTTTCACTTGCTTTTGAACATTCTTCACCAAAGCTTCCCCATAGTGCTTCATTATAGGGAACATCTGTAACACAAACCAGGCATGGCCATTTCAGAACAGTACATTTACACAGACTCATGAAGACTACGGGGAGTTTAATGAATATTTACAAATAAGATCTCCACTCAGGCTTTATTTTAAGACTTTTCTGGTTTCACTTAGGCATCAATCAAACAGGCCAGCTTAGTTGCCGGGCTCTGCCTAAAGAAATCAGACCCCTGTGATAGTCTGAGCCTGGAAACACTGCTTGTTGACTCAGTCTGTACCTGCACCTCTGGTTTACCTCCTTTAGTTTCCCACTGGTGAAGGTTGGAGAGAGCACAGTGCGGAGCCTTTTCCATTGCTCGTCTTCAGCTAATGAGACGGCGTTACTCAGTACCCCGACCAGGTCCGTGCGCTGCAGGGGAAAACAGGAGGTGTTAACCCCAGGAAAGAGAGCAGCCTCCTTGCAGAGGTGGCAATGTGGCATACAAGCCCCTGCCTGGGCTCTTCCAGGGGCAGGGCAGCCTGCTGCCCTCAGGCTGTGGGCTGACAAACAGCCTCTCTCAAGGCACACATCCATAAATAATCCCCTTTCCTACACTAAACCAGCTGTGAGGTGTTATTCCCACCCTCAGAAAAAGTCCAATAAGCCCAACACCTGCATGTCTCTGTGTACCCCTCCATGTCCCATCCCTGCATCCCAGCTGGTGGCACATTGTGCACCCTTACAGACTCCTGCACACTCACACAGACCCAAATCCATCCATATATACATAAACATATAATAGCTGTGAGAACAGACTTGGTCTGGTCCCTCTGCCAGCCCGTGTGTGCAGTCCAGGCTGTAAGGCAGGGGAACAGTGACGTGCAGTGGTCGTGTTCAGCAATCCCTGTAGTGCAGCCACTGGCTCCCAAAGCATGCTTGGCATGTCTGTCTCCTCCTGCATTTTTCCTGGATTCTGTGGTAGATCACAGCACTTCTGCTCTTACCCTGCGGTTGGTGAAGGTGGTGTAGCAGTCTTTAACCAGCACAAATTTGATGATCTGGGGGTCTGTGATGGCAAGGGTGGGTTGTCTGCCATCGTAAATCCTGGTGGGGGGAGAAGTGGAGGAAGGTAAATAACCCCAGATAATTGAAGTGTAAGGCTTGGCTGATACCCATGAGATGCCCATGTATTGAACAAATGTTCTTCCATCAGCAGCCTTGTTGCTCTGCTGTCTGAGTACAGAAATGTAGAAAGTAGAGATGGAAAAGGACTCCCAGACCTTTTCCCATCTGGTTTTGGAAATGGTAAAGGGGGATAAACATCCTCCAAATTCACTGGGAAATGAGCAGGGCTCAGTTGCTCAAAGGACCAGATACTAAATGAAGCAAGTGTCTTCACTTCCTCCCCTGACTCTCTGTGTTTTTCCAGGCACTTAAACACATTACAGTATTAGAAGGAAACTTGTTCGACCCCTTTCAGGCTCTTGAGTTGGGTGTCTGGAGACTTGGGCTGACAGCACTGAGACATCCTTGGAGATGAAACTCAGTCCTTGTTTTCATCTTTTTAAGCTGCCAGTTCTGAATGCTTTCCTGGAACAGATGTAGATTAAGCTGATCTGTGCTCTCTACCCATTTGTGTAAACATACATTTTCCAGACTTTAGTTCTTAAAGCTGCTGTAGGGTTGCATCATGCAGGATATGCAAGGTTGTAGCCTAAGTTATAACAACAGTGATGAAAGCTATGGGAGGAGGTGTCTAGAAGAGAAGAGCCATAACTGCAGCAGCTCCTGCTGCAGCAGGTGGGGATCAGAAGCACAATGAATTCTTTGGGTCAGCTCCAAAGGGAGTCACTCACATTCCTCTGCTGTTGGTAAACCAAAGGAACCCAACCTCCCAGTTCCAGATCCTGCTGAAGTAAATAGTTCTGCTGATGATTTTGTTAGGGCCAGGTGAGGGCCTTTTGTTACCAGATTTAAACTGCTTTTCACAGCACTGGTCAAAATAGTTCCTGCATGATGTGGCAGTGACACAGCTCTGTGTCACCAGGCTCCAAGTAAGCCACCTGCAGCACTGCTGCTGTCATCCTGTTGGGACTGTCAGGGCTACAGGTGGAGAAAAGGGAGCTTTCCTAATGAGCATTTTCTCCCATTTATGCAGATTCTAGTTTTACTCTCAGAAGAGATCAGTGGTTCATACTCACCCCCAGACTTTCCCGTATTTCTTGAAACATTCCTTGTCAAATTCCAGGAAACCCTGTGGAAAACAATTAAAAACTGTCATGGGCTATCCTGGATTGAAAGAGACCCATAAGGACCATCCAAGTCCAACTCCTGCCATGCACAGGTCAGCCCCAAAAATCCTACCACGTGTGTGAGCGTTGTCTGAATGCTCCTTGAGCTCTGGTAGCGTTGGTGCTGAATTATCTGAGAGGGGATGTAGTGGAGGGGGTGATGTTGGACATGGTGGGTGGGGAGGAATAGTTCTAAACTAATGTTCAGAGCTTCTTTATGAGCAGCCAAAGCCATGATGAAGCATGAATGTGCACTCTGCTTTGAGGGAGCTGTTGGCCAGGGTGCTGGCAAAAGGCAGCTGGAAATCAGCCAGCCAGGAATTTGGGGCTCCTGGGGATGCCTTTTGGTCTATGCTGCTGAGCCTTATTCTACACTGGTCTTTTGCAGTAGCCAATTTGAGATTTCCTGGCCAATGCACCAATTAGTGTGGTGAGTTCAGTGCTGACCAATCATCAGTGCACTCCCTAGAATGTATTTATTCATTTCCTGCTGTGAGGTAGGATTAGGAGAAAGGCAAAGCAGGCTCAAAACTTTGAAAGCACTTAAAAGAAAAATTAACAGTAACTAAAAGAAAGAGTAATAAGAATCAGAACAAAACCTTCAGGACACTTCTCTTCCCCTACAGCCTTTATTTCCCAATGACAATGTAAAGAAACAAAACCTAAAATTTCAGTCAGTTTACCACTTCTAGAATAGTCTTTCTTCAGTTCCCTTAGGGAGAGAAGTCCCTCTTGTTAATGTTAATCTCTCCACAAGAAAACAGTTCTCTCATGGCTTTTAACTTCCATGAACAGCAGCCACCTGGGGAAATCTGCAATCATGAAATCCCTCCCATTTTCCACAAGCTTTTCCCACAGCTCTGTTTATGGGCCATGTCAACTTCTGGGGTTCTGTTTAAAGATGAGCTGTTCAAACGCAAAGGTTCTCATTATCTATCTCTGAAATCATCTTCTTCCTGGGGGCACAGGATCTTTATCACTCTTGTCTCCTTCTCTGTTCAAACTTCTCATAGATTAATGCTACTTTAACATCTGCTTACTTTAGCATGGAGGCCTTTGCTCAATATCTACAATTTGAACACTTTCATCTCCCCACACTTTCATGCATCATAGGGAAAAAGAATCTTTCTCCACAGCTTTACAGGAGGATTTCAGCCCTAAGATCAAGGCATCTCCTCATCCCTCCCATCTGGGACTTGACTTCTTCACTGACTTTGATGTCTTCATGTTGCTCCTCTACACTGCCTGCATTGTGTTTTCTTTCACTTGAGGGAGGATTGAGGCACTAAAAGAGTTGATATCTCACCCAGGGCCTGCAGATGGTCACTTGGCCCCAGTCAGGCCCAGCAGTTTGTGGTGGGAGCTATGCCTGAGGGGGCTGATGGCTTCTCCTCTCCACAGCATGGTGGTTGTGGGTGAATCTCAATGGTGGTACAATCTTGGCCAAGCTGGCCAGGCCCAGAGCTGCTCCTGAGGCTGGCAGACCCAACTGGGCGCCGGGCAGGTGGCAGGGCAGGGCCCAGTAGCAGCAAGATGTCAGAAATTGCAGCCATGGCCCGGCCTGGCCTCAGCCCCCCACACACTCCCCTCACACTGCCCGGCACCCAATGGAGGCCAGGGGCACCACAGGAATGGGGCCCGGCCCACAGCAGGGGCTGCCCAACCAGCCTGGCCCTGTTACATCTTTGCTGACTGGAAAAGAGAGAGAGTTCACAGGTTTCTTTGTCTTTAGCATGTGTTTTTCACAGAGGTCTGTACAGCGTTCCAGAGGTTCTAACAGATTGTCGCTTACACAGACGCTTTGCATCACTTCTGTGAATGCCTCCAGTGCAAACCCACCACACCTTTGCACAGGCCCTGAGCAACAGAGGAGCTGGCATTTGGAGATAACTTATCACCACTCTTTATCTGTTCAGCTTCAACTGTGCTAGCAAAGACAGCTTCAGGCACTCACTTTGCGATATTCCAGGGATGTCCCAACGAAAGGCAGAGGTCTTGGTCCAGGAATGCCCAACTTCTTGAACAGACCAAATGGCCAGATTCCATATCTGTGGGACAGAAAAGAGCAGTGTTACATCACTGATTGGGGATACGAGCTCTCCTAAACGTGGAGACTGCAGCAACGTCCCTTGGGAGAGGAGGTTGATCCAAGTGGTGGAAATAAACCAGTCCAAGTGAAAATTGCCTTGCAAAAGACTACTTGATAACCATGGTATGCCTCACAGAGAGCTTCAGATGGATTCTTTTGGTGTGAAAGCAATTGTTTTCACCAGACCACCTGTGGAGACAGCGTCAGGAAATCTTGAGCAAAAGTCCTGAGAGGAGCTCATTGCCTACCAAAGGAGAGGCAGAAAAGGGAGCTGGAAGAAGGAACACCAAGCTTACATGTTTGTATTTAAGAGAAATCAAAGCAATGCCAAGAATTATGTCCCAAACAGGGCTTTTGTCAAACTGTACTTCAATTTCAGTAATTGTTCTCCTTCCCTTAGTCCAGCATTAGCTCAGTGGAAGCCTAGTCTTGATGGTTTTCTCTTTAGATTTTATTGACAGCCTTGCAGATTTCTTTCCTCTGAAAAACCCTTCCTGGCAGCTCTAAAGTTATTGCTTCTACCTGGGGCTTTCTCTTTCTCAACAAGGGCCTGGGCTGCAGCCCTTTGAAGCTTGTCTTTGGGTGTGTTGAAAGAGCTCCTTAAAATATTTGTTTTCAGTTAATAGCTGCAGCTTCCCAAGTGAGCAGTTCATTGCAGAAGGGAAGTAAAGCAGAGAAGGTTTGGCAGGGGGATGTTATCAGAGATCATCTTCAGGTTACAAGGCAGCAGCTGCTCAGACAGGATCTTGGGGATGCTTATTTGAAAACCCAAAATCTAGATTGAGATACAGGGAGGGTCTCCCTTGCAATTACCAGTGGTTTTTTAGATTCTAGGGTCCCCAGATGAGATCAGTGTCCCCCAGCACAGCTTCTTCCATTGGAAAAAAATGCAGATGCCACCTTATGGTCCAAACAGGACAGGTGAAAAATGGGGAGCTGGGTGTGTTCAGGTGAAGAAAGGTTTCAGAGAACTCAGTTTGTCAATGTTTAGCCTTCTTTGTCAAAGGTTAATTCAGCACTAGGAATCAAATGTTTGTGAGTTCTCATTTGTAATGTTTATAGGTAGCCAAGGGTGCGGGAGGACCAGGAAATGTCAGGCTGAGCAGGTTACAAAGCCCAGAAATACTGTAGGAAAACACGCTTAGACCACTTAAAACATGGCCAGGAAAATGTAGTCTAACACTCCTACAAGTAAAATGTGTCAGGGTTTTTTGCAGACTGAAAAGGACCATTCAGTGTAAAGCCAAAGAATAATCATTACTTCTTCCTACCATGGATGTGAACCAGAAGTGCCTGAAATTCCCTCTTGTGTGAACTGAAACAGTGTTGCCCCAGCTGGACAAGAAGCATCTAAACAACCTCTCTGTATCAATGGGCAGCAAGATTTCTATTTTAGCTCTAATATCAGAACATAGATATCTGGGTTTGGTCCCTTTTGCCACAACAGAATTATGAGTGTCTGCAGAAGGTGCAAGTCTGGTAACCAACAATCTTAGCTAGCCACAGAGTTACTGAAATAGGAGAGTTTGGGTCAAGATTCAGGGTGGATTTTTTGGTTTTGTTGTTTTGGTTTGGGGTTTGTTTGTTGTTTGGGTTTGTTTGGGGTTTTTTGGTTTTTTTTGTTTTTTGTAAGAGTCAGCCCCAAACAGGCTTTTCAGTGTTTCAAATCTCAGGAAAAATTTGAAAAATATGGCTAAAATTTTCTGAGCTTGCTGAGCTGCCATGGCTGGAGCATTGCAAGAGCAGACAAATGGCCGTGCTCGTGTGCATCACATCAGTCAGGGGTTTTTAACCAGCTCTGCCCTGCTGCAGTGCTGAATGGCACCAGCAAAGCCAAGGACAGCATTTCCTCACTAACAGGGTTGCCCTAAAGAACTGGGGGTACATTTCTGCTGAGGAATTTGGTCTGGAAAGCCAGGAGCAGGTGGCTGACGTTGCTCTGTGCTCCACTCCTTCCTCCAGCACGGGTGGCTGTGAGGAGGGACATGGGATGGAAATCAAACCTCTGCAAAGGACCCCTCCCAGTCCAGGTGCCCAAGGAGAATCTTAGCTGGGCATCAAGGAAGGAGTCAGAAGGAATAAAATCTGATCCTACAGCTATCCTTCTCCTGGTGCCTTTCTGCTGCTCTCCACCTGTGCAGCCAGGGTCATCTTGTGCTGGCTTGCCGGCAGAGCAGCCTCAGGCAGGGAGGCACAGCTGGATGTCTGTGAAAAATCACCTGATGGATCAGGACCCTGACTGAAACCAGCACCCTGATGGTAACCAGTACCTGATCTCATTATCATTCAATTATTCCTTTGATGCTTAGCAGCAGTCTCATAACTGGATGGGAATACTCTAAACCTTGGGGCAAGATCACAGATCTGTACAGTCTTTAGACTTCTCTGCTACATCCCAGAGCCTGGTTAGATGCTGGAAAAGTGGAAATCACATCTACTCTTCAGCAGATTAGTTGTGTGAAAGTGAGCAGTGGCAAAAAGAGAGAAATGGCAGGAGCAGAGAATCAATAAAGAATATTTTACTCACACTAGCAGAAGTGCCACGAAAAGAAGAATAAGGGCCCATGTTTCTGTAGAGAAAGAAGGCAGAAGGTTCATTTCAGTTCTTCTCTGATTGGCTCTGAGTTCTGCTTTGAGATGCTTGTCCCACGTCTGTGGGAAATAGGAGTGTTTCACATTGTGCAATCTTTTTTATCCAGTCATATGATTTAGGGACCCTCCTTCTGTGACAAAGGAGGAGGAGTGGAAGGTAAAGATAGGAAAGTCTGCTAATCTGAAAAACACCATTCATGTGATAGACTGAACTGTCTAAGGTTCAAGTTATTTAATGCATGTGTTGCCAAACATTTCAGCTGGTTTCCCTGTTGTAAGTAATAACTGCTTTCCCACTGACTCATGCCCCTGGGCTCCTACACCAAACTAAATAAAAACAGGTTACAATGAAAAGGTAAATCCCCAAGCAGGTGTCAGGCTTGGTTTACAAAAGGCAAAGAGAAGGGAAAAGGTTATTCACATATTGTATGACAAGAGCTTTTCTAGCAGATAAATCAACTTTGACAGAATTTAAGATTTTGTTTGAAATCTCTCTCTTTCTGTGTTGTGAAGTGCAAGCACTGCCGGCGGTGGGTCAGAAGCAGCTTCTAACTAAGGCAGGAATTTTTTCCCCTCTGAAGGCTCTAGAAGTCCAGTCCACCTTGTTTGCTGGCGTGTGGCCAGGTGTTATATAAGAGAAATGCTGCCACTCCGCAACTGTAAAGAGTTAAAGTGCCACCCTTTCTAAAGCATGAGCACTCGTGGCTTGTGAATAAAACCTGTGCCCACCCTTCTGCAGCAGCTGGGGAAAAGGCACAAGAAAAGGGAAAACACAAATTTTGTACAGGCTCTCCTATAAGGATGGTGCTAAAAAGCAAAAGCAGGTGTGGATGTGCTGAGGGGAGATTATGAAGTGGAGGAAACTGAGTCTTTGGATGGTGTTTGTTAGTGGGGTCAAGGCAGGGCAGGAAGTTCTATGGTTTGCATAGATGTGCACTACAGCAATTTTTAGGGCTTTGCTCATAATTCTAAAATGAGCAATTCCCTTCATATTAGCAGAGCTGCTGCCTTCAGAATGGTGTTTACTGTCTGCACTAGAGGTAAGCTGGGTGGGTGTTTTAATTTTTTGGCACGTCAGAAGTCTTGTGTCCGCAAGGATGTGGCTGTGATAGACTGCACTGAGCGAACAGTGGCTCTCAGTCCACATTCCAAGGAGCATCATCTGCCTTATCTCGGCATTTATATCTCATTTCTCTTTTGCCTGGCCTTTGCTCTGGCCTTTGAAGACAGAACAGTTCTAGATTATTTTGTAATAACCACGGTTTGCTTTGGTTTGACGTGAACAGACAAGTTCATGACACAGCTCTCCAAGCCTATGCTGGGTTCTGCCTTTCGTGATTCAGAGGTGTTGCAAGAGCATGGTTCAAGGTTCAAGAGGTGTTTTCCCCTTCAGGAAGTGGTCACAGCAGTGACTAGTGCTCCAGGGTTCCTCTTTGCCAATTTTGACGCAGCCTTGAAATTTGAGTTTACTGGACACCAAAATGTTCCCAACTCGCTGTATTGGGAAATAGGTTAACACAGTTTATTCAGGAAATAGGGTTGTTGTAGGGCTCTCCATCCTCAGTAAAAATAAGCCTCAATCTTTGTCCTCTTTGCATCATTTTTAGCGGTAATTATAGTCTCTGGGAAAATTGGTGTGAAAAAACAGAGGTGCAAAGTCTTGCTGTGGTTTTCCATGGTGACCTGATGATCTCTGCCAAATGGACTGTGCCAATTGACTTCAAACAAACAACACAACCCTGCCACCCCCTTGAGACAGCTGGTGGATAAACAGAAAAACCCCTGTGTGATTAATCCATGCCAAAGAGAAGTCAATGACCCAGGAAAGATTGACTGATTTTCACATGTAAGCCCAGCTCAGAGCCAATTTATGCCCAAAGGTGCACTCTACTAAAGCTGTAAACCCCCAACTGTGGTGTCCCCTAAGCTGCTCAGGGGTGCAGCACAGTTGTTCCTTCACCCTTCCAAGTCCTTTATAACACCTTAGTCCTCATACCACAGGCTTTTACAGCCATCCTCTGCTTCTCTTGGACATTGGGAAGTCCACTGCATCCCACCTTGGCTTTAGGGGACCCCTCCAAGTGTCTGGAGCAAAGGCAGAGTGCTCACGGGTGTGAGAAAGTGCAACCCCCAATTAGGGCTGTGGGAACACCAAGTCCCACTCATGGGTGAAAATGACACACGACACCACCCCTTGTCATTTAGGCTGTTGTTACTGAGTTTCCAGGATGGTCACAGGCTGAGAGGTTAAAAAGCCAAAGTTTGCAGCAAATTCAGAGAACTGAGCTGCTTTCCCGTTTCTAATGCCCCTAAGAAGATGTTCAGGTTAATGGATTAATGTCTTTCAGCAAAGCAAAATAACAGCACGTTGTTATGTGCAGCTTAACAAAGGGAGTGCTGCAAATCCAGGCTGTGAACAAGGTGTGATGAGGAGGAAGGATTTTTGTGGAATAATGACTGGAGGTTGGGCAGAAAAATAGAGCTTTTACAAGCTGTGAAACCAAAGGATGTAGGGTTGAAAGGACACCCTGGAATAGCAATTATGACTGGGGCGCTGGAGGAGAACAAGCAGTTCAGAAGAGAAAGAGCTGTGGGGAGAAGGAAAAAAGCCCCAGTGGGTAACATCTCGTGTTCTTGATGAAAAGGACTGCACGGGTATAGGAAAGGCCAGGCTGGATAAGTCTGAATCTTTAGGTCTAACTCACTTTGGAGTATGGTTGTAAAAGAGGTTCTCTTGAGATACTTTGGGGAATTTGTTTTAGATTCCCAGGGCTGGACCAGTGGAGACTCTGCAGTGCTGCTCAGGGTATAAATATTGCTGGGAAGCTGTATCATTATGGAGTACTTTAAACTCTCTAGATACTGATCATACAAATTGCTGCTGATCATGCGGAGCTCAGCTAATCTCTGCATGGGAGGGAGAAGGCAGATTTCTGCCCTGGAGAAACACAAACTGGCAGGCAGTGACATGGGTTTAGCTTCAGTGTTTATGAGTAATTTAAGATATTCTGGAAGAACAATTAAGACTAATATTACCTTGGGTTGGACGAACCACATTCATTTCATTTAACATTAAGTGTAAAGAAAACCCAAGTTTGTAACTTAGGCTCATTTTTCAAGAGGACAAACAGGTGAAACAAACCAGTGGAAAATCTCAGGACTTTCACTGCAGACTGTGTCTAACCTCCTTTTTGAAGTCACCTGTGCTAATGTTATCAACCAGTTATATGTCAACTGCCTGGAGAGCTGCATTGAAAGGATGCTTAGAAGAAATCAAACCAGTAGGAAGTGAAGGAAAAAAAACAACAACAACAAAGATTTTTTAGTTCAAAGTCCACTATTGTATGTTTTTATGTTCTGGTCATAAAATCTTGCTTCTGTGCCTGACTCAGAGCAGCCCAGTGCTAGAACACAGTGACTTGCTGGAGTCCAGTTAAGGGAGGGTCCAGCAAATCAGTGGCACTTTCGGCCCCTTGGAGAGGTGCCCCCAAACCCCTTGGTTTGTTTAGTCTGACTAAAGGATAGCTGGGCTGGAAGGAGGTTGCTATGAGAATAAATGCCAGGTAGAAGAGCTAGTGAATCAAATTATGATGTTGGTCCAGAGACAAATGGGAATAATCCAGCCATGAGTAACTGCTAGGCTGAAAATGAGCACAGTCCTGGCCTGGAAAGCTCAGGAGTCTTTACTTTATAGGGTTAAAAGGGAGAAAAAGATGGTTAGATAATGTAAAATGAGTAGAGATAAGGCAGCTGCTGGTGAGAGGAGGGAATAATACATTAAACTTACAGAGTTCCTCTGCCAGAGCATTGCAAGTTCATTTTCTACACAGAAGATGTGGGGTGGCAAGTATTTATTTTCCCTGATACACAGTGGTTTAGTTACCCACAGAAAAATGCTTCATAATGAAGGTTAAAGTTTTTTTGCTGTGGTGAAAATATTGATACTCTACTGCTGAAAAAAAAAATCAATGTATTTGCAGGGTTCTCTAATGATACTTTATGTAGTTCTTTGTATAGATGACTGATACCCTCCTGCACCTAGATTTCTGTGGGATTTAAAAAGCTCACAAAAAACCCTCAACAAAAATGTAATTAATTCCCCTGGATGTTTTGTTCCATATACTGAGCTTTGGAATTAAACAGAAACTAGGACATTTTTCTGATGTTTTTTTCAGTTAAAGTAATATCCCTGATATATCCCAATCTTCCTTCATAATCTTTGCAATATATCATTATATTTCTTTTCATTCCAAGAAATGACAGCTACAAAAGCTGTATGAAATCTGGATGGCTAATTAACTCCGAGCACTGCATTCTTTTGCCCAATCCAATACAAAAGACTGCTTGAGATTCTTTAGCCTTTTAGAATGAATTAAGAAATAATAAAATACCCTGCCAGCTCCACCCATGACTTCTTACCTGCAATGCAATGAAAGACAAGGTTACATTCCACAAGGGAACAGCAACAAAAAATCCCCGACAAAAGCAAATACAGGTGAGAGACAAATGCAAATGTAGGTGAGATGTATTTCCAGTACAAGGGGGAGATCATGTTCTTTCCTGGATATTTTCAAGAGGATGTTTTGATGAGTAAAGTGCATGAGAGTGGTGCTTTGTTGTGCCATCATTTTGGCAAAGCCATCCCAAGAAGCGTCTGCACAAGTCATTGCCCAGCAGGGTCTTGCTTTGGTATGTCAGAATTCTGCTTTGGGCTGTCAGTTCTGCACTGGGATGTCACAGCCTGGTGAAGTCAGGGCACTTGACTCATTCAGAACAATGGATCTTTTAGAGGGTGACAAATCATCGGGTGTGTGAAGGACTTTGCTATGCAAAGCAGTGCCTGAGATTGTGCTCAAGGCAGGAATAACGTCATGTCTCCAGTCGGTGTCCCTGCCACCTCCCACAGGGTGACCTGCTCCCATTAGCTCATTAGCTTCTGCTCCACTGTGGTTGGAGTTACACAGTTAGTAAGGACCGTGAGACTCCAGTATTTGTCATAAATTAAACCAGGATCCTTTCTCAGTGTGTTTTTCACACCACAGACCTCTTGCCTCCATCATTTGACATGGGGCAGTTGCTCTTTGGTGGCTGGGATAGATGTGGCAGCTCTCCTGACAAAGATGCGCCAAAGTGTACAATGTCAGGGATGCCACACCTGGAGCTTCATGGAAAAGGCTCTGTGTGATTACAGAGATGATTGGGTGTTAATGCTTTTCACCTAAATAGGTGTGTTTCCAAATTGCCACTCCCTCCGTCAGCCACTTGATCTGCTCCCAAACACGGGTAAAGTTTGAAAAGGATTATCTTGGCATTATTTTCATATCACATGTCAGTGCATCCTCATATGTTCTTTTTCTCTTTAGTTTTCTAAACAGAAGTTTCTCAGGGTGCAAAGTTTTAGCCTAGAGTCAGGTTGGGGTTTTTTGGGTGTTTGTTTGTTTGTGCTTGTTTTTATTATTTTAAAAAACAGCCCCTAAAATCATCTTATGTGAGCAAAATACAGGCTTGTTGTTTGAATCACTCTGTGATAAGTCCTTATGTATTTTGTATTTGTGTTAAGGGTTAGTCTGTTAGAAAAAATAGAAACAAAAAAGTTGGATCATCATTATTTCAGACTGGAAATTACTCTGAGGGGTCAAAGGAGAATAAAGTACTCAGCACAGACCTGAGTCAAAGGGTCCTTGGAACTGGTTTATCTGAACTCAGAGGCTCACAAAAGTCCTTTGAGATGCCACGAATTCTGATCTCGGGTCTGGGTGTAAAAACCTTTCTCTCAGCCTGACTTGCCCACGCAGTTTGCCTGGCTGAATGTTTAACCAGTCACTAGCTGGATGTTTAACCAGTCACCTCGCTGAGCCTGGCAGTCCCTAATAGAAGCATGGAAGAGGATGAGTCCCACCAGAAAAATGTCCACCAGTCCCAGGAAACTGGGCATCTGGTTTCTCTGGAGCAGAAGACTTTTATTTGGTCCTTCTGTGCTTTTATGCCATTTTGTGCCCCTCTGGCTTCTGACTTTGCGCCAGCTCTGCATCCCTGGCAGGGGGCACCTTGCCTGTATGCAGAAATGCTTGGCTTGACTGGTGGGGGCATCTGCAGGCCCAAAGCTCCAAATCTTTCGGGTGCTTATTTCCACAGCAGGCTGTTCCAGCTGTTCTTTTGATTGAGAGAGAGGTTTATTTTGGAGAATAGTTTGGCGTGTGCTCACCAGAGCGCTCCAGCTGTGGTTCCACACTGGTTGGTACCGACACCTTGGAGATGGATTCAGGTGCAAATCTGACAAGACACATATAAATGACAGGGACAGAAATAGTAGCTTTAAAACACAATTATTCCCTTAGGCTGATGCTCCTGCCCAGCAGCGTGGCAGGTTCTCAAGGAAAAAGCAGCAGGAGGGAAAGCAGCTTCAAAACCTTTCTCTGAAGTTTCATGCCCTCACCCTGCAATCCTTACACGCCCAAGAAATTCTTACATCTGTGACCTGAGTTACCAGTGCTTAGTGCCTGAGTGGAGAGTGGGAATCAGATATTAATTAAGATATTGATCACTACTAACAGTTTGGCCAGTGGCCCTTGACCATCTCCATCCTGATTTACACATTTCAAGAAGAGCCACTGCTGAACCTCCTGCCATTTCATCCTTCACCAAGATGGTTCTTGGGGGTCAGTGCTCCTTATTTTCCATGTTGAGTGGGGGAAGGCTTTTTGAAGGCTTCACATTATGCTTTCCTCTCTCCTGCTCCAACATCAGCAGCAATTCCCAGTCTTCCCAATAACCTTCAGTTTCCCCGTGCCTCTGTGTATAACAAAGGCAGACCTTTAAAATGTTGGACAGAGACCCAAACTGAAGGGCACCGTGATAAATTCTGGCAGAAGTTTGACATGATGGGAAATTCATTCCTCCCACATAAATTATTTTCTTGTGCTTTTCAGGCTTTAGCCTTTTCCTGTGCATTTTCAGCAATAAACAATGAAATATGACATTATTTACTCATGAAGCACTAATAATGTGTACACACCATAAAACCTGAGGCTGCTCTGGTGAGCTCCCTGTCACAGCATAAACACGGGGAAGCAGGACATGCTGGGGACCCCGTGCAGGGACAGGCACCTGTCCCAGCTGCTTCCCTGCTTTATTCCTCCCTGAAGCATCACTTACTGCAGGCAGCCCAATTTATTCCCTGCTGACTTAGCTCCCCAAACACAAGGCATGCCCTCTGCTTTAGGGTTCATCTCCCTTTATTTTATAAACACCCCTGAGCTACTCTATTGCTACCTGACCCGGCTTGTTTAGTGACACAACCCCAGCTCAGCAGGGGTTGGGATTTGGGATAAAACCTGAGCCTTGCTAAACCCCACTGCAGGGCTTGGTCATGGCTAACTCAGCATGGCTGGCTGCAGGGGCGAAGCGTCCGAAGGGATTTGCAGCATGTGTGCATGGATAATGCCATAATGAAGTCCAGATGCTTGAAGTTTTTTGCATGATTTTTTATTTATTTCTTGAGGCCTTTCATGTTGATGTGGCTTGACTTTGTGTCGCTGAGCTTTGGGTTAGCTTAGCCTGGCTTTGAGAGTTCAGAAAGAGCCATGTCCACACCGTGTCTCCAGATCCACTCGGTGTCCTTGGCACTTGTGCTTGGCTCTGTGGGCTGGGGGCTGGCTGGATCTGCAGCAGCAGCCTCTGCTTGGAGAAGAGCTTTGTGGGATGTGTTTATGGCATCCCTCTGGTACCATTTCTCATGTTAGGCTAAGCTAGGGTAATTTTAGATTAAAATAAAGGTGAATCTTGGGGTGCTAGCAAGGCTATGAGCCCAGGGGGATTCCTGCAAAGACCCCCATGAGGACTTGCCTTGACTGTGTGGGGTAGCCAGGCCATAGTCTGTCATCCTTTTGGGCTTTGGCAGTGTGAGGAGCAGGGTTTGCCTTTGGACCCCTCAGAATGCCCGGGAGATGAGAGCTGGCAGCGTGGTGAGCCTGCCTGAGAGCAGCGAGGAGGAACCTGGCCTCCTCCAAATAGGAGGCAGCTTTGGCCACATCTATTATCATTATTGGAGCTGTCAGCTGCGATTCAATACAAGGCTTCAGATGGATGTATCAGGGCCAGCTTCCTCACTGCCTCACCCCAGCACAAGGAGCCAGCTCCAGCCTCATTTGTGCTCATTTAATCCATTGATTTCACCAGAGCAAAGGGTGGGGAGTGAGGCAGCAGTGGGCTCTGTAGGACTAAGGTTTTTTATGATTTAGAGTTGGGGTAATTGAGAGGTGTTTTAAAAACTTTTATTTTATTTTTAGTTTTATGAGAAGGATGAGATAATATAGATGTTATAATTTACCTTATTATAATTAGAAGTCAATTATTGTTAATTATAAGTGGTTTTCGATTTATTAGTTTTTTGTTATACTGTGTTGTAAATGCTTTGGAATTAATTATGTAAAATTACTTTTTGTAGGTCTTTCGTGGGTCTAAGTTTTACACCTTAACTAAAATTTAGGTTAGCATACAGATGCATACTCTGTGAGCTTTCTGTCAGGCTTTGAGAATTTTCTATAAATCCATTTCCCACAGGCTCTGCAGGCCAGGGCTCAGGGCACTTTCTTGGCTCCAGCACCTCACCCTCCACGAGCCATTCCCAGGAAACGATGGAGGGATTGGGTTCCCAGAGTGTTTTGCAAACCCCAGAACAAATGCTCAGAGATAATTCTTTCACAGTCAGGTCCCTGGGAAGCTGGGCCATAACCCTCTCATCTTCTGATCTCTATTATTTTCCCCCTGCAGTACATTCTTACAGCTTGACAGTTTTGCTCCATCTTAAGGTTGTTCTGAGAAAGGGAGACTGCTCACTATGTTAGCAGAAGTCAAGCCTGTATTTCTCTGTTTTCTAGCCCATTCCACAGAGCTGTGCAGCAGTCAGTGTCAAACAAGCAGGGCCATGACAATTTTCTCTTACAAAAATAAAGTGTCAGAAGTTAGATCCCTGTGGGCTGCTGAATTACCTCCAGTATCTCCCCATTTGCATAGCAAATGAGAATATTCAGGAGAGGTAGTCAGTCTGCTCTAGGAACACAGCTAGAGTTTGCTGTCCAGATTAATTAAAGGGCTAGAGATACTGTGAATGTGATTACCTCTTCTTATCTTGTTCCAAAGTCCATGCAATATCTACAGTGTTTCAAAGTTATATATGTTTTTAAGAAAAATCAATAGCAGTAGAATTCTCATTATCACCACCCTACAAATAAAGTTGTTTGAGAAGCAGAGGAGGGGAAACTGGTGTGGCAACAGGCTTCACCTTTGAGTTTGCAAGCAGATTTTCCCTTTACATAAAACAATTGAAAATCCCAAAATTTCTAATTGCAAAGCAAACAAAAAACCCCATAACTCCCCATTATACCCTCTTGTAGATGAGGCTTTGAGAAGTGGTTTTCTGAGTAGCCAGGATTAGGTACTTGAGGTGAAATGGGTACTAGATTTTAGGTTGGCCACCCAATTCCAGCCTGCAAATACTTCAGTATCTTCCTCTCCATGGACAAGGAGAGTTTAACAAGGGGTCACCACTCCAGAGGACCTGGTAGGACCTCAGGAGTTAGAGATGAATTTGTTCCTTGGCCCCAAGAGCTGAGCACAGACACCTCAAACCCTTCTTTCCCCCAAGTCGTTTGGATCTCAAGTAATTACTATTCAAATTAATTGAGAGTGCAGCATCTGAGAGGAGTGGGGCCTTCACACCTGCCAAGGGCACCTGCTGGTGGCTCAGCCCCAGGCTGCTGGGCTGGGCCCCTCCAGCCACCGAGAGCTTCAGGCACTCACTGCCTCTGCCATCGTGGCTCTTCCAAAAGCCACTGGCACAGCCCGGCTGCCTTTGGGGCTGTCACACTCTGCCACCTGCAAGGTCAGCAAAGTCCCCAGTGCCCTTTCAGCCTGGTGTGATAAACACACAGTCACAGAGGTTTTCGGAGATGGCTCTGAACAGGATGTGCCCTTCGTTATCCAAACGAGGTCGAATTTTGTGCCAGCTCACAGCCATGAGTCACAGAGGCTTCGATTGGGATTTCTGATTCCTGAACAAGGACTGATGAGGCTCTCTGGTAGCTCCCATTAATCTTCTTCCCCATGAGCTCTGCATGGCTGCAGCTGAGGAGGTTTTGTATTTCATTTGCACAAAAGGTGACGGTGCAATGGGTCTGACAGCCAGGACATGGATGGGAAGGATCCTGTCTGGGTTTTGGATTTTGGGGCAGTCCTTTGCTGTATCTCAGCAGTGCCTTGAAGGAATGCAGGCAGAGGTCTCAGTTTCTGCTTGTGAGACATGAGGCAGCTTCTCCAGGGATGTGAATGAGCTGTTCCTCACTGTCTTGGTAGGGCCAAGGCATCCCATTCCTGGAGAGTTCATGCATGGCAGCAGGGCAAATGACTGCCCAGTACACAATAGCCACTACACAATACCCCTAAGCAGCAAAGCCACCCGTGCTTTCAGCTTGGGAGGCTTCCTGCTCCAAGTTATGTGGTTTAAGTCTCTCCTTAGTATTTCAGGAAGCTTTCAGACCAATTAAATCTTTAATGATCGCTCCCAGCTCTTTGCATGGTGGCTTTACTTCTGCCTTTGTTGCAGACAAAATGTGTCTGTGTATAAACTGCCTCAAACCCAGCCAGAACAAGCAAAACCTTTCTCTCCCTGCTCCCTTGCTCTCCTCCCCAGACCCTGCTCTGCCAGGGAGAGCAGAAATCAGCAGCCCTGTGTTCAGAGTCCCAGAAAGCCAAGGGAATCAGTTTTCTATTGAACCTTTCATTCTCCAGATATCAAAACACTTGGTGGAGACGGGGCCTGTAGGGAAGCAGAGCTGCTATTTATGTGATCAATAAAAAGTTTTACACGGAGCCTTTGATGCTCACAAAAGATGGGAAAGAATGTAGCTGAAGCGGCTGTTCACATGAAAACAAGATGTTTATTGGTATTGAAACACCCTGCTAGGCTGAAATCAGATGCCAACGATGTGAGCTCAAGCCAGGACAGTTTCTTGTTGTGGAGGGGAGAGGAGCAGGCTGGCTTTCTGCATAGAACTTGCTAGATTTCCCTGTCATTATGTGTCATAACAGAAGGATAAATGCACAGCATGGTGATAAGATTGAGGTTGGAGCCAAGGGGGACAGAGCCAATAACTTTTTATATATTTTTCTGCCACGTGAATTTTTCACACCTTGAACTACTTTTCCTTGATTTTCTTCTTCTTCTTCTTCTTTTTATTGAGGCAACAGCCAATAAAAGAAACTAATGGGTTAGAAACCACGTAAGCAAACTCCCACTGAGCTTTATTCCCCACAGGCTCATTGCATCAAAGAGAAAGCAGCAAAATAGGGCGACCAAATGCTACGTAGCAATGAAAACAAGTTGGCTGCTGCCAGCTCTGTCCCCCACACGGGGCAGGTCACGTTGCCTGGAGAGGCTGTTGTACTTCTTGTGGGGTTGTGGCAGCCACCTAGGCTGGGCTGAAGAAGAAATGTGGGGGCTTTTCACAGGGCAGCAAAGCTCCTGCCTTTGCTCTGTCTTAATCCATCCTCACTCCAAATGCAAATACATCTCTCCAGCTGCCCCACTTCTTCCTGTGCCACCTCCATGCTTGGAGATAAGGTTTCTTGCTTGCTGTCATTCCTCTCTCAGTGTGTTTGAGTCCTGTTTTCTAGTTAGAAGGTGCAGAGACACAATTTTTCCATGAATCTCCTCTCTGACCCTTCATCAGGAAGGGCAGTTTCAACCCCCTCACAATGTCTTGCTCTCCTCACTCCACCTTACTGACCTTAGCCATGTCCAATTAGCAAATCCAGGCCTCCCATACAGAGCAGATTTTATTTCTACCTCACTTCAAGCTTACCACTTCACCAGTTTTTTGTTGTGCTCTTTCCAGCACTTGGCAATTTTGCTCCATAATAATAATGGGATCAGCATCTCATAATTAGTGTAAACCAGGGCACAACGTCCTGGGGAATGAGACACGGTGGGAAAACATTGATTGTCCCCAGTGCTTCCTGGGAGATGTCAGCCCTGAGTTTTGAAAGCACTCTGGAGGGAGGAAACACTGGCCACTGCACAGAAATGTAGGTTGGGGATAGTGCAGCATTAAATCTTGAGCTCTGGGCATGAAACCTCACAGTCAGCACAGAGCAATAGCAGCGACACCATGTGCAACTTTATCAGGGCTCTGCAAGTTGGAAGAAAGACTTTATGAAGGATAAACTCAAGGCTTTTGGTAAAGGTTCATCCTTCCCCTAAATTTTGCTGGCTCCACAGCCACAGTTTTTTTCAGTGGGGTGGGAAATGCAGCTCAGGGTATCTTGCACCCACCACCTCAGCACCAATTCTTGCTTCTGCCTCTCTCCAGAGATCTTCTCTCCCATCCTGTGCAGCCACAGCTGTGGAGCTGCTCCTAATTTCCTGTGTTACTCAGTCACAAGCAGTGCTGCTGTGAACAGCCTCTAAAAGGAAACAGGGGAAGAGCATTAGGAGATAATAAGTCTTATTAACAGCTTGGAGAATCTGCATTTTAGAGTGAGAACCACACTTAAAAATCAGGAGAGACAAAGGGGTGCCTTGCAAAAGTGAGTGTTGCCTGGGCAACATCAGCATCTGCATCCCTACATCCCCCCAGCCCTGTGCTTAGCAAATATCCTCGCCGTGGTCCTTCCTTCCATGCAGGCTCAGATTTACACTTTGCTCCCTCTCACTCACGTCTGCATCTGCTTCTCTGAGATGAATGCACAGGGATTGGCACACAAAGTCTACATATGCTGCTGGCAAGGAATGAATCTTCCCTCAGTCTTTCGTCTTGTCCCTCCTGCTGTGCTCTGCAGAGTCCCAGGTCTGCCTGCACACAGTGCAGGCTTCACCCCACTCCCCTGCCTTCACACAGAGCTGGGTGCACTTGTGCCCTCATCTCACGTATCAGGCTGTGTCTCATCTCAAAGTTACATTTGTGTAGTAGTTAGACTTCAGGACAGCTGCTTTTCTTCTTTTCCTGCTTTTTTCCCCAACACTGTAAAAGCAAAACACACTCATCTTCCAGAGCTGGGAGTTCTCTTGACAGCAGAACAGTCTGATGAATGTACCAGGATATCATTTCATCAGAATCTCAGACCATGAGGTTGCCTACTGCCCTTCATTCTTGTCATTTGAATCCTCTTGATGTGTAAGACCACATTAAACTCCTGTAAGAGAGAAGTGCTGCACAGCTCCTTGGCAGAGAGAGCTGCAGTGGCTCATCCATCCAGTCCTGGGATGGCCCAGGTGGATGGGAGCTCTTGGATGGTTCACTGGAATGAAACAAGGTGCTGCAGGTACCTAATCCTCCTCCAGCATCATTTTCCAAAGGAAGACAAGGACAACTTCTGGTATTTATTGTCAGCAGTTTTCTCCACACAAATCCTTAAAATAGTTGCATTTTTCTTTCATTTTGCCAATGGCAAAAGGAATTTGTCTTTCTTACACCTTTTACTCTTCTCTGATTGCTGGAGGTTTTTTAACATCTGGAGCAGCAGGCTGGTGGCCAGATTTCTGAAGGTGTTTAAGCATCGACAGATGCACCTGGGTACCTGGAGGGATTTTCCAAAACCATTTTGCTGTAATTGCTTATGATATTCTTCCCATCCCATCTCCTCCGTAGCATCCCTATTCCTGCCAGCATTGCATCTCCTTCTGCAAACCTGAGTTGGATTTTGCTTCTTTTCTTACTTTTAGTCCCAGAACTCCAGGGAACTCTACAAAGAGAGCAGAAAAAATTGCTGCACATGGTTAGATTTGGGTAGACTTTAGTGTCCTTATAAATACCGATGGGATGATGAGAGAGTTTGTGCTTTCATTTACAGCAGCAGAACTTCAGTACAGGCAGGGTCTTATCATAGATGTGATGTACAGAGAAATCAACTGCCTGGCTCCTTTGAAATGCAAAATATTCCTGTGTTGCAACAGGATGGCTAAATTTGCCAGTGGATTTTGAGGGTTTGTGTGGTTTTTTAATTCACAGAGAGCTTCCTTGTCACGCTTGCTCTCTATTCTAGGGGTCATGTTTGTGTTGTCATTAATAACCAGGTAAAAAACAGAGTGAAATTTGCCAGCAGAGCTGCAGAAATTAGTGATCTGAGCTGGTTTCCTCCGCCGGGACAAGCTGCAGGAGCCACCACAGCCCAGGGTTGTTATTCCAGAGCAAAGAGGCTGCAATTTCCATCCTGCAGTGCCATCTATAGTGCAGCGCAGAGCACAGCAAACCACGCTCCAAAAATCACACCACGACCCAAAAAAAACCCCAAAGGAGGCAGCAGGCTGTGCGAGACCTTCCTGCAGTGAATTAAATTGGCAATTTAGGGGCCATGGTCCGTGTTGTGTTGGACTGGATGGGAGTGCAGGTGTGAGTATCACCTGCCCTCCTGTCTGGCTGACCATAATTTTTGTGGGGCTTGCGACACAGTTTCATCCCCTTCAAATCAATGCAGAAATGGCTACCTTTCTCCAGGGGACAGCTCAAGATACACCAAATCAGAGGTGTGAAACCAAAACCCATTTTGACTCTGATGAGCAAAGGGAATTTCTCTTTATTTTTGATTTTTGAACCAGATGTTGCTTTCATGCTCTGAAACCTCTGAAACAGCTGAACGGATTTTCTTCAGGCTCCTCACATGAACAAAAATTCACCTTTGGGCTGTGAACAAGCTTAAGAAATTGCACTGTGATGGAGATTATTTTTTTCTTCCCCTCCCCTCTTCCTTTTTTTTTGATTTTGAAAGTTAAAAGGATCCTAAAATAGAAGCTGAGAATTGGATTAAACATCTCTCTGTTAACTCTTAGCACTGCTCTAAGTCTGCAATTATCATTTCTTAAGGTGCCTGGCTCCCATCCTTCTTAGACTTCCAGCTGCCACCTTTTTTATCAAAATAACTGCTAGAATAATGTTGAGGACCAGTCCATCTCTGGCTCACTGTGAAGAGGGAACTTTGCTGAGAAAACTGAGAGAAAACCCAGGTTTGGCCCAATTTCATGTGCCTTCAAACCTGACCTGTGAGCCTGGGAAGGAAAAGGAGATCACAGGAGAAATCCCACTGTGCTCCTCGTGACTCACCAGCATCCTGTGGCTGGAGGGGCAGAGTGTGGCAGTGCCAACTGCTCTGGCCTGGGCCAGTATGTATCATGAGACCTGCAATGTTAACAGAGCAGAAAAATCACCCAGCTCACTGCCAGGAATGAATAAACACCTCACAGACTTCTTTCCTGACCTAAATCTGGCTAGAAAGGGACATGAGAAATAAAGGGTGTAGTTATATCTAGACCACCTGTAGTTATCTGAGAAGCCTTGCAAAACTGTGGAAATCTGAGGTTTGTTCCCATCAGTTCTCTGTTTTCCAAGAACAAGCTCAAGAGCAGCTTCCAACAGAAAGGGTCATAGAATTGTAGAATTATTTAAGTTGAAAAAGACCTTGGGTTGAAAATGATCCATTGGGTTCAATCATTAACCCAGCACTGCCAGGCTCACCACTGAACCACATCCCCTAAGTCACACATCTACACATCTTTTAAATACGTCCATGATGCCTTATGCCAGCAACAGCCTCAAGGGAAGATTTATTAATAGTCTTGGGAAATGCATATCTACCTTCTAACAGTCCCTTTCTGTGTTGTATGGGAATATCTAGGTGTGTTGGATGCTTGAGGAATGTTTTCATTGACAAAGGATGAGCTAAAATCATCATCACCACTTATTTTCAGTGCCTCCATTTGTGCTGATGAAATGTGTTGCACCAGTAAGGGCAGACAAAGCCTGGTGTCAGCACAGGAGGAAAGCAGGGTGGGATTTGTGAGTGTCTGAATGAGGGATTTCAGTCACCCAAGAGCACTGGAGATGGAGGGGGAGCCGTTTGTACCCTCTGGAAAGGATTTGGTGAGAGCAGCCCTTCCTGTGGAGGAGCCAGACAGACTCTGAGCAGACAGATGTGTTAGTCAGCTTGGCCACTGGCTGTTTGAACAGAAAATGATGTGCTAAATCAAGCCCTGGGAAACAAATTGCACACTCAGTGTGGCTGGAAGGCTGGCCTCTGGCACACACAGCTGTTCTCAGCAGAGGCACATCCACCTCCTGCAGGACCTGCCACCAGGATCTGCCTTTGGCAATGCTGGATGGAAGGAGCAAAAGCCAGACACAAGGACAATTTCAGCACCTGGGCGCTGTGTTTGCTGGCAAAGTGTGTGTGTGCTTTTCCAGGGTTTCCTCTAAGGAAGGTGCTGGAGGTTTGGCTTGGGGAGGAAGCAAAGCAGATGTGCCCAAGGAAGGACTGGAGCTTGCTTGGCTAAGGGCCTTTGGGCAAGGCAAGGTGCTCCTGGAGAGATGAGATATAGATTGTGGGAGCAGCATCTCCTGCTCTCCAGGTGAAGGCAGGAAGGGCTAAACCAGAAACTCCCTTTAGCTTCTAAGCTAACAAAATCAGCAGTAACCCCCAGCTATCTACACCTACAGCAATTCCTCCCAAAGTTCTTGCAAGCCCAGTTCAATTTTCCTTTAATTCCTGTGTGTGTATCTGCAAATAGCCGATTACTTGTGCTAGACCCTGCCAATAAATTGTGTGCTTATTTGTTTCCCTTCCTTCCAGAGTCAGTTTGCATTAAGCACAACTGCAGCGTGCTCAGGGGTTGAGGTAACGCCTCAGTGGCCTCATAAAACAAGTTCTTATTGAGCACGGCCTCTCTTTCTCACAAAATGAGCCCTTGGAAGATGCAAGCAGCTGGAATATGGGTATTTTCATGGCCATAAAAACTTCATTTTACTTTTATTGCTATTGAAAAGCCCTGGATAGGTGCATTTCTCATCCAGCTGATTAATCTGAGGTTAGAGGCCGCCGCAGCAACAATTACACAGATATGTACCTCTGTGCATTTGGAAGCAGTGTATCTCAACCTCTTTCCAAAAGAAAATCAAAGGCAAAGTGTTGTCAGCATGGAGACACAAAGAATACCCTCTCTTTTTCATCTGAGACTCCAGCACAGGCTCGCTACGCCCACTTAAGGCTCCTTTCAGCTCCCAACGTGCCTCCGGGTTGCCTAGCAATCCTAACAATATTTTATGAGGCCTTATTCCAGAGGCACATTTTGCTAATGCTGAATTTTAGATAGAAGCTTCAGGAGAAGCACAGAGGAAGCCTGAAACAGTATCACTCCAATTTATTACAGCAAGGATGCAAGGTGGGGGAAAAATAAAATCCCAAATTATCATGCTGGGCATTTAGCAATGAGGTCTGGCGTCAGAGCCTGGGAGCCAGAGTTGCCAAGGGTGGTCCTTGTGCCATGGGCAGCACAAATGGGCATCTGTGGCTGTGCCCAGGCTCCAACCAGGCACATCCCAAAGGGAATGGATGCTGCCAGCCAGCCTGCCTGCTGCAGGCTCCTGAGCTAACCTCTAACATGAAGAAATGATGAGGGAAAACAACTGCTGGGTGAATGGGGCAGAAAGGATTCAGTACAGGCAGCAGTGGTACCTTCCTAATGGTGGGTGCCTCCATGGCCAGGGATTGTGCCCCAGGGTGAGTGATGCTGGGAATTAAAGGGGCTGAAGGGACCAGGGGCTCCAGAATGCCTTGGAGAACCTGGAGGGAATTTAGACCCACTGGCATCCACCCAATTTTCACTCTGAGCTATACAGAAAGTAAAGGTACAAAAATCCATAAATCTGTTTCAAATCACTTTCTCTTGATTTCTCCCTTTCCAGCCCAAAGTGAGCACATAACCCAGCATAACGAGCCCTTGGGGTTAAAGTCAATGTTAGAGTCAACATTTCTGAGGACTACAAAGTTCCTATTTTTATCTTTTAGTTTGGCTAATGCAAACTTTGCCCATAACCCAAACTTTCTGTAAGTTACTTTTAATGGTTAGGGGTTTATAAATCCTACCTTGGAAAAGGAAAATAGCATCCTTAATCCAATCAAAGACTACACCATAATACTGATCTCCTGTTAATGTAAACTGAATTTGATTCAACCATTAAATTCTTACATTATTATTATTTTGTTGATGAAGAATGACCTTCAGTCAAATTCAGCAACAGTTTCATTTCTGTAAAACATGTATTTATAAGAAGAAAATCAATAGACATGTTTTCATGCTCTCCTATTTCTCTCTCTTTTTTTGGAGAGGTTTTCATTTTTTTTTCAATTTCCAGGGTGCACAGGTGGGCTTTTTAAGCATGACCTCTCCTTTCTGTAGAGCAAGTTCATCAGTATGAAGGAGCTGGTGAGTGAAAAGTGCTCCAAAGTGAAGTGAGACACTTGAAAGAATCTCATTGATTCTTTTCACTGGCCAAGTTGAAGGACAAGTAAATTGGATTTTAAAAATCCTTTCACTTTTAATACAGTATGGTATTATTAGTAATGTAAGTAAAACTGTTTATAGCAGATGTTTTTCTAAAGGTGACAGTGGGCCCTGAAAGTGATGCCTGATGGTTGTAAATCCAGGGTTTCCCAGCACTTACATCAAATGTCCTTAAGTCACTAACACACCTAATAAATGCAACCAACCAGAAAGGGGAGCACAGAATGGGAAAAGTAGAGTTTCACACTTAATCCAGGATTTTACTGGGAACCATTAGTGCTGGAACAATAAACAGAAGTTGGGTTTGCTCAGTGCTTTAGAGGTGTCTGCAGAACAGCAGGATATTTTAGGAGAGTCCCTCCTGCAGCATCTGCTCCCTGCTGAGAGGCTCCAGTGATCCCAAAAGATGCTCAGGTCCCACTGAAAGCAATTATGGTTTACAAGTGCCTTTGCTAGTCCCTGCTTCAAGGGTAACCTGTGCCGACAGCCAAAGCTAAGAATAGATCACAGCAACTCAAATTTCCTCTGCCAGGATGCCACACAGAGGCTGAAGTCCAAGTGGATCCCTGGACACCTTGGTTGTGTCCATGTCTGGGCACTGGACTCCTCCCCTCTGCCCTTGGGCCTCTGTCTCTTACTTGAGAAAAAACAGAGCCACATGATCACCAGCCACCACATCATTATCCCCTTTGTTCTAATCCATCCAAAAGTGTTCATGGTGTACATGCATCCCTGGGATGCTCCAGGCAGGGAGCCTTGAACAGGGTGAGAAAGGCTGGATCCAGACCTTTTCCTTGTTTCCTTGGTGGGGCTTTTTTTGTACTTGGAAGCGAAATTTTTGGTGTCAAGGTCAATAGGTGATTGCTGATTAAAAGAGAAAGGGAGGCTGTTTGTTTTGGTGGGGGAAGTTTGTTGAAGAAGCCTCTGCATGCAGCCATTTCCAAAGGCTGGGATAATGCAGAGTCTGGGCTGCTGGGTCATGGCATGGAGGTGAGGTAGCAAAGAGGCCATTTACACACACAACATGCTGGCTTTGGAACTGATTCCAGACTGCCCTGACCTTCCCTGTGGTTTATGCCTGTGAAAATAGGGGAAGGATGCTGGGATCAGGCGTGCCTGCTGTGGTTTTGGCAGCAGGTTACACTGGCTGCACCCCATGATAGATACATCATCATAGGTGTGGATCCTGGTAGAGGATTTGGGACAGTAAACACACACATCCTGTGCCTTTTGTTTAAATGTTTTATAAAAATACAGGGCAAATTTTGTAGCTTTTCTTTCTCTTCTTGCTTCTCAGGCAGCTTGTAAAGCAAGATATTTAAGATCAGTTACTTCCAACACTCCAGACAATGCATGGAGCTTGTTTTCAGCAGTGACAGGCACTATATGCTGCAGTGGCTCATAAAAGTCCAAAGCCATATTCCTTTTGGGCTGAAATGCTTTGTGTTTGGTATCAGATTTTATACTTACTGGTTCAGTTGTTTTCAGCTGTTGAAAAGTATGTGGTGGGGTTTTTTCCTCTGTTCACATCTATGGATAGTGAGAAAATGAGGTCATTCAGAAAACTAAAGCAAATAATTCACACCTGGCTTGTGTTGTGCATTTCACCCTGGTCCAAGTTTCAAGCCAAAATGAAAGTTAAGTTAGCTAAGCAGGTTTAAATCTCAAAGTACACAGATCAGTGTAAACTGTATGAATTATTTTAACTACAACCCATGAAATTGTATTGCTTTTGTAAAAGTATCTTGACAACAAATAGTCTTGTTCAAGGCCTTCCAAAGTGAGGTATCATGCATCAGACAGGCGCTGGCTTGGATTCTACAAAAGTGACAGCATTTCTGCATAGGGAATGAGCAGATCATATAATATCTTAGGGAATGGCAGAGTCTGGGCATCAGATGTTCCTAGGTCCTTACTGTATTTCAGAGAGCTTGCTGTGAAAATATATTCTTGATAAGTGTGATTCAAAAAAAATCTCTCTGAAGCCTAAATAAACTGTGATAGAAACATTTCGAGCATGCTGGAGTTTACAGTAAACAGGATCACAGCTGATTTAAAAATGAAAAAAATTTCATTACTATAGAAAGCACAGTCTCTGCAGGCTGTGCTGCTCTTGGGAGGGAGCTAACAGACACAGCATCTCATTTAGCCTGCTCTCTGCAGGCACCAGGGCTGCTGCTCAGCACCCAGCACAGGGCACCAGCACCTTGCAGGAGGCAGCTCTGGTGAGCAGGGTTTAAGCAGTGCCCCCTCACTATAGGGCAATGTTTGCCTGCCTTTTTGTCTCTCTGAGTCTGCTCCCTTCAGCTTAGTAACCTATTGGCATTAGGGGAGAAAATGGAGGGTTTGTGTCCTTTGTGAGGGTTCAAGACTGTGAGTGCTCCCACCATATTTCTGACTCACTGATGTAGAATTCCTCTATCAGTGGATCACCTCCTCCACAGACCAACCCTTTCTTATCAGCCCATTTGGATTAAAACCTGGCTCAGAGCCACTGTGAAAGATCTGTAAAGTTGTTCTGACAGAGGGAAGGTATTTATGGGTGTTACAGATGGGATTAAGGTGCTGCTGTCCTCCCCAAACCCTCAATGCCAGCTCACATCCTCAATGCCACTGCAAGCCTTGCATGTGTCCTTCCAGTCAGACTGCCATGCCATGGATGCAGTTTTGGCAGGCAGGGGCATTTATATGGTTGTCCCAGATCAGGCACAAGGGTCATCACTGAGAGACATAGGAACTGAGTTAAAAGAACAGATGCTGCAACAGAATTGAGAAAACAGGTAGAAATGCCATGGGAGGCTGAGTTAGACACCGTGCAAGTGTGTGTGTGCATGTGTGAGAGAGGTACTGTGATGTGCCTGAACATATTTCAAAACAATTACTTTTATTTAACTTCTTGCAGCTGCTTGGTTAAGAAGAAAGTCCTACCAGACATGTATAAGTGCAAAGCCCTTTTTGTTCCTGTGCCACATCACACTGATTTCCCTGAGACACAAAGCAGAATTAAAACCCATCCAGCTGGAGAGAGAAGTGAGGCTGCTCCTGAGCTCAGGTGTGCAGGGGAAAGTAGCTCCACAGATCCAGGGCACATGGCTCATCACTTACACTGCTTCAAATCAGTTTGGACAAAAACCACAACAGCATTTAAAACCTACTTGATGGCTGAGAGAAGGGAAAGGAAAAAGTGCTGCGGAGAGATTGGCTGGAATATGAGGGAACACTGCCCTCTTCTTTTGTTATTTATCAAAGTGTTTGTGCGATGCAGGTGCTGAATTCTCTGCTTGCTTGCTAATGATGCACACTTACATCAGTGGAAGCCTGATCACCATTAACCCCATGAGATTGGCACTGTGCTCAGGAGAAAAGCTGGACTGGGCTGGCACAGAGACAGCAGACTCTCTTTTCCTTAAAGTAATTGCTTTCCTTCACTCTTCTCCTCCTCCTTCCCAGGTCAGGGTTGCACACATTAGGCTGCCTTTCATTGTGAGCATCAATGTGTTGTCTGGCTGCTGGGTAAATACATCATGCCCAGTGTGCAGCTCTCATCATTCCTTTCTGTCCAAGCAGCTTTTCAATGATGCTTTGGGCTGGGGGTAGAAGAGATTTCCTGCAGTGCTGAAACAGGGCAGATTCCTTGCTGAATTGGGGCTTGATAAATATGTATTGAGTCTCATGCATCGGAACAGTGAGCAACAGCCATGTGAAATGCTATAGAAATGCAGCATTTCGCTTCTAGAAACTCAGTGTTTCTAAGCAGACACCATCCAGCAGATAAAAGCAGAAATGTGCCCTTTTATCACTGTTTTTGCAAGATTTGTGTTTGCCCAATGCAGTGGTATCTGGGTGACCATAACAACCCATTACATTCATTTGCCCACAACTGATAGCATGAAACAGACTCTTGCTGTATTGAGACAGTCAGCAATGACACACAGCCAAACAAATATTTGACAAAGGACATTTGGGTTTCACACCACTCTCTGACTAACCCTGACTCCATCCCAGCTATTTTCTGCTCTCACAACTGCTTTGTTTGTATGTTTGATTTCTCCTCCCAGTTCAGGTTGTCCTCTAGCACAGAGAGGTGAGGCAGGGCAGCATCTCAAAATGGCTAAAGGTGTCTCTACAAAGTGCCAGGAGGGATTATTTCTGCATGTGCTTGTGTTGGTGTCACACCATGGTAGTGCCTGAGCACAGTTCTGGCTGGAGCAGGACAGTTTGGATGGCCAGGGATGGCCAAGGTGTCATTCCCACATCCAGATCTCGGGTGGCATCGGGACTGTGCTCGACTCCCTACACCTCTTGAAACCTGGCAGGCAGCTCCTGGACATCCAAATACTTTGGTAGGCAACCCATGGAATTAAGAAATTTGTCCACATCTGCTGACACATCCATCTAAAACCCTGCAGAGGAAAAGGAGCAACTATAAAGTCCAGCCATGCAGGACGAGATAAACTTAATTCAAACAATCTTGTGTGTGTTTACATCAGGCATTTACACCGGGGCAGCAGGCTTGACTTTAAGCAGGATTAGCTGACTGGAGGAGCACGAGGCGTTGCCGTGGCTGAAGGGCCCTTGGTTTGATGCTGTTGCAGGGCAGATTAGAGCTGAGCAGAGCGTTGCAGGCTGCCAGCAGAGCCCTCTGTTAGAAGCTTAGGGAAAGGATGCCGCAGGCAGACGGGCTGCTGAGACACGGTGCTAAGCACAACCCACCAGGCAGCTCAGAGGAATCCTGTTTCTGTACACCACTTGATCACATTGTGCATGAAGCTGGGATTTATCTCAGTAGTGGTGCTGGCTTAAGCAGCAAATGCCACTCAGAAGAAATTTCCAAGTAGAAAGGAAAAGGCTTGTTAGAAAAAATCTCATCAATTGGCGTGGCTGGAGGGTCCCAGTGGCTGCAGATGACCATGACACATGTGGACATGCCCACTGACATCACCAGTTCCACAGCCCTGGATCAACTCTGTCTTGAGCAGCTGGGGAGCCTTTCAGCAGGGCAAGGATCTTCCCAGCCAGCCTCACGTGTCAGCCCTCGGGTTATTCCCTAACTGGAGCTGCAGAATTCCGTAGCCTGTATCGAATGTGGGAGCAGTAACAGGACCCAGCCCTGCAGTGACATGTCTCTTGGCCCCACATCAGACAGCCACACGGGGCTTCCCTGCACCTCCTGTGTTTGCAACCAGGGCCCTGCTCCTGCCCATGGGGGGTTGGCTCCTGCCCTGACCCAGCCTGCCTGCAATGTGTTTTCTCAGGCAGCCCTAGAAACAGCTACTGACAACATCTGCTAACAGCCTCACCCTATTCCTCATCCTTTCAGGGTCCTCCTGGTGAAATTTGGGGTTTAGAAGAGCTTTAGACGTGAACTAAAATTTCTGTCACTGCTTTCTCTTTTAATTTTTTTTTTTTTTGGCAGGTCAGGCTGCTCTGATACAAGATTTCACCCTGCTTGCTGCCACTGACCTGTGTACCAGCCTGGGTCCTTTTTTAAGCTCAGGTAACAGCACACTCATCCAGGGGTGGATGGAGTAAAAGCCTGAGCCATCTGTTGTCAGGCAGCATGTGGATCTGGCTCTACCTGATGGCCACATTTTGCTTTCTGGCCACAAGTGCTTGCTGATGCTGAGCAGTCTGGGGCAGGAGAGGAGTTCAGATCTCAGCTCAGATCACCTCCCTCCTCCCCGTGCCCCCTCTGTGGATGCTTGTCCTCCCTCTCCTGCAGCCCTTTGCTGTGCCTGCCTGGGCTGAGTCTCTCTGCAGAGCTGATACTGGTGTGGAGGAAGTGGCACTGGTGTTTTGTGCTCTTCTCTCTTCCTCTCGCTTGGTATTGAACTGCAGAGGCAAAGAGCACTCACTGAAGACGGTGTCTCGGGTGAGATGTCTAACGCAGGTCTCGGCAGCTCAGCAGTCATTAAACATCTCTGGGAAGATGTTCCAGGAAGAGGGATGTTAACCTTGTGGTCCTGGACCGATTCCAGCTCGTTTAATTACAGTTTTCATCGCTGAAATTTGCTCTGCACTTTTGACCAGTTATGGGATTTTTTTTCCCCATCTCCTCGAAACTGTTGAGCAGCCTTGCTACGAGCTGACATATTCCACACATAAGCTGAAGCAATACAAACCTACAGCTGCTCCCTCTCCCACATTCTCAAATTCATTGTATTTTCTGATTACTTAACTATTCAGGATTCTGCAAAGTATCACCAGCTCACCTACATAGAAGCATTTTTTGTTTAATCTGGATATATGTATATATGGATATGTATGTATAGCACAGACTGTACACGAGCCAAATATATGCTGTTGTGGCACAGGACATGACCTTTATCATTAATATAAATATAGATAGAAATATAATACATAATCATACAGAAATATAAAAAGTGATTTGAAGAAATGCTGTAATGCAAGCTAAACAACCTACACAGTCCCTTATAATGAAAAACTATATGAGTATAAAGCTATATAAAACCACTGTACATTCATATATGAGTGTATATATTTTTATAAATATATAAACTGTACAAAAGGGCATTAAGGTGTTTTAAACCTCACACCTTTGTGGATGTGGGATGAATCTCCCTGTTCAGCAAGCCTTGGCAAACAATCCAAGATTATTAAGGAAGTGTTCGAGGCCAGGTTGGATGGGGCTAGGAGCAGCCTGGTCTGGTGGAAGGTGTCCTTACCCATGGCAGGGGTGGGAAACCAGATGAGTTTCAGTGTCTCTTCCAAGCCATGATTCCATAGAGAGGCAGCAGAAGGCCACTGAACACAGCTCATGTCAGAGACCAGACCGCAGCCAGAGGATGTTTGTGCCCCTGCCCCACACACAGCCTGGAGCAGGATGGTTTGGGCTTGGGGCATCTCTCCAGCACAGGGAGTTGTTTATGAGGTGACTTGGAGAGATCCTCTTTGGTAGGAAGTGCAGTGATAGGACAAGGAGTAATGGGTACAAATTGAGAAAGTGGACATTTATGTGAAATATTGGGAAGTAATTCTCCCCCGTGACAATGGTGATGCCCTGGCACAGCGTGCCCAGAGAAGCTGTGGCTGCCCCATCCCTGAAAGTGTCCAAGGCCGGGTTGGTCAGGGCTTGGAGCAACCTGGGACAGTGGAAGATGTCCTGCCATGGCATGGGCATGAACTGGGTGATCTTTAAAGTCCCTCCAACCCAAACCATGATTCCATAGAGACTCAGCAAAAGGCCGCCGAAGCGAGCCCATGTCAGTGACCACAACCGTGCCGTGGCACGGACCTCCCCTGCCCGCAGGCAGCCCGGAGCCCACTGAAGCGCGGCACCCGCGGCGCCGGGGCCGGCCCGGAGCGGTTAAACCGCCGGCACCGCCGGCACCGCCGGCCCGGGGCCGCTCCCTCCCTCGCACCTGCCCGCGCCGCGCTGCCCGCCCTGGCCCGCAGGCGGCGCCGCGCGCCCGCCGTTGCCGCCCCCGGCCCGCGCCCCGGCCCGCGGCGGGGCGGCCGCGCCCGGCGGAGCTGCCGGGGGAGGCGGCGGCCGGCGCGGCTCCCGCCCCGCCCCGCGTCCCCGCCATCCCCGCCCCGCCGGCCCCGCCCCGGAGGCCGGCACGCTGGCTCGCTCGCTGCCGGGGAACATGGCCGAAGTCGGGGAGGACAGTAGCGGGGCGCGGGCTCTGCTGGCGCTGCGCTCGGCGCCCTGCAGCCCCGCCGCCGCGCCCCCTCCCGGGCCGCCGCCCCCGGCCGCGCCGCCCGCCGCCTGCACCGGGCCGGTGCTGGCGCGGCTGCAGGGCCGCGAGTTCGAGTTCCTCATGCGGCAGCCGGCCGTCACCATAGGCCGCAACTCCTCGCAGGGCTCGGTGGACGTCAACATGGGGCACTCCAGCTTCATCTCGCGGCGGCACCTGCAGCTCAGCTTCCAGGAGCCGCACTTCTACCTGCGCTGCCTCGGCAAGAACGGCGTCTTCGTGGACGGCGCCTTCCAGCGCCGCGGCGGCCCGGCCCTGCAGCTCCCGCCGCAGTGAGTGCCGGGGGCCGGGGGCGGCGGGGCCGGGCCGCTCCGCGGGGCAGGACCGGCCCCAGCGGGCGGACAGGGACCCTCTGTCCTGGGGAGGGGACGCGGGGCTGGGCGGAGCGGGGGCTCCTTCGAGGAGGGCACGGGGAGGGGTCCCTCGCCCCACGGAGCAGACGGTGAGCTGCCCGTGTCCCATGCAGGGGATGTGTGTCTGCCAGGAGAAGGGCCTGAGGTGGTGGTGAGGGACCACAGCTGGTGAAGGGAACAGGGGTCGGGTTCCCCTGCCCAGGGGTCTCAGGGGATGGTGAGGCTCTGCCTCTGAATGAGGCTTGAGATAGCATCCCTCTGCTCACAGACAGCCTTAGGGGCAGTGAAGGTCCTCTCGCTTGAAGATGGTCACAGTGGGTGAGGAAGGCTCGAGGTGGAGGGCTTGAGGTGCTGTTGAGGGACATCTGCCTGATGAGGTTCTGAGCGTCAGCATGGGATGTCCTCACCTTCCCAACCTTGCTGCCCTCCGTGGCTGAGAAAGAGGAAGATGATGGTCATTGGGACTGGGGCTGCTCCCTCTGAGAGAGCCATGTCTGGGGGAAAAGCGTGAAGAAGTGTAAGCCCCTCGCTGCAGGGTGTCCCCATGGTCATCCTCCTCCATGCTTGCCTGCATACAGACTCACATTCAGCTGGTGGCTCTTAAGGGTTTCAAAAAGACAGGGAAAAAGAAGGACTCTCAGTGGGCTAAAACTTGCTACACCCAAGCCTTGTCTTCCTTGGAAAAGATCTAGCGGAAAAAGTTGGAAACCACTTCGCCAGAATTGCTTACTTAAGGGTTGGCAAGTTAGGTGTTGTTCTTGGTGTCTTTCTGGAGCAGCAGAAAAAAAAAGAACCAGGCCAGGCTGGGAGTGATGCTGCTCACCAGGACAGCAGGTGCCCAAGGGTGTCTTTGCTTCCTTATGGAAGGGGAGAGGGGTGCAGAAGGGTTTGCTGTGCCACCAGGGTCTGTGCTATGTTTAATTCTCTTGCAGCAAGAAGAATGAGGTTGATGTTATTCTAGTTCTTCCTCTGAAAACATTGTTTATAGTTGCTGAGTACTGTCCAGCGACTGCAGTGCTTCACCCCAGGGCAGCAGTGTGATGGTGGTGGGTGATGTAATTCCTGTGTGCATCTCCTCAGGTTCTTCCAGACTGACTGTGCCTAACGCCAGTGCTGAGTACACTGTAAAGGCAGGAGACTGGGGGTTGTTGTTGTATAAAACATCTGTTTTCATCTGTCACGTTTTGGCTTAGGTACTGTTTACCTCCAGCACCAGGGTCCTGGAGTTATCCCTCTCTCGCCAGCCTGTCGCTCAGGGGAGGGTTTTTTAATTACTCATTTCCTCTGCAGGCTGCTTCATTTTGTACTTAGTAATTTACTTATAGCTCCCTGGCTGCTCACTCTCTGAGGCATTTTGGTTTCTAACGTGTTTCATTTTCTAAAAGAGATATCCTTTAGTGTCTGGTTAATTAATCTGGCTTTGTAAAACAAGACCACCCGAAGCCCTGGGCACTTCTGTTGTCATTCCCTCTGGCTCTGGTATCTGTGCAAGCTCTCTGCTCCCTGTCATTCTGTTTCTTCACTTGGTTAATCATAAGCATTGTGACAGAAAACTATGTCAAACAGCAACCTCGTTGCTTATTTCTCTCCCCTTTGCTCCTGACTCCTGGAGTGGGAATGGCAACTTTCCTTCTGCATTGCTTTCAAGGGAGGAGTTTAATGTACACTTCTGAACTCTACACAATAAGGCGTCCTCACAGCTTGGCTGCTGGTTGAGCTACATAAATAAACTTGGTGCTCCTCCCTTTCTGACTTCCAGAGTAGGAAAATGTTTTGCATCAATCTAAAGGAATTTGCCCCCTTGCTTCTGTCAGGTAAACAACTCCTTACTGGCCAGTCAAGGGTTTGTAACTCAGACCAGGAAAAAGAAAACCTTGTTGAAGCTTGGCTTACAGAGTCTTGATTGAGGCTCGAAACTGTCTGCTCTTATCTCATTATCTCCACTCTTGAAAAATCAAGCAATTCTCTCCCAGTCACCCTCTCCACACACACACACACAAATCTCTCCCCAGTAAACATAAAGTGCCATTTCTTCTTGTAGAGAAGCCTGTGAGCTTACTGCCAGCTAATGTTGTCAGAAGGAGGACAAAGTGAAGACAGGTTGTAGTACACAGATTTTACACAATGTTTTCTGCATATTATGGTAACACTCCTGCTGTGTTTGATACAGCCACACCTTTTCCGTGTACCAGCAGAATGTACAGTTTATGTTAAATTTCAGGAATTGGTGGTCATTCCATCCAATGTTTTAGAGGAGGTCCTTGTGATGTGGGGAGCTCTTGCTGGTAATATTCTAAAAACCAGTTGTTTGAGTGGTTGTCCTCCCTTTTCCCCCCACACCTGTAAAGGATGGCAGAAATGTGCAAAGCGCTGTTTTCTTTGGACCACTGCAGTCACTGCTGCTGTTACTTTACAAGCAGAGGAAATGCTTGTGCATCATGAGATCATGAATGGAAGCAGAGGGTTCCAGGAAAAAAGTGTCTTTCAGTTGTAGTTCGTACTGTTCGTCAAAAAATAGATGATGAGCTCATAAATTCTGTTTTCTGAGGTTCCTTCTCACTTTACTATTTCTGTATAGAACTTCTCTTTTCTAAGTTTTCAAAGTTTAGTAGTAATTCCTGAAATGTATGGAGGATCTTGTCAGGAGGGGTGGGAAGGGAGGGAAGAGGGGGAGTTTGAGACCTCTCTTGAAAGCTGTACTTACCTCCTGTCTCAACAGCCCTACTCAAAATCAAGGGCTTTTGAAAAGCTTTGTATCACTTCCTCCATCATCGTGGTGTGTGGATTCTCTGCTGTAACCAGGATTTTACTGCTGGGCAGGAGGATCATATTCACCAGCTGTGTTGTTATGGGAGGTTGTATTTCACAGATGTGATGACATAACTATACAGTATAATTAAACAGTAATAACCAACAAAGAGGACATTTCCTAGAGGTTAATGACATTTAGGAGCAAAGTGGGTGGAAGAGTGGAGGGCCTATGGTACAGCTGAAGATCCTTAATCAGTTTAATTAATAAGTGCCACACTACAGCAGACATCACAAATATAAATCAAGATGAAATGATGGAAGTACTTACATCAAAAATAAGTGTTTCGAATCAAATTAAGGATTTGCTAGAAACTCTTTTTATAGCTTGTAATGTTTCTTTAGCTGTGCTTGTGGGAGCTGGAAATCTGTAGATAAATATCTGGGTATTTTTCTATAAGAAAGAAAAGAACTCAAAACTACCAGGAGAATATGCACTAGGTTTTAAAAACTCTTGATACCAGCAAAAGTATAAGATAGAGCAGGAACCATTAAGTGCAGTATTTTTTCCTGTTGAATACAGTAATTTTTTAAAATTTATGGTGTAATCAAGTGTTCACAGGATCAGGTTAATGATGAATTATTAACTTTTTCTTTGTTTTGTTCAAGATTGACTCAGTGTTAAAAATAATTGGCAGTAGCAAGTTAGACACTTCAGTAACTAAAATAAGCATTTCTTTAGTTATTTATTTATTTTGTCCCCCAGAACAGAAGGCACTGTAGCAGTTGAAAGTTTAACTTGCTAACCTGAATTTTAAGTAGCTATGAGTCAGGTCTTCAGATGCTCCTAAATACAAAAGTTCTATTGACTAAACCTGCAAGTGTTGCTTGAGCATAGCCTGATAATAGCACTTGAGCTTTCTGAACTGTGAGCTCAATAGATTGGAAAATGATGCTTGTCTGGGAATGTTTCATGGGATATTTGCTTATTGCTGCTGTGACCATTTTGAATTTTTGCAGTAGCATAATTAATGGAGCCTGAAGTTGGTGTTTTTCAGTGTAAATGAGTTCTTTCAGTATGAGGTTTCTAAGCATAAAAACAAGTTTTTAAACCTGTAGTTCTTTTAGCATTTAGGAAATAAATGGAGGAGCATTTTTAGCTTGAGAATAAATTCAAGGGAAGTAAATATATGGATGTAGGAAATCAAATTAAAACACAGAGTTAAAATAAAAACATTATGTATATAAGCCCCATTATAAATTGAAAACTTACCCTGCATGTCAAGTTTTATTAAGAGCATGCTGCTTTATTTATAATGGGATTTTTCTAGATGCTCAATAAACTTGACAAAAATAAATAGTCCAATACTCTGACCACACACCAGGGTGCTGATCCTGCAGAATTTTACATGTGCATTAATCTTTCCATATTGTGAGTACACAAGTTCCCTTTGCTGTTTGGGTAGTGGGGGTGTCTCAGCAACCAGAAAATGAAGAACTAGATCCGATTTCTAAGGGACATGGCTGTACAGTCTGGTAGCCAGAAACTCCAGGCTCTAATTCAGGTGTAAAAAAACGCCATATTCTAGGGCAATGGAGATGTGCACAGTGCATGGCAGTGTTTTGGTGACCTCACCAACCACTCAAGCTCCATTCTTGTGGTTGGAGCGGTGCCACCACGGTGGGGACCAGGGAGGGGAGGGTGTCCTTACATCTGGGGGCAGCTGCACACCCTGTGTACACACACCAAGGAAATGCTTTGACCACAGAACCACGACTGCAGAACTAGTTGTTTCTGAAATGCTGCATATGTATGTTGTCTCTGGTAACTCCTCAGGTAGTTTTGCTTTTTAAATACTGCCTTATCTACATTTGCAACAGTTTTTTTTTTTTTTGTTCTTTGTTTGAAATACGTTGTTTGCTGTGCTACAGCTTGTGGATGGTGGTTTTGCTCTTGCTAGAAACCCTTTAAAGATTTGCTTTCTTAGTGCTTCATCTTGTATTTTTCATGCTCATACTTAATTTCAAAGACTGTCTTTGAGAACAGGTTTTTTTGTTGCACAGCAAGATGTGATAAAGGATTACCTGATTTTAATTATGGAATTCATGTCAAGTAATAATTTTTGGCTAAGCAGCTCAATTTGTCATGAGTTATATTAAACGTTTAAGGGAAAGTTTCTCTCATGTGAAACTGCTGCTCAATTTGTTGATTCAAAAATAGCTGTGCTGTAAGTCAGGTTGTGAATATAAACTAAGGTTATGCAAAACTCAGTGTATGTCCTTATGGATTCTTTTAAACCAGGCTTGGTTCAGCGTAGCTGATGTGTTGATTATGAAAAGATTAATTTAATGAGAACATGCCACACTTGTCTTGTACAGTTTTGTGGGGAGTCTCAGATATAAAGTCATAAATGTGGATTCAAGTTGTGCTGGTGTAACTTCTTTGTGCTAGCAAACTCTTAATCATGGCACATATCCTTAGGTGACTGTGGATTCCTTCCTGTGGGTACTATTTTGTTTTCATATAAATCTAGAGGATGAATGAGTGTGAAAGTTTTTGCTTTTCTGGAAATGGGGAATAAAAATGATGAAATCTGTAGTAATTCATATTCTTAGTTATTTTGGTGCCAGCTGTGTGAGCATACTCATGGTAGAGCATCTGTCCTGGTAACAAATTAAAATAATGCTGTTTGCTTTGGTTTTTACCCTCCCTCTTCAGAAAAACATGATAGGCAGCCTTGCACTGAGGGCATAAATGACAAGCAGATTAATGTGCCTGTTGTCTTTGTGAGCAAGCTCCCAGTAACTGCTCCACTGGCCATTTGGCATCTGAGCTGTTCTGTGGGACACCAAATTCTCTCTCTCGGTGTTGCAGTTGCCTGGAGGAGTAGATGTGGCAACAGGATGTTGGTAGAGAACAGGGAACTACTTGAATTTGCCACTTATGCCATGCAAATAAAGGCTTATTGCTGGCCCAGGTGTGGTAATTGGTGTCTGTTATTGAGAGGAGTTTGTGCAGTGATGTCAGACAGCAGAGCCAGCGAGGGTTTGGGGGCTGCTCTGTGACAGTCTGGGGTGACAAAGGGGACAAAGCTGGTGAGGTGCTTGTCAGAGAGCTGACAGTTCCCTCCAGCTGGCTTTCCTATTCTGGGGGGATCTCTGCTAGCACTCAGCTCCATATCAGCTCCCCTGGCACGTGGTGATGCACTGAGCTCCTTCCAGCTCAGTGTCTGAGCAGTGCCTGGGTGTTCTGCCATCAGAGCCAAGGGGCTCCGTAACCAGAAACGCTTCACAGACCAAGCTTCACCTCACTGCTGGTTGGATGTGGATGAAACAGCTTTCCTTTCCAATCCAAGTGGAACTGTGGTTAAAAAAAAGAAAAATCATGTGCTTTTGAGTTGGTGATGTTAATGAAAAGGGAGAAAATTTCTCATTTGCTTTTAGTACAGATTCTTTCCTTTCCTTTTCCTTAATAGCTGTCCAGAGCACAGAGGCTTCTCTCACATGTAGCCATGCCCAACACCAGCTTTGTTTTATTATCTTTGGTTCAGTCCCTGTACATCCAGGAGTTTCCTCAGGCTGAAAGACTCATGACTGAGATATTCACTGTAAAGAAAGAATAGTCCACAGGGTATTGGGTGGTGAAGGTCTTTGTTCTCTTACAGCTGAATATGCTTTGCAGCAAATGCCTGAGAAGTCCCCTGAGTTTATGAAGTGTTTTCTGACAGGTAAACTTAGGTTAAAATGTTGTTTTATGCATCTGAAATGGCTGATGGGCCCTGATGTAACTGACTGCAAGACTTAAACCAGGGAAAATGTGGAGGTGTCATTTTTGCAGTGATTTTTTTTTTCTTTGACAAATTTGCAAGATGAAAAAGCTGAAGCATTTTTTTTCTGTCTCCTGAATGTGAGCTATGAAAAGACATCTTGATGTACTTCCAGACGTGGTTAATCGACTAATTGTGAGTACAAATTATTGTCTGGTCTTAATGCATTCACTTCAGTCAATAATTCAGTATTAATCACTGAACTGTTTTTTCAAGTATTTATAAGTCTCCCTATTTCAGTTGACTGCAGACTCCTCATAAAAGCAGATTGATGAGATGCTTATAGAGCAGATGAATTTCTCCCTTAAGTAAATGTGAGTGAAAATTTCCATCCAATTGTATATTCTTTGTTTTCATAGTACAAATACAATTTTACTAATGTCTATTCACTCTTGTACACAAATGTTTTTTGCTAGTAATTCACATCTTTGGTTTCCTCAGAACAGCTCAGTAAATGCATGTGTGCATTCCTTCTGCATGGCACTTAATTTTTATGAAATACATATTTTATTGGACAGTAAAACATTTAAGTATCTTAATGGCCTAATTAATACTCTGTATCCACTTCTGTCATGTGTATTTTGCTCTTCGTTAAGCTTCTGCTCCGTTTTTCATGTCCTCGTGCATTTTTTATCATAAAAATTTCAAGCAATCTTGAGAGAGCAGTCTATTACAAGGCTGTTCTTTGAATATTCAGCAGCTCTAAGATTTGATTGATAGTCCCTTCCCTCCCATCCTGTCTATTTTTAGTAACTTAAAAGCGAGTTTAATTTCTTGGGTTGTCCTTTGTTGTGCTTGTGCAATTTACTTTGGTGGTTTTCCTCCCTCCTTTAAATGTACCAGATATGTAATTTTCATGTTCTTTAAGGACATCTTGACAGTTGGGGAGAAATAATGTAGAAGTTAATTAGGAGCTCTGCCTTAGCTGAAGGAGCAAAGATGGACAGTCTTTGTCTGGTTGTGTTAATATATGCTGTGTGATTAGGATAGAAGTGGAAGGAAACTTTAAGCACATTGTTGCCACTTACTATCCTGCCCCAAGAATCTTCTAGCACAAGAGCCTGTTTTCATGTGCAAGCACAATCCACTCCATCTTTTAGGACAGAATGAGGAGACAAAAAGCCTTGCAGAGGTGGTGTAAGCACTGTGGAAAAGAACATCCCTCCCCCTCTCTCTGAAATACAACCTTGGAGCTGTACCCCTTTTTTCTGCTTTGTGCCACTTCAAGGAGAGCCTTGGGAAATCTTCCCACACAAACTGTTTTAATCTTCTATCTCCCTTTAGGCCACATACAGAAGCCACCAACAGTTTGTCTAAGCAGGACTGGCCTCCCTGCAGAGCCAGTTTGTGCACTTGCTAAAGGAATTGTTCTTGAGCAACTTCAGGCCTTTCCTCTCTCGAGGGCATAAGAACTCTGGACTCTTACACACTCGGAATCCTGATTGTGTGGGAGGAGGAAAGGACGAGAAACAGAAAGCAAATTTTGTTTCTACCTGATGGGTAGACCAAAAATTATTTTGGTTTTCATATTCAGTTTGAGGCATAGCCCAAGCCAGTAAGGGTAGGCTCTTGGTGTGGGAGATGTGCCAACTGCTATTTATTTATTGATTTTGTTCCTTTTTTTTTAATTATCTCATGGCTGGTGTAACGTGGTGCTGGTGGCTGCCTGCCCACCATGTGTAAAGGGTGTTGGCTGTCAACAAGCCAAGCAATTGGGTGGCTTTGCCTCCTTCTGCCTTGTCCATTCAGCTGGATAATTACTGTAGCTCTTCTTTTCCCGTCTCTCCTTCAGACACTATCTAATGAGACAAGATAATGAAACTGTTTTAGTCCTGGGAAGACCTGCAAAGGAGGTCAAAGCCTGGCACATGCTTTGCTGCTATTGCCTTTATGGAATATTAAGGCAAGCCCTGAAGTTTCCTTAAGGTATAGGAATTCTTAGGGGAAAATTCCTGATTGCTAGTGGTTCAGTGAAAGAATTGCTATAATTTTTTGTGTGTATGTTGTGTAAACAAGGCATATGCAGATTGGCTGTTGAAAATAGGCACAATCGAGTAGTTTAGACTTGCACATCATCTGTTTACAATTGTGTAAAAATCGCTGCAAACGGCCACAGGATGAAGTTGGGAAACAGGTTTGTTTTGGTGGATATTGATTCTGAAGGTGAGGTCTCTCGTCACCAAATGGGTGCATCCTCTTCTCCAAGAGACTACAGTGTCTTAATTTCTTCCTGCTTTGTTCTCTATTGCAAGAATGAGAATTCCTATTAAAAAACCTGTAGGCCAGAACTCTGTTGTCCAAAAAGCTGATACTGCAAGCTATGAAGTTCATATAGATCTTCTACCTAAGGTACATCCATTAAAGTGAAATGTTTCCCTAATTCTATATTCTCCTGAAGCGAGGAAAGGGAGCATTAAACTATACCATTAATATGACAAGATAACTCTCCAAAATTTTTGTAATTTAAAAATATAGAAACCACTGGGGTGACAACTTCCACATGTGCTGTGTTTTGCAAGAGTCATTATCACTTCAGTTGGTTAAACTCTTTTCAAGGACTAAACCCCTCAATACAGTTGTATATATTGGCAGGATTTAAAATACCTTAGAAATCTTGTGATTGTTTTTTATTGTTTGCAATCTTAACCACGTCCTGCTAGGTGGCCTTTCACAAGCCAATTCAGTACATCATCATCTGAATCATAGTAAAATTATTCTCTTTTTTAGTAGGACGGAAGGTTGTGCCTGGGATTCTCTTTTATCCTTTATTTTAAATGTCAGTATTTGGAAGGATGCAGGTGGATGTCACTTTGTAGACACTTGTGTAAGAGACTCTGTTGCCCCAAATGTTTATTTGGCTCTGAGTCTAGAAGTTGTCAGCTTTTAAAACATTTAAACTACCCTCAGAGCTGTTTTAAAACAGTAATCCTGGCTTCCTCTACTGGGTATTGAATGGATTGTGAAATGTCTTCAGAGGGAGTGGAGCGGACTTATGTGAACATTTTGCAAAGTTTTAACTCCATATGGGTAGTTTTTTATAACATACATAAATAGTACATTAGCTTTTCCAAATCACTTTCTAAATGAACTGAACCAGCCTCAAAGGAAAATACATCATAGTCATGCTCTGCGTGTTAGAGCCCTCTTAGAGAGCCTGGTTGAATTCAAAGGTTAGTACCATCCCACACACAGGCTTTTTCTGGCATATATATGTGGAAATTAGGAGGTTTTTTTCCTGAGCTTTACTGAGGTGATTTTGTTTTGCTCAGCCTTTCCTAATGTGTTTATAGGTAGTTCCCTGGCTTTGGAAGAGTGAGTCTGCTAAATGACTTGTGTGAGACCTTTCAAGGTATTGGGCTGGCGACTTGAAAGCAAACCCTACTATGATGAATGGCCCATTAGAAGAAAGTTGATAGCATTGTAAATGAGATTTTACATGAGAATCAAACTGCTCTAGTGTGTCCAGCAAAGATGCTGAAACAAGTGCCTCTCTCTGAAAAGGTTATTAGGAGATTTTATGAATTGTTTTGGTTTTTTTTCAAACAGTTAGTTTCCCCTTATTCTCCAGGGTACAAAAATTCCCCAGGAGTCTGGATGCTTGTAGTAATAAGGAAGGGTCTTCTCGAGGAAATGGGAGTTAGGATGAAAATGGGGGTAGAATTGAAGTCGGCCAGACGTGTGTGGTGAAAGGGGCAGGATCTGCAGCCAGCTGAAAGTTCCATGGCAGTTAAGCAAAGATTTGAAATTCTTGGTATTGAGTGAGGTATGGAAATGAACAACCAGTGCTTCTTGTAGAGGCCAACTGTGGCCCTGCAGTTAGTTCCATACTATCAGTACATATTTAATTCTTGGTGTACTGTTTAATTTCTTATTGAAAACAGAGCTCTGTGTAGAAGTTGGTATAGGGAAGTTCCTCTGAGCGTGGGTGCAGATGGGGCTTTTTTTTTGGCACTGAGGTAGGTGTTAATTGTGGTTTATGATTGAGGGGGAAACATAGTTGAGTGTTTCTGCCAAGATGAGCAAAGAAGGAAAATAGTTAATATTGACCTTTTTCATTTTAACCAAGATCAGTGGGACCAGCAGAGGCTTGGAAAGCCTCTCAGAAGGGCTCTTGAATTTCACAGAACCAGGGAAGGAATGAGAGGTGGTGGCAGAGGCTGAGTCACTTCTTGTGGTCTCTGCTGTGGTAGAATGGAAGCCAGACTTAGACTCTTATCTTAAGGTTTATCTTGGAGCAGGGAAAAATTGAGTGTGAATGGGGGCTAGGCAGTCTTTTCTGGTTCACTGCATCAGAAAATGGGTGCATGTGTGTGTGTATTCCAGAGCTGGTGTTGAGCATTTCTGTGACATCTCTGGAAAGCAATGTCACACTCACTGCCTGGTGCTGCCAGAGTAGCCACGGTCCAGGAGTCTTGAAGCTGCCAGGGGCTACGTGTTGTCATTGGGATTGGGAGCTGTGGTTTGGCAGTGCTCCCTTAGGACTGGGGAAAGTGGGAAATGAGAAATCCTCCAGGAAGGTGAGACACGTCAGGCCTCTGAACCCTTGCAAGGGCTGAGCAAAACGTGTTCCTGATCCAAGGCTGTGCAGTGTCTGCCATTTCAGCCTTACAGTGTAGAATTTGATGTCTGAGGAAGGGTCAGTGCAGGATGAGGTGGCCAGAGCAGAATCCAGAATTAAATGTCATCCTGCATTGTTTCATAAGAGTTGCCTTTCATTGTGCACTTGAATTTACTTAGTGGGACAACAAGTTACCATGGGGGTGGATGGACTAACCTTGTTTATCACTGTACTTTATTTTTCCAATACCATAAAACCTAGGCTGCTGTCAAGCACACACTTGAAGTATATTTATCTCCATGGAGTGCTTTTCTCTTTGAAACTTCTGTTCCACTCCACAGTTCTGCCAATTTGATCTGTACTTCAGCTTTGTTTAATGGCTGTTATCTGGTAGGGCTGGGATTTAGTTTTGGTTTGGCATTTTTCCTGTAAAACATTGCATTGGGATCTAAAATGAAGCTGCTTTAGAACTGAACACTCGGATATGATATTTGTTTTTGCCAGTGTTGTTAGAGTGACAGCCATATAAACAAAGCTCTGTGTCCTCTGAATAAGTCCCAAACTTCTGGGAATGAAGAGTCCTCCAGGGCTTTCTGAAGATGCTGCCTTAAGACACATCTTAGCTCTTAGTCAGAGTAGGAGTGACAAGTGTGATGTTGACTCTTCCAAGATGGACACTGGCTGAACAGGACTGAAATCCCCATTTTCTTGCAGCCTATTTTACAGAGGTAAGATAGAAGCCAGTAATGAGAAGTTATTCAGAAGTGTTTGAAGTGTAGAGCTACTTATTCTGTCACCCAGTCTAAACAGCTACACAGCCCCATGATAAACGTGGTTAAAGTCCCTGGAGAGATCCTGTAAATCCTAAATACACATTTACCACTTGAGCAAGGTGGGCTGCTCTTGTACAGAGAAACAATTGATCCTGCTGCCCCTGTGTTGATGTTTGTGGCTCTAGCATGTGTGGTAAGCAGGAGAGGAGTTAATTTTAGCTTGATTAGCAACACAGAAGGGAATCAAGATGACTGTTGTAAATCGCAGTGGGATGAGATCAATGAGGGTAGTTTATTTCCATGCATCTGAGTGGGTGTTCTAAGCAATTTAATTTTTCTTTTTTGTTTGTTTTTAAGAGAACCAAGAATGTTAATGCATTTAGTCCTTGAAATCCTTCCATGGCTGCAGTCCTGGATATTTTAATGTTGTTGTATGGTCACTGCTTTAAATGAACACCAGGTGCTTTTGTGCTGTTCCCCAGCAGTTCTTTGTTTCTCTGCTCTCTGTTACCTGGCTCAGCAGCAAGTGGCGAGTGATTTTCAGTACTGCACTCCCCGTTTTTTCTCCTACTCACCTTTGTTTATATTCTGGAGCATGTTCCCAACTGTTTATGATTAAACGTTGCTCAAACAGCCAGGGTAAGATTTATTGACACAAAGGAGGCTGGGAGGAGGGAGTGGCTGGCTGGTCATCTGTGTCTACTTGCAGCTGATAGTGAAGTTATTGACGTGGCTGTGGCTGTGCAGTGGCCGTGGTGTGTCCCAGAGGCTGCCATCCAAAATCACTGGCAAGGGACTGATCCCTGGCAGCACAGCCTTTTCCCCTTTGTGTGGCACAGAAAAAGCTCCAGCAAGGCAGTTTGTGTAGGTGATACACTCCTGTCTCTTCAGCTTGGCCTCCTGGAAACACCCCTTGGCTCTTGAGGGGGGGATCTCTGTTTTTCTCTTGGTGGGAGAGGCTTGGTGATCTCCACAGAGAGAAATCAGGATTTGAAACATGCTAAAGGGGTTGTGACCTACAGGAGTTTTAAGTGGTGATACTTTTAAAAAACAGTGCTGTTATATGGAATGCAAGGAAGTTCAGAATGGAAGATTGGAAAGTGAGCACTATTTAGGAAAATAAATTAAAATACAGAAATACTGGAGTTAAAAAGAGATTTAGTTCATTTTTAAAAGCCTTTTTGAAACTAAAGCAATTTGCTTCCTGGCCCCTCTTAGCTATGTACAAACCAGATAACTGTTTAGCTTTTGGGGTGTCTATATGCAGCATGTTAAGTTTTGGTTATTTATTTTCAAGTCACAGATACTGATAAATTTTCAAGTTTTAGGGAAAAAAAATAAAACATAATATTGACAATATACTAAAAAAATAACAGATTGATCAGACTAACATGGAAAGGAATGTTTACACTTCTAAGATTTGGTGATACCAGTGAGATACACACACGTGTTGCACGTAATTTACGTTTTCTCTGAAGATCAAATATTTCTTGGCTGGTACAGAAATGGTTAAGATAGGATCTAGACCTCCACAGGTTGGAATACCTGATTAGAGCAGCCGTGGTACGCAGGCTGTTGTGTGTTATATAGAGTCTCTTAACTCTCCTTATTTTTATGTATACAACCACACACACAACAAAATAACATAATAGGCTTGCTGTGTGTTACAGATGGTATCAGGCATCTGCAGTGCTGATAGTGAAACTTTCTGGTGCAGGAAGCCAACTTCATTTAAATAAAAGCCTCGTCTGCTCTTTGTGCCAGCCCACTTCTTCGGTGGCAAATTTTCATATCAGGTTTTTGGTGTCAGGCCACTCGTTCTGACACATAAAACACCTCCCTGTTCCCAAGCTTCAAAATAAACAGCAGCTTTATGGTTAATTTTAGCCTTTAAGGACATCTTACTAAATGTTCTCTGCAGGCCTGTTAACACCCCTGGGAATGCAACTGCAGGGCTTTTCAGCATTGAAAAGCTGAAAGGCAGAATAAATGAGAGAGTGGGATTGTCTGGCAGAGTGTGGTGCTGGGTGAAGATGTGGTTTGCCATATGACACACACAGAAAAATTCACTGTAACTTAACTGTGCTCAGAGACATGAAGTTGTTTATAGTAAGGACTAGACAGCAGAACAGAGCAGCTTCTGTAATGCTGTGGTGGAAGTGGGGCCAGAATTCACCCTGGGGAGCCTTTAACAAAAATAATCAAACAAAACCCCTAGCCAATATTGATCAAAAGGTAGATCTCATTGATGCAGATTAATTTATATTGTAAAAATCACATCTGATTTTTGTGGGTGTAGGCAAGACCTAAGGTTCCTACATTTAACACCTTGGCAGACTTGAGGCAGATCTTCACTGGCTGTACTCCATGAAATCTGCCCTACGTGCTGCTGACCTGCAGTGTGCAGAGGAATAGGAGCACTTGGGAAGGGAGCAGGAATTTGTGTTCTGATAGCCAGCCCTGTGCCCAGCACTCCTGGTTTGGAATGAATGGCATATTTTGAAGCTGACTCCAATGTTTTGAAATGTGAAGCTGAGGGAGGTACAATTTCAGCACCACCTCTTTGTTTCTCTGCCTGGTGGATGGGCACCCAGTAATAACCATGTCATGTTGTCATCAGTATTTAAGAGGTGACATTTGTGGTGGGCTTCAACAGAGACTCTTCACCTTAATGGTGTTGTTATAAAAGCCTACTAATTATATTCTTTTGATTATACCACGTCTTGGTTTCTGACATCATCTTGCTTATCATTTGTCTGGAAATAATTGTCAAGATTTTTCTGGATCAATTTTAATATAAGTTTTAGTAGTTGAGGCTTTTTATGTTTTAAAAAGACAAGTTTATTAATCCTAGTCAGGTGTGGATTGAGTTTGTAAATAACTGGTGATAATGATGGTATTTTGAGAATATCCTTCAGCTTTTTTTTGCAGACAATAAACAGACACTTAGGGCTGGCTTGTAGCTGCTGCTGAAAAACTTTCAGAAAGGTCATTTTTGAAAATGCACGTTCCTGACCATTTGCACTTTGATGGCTCTCTGGAGAAGACTGGAGCAGCTTCTACTTGGGGTTATTCTGGCACTGGGCTGAGCAGGATTATTATAAGATGCATCCTGCCAAGCTGGGGAGAGTAGAATCTGGAGAAGACCTGTCAATAATGTTAATTCTCCAGGCAGGGTGGCAACTTCAGAGGGAGCCTCCTGCTATTCCTGCTGGCTCTCCATTAGCAGATTGAAACACCCTTCTCAGCAGTTTCTGGCAGTTTCTCCCCTGCTCTTCTGTGAGCTGCTATTTTGATACTCCCTGAATTTATTCCCTGACCTTGTTGCGGTGTTTCATTACACTGAAAAAGTGGCTCCTATAATATCTTACCTGGTTTGCTCTTTTTTTTCCCCTTTTCTGTGCTGTTTTACTCAAAGGGGAGAATCTGAAAGTGAAGCTCTGCTTGATGTCTCAAATAATTTTCAAAGAGTAAAATCAGAACATTAATAAAGAGATGTAAGGAATGTAAAATAAAGACATATATACAAAAATACAGCTCTTGATTCTTCACTGCTAATTCTCCAGTGTGAAGCAGCCTCCAGTGTTCTCACTTGAATGAAAAATTAACTCAATTTATCCATTAGCTCTCTGACAGCAATTAAAAGGATTGCTAAGAAAGATAAGAAATTGTGGGAAAGATGTGTAGAATAAAATGACTGTTGAAGCTTCACAGCATGACATCTACAGAGCAAACCCTCCTGTAGGTTTTAATTTTAGCATACATTTTTTGGAGCCTAAAACCAAAATGCTCATCTTCTTCTATGTGCTTTTAAGGAAGATAATATAAGAACCAAACCAGCATTCTGTAGTTCTTTGGGTTGGGCTTCTGGGATCTCTTTTCCTTTTTAGCCTTCCTTATCAGCCTGGGGGTGTTTGTGCTCCTTCCCCACACCACCTGCTTGGCTGAGTTTCACTCGTTGCCTTTTCCTGGGGTGGGCAGTGGCAGAGCTGCTCTCAGTGCTGTGAGGGGATGTCTGCAGGGACTGAGGGATCACAGATATTTTCTCTGTACATCTGTGTGTGCCTGCTGCTGGCAGGGAGAAGAATCCCAGAAGTCTGGCCAAAGTTTGCTGTGAACTTTGCTGTCTTCAAAAGGAGTTTGCTAAAATACCTTCTTGAAAATCTGCCTCTGTGTGGAAGTGTTTCTCAATTTGTTTGAACCTTGATGAAATGGCATAGAGGGAAGCCCTGTGCAACTGTGCTCAATAGAAACATTCATTATAGCTAATTTACTTGGTGCTTTTAAGAGATGTAACTATTCATAAGTTGTGGTTTTGCCTGATGCTGCTGGTAGTATTTGTTTTAAGTAGATGCACTTGCCTGCACACGCTCTTTGCCCATCTGAAATCTTGTCTGGCTGTGCTGGATACCTCGTTTTAAGCTTGGTGATCTGCAGTGTTAGGCAAATCCCAGTGTGACCTGGGTGCCTTCTCATTAAGGGAAAAAGTCCTTTACTGTGCATACAATTCCAGCTAAACAGTAACAAGGAGCATAAAGGAAAGGTCTTGTCTGTGATCAAGAAATGGCAATTCTGAGCTTTCCTGAAGTATTGTCCCTGTTCAGCCATCTTACTGCACTTGCTTTCTCAAGGCTTTCTTCTTATCCAGTGAATAAGCTCAGGAAGCACAAAGGTACTAAACATCATTGATTTTGCAGCATGCAGAGCCTGTGTGTCCCATCTGAGATAAACACAAACCCACTCCTGCTCCTGCAGACAGGCCCTGCCAGTTGCCATGGGAGGATTGCCATGGGTACACGGCCACAGGAGGCTCCTGTTGGAATGCAGAAAACATTTTTGGTCTTTGTTTTGTCCCCTTGTACACAGCCGAGTGACTTGGGATTTGAAATAATTAGGCTGAATTTTTTAGAAATGGTGACTTCTGTGATTCAGGAAGTTTTGCAAATTTCCAGCCTAAGAGTATCAGCATGTGGCTGATGTGATTTGCCTGATAAAGACCAGAGCTTTTCTCAAAATGAATGAATTGCAGTTTGTTTTCAGAAAGGAGAATGCAGTCTTTGGCCCATGTGATGCTTAAATCTGAGTCTGTGGTTACATGCTCTGTCTTTTTAATAGTCTATTACAAACCTGTAACATTTTTGCTGGTACCTTCTTCTCTCCTTTCTCTGCTTGATATTTTCCCCCTCCACCTTCTGTGTGCTGGTGATGCCATCTGGAAGGCAAGCTAAGGGATCTGATCTGCCTGGCAACTTAGTCTCACCAAAAAGGAGATGTATAATTATTCCATCTACCTGGTTTGCCTTGCTGTGCAGAGGTTTGGTGGCACAAGGGTGGGACTGAGAGGAAAATGGCAGAAGGGAAGGAATCGTGGTGGAGTGAAGGAAATGCCTCTTACAGCAGAGAATCAGATTTGGATCGTGTTAAAATAAATCTACATGAGATTGAGTAACACAGTTGATATCTCTGGGGAAATTATTTTTAAGGCAGACTAAACCAGAGAGCCATCTACATGAGACACAGAATTTTACCCAGTTTCCCGTTACTCATCCCAGCAAGTCCAGGAAAGTTTAGGATTTCCAGCTAACTCCGATGTATTTCAGGGGAAGGACAGAAAATCCTTCCGTAATCTGGAATTTACAGGGTAGTCAATAAAAATTCCACTGAATTGGATACGAGGAGTTCCTGATGACTTCAGTGTGAGTTTGCCTTTACTAAAACTGGATTTACATTATTCCTAGTGCAGAAACAATACCTAAAGTAATGCCAGGAACCCCAGAACACTAATGTTCAGCTACTTGTGCATCTGCTGGAACATGGCAAGAGAAACAGTTGCTGGAACTTCTTCTGGAATAATTTCCATACAGAAGAAAATTGAAATTCATGAAGTAGAAGTAAGACCACTGTCTTTGAATTGAACTAATTATTTCAAACATGAGCTCACTCCCATATGCACACAGGCAGTTCTGGTTCAGTCTTGGCTGACAGATGAACTCCTTTGTGTATTTGCAGTGTTAAGTATGACAGCATATATTAAATACAGTGAGTGTGCTACAAAGCATGCAAGGCAAGTGATTTGTGAGCTCTGAGGTTAGGAACCAGTCCTCCAGATCTAAACTCATGTGGTGACTTACAGATTAATTATGACCAAACATCACAATGGGTTGCTCTGTCATTGGAGCAGTGGGGGAGATCACTGTACTCCTTTATTTGCAGATGATCTCAGTGCTTTTTAAATCTAGTTTTCTGTCAGTTATGTTACAAAGAGTAACAGTGATTTTCCTAGCTTTTCCTCTCACTGAACAATAGTGGATAACACCAGAGGCGTTTTTGCAGGCAGCTCTGCAGTTTATTTCCTTATCCTGCTGCTGTTTGGCCAAGTGCATGTCTTGCTTTTCTTCAGATTGAGTTGATTCATTACAGGAAGAACAAATGCGGGTTCTGGACTTCACCATTTACTTGCAGACCCTGTGCTTATCTCTTCATGTATACAACAAATTATTTCACCAGCCATGAGGTATTTCTCTGTGTGTTTGATAAAGCACTTTATGGGTAGGTCTTCAATATGATTTCTGTGCTTAAACTGCTCAGAGCAGTACAGCAGTTGAAAGGGAAATAGCAAATGCTGAAAACCCTTTAATTTTAGACTGCAGTAATCTCCAAAATGAACCAAGCACTCTCAAAACTGTGGGATTTACACTGCCTGTGTCCCATAGCCTATGTGTAAGGAAAAGAATTATAGTGACTCTTAAATTATGTGGTGATAGGCACATGCTTGTTTTGTGACGTGTATTTAGGCTAAAAGGAATAAAATGTATCTGTCTTCTTTCCACCAGAATTCTCTGTAGCCTCAGTGCAATTAGCTTTTTGTTCGGAATGGAGATAGCACTACCCAAGTGGATGATATAACTGGCTTCTTATTGGTATTGCTTACTAACTGCTATTTAGGGGGGAAATTGTAGGGTAGGGAGTGGAACAGGAAATGTTGGATGATTTTATTATTATTATTATTTTATTGCAAAGGAGGGGTGAATAGTACCTAATCTCCAGTGACAGCTCAGACAGCTTTCAGAGCTTGTTATATGGTTTTATGACAATTGTTCAAAATAATATTCCTTTTAATTCACTTGTGATTGAAAGGTGGTTTTTGTACTTGTGCTTTTGCCCACCTTGCTGCTTCAGACAGTATAATTCCAGCAACGTGTTATTTTGAGCATAATACTTGTGTTGATTATTCCCATTGGGGATGTAAGGGTTGAATTTATTTTGTGAAGGTAGAGAACGTTGGTTTGGTTATTTGAGTTACTGAAATGGGAGACATTCTACTCAATATTTTGCAGTTGAAGTGATTTGTTTTGTGCTAGGTGATGCAGTGAGGCTTTGTGCTGTAGAAAAGCTGAAGTTCTGAAAAGCATTGCTGTCCCTGGGCAGAGTGCAACATCACAAAGCAACAAGTCTTGGTCAATAAATACTCCCAGCTCAGCTGTTGCAGAGGTCACAGCAATTCTCAGAGCCTTGTTTTTGAAGAAATTAGAATCTCAGGTAGTAATTCTTATCTCAGTCTGCTTATCTCTCTGTGGGCAGACCTTCAGGGCTTAGATATATGTTTAGTTAAGTGAAGCAAACTGTTATCTTTTTCTAACCAAATTTAGTTTCATTTTTGATGCACAGGTGCTTAGACTTTCCCAGTGAGTCTTTTATGTTGTCCAAGGCATGTCCTTTCACACTGCTTCAAAGGGTTTTGTGAATAGGGAGTGGATTTAGGATTTTCATAGATGCAGGCTTGTGGTTCTTTGCTTAGCTGGTTACAGAAGATAAAGAAAAATGGGTTACAGGAGGTAATTGGGCATTTTTCTATAATGGCTGCTCTGTACAGCACCTGCACATTGATTGTAGCCTGAAATGTTGGTATTTATGGTACACATTCACTGGAAGGATGGCAAGTATCCATCTTGCCCTCCACAGAGTTATGTCAGGTATCTTGAAATAGCTGGAAAGGGTAATAGCCTGACCATGAGATGACTGACAGCAAATTCTCACTTGTGCTGAGGAACCCAACGTGATTTTGGAATTTTGTGCATGGCAGTAGTACTGTATTCTTTGGGGTGAGCTATGTGTTATTGGCACAAAACTAATGATTTTCAGAGAAATTACAGGGAACAAAGAAACAGCTGTTTCATGGCGGTTGTTTGGGATTTTTTCTCTTTTACAAGGGTTTTTTGCAGGCATTCTTGGTCAAACTTTAGCCAGTAATGGCATAGTTCTCTATCATCATGAGGTGTGCTATGATTAGAGCTCTGGCTGGCTACTTTTGCTGAATCCAAGGTATTTACTGATTGTAGAGATAACTGCCCCATCCTCAAGAGTTGGACTAGTGTCCCCTCACATCACAGAATCACAGGATTGTTCAGGTTGGAAAGGACCTTTAAGATCATTGAGTCCAACCATTCTCCCAGCACTGCCAGTGGCACCACTGAACCATGTCCCCAAGTGCCACATCCACAGGTGTTTTAAATCCCTCCATGTCCCCAGGTGCCACATTCACTCATCTTTTAAATCCCTCCAGGGCAGTGATTCTGCCACCGCCTTGGGCAGCCTGTTCAGTGCTTGACAAGCCTTTAGGTGAAGAAATGGTTCCCAATATTCAATTTAAACCTCCCTTGGCACAACTTGAGGCCATTTCTTCTTGTCCTGTTGTTTGTTACTTGGGAGCAGAGCCTGATTCTCCCCAGCTGTCCCCTCCTGTCAGGGAGCTGTGCAGAGCCACAAGGTCCCCCTGAGCCTCCTTTTCTCCAGGCTGAGCCCCTTCCCAGCTCCCCCAGTCCTCATGGACTTGTGCTGCTCCAGACCCTTCCCCTTCTCTGGACACACTCCGGCCCCTCAATGTTCTTCCTGAATTGAGGTCCAGAGCGTTGAGGTGTGGCCTCCCCTCACAGTGGACAATCCCTGTCCTGGTCCTGCTGGTCACACTGATGCTGATTAAAAAGTCAGGGTGATGGAGGGAAAGCTTGAGATACTGAGTGTCAGCAGTGTGGTTACAGTATCTGCATGTTTGGAAAGAAAAGGGCTCTTGCAGGCAGTCCTGCTTAAGCAGGTTTTGAATTAAACCTGGGGCCTTTGGTAACATCTGATTCACATTGTAGAAAGTGATATTTTTAACAGAGCACCTCCTGCAATGTTTCTCATTCGATCTGCATCTCAGCACTGTGCCACAGATGCTCCTGGTGCAGTTATACCCCCAACATTCAGGAATAACAGGATTTCCTAAATTGTGGCAAGATTAGACAAAGATGGTACCAACTTGCTGATTACAACACGTGTAGTAGTTCCAGCTTACTTTTCTGGTTATTCATTTTGCATGATGAACTGGAATGATGTTTATGTATAACATAACATACTACATTATGTTTATATATATATAACAACATATATAAATATCATTGCAAGTTTTATATATGCATGTTATATGTGTATTTTATATATATGTTTCACCTTGGCTTTCTCATGATTTGTCTTCTTTTGTCACTGTGCTTTTCCTCAGTGTGAATGTAAAAGCATAAATCCAGCACAGTTTCCTGCCTCCTTTTAAAAGCTTTAAATAGCCTTTTCTTGCTGTCATGCAGCAGATCTTAGCAGAAGTCATTTGGTACTAACAGAACTCAGAGTGCTTTAACAAAGAAGTCAGTGACTGTAATAGTTTCTATTGAACCTGGTACAATGTTTTGGCAAATGCATCTCCATTCCCTTTGCATCTGTGAGTGAAAGGTGCTTTGAGAAGGAGGAAAATGTCTGCTTTTTATAGAACCATGCAGGGTATGCAGTCATTTTGTTGGGTTTTTTCCCCTAACCATCTTTCCTGAGGTCTGCTGTAGGGTGACTGTTTATGTAAAGTCTAGTGTTTCCTAGCACTTTATTTTCAGACTTTATGTAGATGAAATGCTTGTGGTCACTGTCACTGGTTCACCACATGAAGGATGCCTAATAGCATGGGAGCTGTGCTGTCAGTGGGAGGAGCTCACCCAGGAAACTTTTGGAAAAATCTGTCTTGTGTAAAACAAGCAAACAAAATTCTAGCAACGTCTTTTATGTGAATGTAACCATGTGTGGAATGTGCACTCCTTCTCTTCCCCTTGGTCTCCAATGTATATATAGCATGCATTCAGCCACTTGCTATGGATTCTGTGCACTCCAGCAGGCAGCATGGAGCCAGCAGTCCATTTTCTGTGTCTCTCTCCTGCCTGTAGGCCAAGAAGGCAGGAATTGTTTCTGTGCAGTTTGTGGAGGTTGAGGAGGCTGTTTGTGTGTTTTGAGTTTTAACACAAACTAAAAAAAAAAATAAAATAAAGAAGGCTTTCTATTCTCACTGCCTTGCAAGGCATCCTCGAGAAATTGGAACCCTTTCCCACAAGGAACTGATGTATGTGCCATACTCTAAATGTGATTTCAGTCCATATGATTTCTGTGGCCAGGGATTGATTGCAGCATGTACCTGTCTGTAGCAGGTTATTGAGTAAACTCAGCAGATCTGTAACTGAGGCAGGCTCTTCATGCCTATAACAAGACCAAAGATTTTGCAGACCATTAATTCATCCATCTAATCAGCTGGAAATTTCAGAGGTTCGTGAAAGAATTGCCTCTTGGGCACCCTTGGAAATACCAGTTTACTTCATTATGCATTTTATGATGAGTCTAATCTGTGCTTTCAGATTGATCTTTTTCTCATAATGAAAATGTTAAGCAAGAATAAAAGTTGTTACTGTATCTTTGATAGGAATCGTGCAACATGGATCAAATAGTATAACTCAGTTTAAATAATCTGAAATATATACAGTAATCTTAAGGAATGCATGCCCATTCTGCTTGGGTTGTCTGTCTTGTCCTGCTTATCTTCTGTAGAAGTGTAGTTCTCGAAGGTTTAAGTCCTGCACTAATGTGCCTCACTCCCAAATAGGACTACCTGATATAATTTTAAGTTTATCCTTTTGGTTGGAAAGAGGGTAATTAAGGGAACAATAGAAAAGCTTATTAAAACTGCATTCAGGTTCAACGGAGTGAAAAGCATCTTGCTGTGACAAGATGCTTCCAAAATCATGTTTTTCTGCTCTCTCACTGACAAGGTTCCCCAGCATTAGGCTGTGTGGATTTGAAGCAGTGGCTTGGGCTGTGCTGGTGGCCCTGTTTGCATTGCTGTGGTGGTTGTGATAGACTGGAACAATAACCTTAATCCCGGGCACCTTCTCACCCCTGGGGAAAGGGAGGAGTTCCACAGGAATTTACAATCTGCTTTGCATTGCATTCCCATTTCTTGGGTCACAGGTTTTTACATCAAGAAAAGCATAAATTCAGCTATGTTACCCCAGCTTGGCTTTGCAGGCAGTGTCAGTATTGAAGCCAGCAAAGAGGAGGCTGCAGGACTTTCTAAAGCTGTGAGCACCCTTGCATATATCCACTGCCCGGTTTTCCTGGGACTGTTTCCTTACAAAATGGCCACATTCATGCTATTACCATAATCCATGAAAGCTGGTTGTACATCCTGGGTTCTGCTTCAGTGAACTGGGAAGCCTGTCTGTCTAAAAACAGAATCACAGCAGCCAAGGAATTGTTTGCTTGTGTAGTCAGCCCAGCCCAGGCTGTGTTCCTGTGCCCTGGTTGCAGGCTGAGATTGCGGGTAAATCACATGCCTGGGTCGGGTGGCTCTGGGGAGGCTCGCAGGGAAAGCTGTGCTGGATGGGCCTTTTCAGCACGTTTACTGCCTTACTTTAGACTTCACTTTTCAGGTTGACTCATGATTTTGGAAAAGTAGCAGATTTTCTTGGGATTGCCCACACACACAGGCTGATGGGACAGCCTCTCACAGTGGTTTGGGTGCAGGTAGCACTTTGTATCTAATATTGCTGCAGCATCAGTAAATGGGGTAGAGCTAAGGAGTTACTTTACCATCACCTCAGAGCAATTTCGGAGGTATGGATCTTGCATTACTGGCTTCTTCTGAAAAGGAAGACCTAAGTGGCAGTGGGATAGAGCTCCTTACTGCTATGAGGCTGCAGTGGGGGATCTCCTGGCCTCAGCAGTGCTGCAAAACTGCCTTAGGGCTCTGTGCAGTCTGGCCTGTTGATCAGCAGCAGGCTGGGATTGCACTGAACACTGCTGAACAGGGCCTGATTTGTCCTTGACTCAGGTGTTGGAAAATGCTGAGCAGTTGGTGTTACTGCAGAGAATTCCATCGCTCTGTGACAGGCAGCTCAGCTTTTCCCTGATAAGGGCTTGAGAAATGATGAAGCTTTGCTTGAACTGGTTTTGAGCCTTAGTCCATGTGATGCTCATTGCAAATATATGTACTTTGAGCTTTTTCTCTTTAAGCAAATCCATGTAGCAGTACAAAGCTTAAAATCCAGGGCAGTGGCTCAACATCCTTGCTTCAGGTTCACCTCAGGAGGTTGGTGCCTGCTGCTGGCAGACACTGCAAGGCATGGACACTGCTGTTTTGAACTGTGCCTTCATGTTGAGTCTGCAGGGAACCTTGTTTAGAAGGGTTAGATAAACAGAATTAGGTTGCATTGCCAGCAATGATGTTCTTATTTAATGCATTAATGAGTGCAGGTGGCAGGACCTCTGAAGTGAATTAAATGCAATGCAAACTCCTGCTATACTAGCAGAGCCATTGTGAGCCACTGAATGCTGAGCCAGCTCATTTGAGAGATGAGGTGGGAGAAGGGAATGAGCTGCCCATGCCTGAATGATAATTTTGAGCATTACCTTACAGCACAATCTGCTTATGCCAAAGAACCAAGAGCAGGCGAGTGTGTTTTAGAGCTGCATTTCTGTCAATAGCACCATTAAGATAAGGTGGTCACAAAAACAGATTGACTTGTTTGTCACCTTGTTCTGTTACCTGGCAGGATTCAAAAATTCACTGGTTAAAAGAATTCTGCTCAGCCCACACCAGCACTTACAGTGCTAGAACAACACCACCCAAATCCCTTCCTTTCCTTCTATAGGCAAGATGCTGGAATCCAGCACAATTACTGTGCTCTGCTGGCCTTTCCCACGGTGAAACCTGGTTTTTATTTCCTGCTGCTTTAACCTTAGTATCAGTGAAATGATTCCTGGAAAGCTTGTATTGATTGCACATGATTGTATAATTAAAGTGCAATAAGAAGAATTGCAGAACACTCACTCTTACAGCCCTGTGCTCATTGTGGACACTGTAATATGGAAAATGTCAGTGCTTATTTCCTTTTGAATTTCCAAGCATCTCCTGGAGGCTGCACTTGTGTGATTAATTTTTGTCCTAAGTAACAATTGGAAAGAAATGTTACTCAGAGAAGAAATGAGGCCCCACAGGCTTGCAGGGGCCCTGTTGTAAACCTGCTAGCTGTAACCCTAAAGGGAGGCACTTCTAAATGAATATATTTTAATCTGAAACCTGCTAGATGATCCTTTAACATCATGTACACACATACAAATGGATATCAATTATACAATATATAGGGACAAGTCTTTAAATAATACTCTCTGGTCTTACCTGGAGGCTGTTTGTTGCTCTGCCTGGACTTTACGGCTGTTTTGTTCCCTATTCCTTGTGGTTTGATACTTTCCAGTGACTTGGATCTTGCTGAGATGTGTGAAATGAGCTAATAAAAAATAGATCCCAGTCCTTGATACATTGCAGGAACCCAAGAGTTTGTTATTACAGGAGTGCCTCTTGCTTAGTCACTGACTGAATACATGGCCTTGAGGAAAGCACTGAACTTACCCAAATCTTCAGCTTGCATCTCATCTCTAGATGACCCATGATTCACAATGAAGTATTTACAGAGCTTTATGAATGATCAGTAACTCTGCCCAAGACAGAAAGATCAGTAGAGAATGTTGGACTTGGAATTAATTACTGACACATCAACTGCATACAAAACCTCTTAAATACATTCAGTATCACGTGTGAAACTGACTTTTCCCTTTCCTTCTCTTCCAGATGTACTTTCCGATTCCCTAGCACCGCTATAAAAATCCAGTTCACATCTTTATACCATAAAGAGGAAGTAAAAGAGGAAGCCTCAACACATCCCCTTCGGCCACTTTACCCTCAAATCTCACCTCTGAAGATCCACATCCCGGAGCCGGATCTCCGGAGCGTGGTCAGCCCCCTCCCGTCCCCCACAGGCACTATCAGGTAAGATGTTAATTCTCAAAAATGTGTTCTCTGACATCAGATTGTCAGCCCTGTTTTGTTTGGTATCCTTGGTGCAAGAAATGCCCAATTAAATATAACTAATTAAATCTCTGATGCTCAAAATTATGGGAGACTGCTAAAAAATGTTATGGTGGCCAGCAGTAGGGCACAAGGGTTTTGTTTAAGAGCTCAGAGGGTTCAAGGGTAAACGTGAGTGTTGGTTTCACACTATAGAGTTACATATAGAGTCTATCTTTGGCAGTGGAATTAGAAATATTTACTGAGAGCTACCTATATGCAGGGAGAAAAGAAAGCAGGCATATACTTTCTATCTTAAGACTGCCTGTTTTATTTTTATCTCAGTAATATTCTGTTGTTGCTGGGTGGTGCTGCTGTTATCTGAAGTTAGGGACAGGGGTGGCCATTGGCACATGATTTCCTGGGAATGGAAGGAGATGGGGGTAGGATGCTGACCATGTACTGAGGGGCTGTAGCAATCTAAATGTACATCTGGGCGAGTATCCTGTTTTGTAAATGATATGATCTGTGGATGTGCAGTAGAAATAAAATTAACATCAAGTTACTGTATGGAATATTTTCTTTCTTCTTCAGTAAAGAGTTGATGTTACAGAGTTTCAGTGAAATCTTTTAAAGTTAAATCTGTTGCTTGAAGTATCCTGCATTTTTTAAAGTAAAGGAGACTCATGGTATAGGATGTTGCATTAGAATTTTAAAACAAGTGGGCATCAAAACAGCAAGAGTGTGCCTGGTAATAGTAGTAGCCTTTGGGTTGTTTTCTTGTCTGTACATTTGTAAAAAGGTATAACATGCAAATCTCTTCTGACAGCATTAATTCAGTGAGTAGTATTCAAATCTGCATGGCCAAGACTTGAGACTTCAGAGTCACAATGAAGCTGGTTTGGGTTTGCATGATCCACAGGCTTGTTTGGGTTTTTCCGACCGCCTTACAGAGCTGCACAGATGTGCAGTGCAGATATTCTAGAAAGAGGGGGCTGGAGGTAGCTGTGGTTTTAGTCCTCTGTTCAGGCACTGCTTTTAGTTTATATTTAACCTTCTCTTTTTAGATGAAGCTTGTTGCTGGGAGGGGAGGGGGATGGTTCCTTTGCCAACATATGGTAGTTAGTTTCCATTCAGTCATCTTGTGCAAAGCAGCACAGTGTGGTTTGTGTTACTAACAGAGGCTGTATCTTTTGACTCTGGCATATGCCTGCAACTGATACTTGATTCCCTGGGAATGTTTCTTTTGCATAAGGAGAAAGTGGAAATAGTAGTGTTGAATTGTGCTCAGCCCCTAACGCAGTGTTTACTGAGGATGATTAATGATTGCATCCGTTTGTCTCGAGCAGAAGCTAATCCAGCCAAGTCTTCAGAAAACCTCAAAAGACATCTGAGGTTTCGCTTGCTGAAGCCCTTTCATTTCCGAGTTCCTCTTACAGAGGAGGGCCTGACACGTTTGTAAACATCCCTGCTCAGCCCCTTCAGTCTTCTCCTCTCCCCCAGCAGCTCTCCCCTGTGGGCCAGGCTTGGGAAGTGATTTGGGTGTTTCTGCTTGAGAAGGGAATGCTCCTTTGGGAGCATGTAGCTATGCATTCTGGCCATCTGACTTGCAGGGCAGCTCTCTGCTCTCTTGGTGGCTTCACAGTGCTGGGTGAGGCTGGCACAGTGTCCTCTCCTCCTTCCCAGAGGCAGAGTTGGGAGGGCTGGTGCAGCTCAGCACGAAACTCAGACCCCTGTCCCACTGCTGGCTTTGGGAGGTGGTTGCTGGGTTCTCCTCCTCCTCCTTCCTCTCCCCCTTCTAGTATTTACTTTCCTAATTTGGTGCGTTTGCCTTGCTCCTCCCTGATTGGCCCATGGAAAATTATTGCAGTTTGGAAATCCTGGGCAGGGTGAAATTTCCTTTTTGGAAAGTGGCTCCTGGCCCCCTTTTCCTGCCTCCGCCCTGGTGTAGGGCAGGGGCTGTACCTGCACTCCCCCCACCAGATCAGCCCTGCCCTGCTGACCCCCAACCCTGCTCTGCCTCCCTGTTTACACTGCAGCTTGCTTCCCTGCAGGTTCTCCCCTGCAAGCTTCTGGGTTTTTTCCAGCCTATTTATTTTCCCTCTGCAAAGTGCAGTGCCTAGAGAGGGAATGAGCTTTAGTTAAACAAAACCAAACCTGCCACCCTCAGCAGCTTTGCAAAGCAAGATTCCTGCTTATTCCTGGGGAGAAATGTGCTCACTGTTTTCCCAGCTAGGTGTTTTGTCTCCAGGAGGGGCTGTGTGTGGATGTTTTTTGAATGTTGTTGTACAGCTGTAAGGGAAAATGTTGGTTGGCAGCATGCTGTGAGGGCTGCAAACAGGCATGGATTATTTCTTCCTGATTTGAGTTCAAAACTCCTTTTCAAAAAAATCAGACTTGCATTTTTCTTTCCTTTTCCAGAAAGGAAAAGGCCACTGTGGTTGTAAGAACTCCGTAGAAGCAGCCTGCCATTTTACACAACATATGAAAGGGCAGGGTAGCACTAAATTGCTCCTCAGTAGCTTCAAGGCATTGAAAAGCTCTGTGAAAATCATGTGGGGTTTGCTTGAATTCAGCTCTACTTTTTGGAGATAAAACTGAGTCACAGTTTCAGGAGTTAAGGAACTGTCTGTTAGTACATGGCTTTAAGCTTCTGCACCTCAGATTTGGAGGCTCCTCTTTGACTGACAGTGGTTCCACAAAGTTTCTCACCTATGCTGCAAACACTTAACTTTGCCTGATTTTGTGATAAATGCACAATATCTACACGTATGTGACTCCGTGTTGTAACCCAGTCCACAGAGTGGCTTGTGCTTGGATTATTATCAGATCTACAGAGACAAGGTATGATGAGGACTCTATTCCTGGTCTTAGTCTTACCGAGTTGGAGTTTAGATTTACAGTGTTTAGTTTCCTTTTTACTATGGTCCAGTCATTATTAATGGCAGTAGCAGTAACTTAACTCAGTTTACCACATTGCATCTCTCTGCAGCCTTGCTCCTCAGAGCTGGGTTGATTTTAATATTTCTGAAAATTAAATTTTTTCTTTGTGCTTTGTTTCCTTATTCTAGACAGCAATTATGTTCTCAGTGAGTTATATATAGAGATACACACACACACTACAATACAGAAATACTAAATGTCCTACGATGGAGGTCAGTAGTATTATTCATATTTTACAACTGCTACTTCTGGCTTATCTCTGCACTAGAATAACTTGGGGCTTGAACGTTTTGTCTTGTACTTGTTTGGGTTTTTTCACAGAAAGGGCATGGATTCTTAGCTCACAAACAGTCTTTATCAGTAAAACAATTTCTTTGATATGTAGGAGTAAGAGTCCTTAGGGTCCTGTGAGAACCTCTGCTTGAAAAGTGCCTGGTGAGGTTCAGTGTTAACAGCTAGACTGGTAACTGGTAATATTTGTCTTAACCCAAATTTGTATTTTAAATGTTGGCTCTTAATGTGCCTGCCCGTGTTTGGCTGTTACTGGAAGGGTTGATAACTAGTTTGCAATGCAGTTAATGGCATGATAGTAAAAGATCAACTTCTTTTGTTCTATAAGCTTGATTAGTAATCCAGAAGGTGTGAGCTGAATTGCTTGGTTTCATATGGTCCTTTTTTCACTGAGAGAAATGAGTTCAGTAACACATTGCATGCTCTGATAGTGGATTACTCAGAGGTAACTGCAGTTATCTTTACTTAGCCACCAACTTGTTTTGTGGCCTTTAAACAGGTCATTTAAATTCATTGTCTGATTTTTATGCATGCATAGTGTAATTACTACTTCACAAGCGTGTGTAGTAGATAAATTATGTATTGAGCTCTTATTCCACAAAGCATGACATGAGTGTGTGTGAGCCATGTTCCAGCAGACCTGCAAATGCTGGCTCTGCTTTGATCCAGACTTGGCTGGGGAAAAGGAGGGGGGCTTTTTATAGGCTCCAGGATAGCCATGCACTGCTGTTTCACAACCCTTGGGATTTACTCTGCACTTGCACGTTTACTCTGAAGGTGTGTGGGGGAAGCTGAATGAAGCCTGGTTTCAGTGGATGCATTCACTCAGTGGAGCAGGATGCATAAATATTCCCTGTTCCATTTCATTGAGGCTTTGCCTCTTCCCAGAGCACTGTGAGCCATTGAACTGAAACGCTGCTGAAGAGCTCCAAGGCAGGTTTTTTGCAAAGCTCTTTTGCATCATCTCAGTTATACATTACTTCCTGCACTCAGGCAGAATGCACAGCTCAGGCAACTCCCACAGTTGGACAGAGAGGTGATTATTTTTAATCACCCGAGTCTCCAAACCACAAGCCAGGGAGGATGATGCATATACATCACATAAGAGAGGCAACAGTCTGTGCTGGGCTGGGGAGCTCCTACGCATGTTTATTGCAGATAATGGACCGTGTGCTAGAGGACATGTGCCAAGCCATGTGCTGGAGGAAGGGTTGCAGATGTCACCAGCTACAGGAGCACTTCCTCTTCCCCAATGAGTATAAAATGCTCACTGAATCCACAGTTGGGGTGAAGTCACTTCCTTTCCAAGGGAACCACTGGAGCACTGACGAGTAATAACAATTTCACCTTTCGTGGATAGTTCACTTTCTCTCACTTGTGGCTTGTTCGACAGCTTTGGTTTTCTTCAGCATTAAGCAGGCAGAGTAGCTCTCAGATTTCTCCTTTCACATCAAAATCCAGCTTGGTTTGGCAGTCTCACCACTTGTGATTGCTTCTGAAACCTGTCTGAAACACACAACGTGCAAGGACTTGCCTTTCTTTGAGTTACAATTTTGGGGCTAGGCTGGGGAAGGTGAGAGCAGTGCAGGATTCTCAGCCATTCTTGCTGATTGGTGTATCGTGGAAAGGCTTGTTTCGCAAGTCCAAGGGCTGTACTTTGACCTGATTCTTGCTTGTTGCACATAAAAAGCGTCCCTGTATCTTCATGCCCCTTTTTGCAGGCTAATGAAGTAGATCCAGACTATTGCAGTAGTCAGAGGTTTGTCCTATTTCTCTAACCATACTCCTTGTGCCCAGGGCAACACACTTCCAGCTTGCATTCGAGGAACAGACTGGAGAGGATTATAAGAAATGGTGATTTTTTTTATCTGTACCCAACAGGGGCTTAAAAAATGCCCAGTCAGACTGGAATCTCTATATTGGCAGTGTTGCCAAGGCTGTAACTCTTATCCCTGCTGTGTCTCTGTACCTGCTTCACAAATGTGCACATGGGAATTTTTCAAAGGCACTACCATGTGCATACCATATCCAAAACCAGCAATGGTTTTGTTCTTCTTTAGCAGTGCAGATTCCAAGTCAGGTGAACAATTCTTTAGGGATCCCAGGCAATCTTTCCTCTTTGTCATAGAAAGGATAGGTGCTTTTTTAATATAACTGGCTTAAATTTAGCCTCCATAGCTTGATCGCTCAGTTGAGTAATAGGGTAACTTTCCTGCATTCTACTACTGCCTCTCCTTCTGGGAAGTTGGCACTGGAATTTGGGAGTGTTTTGGTTTCCAGATTGTTCACAGACTTGTAATATGACCGTAAATAAATAATGTAAGTACTTGTTGCTTCATTTTTATTTTTATTACCGCCTAGTCCATAAAACGTGCCTGGTATTGAGAGACTGTGGAAATCTTTATGTGAGAATCTCAATGTGCCCAGGAAACAGATCCTGAGGCAGTGTTCTGCCTCAGACATGGGTATCTTGGGGATTGTATCACATAGAAAACAGAGTAATGCTGACTTAGGTGTAGATTGCCTCCATTTTCTTGGACAGGAGACTGCCTTGGACCAGGGTCTTCTGCCTGTCTTCTAAAACCCCTGATGGTTTCCCTGTCCTTCCCTTTCCCCAAGAGCTTGTGTACTGGCCTCCTCCATTCACACAGACTTCGTCAGCCCTGTCTTGCAGCATGTCACCCCACAGTGTAGCCACAGAAGTAGAAGCACTTTCTTTTGTTTTGGACATGCTGCTTGGTTTCATTTTCTGCTGGTGCAAGAGGCCAGGCGCTAAACATTTCCTGTTGGCTTTGTTTTTGTAGCTCTGTCAATTTGCACTTCAGCTTCTGTCTGTAACAATTTTTTCTTGTATGAAATCCATTCCATATCTCCAGTCATCCTACCTATCATCCTGACCTCCCTGTCAGTACCTTCTCTGGATCTGCTCTATCCTTTTTCCTTTCTTTTTTTTTTTATGAGAGTAGACAAGCAACACGCAGTGTCCTGGTGTGAATGCACCATGCACACAGTGGTACGTCCCATTTTTGCAGGCTGATTCCTTGCTTAAACAAACTGATTGTGGACATTGCAATAGCAATGCAGCACGTTGTGCACACTCTCCAGCAGCTTAGAGTTAATTGCTGCTAGCAAGTGCTGTGAACTTGCAGGCTGGGTTCCTCTTGGCAGGAGTTGAAAGTGAATTGTGGTGTTACAAAGAACGTTCAAGCCCCGTGTTTAAAAGGCATCCTGCCACTTACATGGGTGAGTGGATTGCAGACACTGCCTTCAGCCCTCATCTTTCAGGCCTTCCTGCCAGAGAAGGGTTAAGTCTGAAATGGAAAACATGCTGCAGAGGACTGGTGTGATTCAGCACGTGGTTGTAGTCTGATTCTAAGGCTGAGTTCTCAGCATGGTATTTAGAGAACTGTGGCTCAGTGGCTGCCTGCAGTCGCTGTTTCAGGTTGAGATGTTGAATCCTCGATGGATATCAAAGATCTCTGGCACTTGGGGCATTAACCATGGAAACCATAGGAATAAGACTGTGGGTGACTGCAGCTGGGTTGCTTCCATGCTCTGTTTGCCTTTCAGTGGTGTAAAACACTTGGTTCCTCTCCTAAATGCTCTCTTCAATATCAAGCAAGTTTAACCCAAATTAGCTTGGATTGCTTATAAGGTGAGTTTGCCAGCATGGGCAGTGAGCATGGATCACAGCAGTGTGGTGGATGTCAGAGCAGGGGGAAATTGCAGACCTAGCTGTGCTTTTCTCAGTGAAAGGTTATAGTATCAACATGGATCAAGTTATGGCCAAGTATTGATGCTGTGTTAATATCCAACAGATCATTATTAGTGTCCTTGCAGTTGATTTTTGTTTTATAGCACAAACAGGTGTTTGTAGGGAAAACTCTTTGTTTCATAATATTTTTAAAGGGGGTGTGAGTGTATGCAAGCATCCCTGGCCAGCCCCTGACTTTGGGTGGTGAGGAGAATTCCAGGAACTCCAGGAAACTGATGTCACTGCATTGTGTTTGCTTGTTTTCTTTTGACTGCACTAATGTTTAATTTTAACTTAACCCTCAGAGGGGTATTTTTAGTAAAACTGTTTCTTCACTCCTTCTGTCCCATGTTGGGAGGGGAACAGATTGTGTCTCCTTGGTTTTTTCCAGTAGTCAGCTCTTTGTGGCTCCCCTCTGAAGAGCTGTGATGATTGACTGAGAGCCTGAGCACTCAGCAGATGTGTTACCCTGTCTGTGCTTGGAGTGCCTGAACGCTGGTGTTTGTTCTGTCCCCACATCTCTTGATTTGATCATTGATCCAGGCTGAAAGGAAGCAGATCTACCTGGACAAAAGGGCTTCATTCTGATAAAAGATTAGTATCTCTTCCAAATCTTTGGTATCACCTGTGGTTGTCCCAGGGGGCAGCTGCTTTAGGGGATGATCATGATCCTGTTCTTCAGTGGATATCTGCTGAGAGAGCCTGGCTTTTCTACAACTTATTAACACTTTAGTTTGGAGGGGCTTTGTCAACACTCCAGAGAATCACAGCCCTGCAGGAATGGGTTTCTCCCTTTGGGTTTTTTCTTTGTTTGTTTTTCTTTTTTTAAGCAAGAGATCATACTTAAAATTCAGACGCTAGAGCTGGAGAGGCAAAAACTGAGCTGCTTGCTCTGCTGATCTTGAATAAAGGAGTAAATTCCTTTATCTATTTTTATGTATGCATTTATTTAAAAGGAAGAGAAAAGGCAAGAAATATGGCTCTGCAAAGCATGGATTTATTGGAGAACTTTTCTCTGTTCTATATCTTTGTCCTGTGTTTTGGCTGCTGTCTCTGTGGTTTGCTGTTTGTGTATTTCTGCAAATAACAAAATCAGAAAACTGTTTCATCCCATTCCACTTCTAGCCCGTGTGTTACAATAATTGCTAGGGTGCCAAACACAAAAAGAATCACTGTGTTTTTAGTTTGTCATTGTTTCATGTATGAAAATGGCTTTCAGTTGTAATTATCTGCACATTATAAGAAGTGTGTATGTGAAGAAGCTATGGAAAAATGACAGCAGAATAATTAAATTCACACCAGCTCCTCATGCGAATACTAAGACATCAAGAGTGTCTTCTGTGGTTTAGTATTACCCACTTCCAAAGCTTGGAGTAGGAAATTTTCATTCATTTTCCTACACAAATAGGTCTCTGCTCTTTGAAAGGCTGGCCAAGAAATACCTTTATCTTGGGCAAAGAGAGATCTATAAGTATGGGCTCATCAACATTTTATACCTTGCACTGCCTGAAGGCTTTACCTTCTGCTGTGCTTCTGAGCAACTTCACCCATGAATGCCCAGGACTATTGGTGGGCACTGCAAGGGTTTCCAGGTGCTGTTCAAGGCTGGTATATGGGACAGGAGTGAGCTTGGGTTTCCTGTTGCAAGGGTTTGTTGTTGCTGGATATTTCTGCTGCCTTTTCTCTGCCCCCAGCTCCCCCTATTCCGTAATTCACTTTTAAAAGAAACCAGTCTGGGTTGTGCTGAGCTCAGCGCTGCAGCCATTTGCAGAGACACCACAAGGAGTAGCAGCACTTCTCAGTTTACAGGCTGGACTGTGGTAGGAAATGGTAATTTCTTACACTGACAAATTGCTTCTGCACCCAAGGTATTGCCCACTGAGCAAACAAGGGTTGTCTCACTGCTTCCTCTCCATCCCTGTGTGTATGTGGGGGAAGCTGTCCAACCTTTTGAGGAAGGGACCATGTTCAGGGTTTTTTCATACAGCATTTGGTGCAGTGCTGTGATGAGTGTCAGCATTTGTTTGTGTCAGTTATTGGGCATTTCACCAGTAAGAGGATTGTTTATGCCAGTTTTACTGAATTCTATTTCCAGCTGTGAGCTTCAATTTGCATCCTTTCATACAATTTGAACTGCTTGTTTTGCTATGTAAATCTTCTGTGTATTGGTTTGCTTTCTTGTTTACTGTTTCTCTGCTCCTAGAAGACATTTGTAATCCTGGGATTTGGCTGTGCATCCTGCTGTTCTGGCACTGAATCCCTCAATTCTGGACAGCACAGGACAGGGAGAGACAGAAAAAGGAACTTCAGTTTCCCAGACTCATCTCTCTCCTCCCATCCTTCCAGGCCAGGTTGGATGGGGCTTGGAAAAACCTGGTCCAGTGGAAGGTGTGCCTGCCCATGGCATGGATTGGAAGAGACCTTAAAGATCACCATGGAACAAGGTGATCTTTAAGGTCTCTTCCAATCCAAACCATTCTTTGATTCTTCCGACCCTAAAAATCAAGGACGTGTGATCCCTAGACAAGCCTTTCTAATTAGTTCTCATCTTGTAGCACTCATTTCTGTGTGCCTGAGTGATGTTGCAAATTATAGCCTCCTTTTATGTGTTTGTAGCATTTTATCACCTTTCATAGCCCGTGGTGCTCAGTCACCGTTCCTGTAATGCCATCTTGTGGTGGCCCTGCCACTCTGAACGTGCCTTTTCCAGCCAGAACTGATGCTGGGCTACCTCTCTGTGTAGGCAGTGAGTGCAGCTCTCCTTTGCTGGCTGCATGAGTGTGGGGTGAATCGAGGAAACGCCTGTCTGCAGCTGTTTGGTGTCAGGGAATGGCCTTGTGGAGCTCAGATGTGGTGTTAGAGACCTTCATGGCAGATCCCTGCTCTGAGTGCTTTAGCTCTGATGCTGTAGAGCTCTCTGTTAGAAGGATTGATTAACTGTGATCTGTGTTACAAGGAGATTGTTGTGTCGTTCTTTAACAAGTCATAATAACAAACTATCCATTTACTTAAATGTCCATCCCTCATACACTGTATGTTGTTTGAAGTTTGAAGTGCTTCTCTAAACACAAAGGAGTTGTTTAATACTTTGAAACGCTGCTCTGTTGTGATTGCAGGAAGTGTATATGGCAGGGAGTGTCAGGATTTTGTAGAAATTCCAATTTTATCTCTGGTGGATTTTTTTCTCAATCTGTCTGGGCTTTGGATAAGCCACAGGGGCAGAAGTAAGGCCATTGCATCTGCTTCTCCATGACCAGAGAGCTTTACTGTACCTTCGAGAGTAAGAACTGCTTGCCTTTAATAAATGAAATAACAACTGTATTTATTTTTGGTTTTTTTTGCCTCTCCAGTGTTCCCAACTCTTGCCCAGCCAGTCCACGTGGTGCTGGATCCTCAGGATATCGTTTTGTTCACAACATTACCTCGGATCTGCAGCTGGCAGCAGAGTATGCGGCAAAGGCAGCATCAGAGCAGCAGGCAGATGCATCTGGAGGGGACAGCCCAAAGGTTCACACAAACATTGCTTACCCAGCAGTGCTCCTTGGGAGGATTAGTAAAGCCTGGGGCTTTATTGCTAGTCCTGGTTAGAGTTAAAAGGGGTTTAAGAACACCCTGGCCATAAGGGTGCTGTGTACAGTGGCCTGCAGGGGGTGGAGGTCATTCCTTCAAACTGTGCTTGGCTTAGTGGTAGACTCTGCTTGCTTAGCTGCCCACAATGTATTCAAATCACTCACTAAAGCGTTCAAGCAAGAATAATATTTTTGTTTATTTGATAAATCGAGATCGTATAAAAAGCAGGCACGTAAAATGCAGCATCTCATTTTCTTCCTTTAATTAATGGTATTTTGCAAAACACAGTTGGAGAAAGCAGAAGTAGGGGAAGAAACCAGATCCTTGTCATGAGAAGTCTGTAGTCAGACTTTAAAACAAACATGAAGGCCTGTCAAGTAGGCGTTAAACGAGGAGAGTGGCAAGTGGAATTTAGATTAAAAAATAACTGAGTTAGAATGATAAAATGTAATTTTGGTGAGCTGATCTTCAGATCAAAGCTAAAAGTTCCATATCCAAAACCACCTGATTTGGGATTGGGTGGAGGAGCACACTACTAGACGGCGTTTTTTGGTAAACTTAATTCTCCCCTGAGACAAGAAGGGTTTTGTTCTTGATGGAGTAATGCAAAGAGTTGGAAATACGAGATCTAGCAAACAGATTAAAGTTCCTAGAATGAAACAAATCCTGCTGGAGAAGGGAAGGGATGGGATCAGGTTTCATGTTGGGCTTGTTGCTGGGAGGAGGGCTGATAACATACAGCCTCAAACCTTCCTAGCAGAGTGGAGCTGTAGCTGGGCAGAACTGAAGGCTTTAATTCATGAACACAGAAAGCAGTTAATGTACCTGTACTCTGTTTTTTGATTACAGTTGCCTGTCTTGATCCCTTTCCTTGTGCTGGTGCAAGCATGTGTGGGAAATTCAGTGGGGAATGGAATCAGATTGAAGTTGGGGTTTATGTGTGTTTGTGGGGAGATGGAAGGAGATACTTTCATCTGACTCAGCCCTGTAGCTCTGTTTGAAATGCTTGTGCTAAATGGGGTGGTGGCAGCATAAAACAGCAATAGGAGAGCTGATGCTCTCTTAGCTGCCCTGCTGGTCTCTTGGCATCAGTGAAAATTACAGCCCAATGTGCTTTTTAAGTTTGGGTTGTGGTACACTGCAGCATAGGAATTCTTTGTTAGTGACTAAATTTTTGTTTATTTTTTTTCCTTGCTTAGGATGAATCCAAGCCACCCTATTCTTATGCTCAGCTAATTGTGCAGGCTATATCTTCAGCACAGGACAGGCAATTAACACTAAGTGGGATCTATGCCCACATTACCAAGCATTATCCATATTACAGGACTGCTGACAAAGGCTGGCAGGTGAGTTCTTGACACTGACAAGCTTTTAAACTACTTTGACATGGCTTATCTGCTTTGAAATGCATTTATTAAAGATTTGGGGCACTGGGAATAGAGCTGCTTTGACTGTTCCCAGAGTGAATTTGTTTAACACAAGCTGACTAGTTCATTTGTGGGTGATTAGTTTTGTTGGGGTTTTTTTGAATACTTTGTAGGGCAATGTAGTGTGTAACTGTTGGGCTCTCTAGTTCCTCTTTTAATGCTGCAGTCATGTGTCTTTCATTTTGTATTTTATTTCCCTACATCCTTGCTATCAGTCACTCCTCTGCCCAGATACTTGCTGAATCCTTCACCTCATCTTTGGCATGATTTCTCCAAGCAGAGGAAATCCAGCCTAAAACTGAGGCTCCAGTTTTTAATCATAGCAATTTAAATCATTACAGATGTTTTGTTTTCCCAGTGTATCAACTGCATTGCCTAAGTCACAGTTTGCAAGTTCTGAATTTGAGTGGGAAACTGGGAGTCCAAGCACTCCTTGTGGTACTCAAGGAAACCTGACCAGCTTCAGAGGAGAGTTTGGATGTAGTTAACACATGCTAAATCAAACTTCAATGCTCACTTGAGGGCTGCTTCCAAAGTTTCAAGAACCTCAACTCCACCTGCTTTCAGACTTTTTCTTGGCATCACACCTCTGCCATGGGTGTTGGCATTTGAATGTAATACACTAATACAGCTGCAAAGGCTCTTGCAGCTGCTGATTTCACTGTGTGCAACTGGCAGGAGCAGTAGTGCTTGGTGCACTTTGAGTGCAGTTGGAATAAATACATTTCTGCCTCCCTGGCTTTTCCCTGCAGTTCTAATTAATTGTGGAATTCACTTCCTGCCCTAACCTGCTCAGCAGAGTTGTGCTTTGTGAACCAGTTGCTGCAGCCTGCTTCAGAGAGCTGCATTTCAGCAGGGAGTGAAGTTGCCTTTTTCCCTCCCCTCCAGTGGCATTGTAAGGCCTCACCAGTGAAGAGATTGTCTAAACCTGCTAGAAAAGCTTTTATTTTGTTTTGAAAGTGGAAGAGGGATTAGTTTGTGCACATGGAGGCTTGCTGACCCCTTCCCCAGCCCAAAAGGCAACCCTACACCCTGTAAGAGGTGGGCTGTTAAAATGGAAGGGATAAACAGTCTTGTCATCATCCAGAGAGCTGCAGAGTGCCACAGAGCTCATGGATTCCTCCCAGAGCTGGCTGAGGGCATGTTGGCTGCCTTGCACTGTGATTACTGTGAGATGCAGTGTCCTCTAGGGCATGTTTGGGCACCCTGGTAATCGTTTGGCAGGTGAGCAGTTAGCACAGGCTCAGGCAACTTTTCCCACTTGCCAAGAATAAAGCCTGTCTTTTGAGAGAGTTCTGATGTGGTTTACAGTGATTTCCCCCTGCCTCAGCAAAAGCTCTGCTTTTGTGGCTTTCCACAGAGAAGTCACTGCTCTGGCTCCAGATGTATTTGAGTAATGGTTGGTACCAAGCAAACTCATCTTCCAGCTTGGTCAGGAGAAATGCTGACACTTTCCCCCAGGTTTTCTCCTGCTGTTCTCCTGTGACTTTGGAGCTGTGTGAGTTGAGTGACTTGTTTCTACCTTCAACACTGATTCTGGCAGCATGGATTTATTTTTCCAAGCTGTGTGGTGCAACCCATTTGTCTTTGTTACATACTTCTTCGTGGCAAAATAATCACCTCATTCCTCTGCTTCCTGCAGAATTCCATTCGGCACAACCTCTCCTTGAACCGTTATTTTATTAAAGTCCCACGCTCCCAAGAGGAGCCTGGAAAGGGCTCATTTTGGAGGATTGACCCTGCCTCTGAAGCCAAACTTGTAGAACAAGCATTTAGAAAAAGAAGGCAAAGAGGAGTGTCCTGCTTCCGAACACCTTTTGGGCCTCTCTCCTCCAGGTAACTTCAGTTTCCTCTCATCTCTCTGCCAAACTCATTACAAAGAAAACAAACTAAAACTTCTCCTGAAGTACAGTGAGTATGCTTTGCTTCTGTTTATAGTTTAAGAGGTGATATAGTTAGTCCTGAGGCATAATCTGAAAATTGTTCTGACTTCTTAAGTGTTTAACAAAAAAAATCCAGAAGCAAACTACAGAAATGCATCAAATAACGTATCTGCTTTGGCATCATTTCAAAGAAATTCAAAGCAGTTATCACTGGAGTGAGTGTTTTCAGATGCCAATCTCTGATTTCAGGAAAGCTGTGTTTAGATGTGGATTAGATCATAGTGGGAATAACTTCTGTGGTATTTAAAACACTCTCCTATAGGGAGATCAGGTTGATGGTGGTTGTCAGCAGTGGAGCAACGGGAGTTCTGTGTGGCTGCTCCAGTCAGCTCCACTGCCTTGTGCAGTGACAGCTTCTTTGAGCTCTGTAGCTGTGAGGAGAAGACTTGGAATTCAGCACTAGCTGGAGCAGTTTCTTGGAACATTCCTCCCACACCTCCTATTTTCTCTGTTAAAATATGGGGGAAACAGGAGGAGAATTTTTCAGCTTTTTATTCTGGTTTGTCATTAAAGAGATGTACAATTCCTCACGTGTTGGGGAACAGAGGTGGGAACCAAGTGGTTGGGGAGGGAGGCAACAGGGAGAAGGGGAAGCAACTTGCAGGGCAAGACACTTGCCTCTGCTTGCATCTTTCTTCTTCTCCCTGTCACTCTCAAACTCTGACATTGAGAATGGTTTGAAGTTATAAAACTGACCTGAGTGTGCAGCATTTGGGGGTTCTCTGTCAGCGGTGGGTCTACAATGAAATGTTAACCCTGCTCTGAAGGGTCCAGTTTCCTTCAGCAAGGAAGGAATATTGGGAGCTGCAGTGTTTGTGGGGTGCCTGTGTACCTTTCAGCTCTTCCCAGCAGGCCTGCAGTGGGTGGTGTGGTCTGTCCTTCCTAGAGATTCCTCTGCTGGACAGAACTCTGGGTCTCTGCTGCTGTCTTGTGGTCAGAATGCATCTGCACTTGCCAACACTGTGTTTTGGTGTTTCAGGAGTGCTCCTGCCTCCCCTACTCACCCTGGCCTGCTGTCCCCTCACTCTAGTGGCCTACAGACTCCAGAGTGCCTGTCACGGGAGGGCTCACCCATTCCACACGATCACGACTTTGGGTCAAAGTTAGCCTCAGTTCCAGAGTATCGGTATTCCCAGAGTGCACCTGGTGAGTAGCTCTTGTTCCAGAGGCTGGCTGTTCACTTGGCCCACATGCCATGCTGAGGACAACACAGGAAGGCTTCTGCAGTGGTTTTTTTTTGGAGCATCCAGGACTCTCTTTCCACGTTGTTGTTAGAGACTGATGGTGCAAGTATGACTTCAAACTATTAACTATTTTTCTGACTCTTTAGATGAGGTGCAGAATGTTTAGAGACAGCTGATCTAACCTTGAGCTAGGTGGCTGTAAAGATCTGACAGCAAAGTAGCCATGGCAACACACAGCTCACTTGCTCTCATTTACCAGCCTCTGGATAAGATCAGCTTGGCCACACCAAGCTCTGGTGCTGTGGCCAGGACCTGGTAAATATCTGCTTGTCAGCTGTGCTGACCTGGGGTGTAGGGTAGGGTTGGAAGGCAAAGCTCATTAAGAAAAGCTTGGTTTGGGATATTTTCTTATGTTCATTATGGCTTTTAATTCACAGAAATGTGCTCAGATGACAAGTAGGGTTTTTGTACAGGAAGAAGAAGTTTGAGGGTGGTATTTTTGAAGGCTTGATTTTTTTTTTGTTCATTTCTACCTCCATTCCTGCTAATGCTGAAGCACTGAGTAGACTGGAAATGCACAGATTAAATAAATGGGAGTCTTTTTGCCTCTGGTGTTAACATGTGCTTCTCTTTTCTGTTCAGGATCTCCAGTGAGTGCCCAGCCAGTGATTATGGCTGTTCCTCCCCGACCATCCACCCTGGTGGCCAAACCAGTGGCCTACATGCCAGCATCCATAGTGACTTCTCAGCAGCCTTCGTGCCACGCAATCCACGTCGTTCAACAAGCCCCCACTGTCACCATGGTCCGAGTGGTGACCTCCTCTGCAAACTCTGCAAATGGATACATCCTCACAAACCAGGGCACAGCAGGAGGAGCTCATGAAGCTGCAGGAGCAGTGTTGGACTTAGCTGCTGACCACCGAGGTAGCGTTCACCTCCTCTGCTACTCTGCTAATTAGTCTTGAACATTTTTACTCACTGGGCACTGAGCCATTAAAAAAAAAATGTTTCTTCAGGTAAAACTTAAACCAAATGAGAGCTCATCCTTTTTTTATCTGCACCAGAGAGCAGGACAACTGTGTTCCCTTGTCTCCTGGGGAACAAAACTAACAGACTTCGGAGCCTGAGAAAACATACAGTGCTTAAAATTTGCTTATTACCATAGAATCACAGAATGATCTGGATTGGAGGGTACCTTGAAGATCATCTCATTCCAATCCCCCTTCCATGGGCAGGGACACCTTTCACTATCCCAGGGTGCTCCAAGTCCTGTCCAGCCTGGCCTTGGACACTTCAGGGATGGAGCAGCCACAGCTGCTCTGGGCAGCCTGTGCCAGGGCCTCACCACCCTCACAGGGATGAAATTCTTCCTAATATCTCATCTGTACCTGGTCTTTCAGTTTGAAGCCATTCCCCTTTGTCCTATCTATCCATGCTTTTGTAATTATCCCCAATACCAATATTATGCCTGTGTATTGGCTATGAAAGCATGTGCATTTTCCAGCCAAAAGAGAGAGCCTGGGAAAGGCTGCAGCTCTGCTTCAGGATGGCTTTGTAAATAAATGATTGAGCCCTTCTTTTCTGCAGGCCTGGATTCCTAGAGGAAAGCATGTGCTTCTGGAAGTTCAGGCAGTGCCCCATTAAAGCAATCTTCAAAAACCAGTTAGAACAAAGCCCTTTTTCTGTCCCTAAGCTGGAAATTCCCGCCTTGGGGGATTTAGTGAGTTAAATATTCTCTTGCTGTGATCTAGACAACACCTTGTCTGCTCCCCATTTCAGAAGGTCTTAGTGCTACAAGGTCAGTGTATGTTGTAGCAGCAGCAAGGCTGGTTTCTCTGTCTGCTTTTATGTGGGCAGTGGGACAATGGTCCCTCTAAGGGAAGGAAAAAATTACAAAGAGCTTTCCTTCTTGCAGCAGCAGGACCCCTGGCATTTTTAGTTCAGCACTGGTTATCTTGCTTGAGTTTCACTTGCATTCTCTGGAAATTCCTGTCTGGATCCCATACATGTTCCTGAAGCACTAGGAGTTGCAGCTGCCTGTCACCTGCTCCCTTCTTTCATTCACTGGTTCTTGCTGTTGCCTGTTCTTTCCCTACTTGTCTCACTCATATCCTTTTCTAGTCTCTACTTTCCCTGTTTGCTGCATTTTTCCTTCCTGAACTCCTTGCTTTCCTTGCCTTTTCTCTCCTCATTCCCATCAGCTTGCCTGCAGGTTTCACCTCAGTGCTTAACGTCCCATCTAACTCCTCTCTTGTTGTGTGCAAATGTTAAAATGGGAGAGGCCTTCTTTTCCTACAGGACTAATGAGGTTGTGCTTCCTGCCCTCTCTCCTTTGAGACCCACAGAGCCCCTGGAAGAATGGTTCCTCTGCTTTCCTGCATGCCTGGCAGGATGCTGTCCTGTATCTGTGGCATACCTGCTGAACTGACCCCTTGCTTATCCTGGGAAATGAGAAAAGTGGTTTAGTGCTCTCAAGCAGTTACCTCTGTCCAGAAACTCTGCTCTCCTTTTTTATTTTTTCTCCATCCTGTTTTTTTCCTGTACTTTCACAGCAAAAGCTGGCAATTATGGGAAGACCTCCTTGTAAATCAGCCTCCATGCAGGCCTGACAGCAAGCTGCTGCAGACTTTTGGCTCCAGGCATTGTTTAAGATCTTAATGCCTTCTCCTGCTGTGTGGTATTGAAAGTCAAGCCAGTTTGTTTGAAATTGCAAAGTAAGCTATGAGATTTGCAGTGCTTGCTGTCCATATCACAGCTGTGATGTGCCAGTAAGGGAGGTGATGCCTTTTTAGGGCAAAGGGTCGAATTGATGGGTTTGATTTTTTTTCAATTTTTCTCATGGCTTATGCTGTAAGAAGAATGTTCCTAATATTGATAGAGTAAACGTGCAATAGAGAATATTTTAATGTTTCCAAATACTCATCCTTGACCTTCTGTGGTGCTGAGGTACTGTAATCCTGGGGTGTGTAACCCTGCTAAAGTGTTAATGAGAACAAAACCTGCCTCCGAGCCAGGGCAGTGACTGATCCTTGTCTCTTCTGCTCTTCACAGGCATGGACGAGAAGCCAACGATCGCCTTTGCCACGATCCCCACGGCCAGCCGTGTCATCCAGACAGTGGCCAGCCAGATGGCCCAGGGTGTCCCTGGGCAGACTGTCACCATCCTGCAGCAGGCAGCTCCAGTGGCCCTGGGGCAGCACCAGCTCCCGGTGCGGGCAGTCACCCAGAACGGCAAACACGCCGTGCCCACCAACAGCATCGCCGGCAGCGCCTACGGTGGGTCTGCTCCAGCTGCCCTGCTCCCCCAGCCCTGCAGCCAGGCTGCAGTGGGTCTGCTCCCAGCTCCTGCTCCCTCAGCCCAGCAGCCAGTCTGTAGTGGGTTTGCTCCCCCAGCCCAGCAGCCAGGCTGGGGTGGGTCTGCTCCCCCAGCCCAGCAGCCAGGCTATAGTGGGTTCTGCTCCCAGCTGCCCTGCTCCCCCAGTTTAGCAGCCAGGCTGGAGTGGGTTTGCTCCCCCAGTTTAGCAGCCAGGCTGTGGTGGGGTCTGCTCCAGCTGCCCTGCTCCCCCGGTTCAGCAACCAGTCTGTAGTGGGTTTGCTCCCCCAACCCAGCAGCCAGGCTGCAGTGGGTCTGCTCCCAGCTCCTCCTCCCCCAGCTCAGCAGCCAGGCTGTAGTTGGGTCTGCTCCCCCAGCTCAGCAGCCAGGCTAGAGTGGGTTTGCTGCCCCAGTTTAGCAGCCAGGCTGTGGTGGGGTCTGCTCCAGCTGCCCTGCTCCCCCAGTTTAGCAGCCAGGCTGGAGTGGGTTTGCTCCCCCAGCCCAGCAGCCAGGCTGGAGTGGGTTTGCTCCCCCAGCCCAGCAGCCAGGCTGGAGTGGGTTTGCTCCCCCAGCCCAGCAGCCAGTCTGTAGTGGGTTTGCTCCCCCAGCCCAGCAGCCAGGCTGTAGTGGGTTTGCTCCCCCAGCCCAGCAGCCAGGCTGGAGTGGGTTTGCTCCCCCAGCCCAGCAGCCAGGCTGTAGTGGGTTTGCTCCCCCAGTTTAGCAGCCAGGCTGTGGTGGGTCTGCTCCCCAGCTCCTGGCTGCCACTGCTCCCCCAGCTTAGCAGCCAGGGTGTAAAGCTGCAAGTGTTTTCTCCTCTTGCTTTCTGTGTATCAAGTTATTCCATGTGTCCAGCTCAAAGATATTGCAATTCTTCCACTTCTAGGTCTGTAAATGAGTGGGAGGTTCTCTTCTGTCCACCTCTGCTGCCTTTCCTGCGGGAACAGCCCTGTTCTCTGGCAGAAAAGCCCTGTCCTTTCTTTGCCCTTGGCTATGCAGTTATTAGTACTGAGACTCTCTACCTCTTGAGGTTACTTGTTGAAAGTGTTAGTGATTCTTGTGGAGAGCCTGTTTTCATTTATTTTCTTCTGATCAACAGCCTTTGCTTGCAGCGTGCCAAATAATAAAATTTCCATGGTGTTCTTTAGATCTTGTGAAACATGACTCAGTAGAGTAAAAAGAAAATAACATACTTTCCCATCTTACAATCTTAGAGCCTGAGAGAAACAAGATCTATTTCACCAGGTGAACAAATGTAGGATTTTTGTATACACAGGATGTGTTCTAGTCATTTGTCAAGCATGGTTTTTTGAAATTCCATACAAGCCATGTCTTGGCAGCCTCCTCTTGCTTGCTCAGCACTTCAGATTTTATTCAGTTGGGGATGGGAATATCCATGTTTCTTATGGCTTTTTTCTCTGAGAGGCCAAACACTTCTGCTGCCTCAGGCTGGTGCTTTTGGGAGTTTGAAATGAAGGGCACTGCTGGGATTTGGATGCCTTTCATGAAGATAGGAATGTTTCTACAGAATTTTCTGCCACATCTCTTCACAGTTGTCAATTGAAAGAATCTCACTGGAATTATGAAAAAAATGATAGTGATAAGGTTTTTGTGCAATTATTATAAGATATTAATAGATCAGATAGGTCAATCTTCTACTAACCAGCAGTAGCATTTGTCTAATACAGAATCAGACAGTTTTTTATTTGACATTTTTGTGTTAAAATATTTTCATCTCACTAAACTTTTTAACTCTCATCAAAGTGGGAAGTATTCCAGTTACATCTGAGTTTTTTTGTAAGTGGCAGTAAATTTTCTGGTTCACAAAACAAAGCCTGAGTCTCTTGACTCTCATCTGTACTAAGTTAACTTCTCTTCAATTGCATGATTTAGGTTCTCTAAGTCACTAAGCTGTAATTGCTGACTGCCCTCATCTTTACCCTATTTTTTTCCCTTCATCCTCTTGATACTCTACATCTTTCTTCTCATGCCTTGGTAGAAGTTACTGGACTTTGAGGGCCTTTGTTCTGTTGGCTTTGTTTATTTATCCTAGGGCTCCTTTTTCATGCGTTTAGCAGTGAACACAGCACTGATGTTCAGTCATTCCATCCTTTGCAAATGAGTCTGGAGGGCAGAGGATGTGCTGTTTCCTGAGTCCCCTTTGGCTTCCTCTCTGATTGATGCAGAGTCCAAAAACTGCATGTGTTTTGTTTTCCAAGCAGTGGTGTGTGCCAAAGTCAGTGTGTAAGCACATTCTCTGTCTGGAACTAGGAATTGTAGACATTTTTACAGAGGGTTGCTACTTAAATCATCTTTTTTCATACCACTTTTATTAATGGGAGGGTGAGACCTTGTGTCAATAATGCAGTACAAGATTGGAAGCCAGAAGTTCCTTTGTTTTGCTCCCAGTTCTGATGGGAACACATGTGGTTGTCTAGGGTAAGCTTTTTCCTGCCTCTTTTACAAGTGGGATGTCATTACACTCAGTATTTGGATTCTATTTCCCAACAGCCTGGTTTGTTCTTCCTGTGTGAGCAGGGCTCAAAAAGAGCCTCTAAAACTCCAAATAAAAAACCCAGCACATGGATGTTGGAGTTCATGAGAAATTCTCTGGCCACCTACAATCAGCAGTACCTCTCAAAGACATGTGCTGTAATTTTAACTAGAGCTTGATCCTCCCCTGCTGGGAGCAAATACTTAGCTAGCAATGCCTTGTTTGACAGTGCATGGGAGGAAGGAAGTTCTCCTGTGAGAGGGATTGTTGCTGGTTTGGTAAACTTGAAAAGCTGAGGTTGTGGAGGGAGAGGGAAGGACAAGGCAAGCCAGGCTTTCAAAATGCACTGGGAAGCAACACTTGACCGTGTGCCAGCTGTCGCGTTTAACGGTGGGATTTGCTTTTCTTGCTTTGCTTGGAATAGCAAACACTTGTTCTGCTTCACCCCACTAATTCTGCTTCTCTTTCTTATCTTCCTTCCCAGCTCTTACAAACCCACTGCAGCTCCTTGCAGCCCAGGCCAGCTCGTCCACTCCTGTTGTAGTCAGCCGGGTCTGCGAGGCGGGGACCGAAGAGACGGCGGCAGCTCCCTCCAGTGAGCCTGAAGTGAAGAGAGCACGGATAGAGGAGCCCAGTGGAGCAGTGCCAGCCCAGGCTGGAGTCATCACGTCCACAGTGCCACAGGGACAGGCAACCAGTGAATGAAGAAGCGGTGGGAGGAGCTGGAGCGATGGCGGGGTGGGCATGGGATGGCAGGAGCCCTAAAGCAGCTTTCACAGGAAACCAACCACAACTGTAACAGCTCAAAACACAGCTGATAGAGAGCTCTTTTTAAAGGCAGATTTTTCAATGGGAGGACAACAGCTGTTGTAATCACAAGGTGCCAAAAAGAATGGATAATCCCTCCCAAGAACCCATATCTGGAACTCTGTTCTGTCTCTACTTATGGGATATTTTTTTCCTTTTTTTTTTCTTTATTTTTTTTTAAGATTCAAAAAAATACAGACAAGTGATTGTATGACTGCTGGGATATTTTTAACTATCTTTTCCCCTTTTGGCTCCAAGGGGATGGGATTTGCAGTTCAGAATCTAAAGGAATGTAATACAAATACAATCTGCTCCCTGGAAAGAAAACTCCTCACGTTCTATGCCTTAATACCACGCTTCTGAGAGCTTTGAACCATAGGACCATTTTAAAAAGGTCACCCAAGGCAATCAAATGCTGAATGTGGGTGCAGTATCTCACAACAACATTAAAGAAACATGGTACCAAGCTTAAAAAAAAAAAAAAGGCAAATGATTCTGGTTTTTTAAAACAGAAAATTCTGAATATAAATGTTTATTTATATGGGGGTTCAGGAGGAGGAGTTACAGGGCTCAGCCACCTGGATTTCCAGATGAAATTTCTCTCCATTCCCTCTGAGGGAGAATAGGATGACAGAGGAACTGTATTAAGTTGGTTCCTGTAAAGATGTTAAAAACAAAGGGGTTTGTATCTTTACAAATAACTTCTTACAGTTATTCATCACTTGCTCTGGACAACAGCCAAAGTATCTTGATGCCTGAGGATCCCATGGGGAAGGGTGTCTCCAGGAGGCTCTGTGTGCATTTGATTGATCACAGCTTGTGTGAAGCACCATCTTTTGTTCAAATCAGCACTGTAGGTGAAGGCATGGCCACTGTCTATGTGAACTTTAGAAAATATTGGTTGATGTTCTGCACTAAAGATGTCACCTTCACCTCCTGGTGGTGGTGTGGTCCTTAGCTCGATGGAGCCTGGTCAGGAGGTCAGAGCTGACCCTCTTTCATGGCTAACAGCAAAATTCCTGTGTTACTCTTTGGAGAGGGAAGTTTAGGGCTTGGATGAGAGGCAGCAGAGGTCATACCATGGTTCATTCAAATTCTGTCAGGGTGTAATAGACCAAGGCAAAAGACTTCTCTTTTATTTTCCATGTGGCAAAACTCACTGGAGGTCTTCAAACAGTTTTACCAAAATTGATTTGGAGGTTTGCTTTCATTGCTTGGCTCCCTCTGCCATCCCTCCTGCCTTGAGGACCATTTGGGTTGGCCAGTAGGAGGAGGCCTTTACTCACACTGTATTTCAGGCTCCTCATGTAGTACAAGGATGTCTTTCAAGGAAGGCAGATTTGACTTGTGACCCTTTATGACTAGCAAAGAAATCCACCCCTGCCTGTAGCCTCCAGCAATCCCCTTTGGCTTTACACCCTTTGCAGTCCCATTGGCTAACATGTCTTCTGGCAGCACAGCAGAGATTTTTTAATTTAGCAAATGTTACTTTGGTAATGGCAAGAGAGACTTAAGAGGGGTGGGCTGTGCCTCTGTCCAGTCTGACAAGGCAGAGAGGTAAAACCTACTGCAGAAACATTGCAAAAAGTCTTCCCCAATGTGCAGTAAATGATACTGTCAGCATATCTGTGGGGATTAGGGGCAAGGCACAGCCCTTCGGTGCCTGCTGGAATCTGGGGAGGAAGTCCACAAGGTAACAGCTGGCATCACTTGTTCCCTTCTGGGTTTCCTTTGTCTTTGCCAAATCCTATTCAATAACCAAGTCCCACCACTTGAATAAAATCCAGACATGTTTAATTCTCAAATCCATTATTTTGTGAGAAATATTGCTGAAAGAAGGAAAGAATTTCTTGGTCTCATGATTTGCGGTTACTTTCTGCGGAGAGAGGCACATAAAATATTCATGACAGATCATTTATCTCAGCTGGGCTTTCAGAATTCAGGTGTGTGCCCTTAGTGACAAGTTATTAGATGGGATTTTAGTACTTTGAAATGGTTTTGTGAAGGAGGATTGTTAGAGACCACAAAGTAATTGAAGCAGGCTGGCCTCCAGCTGTCCCTTCTCCCGCTAGGAAGGCAAGGTGTGGCGCAGCGGAAAAGCACACAGATTAGCTCTGTTTTCTGTAGCCTTTTCAAAGCCAGGAGTCAATAAAATGAACTTCTAGGTAGAAGGCACAAGTGAGAGTGCAGCACAGTCTCTGTGATGAATCATTACTTTCGGGTGACTGCTGGTTTAGGTACAGGCACGCCTCTGAAACAGCCCCGAGGCTCGGGAGCGCTCCGGAAGCAAAGGAGTCCTTGGCTTTCCAGAGTGTTGGGTGAGTCAGAGCAAGATGAAAAACCAACAGAAAACTGTTCAGGATGTGGAGCTGCCAAGATTCTGTGGATTTTTCTTTGCTGATGCTTTTCTCTTGAAGAGTCTAAATAATTAAGCCGTGAACTCCAGTAAACCAGTGCAGCACTATAGAAAGACATCAGCTGAGTGACAATGTTTTCATCCACTATAAAGCTGCTGCTCTGTAGATACTTCCTGAAAGTCCATCCTCAGGTTGCATGTGTAGATCTGCCTCCTGAGTATTTAGAACAGAATAACACTTCCTGTCTCTTCTTTTTGTGGCTCACAATGCCTGCTGGTTCAAATGGGAGTTGAGCATAAGCAAATATCTTTGTTCTGTTCACCCTTTCTGCTTGAGATGTCTGGAACTTGTCAGTTCACCCTGTCAGGGTTTTTTTGCTTTATCAGTCTGCTGCATCCCTCTGCTGCTGTAGGAAGCAGTCCTGCCACTTGCAGATTTTTTTTTTTTGTAGGTTTGGCTAAACATTGCCTGGTACCAGGCAAAATAACTGTTCTTGTTAAATCGTGTTGAGAGCTGTGGAAAAGTGTGGTCCTCATCCCGAACATGTGAGATGAAGACATCTTCTTTCAGGCCTCCAGATGAATTCTTTCAGCACTGATCAGTCTGGATGACAGCACCATTCTTTCTACATACCTGTCCTGATTCTCCAGGCTGCAGAGGCGTGGTGGTAGAATTAAGTCTTCAGCTAGGAAGAAAATGTTTACCTTAATGGTTATATGCAGTACTCAGATTATTTTAAATTTATAATCTGACTTGTTTTTATTGTCTAAAAAGTTGCATCTCATCTTTGATTACATTAACTAAAGAAGGTTTGAGGGGAAGTGAAGGTAGAGGCTTCACTGGATTTTCTGCTCTCTGTGTAATGAAGGTCAAGGCATATTGAATATTTAAACTGCGATTACTTAGACCTGGGAAAACTGTAAAGTCAAGTTCTTAATGTGTGAATTCACTTCCCACCATTCCCAATTGATTTTTTTTTCACCTTAGGCAATGACATTGACTAATTTTACTTTGATCACAGTTAGTTAATAGCAACTTTCTTTGCCCCAGTTTGCAAGAGTTGAATGCAGTTGTTCTTTGTTCTATTCCACTGGAATTCCATGTTGTTTGTCTTGACCTTGGCTCTTATGATACAGAAAGCTTTTTAGAGAAAGATCAATTTAATCTGATTTAGTGATAACACAGCACAGTGCTGAGCACAAAATTGAAGTTCATGATTAGCTCATATATTCTTTTCAACTCTTTTTCCTTCCCATATTCCTCCCTCCCCCATACCATTAACACTGTCCCCTGTAGCATATCCAGCCATTTTTATCCACTGACAGGAGCAGCACCTTGCATTAAGCTCTGCTTGAGGACTCAAGGATGAAAATATCTGTGGAACACATGGAGCTCCAGAACAGGTTGAGAAAGGTCAATTTGGTCACCCTGTATGAATTTTCATGCTGTGCTCTAGACCTGTTACTGTTGGGCAGAGCTTATTCAGGAGAGTGTTTTCAGAGACACGTTAAAGCTTTGTAGGAGGAAAGAAATAACAACTCAAGTTCTTACAGTGCTTCTGCCATCAATGTCATGGTCTAGCATCAGATTTTGGGGGAGTAAACTTGATTTTGCATGTTTGGTCTTTTGTACTGCCTTAGAGTTGTCATTCAGAGTTAATTTCCCCTTTTTTTTTTTTTTCCTTTTCAGTAGGGAAATGCCCACAATGGAATAAAGCTTGGAGCACAGAAGGCTAGGGACCCATATCTAAGCAAGTGAGAGCATCTGACCTGAACTCCCTTGCAGTGTGGTGTGGAACACTTCTCCCTGCCTGCTGGGATGTTCTGTTGGTGTTGGAGCTTTTCATCTGTGTCAGCAAGGGGCTATTTATTTGGTATCACTGGTGGGTGCTAGTGTGTAAGTGAATGTCAAAATGTAGGGTGAAAGAGAAGTGTTTCCCTGGATTTGGGGATCTTGGATTTCACCTAGTGGTAATTCTGTACCTCTCCTTAGAGAATCCACTCTCACCACACAAGGTGAAAACTTCTCAGCAATATAAGAAGAATTTCCCATGCAGCTGAATTTGTTCCTTGCTCTGAGGAGAACCCAGCTCTGCCTCCTCTGCATGTTACAAATAGGTACTTGAAGATTCCAGTGAGATTTTTCCAATTTGCTTCCTTCTCTTAAGGCTGAACCAGCCTGGTTGTCTTGGTCTCTTTTTGTCCATCAGGTGGAGTTGCTGCAGGAGGTCACTGTGAGTCCTGTGCTGGGGAGCCCAAAGGCAGAGGCAGTGCTGCAGCCATGATCTGGGGAATGCTGCATGGGTTGGAAGAGGAATCCTTTTCCTTGGCCTGGTAGCCACACTTCTGCCAGTACAGCCCAGTACCTGTTTGGTCTCTTGCTGCATGACAAGTGTAAAGTGTAAGGAACAAATCACAGAGTGAACTGGATTGCATTTGAGCAGATGCAACCACGTTGTCCCTTTCTTCCAAGGAACAGTCCTAGCTTGGGTCTTGTTGAGCAGGAAGCAGCACTGAAGGATCCTGATCACTTTTAAAGATACCTGTGATTTTTCTTATCAAGTGATAGTTTCAATCCAGTGTGGAAATTGCCTTGAGTTTCTACCTGCTTCAAAATCTTTGAGGTTTTTTTTAAGTCCTGCTGCTAATAAGTGTTGGACATGGGCATTAAGAGTGAACCTCTAAAGGAACAGGATTTGCTTCATAATTTTTGCCCTTGCTGCACACTGAATTTTTGAGTTTGCAGATGCCATCCTGCAGCAAATTATCTGTCTTCTCTTGCCAGCCAGTCTCTTGGGCAGCTCCTGCTTCTGCTCCTCATCAGTTTTCCCCCTCTATTTGTAGTTATTTCTGTCAACTCCAGAGTCCTTTAATCTAACTCCTAATTTAATTCCATTGCTTGAAGGTCTGCATCTGGCGAGGATTCTTGTGTTGGGTTGCAGTTACACGAGTAAACAATCTGTTGTAGAACTTTCTGTGTCCTTCTGGGTGAAAAATGATGCCCAAGCTGCTGCTACTACAGCATACACTACTGCTGGAAAGTGTAGCTTCCACAGGAGCCAGCTGTGCTGCAGAAAACACAGTTACACTACAAGGTCATCTGCACTGCTGGAGCTGATGCCTTCCTGCATCTCGACCTGCACCTGATCAAAACATGGCTGGGGAATCTCTCTGGGCTGCCAGGCAGCTCTTGGGCTGGGATTTGTTAGATCAGCACCTCTCTCTGCTGGGTGGGTTGTTTATAGGTGTTTGTGCATACAGGTGTGGGTGTATTCCCTGCCATAACAGTGGGAATTCTGTAGCTGTGAGGGTGGCCTTCCTCTCTTAGGGGTCTTTCATGGGGCAATAATACACCAGGGAGCATTTCACTTTGGCCTGAGCAAGACATTTTGAAAAATACTTGGTTTTCTTGGAGCACTATATTTAAATTCCAAATTTTGAATCAATTTGTGACGTTTGTATTTATATGTTTGGAAAATTCTTTTGATACCTTTTCAATTTACCAACACTGAATTAAAACCTTTCAGAATGTATGGTTGGTCCTCTCCTTATGTGTCACTTTAAGTTTCAGAGCACAAGGGTAGTTGTGCCAAATCTACTCCTTTGCTCTCAAGACAGAAAAAAAACATTGACAATTCATGGGTGGCAGCTAAGGAAGAAACCCTTTAAATATTTTTTTTTCAGAGAATATTAAATTAGATCTGTGTAAACATAAAATTTATATTTATTAATGTGTGAGTGTGTGAGCGTGTGTGTCGATATAGATATATAAATGGTCCATGACTATTTCTTTCTCTTGAATGGTACTTACACAGACTTTTATACAGTGTGTTGGTAATTCCTGCACCAGGCACTGACTCTGAAAGAACGATGAACCTATTTTTGTAACGAATGTGAGCAGCCAGTGGAAGCAGCTTTACTTCAGTGATTGCTTTCATTCCTCTCGCAGAGCAGAAGAGGCAACTTGGTACTTGCATCTTCCTTGTAGGATCCCTGCTTCTGGCTTTGTCCTGCTTGCAGCAGCCCCAGTCCACACTGCTTTTCTGGCAAGAACCTCCCCAAATGGCACTAATGAAAGCTGGAATCCTTTCTTGTCTGCAGTTCTCTCTAGATGCAGTAGCAGGGAGTTCTTTACAGGTTCTGCTCTGTAAGTAATGGGACCTTATTTCTAACAGAGGAGATTTATGGGGGGTCCACAAGGATGCTGTAAGGCTGAGGAATTCCTCTCTGTCAGGTGGCTAAGCTAACACTGGGGCACTAGGAAATAGTTTCTTTTCTTCTGTGGTGAGATTATTTTCCTTTTGTCATGCTTCTGTCTCTTTTTGGGGTAAGGTGTGTCTATATCCCCTTAAAAACAAGCACAGAGTTTTTCTAATGTTTCCATTCACAGGGAGTAAATTTTGCTGAACTGGCCAAAGTTCAGGTGTGATTTAATTCCACAGGGATCACTAAATTCACAGAAGGGTGTATTTTGAACCACGTGGATCTCTTGAGAATAAAAGCAAGTGATACTTGACTTCCTAATCCTAATTGCTCTTCCAGAAGCAGAAATTCTCTCTGAGGATCTGAGTGAAAGCTTCAGCTCAGCAATCCCTGCCTGGTGATGGGGCTGCAGTACTTCAGGGAGGACAGGGCTGGTGATGGGAAGAGAGACCAGAATAGGAGCAGTGAAAGGAAGCAGCTTTCCTCCTCATCCAGCAGAAAACAGCCCCTGTGAAACCCAGACTTCCCCTAACATTTGGTTGTTGCCTCGTGTCTGCTGCCAAGTTCTGCTGTGATCTGGACCTCTCTGTCCTGCTCCTACCCCACCTCAGTTTCACTTAAAGCAGTCTGAGACAGAGCCTTCCTTAAAGCTAAGGGCAACAGTGAGGAGAAATGTCTGGTAGCTGAAGAAAAATGAGATTTAAATGGAGCAGAAAAAGTGAGAATTCCTTCTGTTTCACTGTCTTGCTGCTAAAAGTCTGCTGCAGAACATCCTGATGTTCTGCTGATTTATATGCTGCTCTTGGGAGGTGGGCAGGCTGCTAAGTTGGCTCTGTAGCAATTGAATTACTGTAAACCTAAACTTGCTTAATCTCTCTTTTTTTTTTCTCCCTCAAATGGGCTTGAAGTAGAGGGAACCAGAGTATTGTTTGTAAGATCTTTTTGCTTTAATAGAAAACAGAATGTAAAAAGAAAAAAAAAAAAAGCAAAACCAAACTCATTCAAATATAGTGATACAGAAAATGGCTTTAAAATATGAAATTCTTACAAGACCATATGTTGTGTTGGGTTCTGACATGCTGTTTGTGCTGAGGAGGCTGGCCTTGCCCAGCCTGCCAGCCAACCTCCACGTAGCCAAAAAGAGCATTTTAAGAGTCTGTAGCTATCCAAAGGACTGTTATCCAAAGGACTGTTAAAAGCTGTTTAGGGATAAATCAAAAGCTGTGTGTGAGCAACGGATGGTAAAGCTGGAAATTCAGATCCAACTCTGAATAATTGTTCTAATTTAAAAAAAAAAAAAAATCAGAAAAATCCAACTCTCCCCCTGTTGTGCAGATGCTCATTCCCACCGAGTCCCTGGGGAAGGCTGAGAGGAGAACCTGAAATACCTCAATGGCTTCACAGAAGGGTTTGCTGCAGAGATCTGAGCCAGCCTCACCCCCTTCACCTCAGTTTGGCACTTATTTTGTAAAATAAGAAGGTGATGGAAAGGGGAAACTAAAGCCATGCTTGCATTTCAGTTCCTGGTGTTGCCTGTGCAAGACACCTCCAGCCAGATGTTTTGGGGTTTGTGGGTTGGTTTTTTGGTTTTTTTTACAGCTGATATCAGAAGTTGTTTTTGGGGTTTTTTTGTGACTTGTTTTGTTATCAGTGCTTTTTAAAAAGCAGGTGTGTATCCCAAGGGGGAGGCTCCACGGGGGGCAGTGGATGTGAAGTTCATGTTCTTTCCCTGGCCAGCTGCTCCTGTGAGATGCTCGAGGCAGCCCTGGCTCCCAGCAGGGTGTGGGATCCTGCATCCCACAGCAGGACCTGTGTTTCCACTTCAGATGGGATACAGTGGTTTTGTTTGTTTGTTTTTTTTAATATAGAGCCATACATTTTTTAAGTAATTTGAGATCTGAATGTGATTTCTAATGTATCGAGAACGTTAATATTTTAAAGCTATAACAAAGGTTTAAATTTCTACTTTTTTTTTTTTTTCATTTATTTTAACTGTTCTGTTACCTTAATTTGATGTATGTGGTTGGGGAATGTTGCTTCTCCTCTTAGCATTTGTTTCTATAACCAGAAATAAAATTATATATGAAAGAGAAAATGCCCTGAAATTGCTTTGCTGTTTTTGGGTGCCAGATTTGGATCCTTCCAGTGTAACATCACAGGGGAGTTGAGTTTCCTGCAGCAGTGTTTAATATTTTTTCCTTTTTTTTTTCCCTGTAGGAAGGAAGTGTGTGTGTGCACACCTTGCACTGTTTGGAGTTCAGACACCCCACTTTTGATCCCTTGTCAGTTATTTGGGCAGCTGTTGACTCGCAGCAGAGTGAACATATGGACTTGTGTGTGTGAGACCTGTGATGCTTCCCCTGGGGCTTATAAAGGATTCCTCCAGCTCCAGCTTTTGTTTTGTCATGAAGTGAAACATTGTTATTTTGAAAGTTAAACTGTTCCAGTGTGTTCCCCTGTAATTTATAATAATTGTTTTCATTTAAGCCTGTGAGATCAGAAAACAATACTTTATCTGTCTTGTAGTTAGACTCCTTTTCCTCCTTTTTGCTTCCTAATGCAGCTACAATTTAAGTTCTGGGTTTATTTTGACTAAACATTCTTATCTCCTGAATTAAATAGTAATATCTTTTAAGGCCTCAATTGACATAAAGTTGTTGTGATTCATAGAACCACAGGATGGTTTGGGTTGTAAATAACATTAACAATCACCTCATTCCAATCCTTGCCGTGGGCAGGGACACCTTCCACTATCCCAGCTTGCTCCAAGCTCTGTCCAGCCTGTCTGGGACCCTTCCAGGGATGGGGCAGCCACAGCTTCTCTGGGCACCCTGTGCCAGGGCCTCCCCACCCTCACAGGGAAGAATTTTTTCCCAATATCCCATCTAACCCTGCCCTCTCAATCTGAAGCCATTCCCCCTTGTCTTGTCACTCCATGCCCTTGTAAAAAGTTTCTCTCTTTCTTGTAGTCTCCCTTCAGTTACTACAGGGAGGATTTTTTTTAATTGACTAATTAAAAAATTAATAACACAGTACACAGTGAGCAAATGCATTGATGCAGACCCCTTTCTGGGGGATGTCTTTTTAAATTATCCTGTCTTTGGCTCCCCACGTGCTACTGCCCTGCTGGCTGATTGCCCAGGCATGGTGCTAATGAACTTTAATGCCACGAGAGCACAGGGCAGGGAATTACCAAAGGCAAAGTGCCAGATCCCATCCCCTGGCATCTCCTCCTTGCAGGGCAGTGCTCAGCATGGTGCTGAGAGCTCCAGCTGTGCCAGCAGTCAGGAGAGAAGGTCTTGATGGATTTTTAACTTCTAGGAGTGCTGAAGACCTGAGCAGCTGGTTTAACACCTCGTGCCGGTTTTGGAAAGCTCTGTTTTGTGAGCAGCTTGCAGGAAAGGCTGATACATTTATTGTCTTTTCCCATCACTCCTGCAGAAGCCCCAACTCTCATCTCTGCCATGTTCTCCATATGTCTGAGTGCCTAGGGCAGGGTGAGCTTGTCCCCAGGCTCCTGAGGTGGGGGACAATGACAGCAGCAGCTCGGACAGTCCTTTTGCAGCCACCAGCGAGGATTTTGGTCACCCCGCGCCCCTGCCAGCCCTTCCCGCCGGGCGGAACCTTCGTGCAGCAGCCGCCGCGTCCCCCCGGAGCCGGCGCGGCGTACCGCCCGCCCATGGGGGGCGGCTTTGGCCGCGTACCGTGGCGGGCCCGGGCGGCGGCGGGGCCGGGATGTTCACGGCGGCTGCCGAGAGCTTCCTCAGGCAGGCGAGGTGGGACAGGGGACAGGGACAGCGCCACGGACCCCTCGGGCCGGGCGGGGGTGCTGGCGGGGCCCGGGGCTGAGCGGGGGGCCGGGCGGAGGGCAGGGCGGTGTGCACCGAGCCTCCAGGCCGGAGCTCCCCACAGGGCCCGCGCTCCTGACAGCCCCGGCTGCCCCGGCAGGGAGATCCAGGAGGACGAGCTGCGGAGATTCGCCGCCCGCGTGTCCGCGCTGCTGCAGGGCCCCGAGGCGAGCGCCGAGGCCGTGGATGGGCTGCAGAGGCTGCACCTCACGGTGGCCGCCACCAAGTACCCCCGCAAGTGAGTGCCCCTGTGCGTCCCGGGTGCTGGAAGATGCAAGGCGTCTGACCAAAAAGAAGGGAAAAGCGTGGGGTTAGGGCTTTAAAATGACACGCTGACTTGAAAACCCTAAGTTCAGTTTGAACGCCAAGCCCCTCTTTGCTTTTCACCCCCTTGCTGAGCAGAAGTGCCCACCTGCTCTTGCAGCAAGATTGACAAGTGTTGGTGTCGCTGAGCCCTCTGTGGAAGTGCACTCAGAAATGGAGGTGATGAGTGGCGTTGAGTCACTGTCAAGGGGGATCATCCCAAAGCCAAAAATATGCAGGAAATAAACATCTGGATTTTTTCTTGCCTTGCAGTGATGTGTAGTGTGACTCTTGCAGGCTCGATGGCAAGTTTGTGGAGCTGTTGCAGACAGTGCTGTGCTCACCCAAAAGTCCTGAGCAGATTCAGGTGTTATGTGCTGCCATCCTGAGAGAGATGTCACCTTGCAATGATCTTATCCTCTCCTGTGATGAGATTCAAGATACAAAGCTCTTGAGCCTGGTATCCTCCGTCCTTCTGGCTCAGGTAAATGACCTGTCAAGTCAGAGATCTTCTCTTGTCAATATGGATTTGCTTTTTGATTGTTCCCTGCTCCTGAGCTCCTCCCTGAGCTCAAGGAGAGTGACAATTGCAAGTATGTAGGATAAAGCAGAGGTATTTCAATGTTCATTTAAAAGATCTCATTCTTCTGCTTTGCATGGGGAAAAAATAGCACATTTTTGTGTATAGCACTTAACAACAAAAAATGCTTAAAATTGTAATGTTTAGACACTGAGGTCCAGGAAGCAAAAAAGAACCCTTTAGAGCTGGCTGCTGGAATAGATTTCAAATCCCTGTTTTGAGTGCTGCCTGGGGAACAAGCTGCAGACTTCTTTTTCCTCTCCTTTTACTTGTATTGTGCCTGTTAAAGGTAAAATGTTTTTGTGAAACTTCTTGTTCTGAGTTTCACTGTGTGCTTAGAAATGTCTCCAATTTTTGTGACATTCATCTGAGTCTACTTAACTAAAGGAAATGGAACAGAAACCAGCAGTGTGTTACTTTTGTGCTGCCTCACAAAGCGTCTCTCTCCAATATCCAGCCTTGAGACTGTCCTGCAGTTCCACAATGTAAAAACACCTAAGCAGCCCCACAGTTGGGGATCTGTGATTTCAAATTGCAGAAAATCTCTGTAAATTTGGTAAAATCCCCTGTGCTGTGAGTTCTTTTTGTGTTTGACTTTGGTATTGATGCCTGATGGAGGAGATTGGTCTCTAGCAGTGGTAGATTGTTTATCTTTATCTCTGCTTTATTTTTCAGGGAAATAAGGGTGAGGTGGCAGCTGTGGGGCAGCGTGTTGTGCAGGTCCTTGAAAGAAGGCTGCCTGAGGGTCAGAGTGCTCGGTTCCTTCTTCCTGTCCTGGCAAATGTCATCAGCCTTTCCCCAGAATCCCTAACAGAAGGTAAATCTGTAGGAAGGGCTGAGATTGCCACCTGGCTGTGGTCTGGGTAGTGATCAGGAGGCTCTCAGTTGGAAACTGCTGTCAAAAATGACATCTCTGCTATGAGGAAAGGGAACTCACTGGGTGAGATGTGTTCCAGCACACAGAGCTGGGACTGGGCCTTCAGTCAAATCCTGGCCATGGATTTGTGTAACAGGAGCATGTGCTCTGGCTGAGGTCTCCAGATGCAGCAGGAGTGTGAAACTGTAGCTATCCTGAAGAGCATCAAGCCAGGAGAGAGAAACAGAGATGTGCCTGTGCTTGTGGTCAAGAGAGCAGCAGGAACAACTAGAGCTGCTCTTCTCAGAGAGGCAGCACTGGGTGGGTAGTGGTGGGTTAACCTGGGAGAGCATTCCAGGCTTAAAATGCTGGGGAATTGTGAGTAGGAGTTTCTGGGAGTTTCCTGTGAGGTTTGTGTACTTTGTGCAGTGTGCCAGAGAAGCTCTGGGGAGGATGCTGGGCTGGGTGCCTGGGCTGGCAGAGCAGGAAGGATCACCTGCCCCAGCTTCTGTGAGCTCCCAGTGAGGGAGTTGTGCCTTTGGCTGCAGAGCTGAAGCCAGACACTGCCTGAGTAATGTGACAGTGTTTTTGTACATCCCTCCTAACAGCAGCTGTGGATGGAGACAAAGGAACAAGTATCTCTTGGGTGCTCTGGTAGCAGAGTCCTTGGCTCCAGCACTCACTCCCTGGCTGAGGTGGTATGAGGAGTGTAGAACATCCACCTTGGGTACCAGTTTCTTTATGGATTGCTGGGTCAGAGAGTGATCCAGGCTGGAGAAAAAGCACAGCAGTTGAGGGTTAACAGGGACATGCTGCAGAGGCTGCTCTGCCCAATCTAGCAATGACTCTGTCACTTCCCTTGTACAGAACAGATCAATGTCGTCAGTAAAAAGCTGGCTGACTGGCTGAGGTATGCAAGCATTCAGCAAGGAATGGCTCAGCCTTCTGGAGGCTTCTTCTCCAGTCTCAGAACCAAACAGGTGAGTGATGAGTTGCCATAATGACCTCACGAGAGCATTTGTTAGTCTGTTACCTGCTGGTTTGGGTTCCCAGAATCACCTTTTGGAAAACAGTAGCCTAGAAAAGCTGCTGTTCATCAGAATTTTTTGTGGGATATGTGGTTGAGACACATAGGAAAGCAAAGTAAGGGAGATTTACAGCTCTGAGATTTAGGAGTTCAGCTGTAGACCCAGAGCTTTGATCCTTGAAGCAGTTTTTAGAGAAGAGTCTTTTATTTACCATGCACTTCAGAGTTGAAGGTGATTGCAAATGAGACCAGTGTCAAAGTAGCAAAGCTGAGTGTTTCAGCTAGGGAGAAGGATCCAGCACAGCTGGTTCTCTCTCTGCCTACCTGCCCTCCTGCAGGACCCCAAACAGGGGCTGCTTGTCTCCATGGGCTCACTGGGGTTTTCCCTGCCCTCTCACTTAGCCTTTCCCTGGGGCTCTGACCTGCTGCATCTTCTCTCTCAGCCTGCTCCTATCACAGAGGTGGATGGTGCTGTTGCCACAGACTTCTTCACAGTGCTCTCAGTGGCTCAGCACTACACACAGGACCAGTGGCTCAACGTGCAGGCTTTCTCCATGCTGAGAAACTGGCTGCTGTGCTATGGGGGCAAGGAGCTGGACACCCTTAATCCAGGTAGGGGTTGAAGGTCTGCAGGCCACTGTGGTCTGCAGCCCCAGGAGGGCTGTGTGCTCAGATGTCATATGAGGTGGCTGCACCAGCAACCCAGCAATCTCCTCTCTTTCAAACCGATTAGATATTAGGAAGAAATTATTCCCTGTGAGGGTGGGAAGGTCCTGACACAGGGTGCCCAGAAAAGCTGTGGCTGCCCTATCCCTGGAATTGCTCAAGGCTGAATTGGACAAGGCTTGAAGCAACCTGGGGTAGTGGAAGGTGTCCCTGCCCATGGCAGTGGCTTTGGAACTGGATGAGCTTTAAGTCCCTTCCATCCTCTCATTCTAAGTGGCAGGAATATGGACAAGAGTTCAGAGATCTTGGACTAGGAGCAGGGAAAGTTTGGGAAGGAATATCACTAAACCTCCTGACTGATACTTATTGATACTTCCTTGGGGAATTACTTATTGGGTGAGTCTCCTGTTTTCAGACAAAGCCGCATGGATTCCTGGAAAAGAAGGCCTGGGTGATGGGAGACAGCATCTCCTTAATATTCTTGTAACATTCCCTTCTCCCTCAGCCTCCTGTTCTTCACTCTGCACCTGGGGACAGTCAGCTGCCTTTCTATTGCTGGGCTGCTGCATGGATGCCACGGCCTGTGACAAGCTGACACGTGTGTTGTTCATTGTGTAGGTGACAGAGCAGGAGGGGACAGGTGTGTGGCACCCGTGGTCCCTGCTCCAGCCAGGGCTGGCCGGCAGCTGCCGCCCGGGGAGCGCCTGCGCGACAAAGCCTTCGCCTACTGCCAGCGCCTCGCCGAGCAGAGCCTCCGCCGTGAGTCTTGCCATGAGCCCTCCTGGCAGCCCTCTTGGTAGTGTTCTCCAGCATATTTCTGCATGTTTGGGCTGGGATCTCACTCCCCAGAATCCACTGTTAGGCTGCTAGGGATAGGGCCTGCTGCAGCTGCTGGGGCAAGTCGTTGATCAGCCCTGAGCTGGGGTGTTGGGAAGGATTTGCCTCCTTGGTTTGCAGGGGACGCTGTGAAACTTGGTTCTCATTGGTCTGAATTTAGGATCAGTGTGTGTTCCTGCCTGCCCTGAAGTCAGGGTTAGTGTTCAAACTGACAGCCTCATATTCCTGTGGGGCTCAAAGCTTAACTTGGACTCATTTCTCTGGCAGGACCCCTGAAGAAAGATGATGGAGACCTGCAAAAAGCTGTAAGTACACAGAGATGGGGCTCAGGGTCTGGGGGTTGTGGTTTCCCCCATTCCAATCTTCATCTCTGCTTTCCTGCAGTGTCTGATTGAGGCAATGACAATCATGGACATCATCTGCAAACAGGACTCCTCCTATGTGTGCCATGCTGTCTCCTTCCTGAGAACCCTGCACAGCAGGATATGTGGGGATGCCACTTATGCCAGGGCACTGCTGCCCATTGCCCAGTTCTTCCTGAACCACAGTAAGTCTTCAGCTCCCTCTCCCTCCTCCACAATCCAGTCTTGCCTATTCCAGCACAGCCTTTTGTCCTGGCAGTTTGCTGCCTGCCAGAGTTGGTAATTCCACCTTGCCTGTGCTCTGGTATAGATGATCCCACCCCAGGAGACCCAGGAGCTGGGATGTGCCCTGCTCTTTACCCAGATCTCTCTTAGCCCCTGGAGCCCTGGCAGGGCTGCTGGCTGGGCTGTGCTCAGCAAGGTGCTGTGTCCTCCCAGGCAAACTGGCAGCCGTGGACTCAGATGCCATCTACAAACACCTCTTCACTGATATCCCAGCTCAGCTCTTCCACAACCCATCACTGGCCTTCGAATTTGTCCAGTTCTGCAAAGACAACAGCCAGCTCTTCACAGACTCCTCCAGCATATTCAGGCAGAGCTTCCCAAATCTCTTCAAGGTACAGCATGTTGGAGCAGCAGAGGGAACAGACTGTTTCACATCCCCTTCTGTGCCCTGGAACTTCATTTTTGCGCCCCAGAGCCCTCCATGTGCCTTCATGGTAGTGCTAGGGAGGGCACAGGCAAGAAGGATTGTTGCAAAACAAGTGTGAGTTTGAAGGGGAGGAGAATTCTGGGTGTGTTCAGCACTGCCAGGAGAGAGTCTGGGTTGGCAGGACTGTAGAGGGCTGGGGAGCACAGTGAACACAGGACACAGCACTTTGTCTCTGGAAAAGTTTAGTAAGTTGCAGCTTGCCAGCCACTGAACCAGCTGCCAGAGGCCTGTGTTGAGCTTCTAACAGGCTCCTGGGTTTTGACCAAACCCTCAGACTTCTCTGGTCTTGCTTTTCAGAAGTGACTTTCCCTTCCCCATCCCATCTGGTCACAGTATGGAGTTGCTGGGTGTGTGATGGAGTAGCAGGGATAGTGCAGCAGTTTGTGCTTGTCCCTTGCAGTTCCTGGCATGGAACAGCCCACCTCTGATCTCTGAGTTTGTGGACCTTCTCCCATTTCTGCTGGATCCAGGCACAGCCATTGAGATCTTCCATTTGCTGCTTGACCTGCCCTGTTTGACAGCAGCTCTGGACATCCAGCTGAGGTAATGCACCTTCCCTTCCTTCACTTGTTAATCAGCATCTTAACCCTGACCAAAGCCCAGAGCACACTTGTGAGCCTCAACTGGCACAGAGCAAGAGGCATCACTGCAGTCAGGTTAACACAAGGCTGCACAGATGTCAGCCCAGTTTTCTTAGTAATGTGCTGTACATGAGAAGAGAAGGTGACCAGCTCTCACATTTCAGTACTGGACTGTCTTTGGGGCTCAGGGAGCTGTTGCCATTCCCCTCTCCCTATCCAGCTCCAAATGATTGCCACATGTTTGAGGCTTGCATGAGCTACCACCTCAATACAGAAGTGAAATCCTATTCTTCCTTTCCTGCTCTTAGCCCTGGTTTTGGCTTTGTTCTCCTGGAGGCATGCAGAATTTTCTTCCTGAGATCTTAGGAACTGTGAGTTTCCATGAAGATGGGGTAGGACTGGAACTGGCTGTACCTCTGCTCTTGTCCTCCTGACATTACAGCTCTTTCTGGAGTGCTTAGAAAAGAGAGTCATCCTGGAGGCAGATGTTGGTGGGCTTGGATGACTGAGGGATACCGAGTGCCATTTTTCCCTTTCCCAGGCATGACACAGAAGCAAGTCTGGAACTGTTGCCTGAATATGGGGGGCTGAGTTCATCAGGTTGGCTCTCTGCCTTCCAGAGAGCCTGGATTAGACCAGGATTGCTGTTCAGTGTTCAGGATCCCAGCTCTGCCCTGGCCCATTCTCACAGTGCAGCACATTCTGTGTGTTCCCTGCTAGGGCAGCAGCTCTTCCTGCCTCTGAGAAGGCTGGGGCTGACCCAGCTGGGAAGCCAGCCTCGTGTCTGGAGGCGTTCCGCCATCCCCGCTACAGGAGCACGTTCCAGTATCTCCTCCGCACCAGGTCTGCTCCCGAGGATGCTCCAGACAGGTAGGAGCCTGCCTGGAGTGTGCTTCAGCCATCCAGCTCTGGGCGGCAGCACTGGGATTACTGGGAAAGGCACAGCTGCTCTGAGCTGGCGGGAGGTGGATTTCTCTTCCCTCTCTCAGCTTTGCCAGCACTCAAAGGCCTTGTGGGGAACAGGGAAAGGCAACTGGGACCAAACCTTCAACAGTAACTCTTCTTTTGCCCGCAGTCTGGTTCCTCTTCGGCAGCTGCTGGCATCCCTGGCTGGCAGCCCAAGGGTGGTGCAGTGTGCAGAGACTGTCCCTGTCTTACTGGAGCTCTTTTTCAGGGTGGTGGCAGAGGTAGGTCCTTTTGGGGGATTTCAGTTCCCAGTTTTGCTGCAGGGATCTCTTGTTATGTGAAGAGCAGTTGCAGAAGCAAAATAGGGAAGATGCTGCAGCTCTGAGAGAGGAGTGCACAAGGGGAGGGTGGGATTGGTACTGGCATGAACCAGCACTGAAGCTGGCCACTTGATCCAGAGAAACAGAAGAGCTCCGTGGAGCAGTGTCAGGTTCATTCTGTGCTCTCAGCCAGCTGTAAAGGAGAGAAATCAGAGCACAGTGAGTGCCTGATACCTGCTTTGTGCACTGCTCCCCTCCTGGATCAGGCAGTTTCTCTGCCAGCTGTCTCACCTGGCTGGTTATTTGGGGTTTGACTGCTGGATGTCACTGGTACTGCAGAAACAAGGGCTGCCTTTCAGTTTGCAGATGGCTCTCTGATAAACCAGCTGGTGGTGCTGCTGCTGCGGAGGAGTGACCAGCTCTACGAGATCCCAGCGTTTAAAGAGGATGTGTACAGGTGAGATGAGACAGGAGGCACAGCCCAGCTCCCAGCCCTTCCTCCTGGCAGCCCAGGAGCCTTTTCAGTTTTGGCCCAGTCCCCACTGTGACATATCTTTGAAGAGTGCAAAATGGGGGCTGCACCTTCATCCTGCCTGGGAACATCCTGATGATACAGCCCTGTGCCAGTGGCTGGGTGCTGCCAGCTCCTCCTGGCTTTGGGACTCACCACCCTGCCCTTCTCTCTGCTCCAGGGTGCTGGGTTCACAGCTGGCAATGCTCTGCGGGCTGCGCCCTGCGCTCGTGGTGGAACTGTCCACAGAGATCCTGGAGTTCTCAGGAGCAGTCAGCAACATCCAGAGCAAGGAGGCCATCTTCACCCAGCTGGTGAGCAGGGCTGCTGCTGCCACAGGCTGCTCCAGCTGCACCCTCCTCCCCTCTCCTAGCATTAGCTCACCTGATTTTCTGTTCCCTAAAAATGACTCGGTTCCCTTTCCCTGTGCTCCCTTCTGGCCTGGCACCAGGCGTGGGCTGTGGGCGAGTTCCTGTCGGTGTCCCACGACAAGCGCTGCACAGTGGAGCAGATCATGCGCTTCTTCGAGGCCCTCGAGGCTGTGCTCTTTGAGATCACCCAGCTCCGGCCACAGGCCAGCACCCCCAGCTGTGCCCCCCGTGCCATCAGTGTCCTCATGGCCACCTTGACCAAGCTGGCAGCCCGCAGCCAGGACTTGATCCCCAGGTGAGCACCGGCAAAGCGTTGAAACGTGCAGATCTCACAGGTCTGAATGTGGGTTTGCTGGTATTAATTAATAATTGAGTCTGGCAACTGAGAAAGGACAGAGGTGAGCTGTGGAAGGGCAGTTTGGAGGAGTGGGATTCGTCTGCTGACTAATGCTCTGTCACCTGCACTAGTCTGCTGGAGTTTACACAGTGGAGTAGTGACCTGGCTGGGTGAAAAGGTCCTGCCAGCTGATATCCATGTCCTCTCCTGCAGAGTGTCCATGTTCCTGTCCAAGATGAGGACATTTGTGCAGAGCCCTGCTGTCACCTCTGTTTACTGCGAGGAAGACCTTGAGGAGCTCCTTATACGTGCAACTGAGCTCATGAACCTGCTGAAAATGCCCAGCGTGGCTCAGTTTGTGTTCACCCCACCTGTGGCCAACACACAGTTTCAGAGGGAGGTGAATGAGTCCCTCCCTTTGGCCCTGAGGCTGGTCACCCAGCTTCTGGAGCCTGCTCCAGGCTCCATGCCAGTGTGAGGACAGGAGGTTTCTGGAGTAACTCAACTGGACACTGCTGACTCTCAAGGCTGAGGCCCTGATCTTAACTGGAAAAGAGGAACAAATGATTGTGAGTGAAACAGAGAACAGGAGTAAGGAGAGCTGAGGCTCTTCTGGTCTAAGACTGTTTGTATTTCTGTGTCCCAATGCCTGTTGCTTTTTTATCTCCTAAGCTGGTCTTATTCCTTCCTGGTGAGTATGCTTTGAAGTCCTGGTGGATTTGTGCAAATGTTGCAGGAGAGTGAATGGTGCATTAATAGCCTGCCAGCACACCCTGTCCCTTTGGAGATGTACTTGTTCCCTCCCTTCCTCTGCCTTGTTTCCCCTCCCCTTTGCTCCCACTACACCTGCACATGCTGCTTCTCTTGCCTCACTTTGCAGCAGATTGGGCTGTGAGCTGTGTGAGGTGGAGGAAGCAGGACTGGCTCCATCACATCTGGGAGCCCTCACTGCACTTGTGTCTCACCACTGGAGTGAACACGGAGAGATCCAAGAGACAGCTGCCAGAGCAGGGCTTGGAGAGGTTTATTGATCCAGTTTATTGTTGACACAGAGCATTTCTTAACATCCACCGTGTCCGACAGGCGCCATGCTGTGCTCAGAATCTGCACCAGAGCTTTGTACACATCTCAGCTGTACATATTAACACACAGGGAAGTCAGTCCATCCCACTGCTCCTCCTGGGAGAAGCCAGCCCTCATGCACACTAGCAAATAGCAGGGTTTATTTACAGTCTGTTTCAACACCTGACTGCACTGTGAGCGACACACAGCTCTGGGGCTGTTTTCCAGCTCCAGGGGTGCTCAGTGGGTTGCACTGGTACTGCTGGAACGTGCCAGGATGCAGCCCCAGCACTGTCTAGTGCAAACCAAGCCTCACCCCAAGCCCTGGCTCCGGGGCAGAGCGGAGTAAGGAGTGCATGCAGTTTGCCCAGAGGCTTTAGGCAGCCCATTTCAAGTTCTGTGGAGGATGACAGGCCAGCATACCTTGTTGACTGAAAGTGAAGTGAATCACCAGGAGCCCTGAGTCTTTGCTCACCTGCCTGGTAGAGCTGAGTCAGTGGCAGGAGGATGCACTGCTCCCAGTCCCTGCTGGGGCAGCACCCCAGGGCAGGGCTGTGAGCGTGGCCCAGCAGAGCAGCAAGGCACTCGTGTCTCAGAGAAGGTGCCTGGTCCATCTTGCCTGGAAAAGCAGGCCAGGCAGCGTTGAAATCCAGTAGTGGAGCATTTCCCTTGCATGGAGTGTTCTGACATCTCACTCCCGCGACGTGCAAGACTAAGCACAGGAACCAAAACTGCAGCAGTGAGGTGTAATTAAAGCCAGCCCTGTTTTAGCATCACAATCCTCAGAGCACTGTTGTTGTGAGATGCCATGTGAGTATGTGATCCCCTGCCAGAGCCTGGACCGTGCAGGGTGTGATGGAGGGCTTTGCTGCAGGCTGTTTTAATAGGGTTCAGCTAAACTAGGTCTCAGTATCTGTCTATATGTGGAAATCAGGTCGGGTTTATCCCGTTAATGGTGCTAAAATTGGAGGGAGGAGGCCGGGCGTGCAGGGGCCCGGGCAGCCACACGATGGAGCTGAACCCTCGGCTGAGCTGGCAGCGGGGTCGGCAGCAGACAGCAGAGCAGTTCCTGGGATATTCGTGTGTCCTCCCAAAGGGAGTTTCTGCTGTCCATCACCACCCGTCGGTATTTCAGCAGCACACACCCGGGAGATGCTCCGAGCAGGGCATGAAACAGGCTGGCAAAGCTGGAGCAGGAGCAGGACATGGTGTTGAGCTGTCATTTGTCTGCCTGGGCTGGTGGCAGTGCCGAGTGCTGCTGGGCTCACTCAAATTCCTGGTGGCTCCAATCCTCTGTGGGAACATTTTGCCTTCAGTCCTGGTGGCCTTCAGCCAGGATCGTGGTGCCAGAGCTGGGCAGTAAATCTGCAGAGCAAGAGCAAGGGGGTCCTCCTCTGCAGGGAGCTGTCCCTGGGACTCAGGAACTGCTGGTGGTGTCAGCCCTCTGCTGTAGCTGCATCCCATCCTGAGGCAGGGCTGTAGCCCAGCAGCCAAGAGGCACCTGAGCGAGTGTATGGCACCAGGGGATTAACCCCTCCTGTGTGGGATCCCACTCCTGGTGCTTGTGCTGCCTTCACCACCCCCAGAGTTGGGCACACTTCTCCAGCCTGATGTGCCAGCACCTCAGGTGGCCACTGCCACAGTGAAGCCAGGTCTGCCTCACATGTTCTCTTCAAAACCCAAAGGTCTTTCAAGCCTTCTGCCTGTCAGCATAAAATATCACACAGGGCTGCCAGCCTAGAGGAACAGAGGAGCCTGCCTACAAGTCCTCATGGTGGGAGCATTCCCTTCCTTCCCCCTGCCAGAGGGGACAAAGGAACAGGAAAGCTCCTGAGAAGGATGACACTGAGTATAAGATGAGGCTGAGCAATGGATCAGGAATGATGCTCCCAGGCAGTGCAGTGGGAGAAGCGTGCACCATCCTTGCAGGTCCCTTCATCTGCTGCAGTGCAGGGGCAAAGTGTCCAAAAGCACATCGAGGGCTGTTGTGGAGTCCTGGTCCTCCCTCTTGCACTCCAGGCTCCCTGAGGTCAGCCTTAACCAGAGCTGTAGCCACAAGTTGCTGCAGGATCCTTGTACCACAAGGACTAAGAGGAAGAGGAGCTGGAACTGATCTTTTTGGCTATTTCAATGTCCGACTTGGCAACCAGAAACCGCAGCTTTTTCCCCCCGGAGCGGATGAGGTCCACAGCACTGCAGGGAGCAGCAAGGGGGACAGAGGTGAGTTCTGGCAGCCCCTCAGGGCTGGCAGCCCCTCAGGAGCCTGCCAGGTCACAGACATTCACAAAACACCCCCCTTTGCCCAATCATGCACCTGAGCTGTCTCATCCCACCACCTTTGAGAGGAAACCTGGGGTGGGTTGGGGCTGCAGCAGCTCTGCATTGCTGAGACTCACCTCTGGAGCTCTCATTTATTTCCCATTTATGCTCCCCAGTTTTTTGCTCCATAATCCCTTTTCCAAACCCACAGCCTTCCCCCCTCTCTAGTGTCCTGTGCAGCTCACTCCTCTCCCTGCAGCCCGCTGGTACCACAGCATCTCAGCACTGCAGCGCTGGCAACTCTGAGAGCAAAACAGCCAGAAACCTGGAGCTGACAGTACCCCCTCCAGTGCTGTGCCAGCCCAGGCGCTGTGCCGAGGCGAGGCTCACCTCTGGTAGTCTGCCCCGATGAGGCTGGTGCCGTTGACAGCCAGGATGCGGTCCCCGATGGAGAGCCTGCCGTCGGCGGCCGCGGGGCTGTCCTCGATCAGCGTGCGGATGTAGATCCCCGGGGAGCAGAGAGGGGTGTGCTGTTGGCAGGGGAAGGCAGTCAGAAAAAAAGGGACACAAACATTTGTGCTCCCAAAAGGCTCCCCAGGCAGGGTAATTCTCCCCCGGGGCTCACAACCAAGTGTGCTTGCAAGTGGGACCTTGGAGATGCTTGGGAACATGATGGGGGTGGTGCTAACAGTAACAGGAAGGAAATATGATCCTTTGGTTTTATATCAGTTTATACACAGAAAGCAGAGGTGGGGGCAACCTGCTCTTGTTCAATTTAATTAAGAGCAAAGCATCGTTAGCCTGCAGCCGTGTTGGGATGGAAGCTCTGCTCAGGCTGTCCCAGGGCTCGGTGATGCTCTGTTTCCTACTGACCAACAGCACAGCTGTGAAAGGCCATTTAAAAGAATGATCCACCCCACAATGCCACATTCCTCCTTATGCAAAGGAGGAGCTGTTTTGACACCCTGCGAGCCTCCCTGCTCCTCTCTGCTTCTCCTGCCACCACTGAAGGGTGGAGGAAAGACCTCGGCTGAGTCATTTTCTTTCCACAAGAGAGCTGAGCCTGTTTTCTCTCACCAGCTGCACAGCACAGTGACCTACGAGTAGAGATTCACTGAGAGATCCCTCTGTGCCTCCTTGACCCCAGGAGAAACAGCCTAGCTCCCGTGGGACACCATCAGCCCTTTTTTTAGTGTGAGGGCACAAGCTGAGAACTCACCACGCCATCGATCAGCCCCATCCCCAGCCCGATGGGTCCCCTCTCCAGCTCCACCACGAAGACGTAGCAGAAGTCGTCGGTGGCGGAGCTGCGGCTGGAAGACTCCGGCGTGGGGTAGTCATAGGGGGTGGGCGAGCAGCCTGGCAGAGAGCAGAGAGCAGCTTACAGCTCTGGCACTGCCCCAGCCCAGCCTCAGAGCCCCGGGGCAGCGCCAGCCCTCGGTACCTTCGGGGGTGCTGCCTTTGGTGCCGCTCATCCCGTTCCTCCGCGCGTCCTGCAGCCCTTTGCCGCTGCCCTGCGGTGACTCCGGGCTCCCGGAGTCGAAGTTCAGGGGGGTGGTGGGTGGTGTCAGCAGGCAGGAGGGGTCTGGGGGCGCCGTGCCACCCTTGGGGACCGGGCTCCTGCCCAGCTGCAGCTGCTGGAGCTTCTCCTGGAGCTGGGGCTCGCCGGTGGGGGGCTCGCAGGGGCAGGAGCTGGTGGCCAGGCAGAGCTGGGGGTTCCCCTCGGGCTCGGCACAGCCCCCCAGGGAGCAAAAATCCTCCTGGGCACGGCCCTCGCTCACCTCCAGCACCTCCGGCGTCGGGCATGCCTCTTTCTTAAGAAGGAGGAAAATGCTATGGGACCCCCTGCGTGTGCTTTTCACTCCCCACCTGGAGCCCACCACCCTGTTGCTTTCCTGGCTGCCAGATGCATCCAAAGCATTGACAATTCAGATGCTGCCACGCTTGTCCTGGCTTCCCAGCACAGCTCCCACAGCCCAGTTTGGTGGCCAGGGCCGTGCTGGGGGTGTTTACAGCCAGCCAGGAAGGGACTCCTGGTCATGTCCCTGCTGGGGGATCCCACTGGAAGGGGACACTGGGGTGGCACAGCTCCTCCTGTGCCACGAGGGCTGGGCAATGTGGCCCCAGGGTGACAGGAGGAGGCAGCAGTGCCTGTGAGTGCTGCAGGGAATGGGGACAGGATGGGAGAGGAGCAGGGGACCTGCTGGAGGGACACCCTCCACATGGCAGCTGAGCTTAGCACCCACAGCACGTTTCACCCTCCCTGTGCTTTACAGGCATTAGCTAATTAGCACTTCTGTGCAAGCCTGGCTGCTGGGGACGGGCAGGGTGCAGCTCAGAGAGGACAGGGAACACACAGGGAGAAGGGGAGCACTGCCCACAGACATCTCCCCTCCCTCCCTAACGAGATTGCTGGGAAGATTCTGTCCTTCCAGCTCAGCTTCCCGTGCCCCCCATGCTGGGGGATTAGCAGCACTAATCCTTCCAGAAGCTCTCCATGAGGGCACTGCCACAGCTCCAGGCTGCAGGCAAGGGCAGCAAGCCCTTGGCACTGGCCTTGGGGGGGGTCTGCAGAGGGACCCAAGACCCTCCTGCCCAGCCAGGAGGGGAACAACGCCCCCATGGGATACAGGCTACCTTTGGGAGCGCTGAGCCCGGCCCCTCGCTGGTGTGGGGGCTCCTGCTCTGCAGGCTCCAGAGGAAGTGGCGGATGTACAGGAGGTGTCTGTAGATGTTGTCGTCCAACGTCTCCACCTCCAGGTCCACTTTGAAGCCCCCGCTGGGTAGGATGATGGGTGGGTGGTTGTCAAAGGACTCCAGCACCTCATCTGAAAGGCAGAGGGATGGATGGAGGTTAACACTGGCTCAGGCTGCACCCCGCTTCTGCCTCCCAGCTCTCAGCCATGTGCAGTCTCCCAGCTGGGATCAGGATTTAGTGAGCTTGAGCCAGCAGCATCCCTCACTTGGGACAGCAGAAAAAGCCCCCTGCACTTTGCATCCTTTGCAATATCTGAATTTTGGGGCTATGGTTATTACCAATTGCTGAAGGTACTACAGGACACTCAGGAATGAAGGGAATGACCTGTTTGGTTTGTATGTGACTGGAGCAGGCTGAGCAGGACTCACCAGGCTGGAAGGTGGCCGGGCTCTCCTCCTCACTGGGCTGCCACGCTGAGATGCAGCCCACGTCCATCACTGCCTGGCACTGGCTCAGCACCCGGTGCAGCTGCGCGGGGCTCAGCGCTGGGAACTCGGCTCGCAGGGATGGCCAGCTCATCTGTGTGAGGACACAGCAGCAGGCACATGGCACAGGTGAGACACTGCTGCCTCTGGGGAGCAGGAGCTTGCAAGGGGCACTGGAGGGAGAGGTCGGGCAAGATGGAGAGAACATCCTCTCCTGGGTACTGCCCACCCACAGACCCTGGGACAGGGCAGCTGGTGGCAGGTTGCAAAAGGCACACATCAGTGTAGGGACCCCCCAGACACTGAGCAGGTGCTCTCCTGCCCATGCCTATCCCAATGCCACGAGCCCTGGGCTGGGCACCCCTCACCTGCACCAGCTGGGAGCCGGGCATGGCCAGCAGGTTGGCCACGCTGGCCAGTTTGGCGAAGAACTGCTGGGCGAGCTGCTCCAAGCCGGCGCCGTGCAGCCATTCCAGGAGCAGCCGCACGCTGGCCCGCAGCTTCACCCCCTGAGACCAGTGGTAGCAGCCCAGAGAGGAGCCTGAGGAAGCAAAGCATCCATCAGCCACATCAGGGAACAGCCCCTCTGTCCCCCTGCCCCGGCTTAATGTCCCCAATATCCTGTGGCTGTAATTCCTGGTGGTGGCTGGGCCTTGCCTGGCACTTACAAGGGGGCAGCTGCGTTAATGAGGGCTAATGAGCACCTCAGGCTGCTGTAGTTCATTAATGAGTTGGCCCTATTAACTACCCTCAGCCTCCTCTGCTCAGGCTCAAAGGGGCAATGGAATGGGGAGGGGATCCTTGTGGGGTTTAGCCTCTCCTGGGAATGGGGACCCAGGAGCCAGCAGCTGGGTCTGTGCTTGGCCTGCCTGTAGCAATGCTGAGACCTGCCCATCTCCAGCCCCCTCCTTCCTGTACCCCTTTAGGCAGCACTGGGATGGACTGGAGGGCATCCCAACAACTCAGTCCCCTATGTGTTACCCAGTTCAAGGAGCACTGACCCTTATCCAGGAGCTGGTTGAAGAGCAGGGTGTTGGAGAAGAAGAAGAGGTAGGCAAACATCTGGGAGGTGATCTCGGGGTGCACTTCGTACTGGTGGAGCAGGTCCAGCACAGCCTGGTAGATGAGCACGACCCTGCGGAGCTCCTCGGGCAGGGACGGGGTCCCCCGCCAGCCCTCCCGGCACTCACTCTGGAAGGGGTTGCACTCCAGCAGGGCAGGCAGAGCCACGTACAGACACTGCAGGGAGAGCACCAAGTCCACAGCAGACTCAGTTTGTTGGGGTTTTTCTATTTTTGCACCAGCCAAGCCTTTCCTTCACCTCCTCAAGCCAAGAAAACCCTGCCAGTGCTGAACCAGCAAGGGGCTGCTCCTATTCACCCCCTGCCTCCATGGGCTCCAGTGTTGTGCAAAAGTTTAAAAAATTATAAAAATTAACATGTTGGTCACTTTCAGCAGCTGGAAGAGATGGTGTGTGACACCAGCCAAAATCTGCAAAACCTGATGTGAACCAGGGCAGCAACCAATCACCTGGGCACGAGGGTGAAAGAAAATTCAGGGTCGATGGGGATGATTTTCCATATTGCTTAAATGGGAGAGCAGTGCCTTGCACTCACTTCTTCCAGGGGAAAGGGAAGAGGAGGGCGCAGGGGAGGAGGGCACAGGGGAGGAAGGCGCTGCTCCGTGTCCCCATGTGCTGGTGGCCAGTCCTGCACAGGGCAGCCTTTCTGTGCCTCACACTGCCCGCTCTGTTCCCCGCCGCTCGCAGCCCAGCGGCCCAGGGGCCCCTTTCCATCACGCCCTGAATCACACCATTATGCTGTGCTGGCCCGAGCCAGGCAGCCCTCCCCAAACACCTCCCCCGAGCCGCTGCACTGCAGACCAGGAAACACGCCGCAGTAATTCAATACTTTTCCTGGGCTGCGACCAAAAATCGGGGAACTTCAGCCCGAAGGAAAACACCTCAGCGTGGTGCAACTGCCAAGGAGTGAAAGCTTTAAAAAAACCCTCCTGCCCAGCCCTGGGGATGCTCGTGCTGGCCCCGTGTGCTGCTGTACCTTGGAGATGTAGTAGACACACTGCTGGAAGGTGTACATGATCACCTCCTCCAGCACCGTCATCGCCTCCTCGCTGGCCGTGATGGTCGAGGAGAACAGAGACTCCTTGGAGCCTACAGGGAGGAGAGGAGGATGGGGGAGCAAACCTGCAGCAGCAAGGCCCCCAAACTCCCAGGGTGTGGGTTATTAGAATTTCCAGGTTTGTATCATCCCCAAACTCCCAGGGTGTGGGTTATTAGAATTTCCAGGTTTGTATCATCCCCAAACTCCCAGGGTGTGGGTTATTAGAACTCCCAGGTTTGTATCATCCCCACGGAATCCCTCAACAGGGCAAAGAGGCTCCTGTGGCCTGGGGGAGCTCCCACCTGCATCCCCCACAGCTCCCATCACTGCTGGCAGCTCCTGCCTGGCCTCAGAACATTTTAACTTTTTGCATAGACCAGAAAGTTTCTGAGGCTGGTTTAATACCTTTCTATATTTTTTTTCCTTTAGCTGGCATTAACACAGGCTCACCAGTGAGCAGTTCTGCAGGGCTACCTGCAAATCCAGGGTGAAGAAAGCTCCCCCAGGGCATTAACCACAAGCTGCTGTGGTGGCAGGGGATACTTGTGGGTGTGAACACAACAAAACCTGGCTCTGGAGCTGGGCAGCACCAGGGCAGGATGTGAGGCTGCTCCTCCCACAGATTTCCCCACAGCACAGAGATGTCCCTGCTGATGAGGATTATGGAGGGTTAATGGAGCACCTCGAGGGCACTGACCACCACCTGTGACAGGATTAACAGAGCAGAGCTGCTCCAGCTGGGAAAACAAGCAGAATGCTGCATCCAGACTCACCTTTGATGTCCAGCTCTTCCTCCATGCTCTGGATGTAGGTGGGTGATTTCTGCTGGACAAAGTAGAGGATCTCGATGGCATTGGCCATCCAGAAGATGATGTGCTGCAGGTCTGGGAGAAGGTCTGTGATGGTGAAGCGGGACAGGGAGGCAGGGTCCTGGCTGGGGAGACACAGCAGGTGTTACACCTGCTGCTCTTCAGCATCCCCACTCAGGCTTTTGGGGAGAAAACAGCCAGCCTGGGGCAATGCCAGAGGGCTTTCACATCCCCACACCCCCAAGCCCAGCACTCCCCTTAGAAAGACCCTTTACAAGGAAAAATTCAGTGGTTTCTGCTCTGTGGAGTGGCAAAGGGGACTCTGTGGGGATCAGGGTGACCAAGGCCACCTGGCCTTTGTGGGGTGCCACCTCTGGGGGAGACTTCCCCTAATACAGATGAACTGCATTAAATATTCACAGCTGAAGAGCAGCCCTACCCTAGAGGTATGTGCTGCTCCTGCCAGCCCTGGACAGTTAAACCCAGCTCACCTGCCCTGGGCTGTTCAAAAATAAAACAAAAAGCACCTGGGAAATTTCTCAACTGCTTTTTCCTGCTATAGGAGGGGCCTGAGAAACATCTTTGAAATTTATCCTAGAGAAGAGCTCACAGCAAGCACCAACAGTTTCTCCAGATACTGGTTTAGAGATGGGGTTTTGGACATGGCTGGCAAGACTCCTTGCACCACTGTGATTGTCCCAGAATGGTGCTCCCAGCACTGGGACACCCTGTGCCACCACCCCTGGATGCAATGCCAGCACCATCTCAGCTCCACTGAGGAGTCTCCAGCCTGAGGAAGGTCAGGCTCACTCTTAAGGAACATTCCTACTGTGTCACCCAGGGGTGAAGCCACAGGCAGAGCCTTGGCCAGGTCTTGGATCAGAGAAAAACCCAGAGCTGCTGCAGGTCCTGTTCCCTCCTGAGCTTTTCCAAACCCACACGTTCTGTGCAGGCATGTGGTTAAAGGACCAGAGAGCAGAATGAGTGGGATTCAGCAGGAAAACTCATCATGCACCACTGGCTGACAGCCACGGACTTCCCTCACTCGTGGAGGAAGAACCAGCTTGAATTCTCCCCATTTTCTGAGGTAAGACAAGGAGGGTCACACTTACTGCTGGGATTGCTTTTCAGCCAGCTCCCGCGTCCGCTCCTGGGCAGGGAGAGAAGGGGAAAGCAGAGTGAAAACCCGTGGGATGGGGTGGCACGAGCATCACCCCCATCAGCACTCACTGCCACAGGCTGAGGAGCCCCCAGGGAGGGCTTGAGCAGCACCCCCACCCCACAAACACCCCGTCCCACCACCGACTGACCCACACCGTCCTCTGGATCATTTTGGCCGCTTTGAGCAGCAGCTGCCCGAAGTCTCCCGGCTCAAAGTTGGTGGCCGAGTGCTGGATGCAGAGGCAGAGCAGGAAGGCAGGCGTCAGCTTGTGGTCGTCCCCGCCGGGCTCGATGAGGCTCATGATGCGTCGCAGGAGCACATCCTCGGCCGCCGGCTCGAACTCCAGCTGCAGCTTCCTGCGGGGCGTCCTGGGGCCGCCGGCGGGCGACGGGCCCCGCTTTTTGTCCTTGTCCTTCAGCAGGCTGCCGCACGCCCCGCACACCTGGGGAGCCTCGGGGCGCAGGGCCCGCAGCCTCAGCAGGGTCTGCGCCGGCAGCGGCTGCGCCTTCATGGGGTCCTTGTAGAGCAGCAGGTAGTAGAGGCCGAGGGACAGCAGGTCCCCGTGCCGCAGCACCACCGTCCGGGCCACCTCGGCGAAGTTGACAGAGATGCCAGCGCCGGCGATGGGCTCCAGCACCAGCTTCTCCTCCGAGCGGTGCCGGGAAGGTCGGAGCTTCCTGATGGTGCAGTGCAGGGGCAGGATGTCGGGGGCGGACAGGCTGATGCTGGGCTTGCTCGCCTGCGTCCTCTGGCCCACCGTGTGCTGCTCGCGGTTCAGCAGGTAAACCAAGCTGTCCTGCCAAGCGAGAGACGCAGCATGAACCGGGGAGGGGGAGAAGGGACCCTCCTCCCCGCCGTGCAGTGATGCTGCAGCCTCCCGCTGTCCCCAGCTGTCCCCTCGCTGTCCCCAGCTGTCCCCCATGCACCTTTGCATGGCAAAAACATTTCGTTTTTCTACTCTCCTCGCTGCCAAGCAGGACAGCAGCGATCCCTGCCTGGGCACGGCAATGAATGGGTACAGTGACTTTGGGCATGCAGTAAATGGGGCTGCTTTGGACAGAAGGGGAGCCCTCCATCCACCTCTCACCCTCATCCCTCCTGGAGCTGCTTTTCCTTCCCACCTTCTCCCCCCAGACTGCAGCGATGCCTGCACCCCCTGCCCGAGGCGACAGTGGGACCCCAGGCAGAGCATCCACCCCTGGCCCTGCCCTTCCTGCAGCCTGCCCGCACACCCCAAGGCAGCTCAGGGGACCAGCCCGTGCCTCAGTTTCCCCCAGCAGCACTAACGGGATGGCTGCAGTGCCGGTGTCACCCTGCCAAAAACTTGGAACAGCTCGACACTCAACGGGCACGAAGTAGCCATTAACTGCAAGAGCCGACCCTGTCCTTCGCGGGTCTCCGAGTGCCTCCCGCAGACGCACTGCTCTCCTTGAGCCACTGAGGAAGCAGCCGGACGGGGCACAGGGGACGGGGCAGCTCAGCCACCACCCGCAGAACCAGCGCTCCCTTGGGCCGGGGCAGGGATGCTGCTCTGGGATCGCCTTGCATCCCTCCGGGGCACTGCAGGGGGTCACGGCTCCTGCCTCCGTGATCCCCGCACTTGGGGACAAGCCGGGCACAGACTCGAGGACAAGGCTGCAAGTCCCAAGCCCGTTCCCTAAAGGATGCTCACCCTCACCACCACCACCACCACCTCCCTGGCTCCCAGCAGCTCCGGCCATGCAAGCAGCCCCGCTCCGGGGGCTCGGGGGGTGGCAGGGAAGCGGGGGGTGCCGGGGGTGCGCAGGAGGCGGCGCGGTGCTTACATGCTGCTGGCTGTAGCCCTGCAGGAGCAGGAGGTGCGGGGACTGGTAGAGGGAGTACCGCATGCTGCTGCTGCCGCCGCCGCTCCGCGCCGCCGCCGGGCTGCCGGGCAGGGTGGAGCAGTGCCGCTGGAGCCGGGCCCCGCTGCCGGCCCCGGCCCCGCTCCCTGCCCGCCGTGCCGGGCTCCCCAGGCTGGTTTCGCTCAGGCTGCGCCGCAGGGCCGGGGGCGGCCCGCGCCGCTCAGCCCCCGCCGCCCGCCGGGCCCCCCGCGCCCGGTGCCGCTGCAGCTTCCGCGCCTGGGCGTTGATGCCTGCGGGGATGGGGGGGAGACAGAGCGGCGTTCAGCCCCTGCAGCCCCCTCCCCGGAGCACCCCCGCGCCGCCGCAGCGCCCCGCGGCTGGAGGGATGCTGAGGGATGCTGAGGGATGCTGCAGCGGGGATGGAGCAGCCGGAGCCCTCCCGGCGCTGCGCACCCAGCCTGCCCTGGTGTCCCCGCTCCTTTGCCCTCCCTGAAAGGTGACATCGGCGAGGGGAGTTTAGTGTCCTAATGCCACTGCTAAAACGGGGGCGTCCCTGCCCTCCCCTGGCCCCCAAACCTCACTGAATGGAGAGCAGCCTGTCCCAGTGTCCCCCCCAAACCTCACTGAACGGAGAGCAGCCTGTCCCAGTATCCCCCCCAAACCTCACTGAATGCAGAGCAGCCTGTCCCAGTATCCCCCCCAAACCTCACTGAATGCAGAGCAGCCTGTCCCAGTGTCCCCCCCAAACCTCACTGAACGCAGAGCAGCCTGTCCCACTATCCCCCATCCGCCCCGGCCACGCTGCAGGGCTGGGGGGAGAGGAAATGCCTGCTAAAAAGAAATTCCACTCAGTCTTTGCTAAAAAGAAAAAAAAAGAGCCCGGGTTCGGCTTTCAGCCCTTCAGCACTCGGTCGCCAGCAGCAAGTGGGAACCGCAGGGACCCCCCCCCAATTCCCCGGAGCATCAGCCAGGCATGGGAGCTGCAGTGGAGCCCGGCTGCAGCAGGAACAAGCCGTAATTAACTTCTCCCAAGCATCAATTCGGGCAGAGCTGTCTGTCCGTGAGACAAACAGAGCCGGAGTGAATGAACAGGCCTGGCCGAGCTGCCAAGGCAGCCCCTCACAGGGCACCCCCAGAGCCGGGGGGTCCCGGGGGGTCCCTCCGTGCTGCCAGCATGGCTGCAGCTCTGCAGGAGAAGAGGAAGCTGTGTGTCCGAGGGTGATGCTCGTACCTCAGCCCGGCAGCCTCCTGGGAGCAGCTCACTGGCATTCGGGGAGGACGAAGAGAGGGAAAAAACCCTAGAGGATTTGCTTGCAGGAGCAGCAGTGCAGTGTTGTCGGTGCAGAGCCAGAGGCAGAGCCCTGCTCCTGGCTCGGCCGAGCAGGGAGCAGCCTTTGGACAGCGAGGTTTGGGGACAGCCAGCGGGATTTGGGGACGGCAAAGCAGAGAGCCTGGTGTGCCCAGGGCTGCTTAAAGGGACACTCACAATCTCAGACCAAAAAAAAAAAAAAAAAAGAAAAAAATCATCTGCCTTATTTGGTGAGGAATGGGCTGCTGGTTCTGAAATACATTTTTTGTTTGTTTGTTTTAAGTGGAGCGCTCCTTTGCTGGGAAAATCAAAGAGATGGGGATGGGGAGGGGGGTGGGACAGGGAGAAAATAGCCCCTGCTGTTTACATGCCTTGGGATTAGGGCAAGGCCAGTCAGGCCACCCCAAGCAGTCCTGTGCCCTGTGTCCTTCTTAAAAAGGCAATCGGCCACGGCATGGATGTGACATCCAGGGAGAACCACAGCCCACACAAAACACGCTGCTGGGAATGCCAAAGGCCACCCCAAAGGTGTCTGCAGGACACCTCAGCTCCCCCCAGGAGCCCTGTCCCCAACCCACACCATGGAAATGGGCCAGAGGGATGAAGGACAGCTGGGACAATGCAGATCCCAGAGCAGGCTGTGGGAGCAGGGAGGAGTGGGGGCAGATCCTGGGGAGCAGCTGCTGCTGGAGCTGGGGTCCCACTGCCTGCAGAGACAGGCCCTCACCAGCCCCTTATCGAGGGGAAAGGAAGCTTCTATATTTATTTTGTGTAGGAAAAAGCTGCTTTTTCATGGCCGATAGAGCCCCCGTCACAGGCTCCCACTAACCCCGGGGCTGTGCTGGAAAGATAAACACAGCTCCTTTCCTGAGCATAACAAAGTCCCTCCATAAAACTGGGTTAGGTTTTTTTCATCCTTTGGTACTGTTTTGTCCTCCCAAGCGTGTGCAGGTTATCCCACCCAAACCTCAGCCTGAACATCTCCAGGGCAGTGAGACATGGGCAGAGCCAGTGGCTGCTGAATCCACATGGAGACTGGGATGGGAACAGCATGTCAGGAGTTCAAGAGCATCCCCAAATGTTTCATTCCTCCCTGGATAGCCAGGACTTGGACTGCAGAAAGGAGGTACTGCTGTTGGGGTGTTAGGCCTTGTTCAAGTTTAGGGCTGGACAAGCTCCAATGATCTCGGGCCTAGGGGGTTAAAAAGGCTTGGGAAAAAGGATGTACCACTGATAGTGGGCACAAAGAATACAGAATTTACAGGCCACAAGGACACTTGGCAGAACTCCCAAGATAAGGAAGAAACTGATGGAAGCAACTCAGCAACTGTGCTGAATCAGCTCTGACTGGGAAAGAGGCAATTCTGGCAGGGGGAGATTCACAACCACCAGCCCAAGAAACCACAGCCCAAGAAAAGAGCTCTGCCTCTCTCCCCCCTCTTCTCTCTCTCTACCTCACAATGATTGCTAATAAAATCTGTATTGTTTACTTCAGCATTTGTCTCGTTTGCACCTCAGTTCTGGTAGAGGCATCTCTCACTAATCAGATCCTAACACAGGGCTGGATCTCATCCTTAGGGAGAGCTGGGCACCCCTTGGGCAGCATCCACCAGACCCCACCAAGCTGCTGCCTCCAAACCCATCCTGCAACCCAGGGGAAAAACTTTTAGTCGTGGTGCCTGGGATCTGCCTCTTTTTCAGCTGAGGAAAGAGGTTCACTTTTCCTGGCTGAGAAATAAATCAACAAATAACTCCATGGGCCCCAGGAAAGGAGAAATGCTTTGAATGTACCCAGGAGGAACTCAGATCAGGCCAGTCCTTCCTAATGTAATTGCTCTGCAGACTCTGCAGGGAATCTTCCCTGGATGCAGTGTGCTAAGGTATATCAAAGCCACATCCTCAAAGGCACTTGCCAGAGCATCTTTTAGAATAATAGGCTTAAATCCCAAGTTTCTGGAGCTGCGTGTGCAGTTTAGCCTCCAGCCTCTTGGGAAAGCTCCAGTTAGGAGCACAGGAGCACAGGACCTGGCACAAAATGGGGATATTTTGGAAAATGAATGCCACTGAGATGCCAAGGGCTGCACCTCCCTCCAGCACCCTTGTTTGTGGGTGTTTTCCCTACATTTCCATGACTGCTGCCTCTGTGCCCCCCTAAAGGAGCAGGGAGAGAGGAGCTGCCTCGTTACTGCAGAGAGGCTCTACCTGTGCTGCTAATTAGTGGCATGAGGAGCCAGCACTGTCCTCCCCAGTGGGAAGCAGCTAATAAACTAATTAGGATAATGGGTAACTGAGCAGATAAAAGTCTTAAGCTATTTGCTAACAGGTCATGGATGGATGTGGAGCCTTTCCCCCAGTGATGCACCCGCATGACCCCAGTGGTCCCAGTCCTGCTGTTCCAGGGACAGGGAAGAGCCTGCAGGTATTGCCCTGGGGATGATTTGAGCATCCCTCTGCTTTTCTCTGAGGGAGCTGCAAGCCTGAAGTCCCTTTATTTTTGCACAGATGTCGTGTTTTCCATGCCAGTGCCTCACCACCCTGGGCAGGCAGCTGCTGCTCAGCAAGGGGACCTCTGCCAGCCTGAGCCTGGTGACAAGGGTGACCCTGCTGGAGGGCACTCACGGTCAGTACCCCCTACACCAGGAGTTTTGTGACTTTTTGGGGTGCTGGGTCACAGGCTGCATCACTCACACTCATTCCTGGCAGTTTGCAGATGAGCTGGGAAAGGATGGTCCCAGCAGCACAGGGTGAGACTGGTGACAGAGCCCCTGGTGCCACCAAAAGAAAGGGCTGCAGGAGTGAGATTTTACCAGGTAAGGCAGCTATGGGCTGTGTAGCCTGCAGAGCAGACAGCCTGACTGTGGGTGTAGCTTCTGTCTTGGAAGAGCTTGGTCAGCTACGGAAAATGCCCAAAGGTTAAAAAATGGGGAATTTCCACAGCTCCACCCAGGAGTGCTGAAACAAATGAAGTGATAACGAAAGCATAACGGGCTTATTTCCAGATCCAGAGCACAGTATGCCATCAGGAGCTGCTCCTCCATGGGAAATGACCAAAGGATGCCAGCTCCAGGCTGCTCCTGTGCTGGGCACCCAGACCCTGCTGCTTCCCCTGCCTGTGGGGGAGCCTGGCACTCCCACAGCTCCAGCCCACCCAGATCCAGGACAGGGAGAGGGAAGTTGCTTTCTGCATCCCAGGGGGAGGATTTGAGGCTGAGTGGATGTGACCTTGGGCTCTGGCAGGGAGCTGCCATGAGTGCTGCACCCCCACTCGGCCCTTGCCCTTCCCTCCATTCCACAGAAGCTGTTTTCAGAGCTGCTGCTCTCCCAAAGTGCTTCACATCTCTCTGATCTGGCTGGAGGAGGAGCTGAAGAGAAGGGCAGAGCATCCACCTCCCTGGCCCAGGCTCTGGCAGGAGCCACCTCTCTCTGTGTCCCCTGTGCAGTGAGCTGGGAGCAGCTGTGCATCCCCTCCCTGAGCAGCCACAGACTGCACAGGGTGAGCAGGGAGGTAGCCCTGTCTCCTCAAGTACCAGGTGAAATCCCAATTGAAAACTGCAGCTGGGCAGCTCCAGCTGCCTCTGCTCTCCTCCAGAATGCCCATGCCTGGATTCCCTCACTGTGTGCCAGGGTTCTTTCCAGCTTTTCTTAGGATGGGTGGGAGAGGAGCTGTGTCCCCCCTGGCATGGGACAGGTTGGACCGTCTGTTCTGCTGCTGGTGGGGCAGAAGCTTGGCTCTTCTTAGCCAAGCACACAGGGTAATTTAGTTATTTACTAGATTATAAATTTAGTAAATAACTAAACACCACCACTTTAGTTCTGACAGTAACAGCCCTTTCCTACAGGGGTGAGGAACTGCTGGGGGCCCATCCCAGCAAAACCCAGTGTCTGACACCTCTGGAGCCTGGTCCAGACCCCTCTGTCAGCAGGTCTGACCCAGCAAGCACATTGTGCAAGTAAAAATCTGATTTTAAACCTTTCTGCCCTCATCCTCACAGGGCTTTTTTATCTGAGGGTGGGAGGAGGAAAGCTTCATTACTGCTGCTGGGGTCACTTATTAACCTGCTGGTTCCTAATGATGCACTTATCTCCTCCTGCCAGCCCTGGCCTCCATCAGGCACCGCTGCAGGGGCTCTCCTGCCCTACATTGCTCTCTCTTCATTAGCTTTTCATTTTCCTTAATTGCTCCTGCAGATTTGCCTGGGGTGTCAGGCCTGGGGGATGCCCAGAGGGAGATGGGGATGCAGGGGGAGCAGGCACAAAGCTGAGGATGCCACGCTGCTGGTTCACTGATGGGAAGAGCAGGAAGCACAGATGCTCTTGCCTGCTGCTCCCCAGCCATGGGCAGGGTTTGTTATTAACCCTTAAACCGGCTGGGGTAAATATTTGAGGTGACAGATACAAAAGTGATGCAAGAGAGTGCTGAGTCCTGCCTCAGCCTCATAGCTAAAATGTGACCACCCTCCCACCCAAACCAGGTGTGGAAGGGCTTCTGGGGGCGCATCCCACCCCCTGTCCCTGCCCCACAGCCAGCTCTGACCTGCGGTGGTGGTGTCCACATCCCTGGCCGCCATCTCCTCCACCTCCGCCCTCCTGCGCAGCTCCAGCCGGCGCGAGAAGCCCTCCCTGGGCTTCCAGAGGTCCTGGATGAGCAGCGGCTTCTCGTGGTCGCCCAGGACCCTGAGCCCCTCTGTCTGCCACTGCTTCTCGGGGCCCTGGAAGCGGCCGATGACGTCGCAGAGCGCGTACTGCGCGGCGCTGAGCTGGCTCAGCCCGTAGCGCTCCAGGGCCTCCTTCACCAGCTCCCGCGCGCCCGAGCTGCCCGTCACCAGCACGCTCTTGTAGTTGGTGCCCGCGCAGATGTTGCCCCCGAAGATTTTCAGGATGCCGGGGGCTGAGAGCTGGGTGGAGAGCTCGGCCGGGTCGTCCTCGGCGGGGGCTGAGCCGCGGTCCTTGTAGCTCAGGGTGCGGTACAGCACCTGGGAGAAGAGGCGGCCCTGGCGCTTCAGCCGGTTCTTGGACGGCGGAGCCATGGTGGAGGACGGCCCATAAAACATGGTGCGGGAGCTCGTCATGAAGCACAGCTGGGCAGGGAAGAGCAAGGAGGGGAAGGTGAGCGGTTTGGAGGCTGGGTGTGCAGCAGGGGAGAGACAGCCACGGAGGAGCCTCTGTCACCTCCAAGGTTGGGCCATTTCCCTCGTGTGACCCAAAACACCAGTGGAAAAGCTTAGCCAAGTTCCTTGGCTCCAGCACGGTTACCCCTGGATGGATTTGTCCCTGAAAACACAGCCTGGAGAGGCCCCATATTCCTCCATCAAGGTCCCTCTTACCCAGGCAAAATGCAGTGGGAGGAGAGCAGAGCCCAGCGGGACTTGGCGGGGCCCACCCTGGTCAGCAGCCAAGGCATCAGGAGTTACTTCTACTAACGAGTTTACGGAGCAATCCCATTTTTTAGAGGTGAAACGGAAAGCTCAAGTGCAAATTCACTCACTCTGAGGTGACTGCTAAATGCTTTTTCCCAGCGAGAGGCACTGGGTGAAAATGGGCACTAATTAGCCTTTCTAAAAATGTCCTGACTCCGGCAAATCTCTTGGCTGTTGCTTGTTTGTGGAGGACGTTCAGGCCCAGGGTGGCATCGCTGACACGGCTGCCCTTGTCACGTTAGCCCAGGGCAGAGCTGCTCAGGGCAGCCCCGAGAGGGCAGGGACTGGAGGAGATGTGACCAAGGCCCTGTGGCAGCTCCCAGTGCTCCTCAATCCCCTGGAGTGGACCAGGAACCACAAATCACTTCAGGATTTAGGTGGGTAGCACTCCTGCCTGATGCCACTGTCCCCACCTGCAGATGGCTTTGAAATCCCACCCTGGTTGCACCAGCACCTGGTGACCCACAGCCACACTGTGCCCTGCTGGCAGGGGAGGTCTGCAAAGACAATCTGAGCATTCCTGGTTGGGACAGAACTGGGAACTCCCTCTCCCAGATCTTTAACGTGCAGGGACCCCATGCACACACAGAGGAGCCCCAAAATGTGCCATCCACAGCTGGATGCAGCAGATGAGGTGGGAAGCTGGGTGACCCAGGTGTTCCTGGCTGGGCACACGTGAGGTGCCAGCAGCTCCCACAGCTGCAGCCAGACTGGCTCGGGCACAGCCACGCTCCAGAGCAGACTCAGCGCTATCAGCAGAGTGATGTCGGGCCTGGACAGCCTCCAAACCACCATCTAATTCAGGAAAAAAGAGCGTCCCTGCTGCTGATGGAAGAGGTCACCTTCTAACCCAGAAACCAGCTCCCAGCCGTGCGTGGAGGGTTGCTGCAGGATGTGCATCCCCCATCCCACAGCCAGACACAGGGAGTGCTGCAGATGGGGAAACTGAGGCAGCAGGCGCCAAGGATGTGGCTGGGAGCTGTGAAATCCTGCAACGCTGCTGCATCCCTTTCCCAGCCCTACCAGGACTGTGAAAATGCTGGGGTTTGTCCTTCTCCCCAGGCTGCAGGTTCCAAAACTGACTCCTGGTGTGCTGAAGGGCAGGAGTCCTGGCAGGACAGCAGGGCTGAGCACCTTGAGTTTTACACTGCCCCAGAACTTCACCCCAACTCGCTGGGCTCAGGCAAAGCTGCTCCCGCTCCCACCTTGCAAGTGGGGAAACTGAGGCAGGGATGGGGTTGTGGGCTCCCCCCACACTGCTGCTCCTCCCTCTCCAGCTGAGCCCAGAGCTGCTGTTCCTGCTGGGGACATCCCTGGGGACATCCCTTGATGTCTGCTGTGTGCCATCTCTGAGAGTGCCGCGGCAGCCCCGACCTGGGGAGCAGGTCAGGGCACTGGCAGACAGCTTCAGGAACAGCTGCCCCAGGCCTCCAGCACGGCCCTGCCAGCCCTCATTAGCATGGGCCAGAAGGAAAACTGCCCCAGAGTCCCTACAGGACCTTGTCATCAAGGATGCAAAAGACAAGACTTTGTCATCAAATCACTGGTTTCACGGATTTAATCTCCTCCACCCTGAGCTACCTCCAGCACAAAGGGAAACCTTTCACCATCTGCTGGTGGCAAAATCATTCCTCCAAGCCCACATCACAGAGACACCATCCTTGCTTCTTGCAGGTCCCTGACTGAATGTGTTATTTATAGCTCAGCTATTTTTCTGCTCTTTCTATAAAATGCAGCTCCTACAGAGTTCAGGGCAAAGACGTTTCACCGGGGAAAAAATCAGAACCTGGGTCAGGGAGAGGTGTCACCCCAATTTTCAGCATCTAGAGCAGCACAGGTGATTTTACCAGGCACCAGCCTGAGTGACCTGAGAAATCACATTCTCCTGGAGACAGCAGAACTCACCTGGTCTTAATTGCCCTGAGCACTCTAATGAACAGGATAAGATGCTAATGAACTGGGCTCCTCCCACATCCTGCGCTCAGGCACGCTGGGCACCGGCATCTGCCCCCAGGAGGAAATCTCTCCTGGCAGGAGGAGGAAATCTCTCTCTGGTACAAGAGGAAATCTCTCTGGTACGTGCAATCCTGCTGAGCCCTGCTGCAGGAGCGGGGATGCTCCAGCTGTGTCCAGCTGCCCGGGAGAAGCCAGCAAGAGTGTCACACCTCCCAGCAGCTCAGTGGGACATGTGCTCCTGGACATCCCCAGCCCAGCTGAGCCCTTTTCTCACTGCAGGCCAGTTCCCTGGAAGGACACAGGCCTGCAGCATGATCCAGGCCTTCCCAAGGGTCCCTCTCTCCAGCACTCAAGGATGTTCTCTCTCTAACGGGTACGCACGGATTAGTCAAAAGCCTGGGACTGCCTCCCAGTGAGATCTGTGTCAGGGATCCTTCACCTCTTCACAGCAGTGCCTGACCACACCAAAACCAGCTATTTTCCACAGCCAGCTCTGTCTGAGCTCTGCAGAGCTGTGACAAATGCCCATGGTATTCATGTGGCCACCACGTGTCCTTCCACCACCACGAGTGACTCTGCAACCTCCAGGGACTTCCCTGCAGGCCTGAGGTTCCTGCTCCTGGAATGGGTGAGCAGCTCCTTCCCAGGGCCCCCACCCAGTGCTCAGACCCTACCTTGCCATCCTTCTCACGTGCCTTTTTCCCTTCCATTCATCCTCCTTCTCAAAACAATCTTTGCCCTTCGCTGTGCATCATCCTGGGCAGGCGTCTGTCGCGTTTCTGAGAGAGGAAGAGGAGGAGAGGTCCTGGGCTGCTCACGGACATCAGCTGCTCGCAGGATGGTGGGTGTGGAAGGCTCAGAGGTTCTGCAACACGGTCCTGAAGTTTGCATGTGGGGTTCTGAACCACATCTGTGCCCCCTATAACCAACAGCACCTACCCCATCGCATGGGAGACCAGGAGAGAACAGCAGGAGGAAGGAGAGGAAGCAGGAGGAAAAGAAAGGAAAGGAGAAGGGGAGGAGATGGAACCAGCAACAGCCCCCTGACCTTTTTCCCTTTCCTAAGCACACGTGTCCAAGGATGCCAGGCTGGGCATCCTCTGGCCCACAGGTGGACAAGCAAGCCCTGGACCAGCTCCTTCCCCCAGCAGCCGCAGCATGCTGGGATGGTCACTGAGATTTGTTTTCCTGAACCTCAGTCTGTTTTGCTGGGCATCAAGAAGAGCCACCAAGCACTGTGCCCTCACCTTCCCACCACAGATCTGTGAGAACACAAGCACTGGTGGCCAGAGACAAAGCTAAAAGAGGCACCTGCCAAGTGCCACCAGGGATGTCACGGGTGTTCCTTGGGGACAGCCATCAGGGCACAAGAGCTACTCTTTTCCGTGGCTCCACAGTGATTAAAGATAAATGCATCATCCTCTAATTAAATCACCTAATCAGGGCCTCGGTGTGGTTCCATCCAGTCCCTCTTGCTGGCCCAGCCTGGGGGCTGTGGGAGAAACTCTGCAGGTCGTGATGCAAAAGGCAAAGAGGTGCTGCCCCCACCTCTGCTGCTCCACCTTTCTTCCAATGATTTACTCCTCCTGGTAAAATATTTCTGCCTTATTTCCAGTGTGTCTGCCCTCAGCTGCCAGATATTGATTCTTGCCATCTTTTCTCTGCTCAACCAACAAGCTTTTGGCTACCATGTATTTTCTCCTCTGCAAGAGTATTTAGGTGCTTTTGCCAAGCCCTCCTCTTTCCTCCTTGATTGATTTATGAGTGGACTCACTGGATGGCCCCCTCCTCTCCACCTGTAAGACCCTTTCTGCAGCCCCTTAGTCCCTTCCCCTTGGACTCCACATCTCCTCTGCTGAGAAGGAAAGTTTGGATTTGGCTGCCATAACCCCAGATTTGGTTCTGACCAGAAATGCAAATAACTGCTATTTTCTTTTTTTCCCCAGAGCCAAACTTCACATTATCCTGAAAATTTTCAATTCTCCAGTGCAGAAATGGGGACAGACTGCTGCCTGGTGAGCCCCTGTGCTGCCTCTCCCAGCATCTGCAGGCAGCTCCAGCTGAAAATTTACCATCCAGATTAGGGACAGGAAACCACGCAGAGCCACAGTTATTATTTTTGGGTGTAAAAGATTTCCATGTTCCACTCTGTTCCAGTTAGGATGCCTTTCTCTCACTCAGCTTGCCACCCAGATTTGTATAAACCATTAACACTCAGCTGCTCTGGGTCAGATCCAGGTTTTTCCAGAAATCATTTCCATCTCCTTTCTTCCAGATTAGTGATAAAAACACCAAGTCCACGTTACCAGCTAGCAGTGCCCAGCAGTGATAATCTCCCTGATAACTGCCCTGGAAATGGATCACGTTTATTTAATACCAGCTTTCTTGACACTGTGCAATGTCAGCTCTAAATACTGGACTGGATTGACTTTTTTAATACTGGAAAGTGCAGATTTTTACAAGAATATCACCTCCCATAACTCAACTGCTTCTCAGAAGTGTATTACAGCCAGAGAGTCACCTCTCATGTTGGAGACTGAAATCATTTCTACTTGCCAGGAGTTATTTTCCATACAGCCACGTTGGATGGCAAGAATTTATTCCTGGTGTTGAAGTCTTTAATCAATTCAAGCCCGAGCCAGGTCTCTCCCTCTCCTCCCTGGGGGGATGCTATCAAGCCAATCAACCTGTAGCTACCAGGTCATCTTATTCCCTTTTGGGAAGAGCCACAACACTATTAAAGCACTTTTTAATCATCTGGAATGTCCCCGGGGCTCATCCCAGCACACGGATGGGTGGTGAGATTTCAGCTACAGCCACCCCAGAACAGGAACCAGAAAAGCTGTTTCCTCAGATCTTTGTTTGAAATTTTTTCTTTTCTTTTTTTTCGCCTTTTTTTGTTTTGTTTTGTTTGTTTTTTGGGGTTTTTTTAATGGAAACCACTGGAGCGGCAGCTCGGACTAACGGCAATGACCGCAGCCTGGATGCTGCAAGCGGAGGGAGCGCTGCAATGTGGAACAAATTAGAACTCGGAGAGCAAAGGAAATGAGAACGCCCTGGTAGCTTTGACGTGCTCTCCTCGGCTCCAAATCCTGCCCCTCTGCAGGTCCTGTCCCAGAGCCGAGGCTGCCAAACCCAAACCCCTCCGCTCGGACCGGAGCTCCCGCTCCCTTCCCTTCGGGATGGAGCCTCGGAGTCTTTCCTCGTGCGACTTTTATCCATCTAATCCAGGGGCAGACCGGAGCCTGGTGATGTCCATGGCTGCCTCGGTGCCGTCTTTAGCCGGATCAGGGCGGGTAAACGCCTTACCACGTTATTATTAGCAGCGGGCACCCTGCAGGAGCCCGGGGCTGCTCGCACAGGATGGAAAAGCAGCCGCGGTCCCGCACACACCAACAGCCTGTCCCAAAGGCACCTATCGCTCCACACACGTTGTTACACTCCTGATTCCACAAGGACAGCAGGAGTCCTTTAAGCAGGTTTCCTTTCCTTGGTGCTTTTTTCCTCCTGTAATTATTTTGCAGGGTCTTTTGAGCCGCCAACGTGCACCAGCTCTCCTGTAATCCACCAGTGCAAATGCCAGCCCTCTGCCCAGGCAGTCTATTCACACACCCCAGAATCCCTGCACAAAAAGCATTTGCTTTCTGCTGCCTCCCGAGCTCCACGGTCTCCGTAGGCTGCCTAATTATAAGATCTTAGCAATATTTTTTTTTTTCCCAGCGATAATTAACTGGTCCTGGAGAGCGCTGAAAATAAGCACTTCCCAAGCAAGTAGCGAACTCCCCTGAGTTTTCTCTGCTAAAGTTACAACTCAGCATGAAACTGCTCCAGCCCCACAGGGACACAGGTCACCTCAGCACCTCCCTGCCAGCCCGGGATGCCACCGCGGCCGCAGGCACTGAACACAGGTGAAACGGCGGGGGTGGGACAGCAGGGGGATCCCAAATGGACAAGGATCCCGAGGGGTATGGAATGGGGAGAGGGATCCCAGGGAGCGCGCAAGGGGCAGAGGAAGCCCAAGGGGCGTGCGACTGGGAGAGGGACCCCAAGGAGCGTGCAGGGGGGAGACGGATCCTGCGGGATACGGAACGGGGACACGGACTGCAAGCAGAGTCCAGTGGGGAGAAGGAGCCCAGGGGGGGTGGAACGGGGACGATCCCAAGGGAGGCGCGATGGGACACGGAGCCGCAGGGACGGGCAGCGCGGGGAAGGCTCCCATGGGACGGGGACCCTGGGGCGCTGCCGTGCCCGGTGCGGCTCCGCGGGTCTCCCACGGCAACCGGACAAGCCCCGAGCGCCGCGCTCCTCCCGCCTCCCAGGGGACGAGGAACCAACGCTCCCGCCCGGCGCAGCGAGGGTGCCCGGGACGCAACAGCGGGGATGTGCCCCCCAAAAAACGGGGGGTCCCTGGGGCAGGGTCCGCCCGAGCCCCCCGAGCCCGGTACTCACCGTCGGAGCGGGGCAGGCTCGGAGCGACCCCGGCGGCGGCAGCGCCCGGAGCTCCCGGAGCCGCCGGAGCCGCCGGTGCCCCCAGAGCCGCCCGGAGCCGTTGGTGCCCCCAGAGCCGCCGGAGCTCCCGGAGCCGCCCGGAGCTCCCGGAGCCGCCCGGAGCCGCCGGGGCTGCGCGGGGAGCTCGGGCCGGGCCCGTCCCGCCGGGGCGGAGCGACCGCGGCTGCGGCGCCCCCGCGAGGCCGGCACCGGCAACTGCACCCGCACCGCCCGCGGCACCGCGCCGGGAAAGGGAGAGGGTCGGGAAAGGGAGAGGGTCGGGATTTGGGGAAGGGTCAGCATGTGGGGAAGGGTCTGTTCTGGTGAAGGGTCGGGACTGGGGAAGGGTCGAGATTGAGAGAGGGTCGGGATTGGGAGAGGGTCAGGATGTGGGGAGGGGTCGGGGTTTGGGAAAGGGTCTGTACTGGGAAAGGGTTGGGATTCGGGAAGGGTCTGTACTGGGAAAGGGTGGGGGTTTGGGAGAGGGTTGGGATTTGGGAAGGGTCAGGATGTGGGGAAGGGTCTGTACTAGGAAAGGCTGGGATTTGGGAAAGGGTGGGGATTTGGGAAGAGTCTATACTGGAAAAGGGTTGGGATTCGGGAAGGGTCTGTACTGGGAAAGGGTGGGGGTTTGGGAGAGGGTTGGCATGAGGGAAGGGCCTGTACTAGGAAAGGATCGGGATGAGGAAAATGGTCGGGATTTGGGGAGGGGTCGTGGTTTGGGAAGGGTCTGTACTGGGAAAGGGTCAGGATTTGGGAAGGGTCTGTACTGAGAAAGACTGGGATTTGGGAGAGGGTTGGGATTTGGGAAGGGTTAGGATTTGGGGAAGGGTCTGTACTGGAAAAGGGTCAGGATGAGGGATGGGTATGTACTGGGGAAGGTCAGGAATTAGGAAGGGTTGGGATTTGGGAAAGGGTCAGGTTGTGGAAGGGGTCAGCACTGGGGAAGGGCTGGGATGCAGGAAGGGCTGGGATGTAGGAAGGGCTGGGATTTGGGAAGGGGGTTCTGCCCCCCTCTGCCCCTCTCTGAGACCCCACCTGGGGCGCTGCCTGCAGCACTGGGGTCTTCAGCACAGAGAGACGTGGAGCTGTTGGAGTGAGGCTACAAAGGTGCTCCAAGGGCTGGAGCACCTCTCCCATGGAGCCAGGCTGGGAGAGCTGGGGATGATCAGGATGGAGAAGAGAAGGCTCCAGGGAGACCTTAGAGCCCCTTCCAGTGCCTAAAGGGGCTCCAAAAAAAATGGAGTGGGGCTTTGGGCATGGAGTGACAGGACAAGGGGGAATGGATTCCCACTGACAGAGGGCAGGATGGAATACTGGGAATAAATCCTTGCCTGTGAGGGTGCTGAGGCCCTGGCACAGGTTGCCCAGAGAAGCTGTGGCTGCCCCATCCCTGGAAGTGTTCCAGGCTGGGTTGGAAGTGGCTTTGATCACCGTGGTCTAGAGGTGTCCTTGCCCGTGGCAGGGGTTGGAACAAGATGAGCTTTACGGTTCCTTCCAACCCAAGCCTTTCTAGGATTCTGTGAAAATGCCAGGAGCAAGCCAGGCAGGGCTCCACAGGCAGCTGCACAGGCTGGCCTTGGCCAAACAGGTTTTATCAAACCAGCTGCAGAGCTGACCTGGAGAGTGCTGAGGGTGCACACAGGCTGGTGCCTGCAAGGAGGAAGGGATGGATCCTCACTGCACTGGCAGCTGTTCTGGTTGAGAGGGTCACTGATGCTCTGCTTCCCTCAGTGAAAATGTCTCTTTTTGGTAGAGGGTGTTACCCTGTCCAGGGGTGCTCTGGGTGGGAAAGCAATTCTGCCACCCAGACACCCTCTGGGAACGACAGCACCAAAGCAAACAGTCAGGAGGCCTCCCAGTCCAGCCCAATTGCCAGCAGCAAAGGAATGATGGGTGAGGTGGAAGTTGTGGGTCAGGTTTCGGGGTGAGTTCAGCTGCCCCTGGAAGCAGGGAACCCTCCCTGGCTTTCTGGGAAAGCCTCTGAGCCTGGCGGGAATGCAGCCTGTGTAATTACAGCAGAGAGGGCAGACAGTGGATGGGCAGAGCCCAGGCCAGGCAGCTCCAGCACGGGGGCAAATTCTCCCCCTCCACGAGGAGCCAGTGCCCACGGGAGAGGCTGCTGGGGTCAGCAGGGAGCTGGGCTCACCCCCTGCCCTGTCTGCCACGGGTTTTCTCCTCCCCGTGGCTCTGGCATCCTCCATCCCTGCAGCCTGGGGCTCCCTCCACCCCTCAGCCACCGAGGAGGGCAATTGTAGGAGTGTGCCCCTAATGACAGCGTGGCAAAACTGGCCTTTGTCCCCCAAAAAAGGAAAGAAGCCCAGAAGTTTCTCTCAACGATTGGGTGAAATGCCACCTCACAGAACCTCAGGGACTTCACCAAAAACTTAAGGACATCTAATTGGATAGAAGCCAAAAAGTCCCGCCTGGCCCATCAGGTAGAAAAGAAGAGAACAAAAGAGCTAAAGTGCTTTTGTGAGGTGTTTTTACCAGGAGCAAACCTCTGCACCTGGCTCGAGTTTTTCTATTTGTTATTTTGCCTTTTATTAAACCTTTTTTGTTTGTTAAACCTTTTTAGCTATGTTTGGGGGCATAAAATAAGCTGAAGTCATCCTGCCTATTTTATGCCCCCAAAGTAACAGCTAAGCTATCCTTGGATGTATTATACTTCTTTTGAGGGCTTATGAGACCTGGCCCAAGAAAAAGGAACATAATAGGGAATGGCAGGGCTGGAGCAGGCTCTGTGCTCAATCTGCCGTGCTGAGATGCTGATGAGTCTTCAGCAGAACCTCTGGGGCACTGTCAGCAAACTCAGTGATTTATTTATTTGTTTGTTTGTTTGTTTGCTCAGCAGCTGGCAGTGCCATCCCTGCACCAAGGTGAGTCAGTGCACCCTGCAGTTGGTTGAGTGACTCCTCTCCTCACCAGGGAGCAAAGCCACGTGGGATGAGTCAGATAGAAAATTAGTTTACTTCCAGATGCTGCAGGGGAACTGATTTTGATTTAACAAGCAGGCAAGAGTGAGGTATCTTGAGTTTTTATTTCAATCCTACTCCACAGGAAACAACATCCACTAGCGTTATCTTCCTTACATTTGTTTGTATTTGACCCAATACTGTGTTAAATATAAAATACTGATTGAACAAAGATGGATGGTGAAAAACATGAGATGCTAAAAAGATCCCTCGAGCCCTCCTGCACGAACATCCTGAATGTTATGAGTCATTTAAAATTAGTATAAAACAGGAGGACAATCCAACAGCTTGCTCTGTGTCCCCCATGCTTTGCAAGGGGAGGATTTAGGAGCAAGAGGAGCCCACTGTGCACATCCAGGCTGAAGGCAGGGTGTGATGTTCCCATCAGAGCCCGGCCATCCACTCCTGCCCGGGTGTCCTGCCCTGGATTTTCAGCAGGAGGCTGAGATGAAGCAGCCTCAGAAAGGTCCTTGTGGCACCTCCCTGTGCCTCAGGAGCCCTTGGGACAGGTTTGGGGCCAAAAGACCACAAATAGCAAAAGTTTCTGAGATAAATCCCTTGGGATGAAGCCTATGGGTGAAACAGGGTGGTGGTCCCTGGGCATCCTCAGCCCTGCCAGGGGACATCTGCCTGTGCTGGGAGTGCTGCTCGCCTGGCCTGACCCCAGGGTGGCTCCCCGTGGTGTTTGGGGACAGGGGGGAGGAGAGATGAAGTTGTCACCGTGCCCCAGGGTGGCTGAAGCTGTCACTGTGCCCAGGACCCCACTGGTCCTGCTCCCCCAGACCCAGTGAAAATTGAAGCAGGGTTTGTGAAGCTCTGGCTGCCCTCCAGGTGCTTCACGGGGTCCTCACACGAGCCCTGTGAGGTAGGTCAGGGTCTTCACCCCCATTTTACAGGTGGGGAAACTGAGGCACGGAGAAGGGTAATGATTTGCCAGACAGAAAATATGACATCTCCCATTCTGGGATCTCTGTATCCTGCTATTCCAGCCCTGGACGTGCTCCATCACTGCTGGTTGCTCACAGCTCGTCCTTCTCCAGCTCTCCACCTGCAGCAGGTGACAGGGCCAGGGCTGGGCTCACAGCAGCTCCTTCACCCCCGTCCCTAAGAGCACCCTTCACCCCAAGGGCTGCTTTGGGGTGCCCTGGGCACAGCCCCCAGCAGCCCCACGCCAGGCTGGGGTGCTGGGTACAGCTCCCAGAGCCTTTCACAGGAACTTTCTACCTGTGGAAGTGAAAACCCAGCAGATATTTTTGCCAGCCTGACAACCACAGCCACAGGAGGGGGTGAGTATCCAGATGCTTCCTCTTTGGTCATTTGCTGCACAATGGCACAGCCCTGGAGAGCCAGTCCTGGGCTGCCACAGGCTGGGGGGCCCTCAGCTCTGCTCAGCTCCTGGAATGCTGCTGGAGAAGCAGGAGATGTGGGATGGTGGCCAAAAATCTTCTCTTGCCACATCGCGCCAGAGGCTGCAGCTGTGATTTATCAGAGGCCAGAAAGAGGTGATGGAAAATTGATTCCTTTGGGGCTGGTGGGGAAGGTGCAGGCTCAGCCCAGCACACACCACGCCCTCCTGGCTGCAGCAGCTCTGCCAGGGGGTTTGGGGAGCAGGATCAGGTGTGGGTTTGCCATTCTGCTGCTCCCAGCAGCTGGATGGGTGTTCCATGTGTCACTGGCCTGGTTAGGCACCCAAAAACTGAGCATCACTGGGCTCTCTCCATCACAGCTCACACCCAGGCTTCGTGTGGATGCATTCCTGCCCTGCAGCAATCCTGGGAATGCCAGAAATCTTTCCAAAAGTGGAATTAAATCTGATGAGCAATAGGTTCATCAGAAAAATGGGAGCAGAGAGGGCAGGTGATGCCTTCACCAGCCCCGTGACACCAGTCCAAGGAGGTTCTCTTCCCTCCCTCTAGGAGAAAGGGAATCCCCTGAAGTGGATGGAGGGAATCTCCAGTCAGGGAGATGCCAGGAGCTGGATCCAGCTCTGCTCCCTGCTGAAGGCACACGTGCAGCAGGGCCTGGGAGCAGGGCTGTGCTTCAGGCTGCCACTGGCACCAGGCTGGAGAGGGAAACCAAGAGCTCCAGGGAGAAAATGTCCACAGGGGATCCCAGGGATGTATGGATGAGTTGTGCACTTCATATTGGCTTAGAGAAAGGGTTTCCCAGTGCTCAGGGACTGGGGTGCCCTGGAAGAGATTCAAGTTTCAATCTCTTGTAAGGCTTGTTGAGTATGGACCATCCCCTCAAGGGCTGGGAGGGAGCTGTTGGTGCTGACAGGACTCAGAGTGATTTAGGAGCCAGTCCAGGTGGTGCAGGGTGTCAGCACATCCCTCTCCACCACTGGGTGTCTGCCCTCGTCCTGACTCCTCCAGTGCCCTCAGTGGCACACTCGGAGCACTCCAGTAGCCAAACCCAGGGTGTCGTAGCCAGGGCCATGTGGGGCCAAGGTTCCCAGCCCCGTGGGATGCTCAAGACCAGGAGAGTGAGCAAAGCTCCCAGCGAGTGGTCACTCCTATCACCCACAGCCCAGCCAGTCACTGTGCTCTGAAACATCTGATTAAAAAAATAAACAGTTCCCGAGGTTAAAAAAAAAAAAAAGAAAAATATTTAAAATCGACCTCCAGGCTCTCCTGTCTGTGCGGGAAGGGCACCAACAGCTGCTGCCCACGGGGCGAGGGGGCGGGCTGGGGCTGTGCCACCGCTGCCCTGCGTGTCCCCAGGTGGCACAAACAAAGTCTTTAAGGCTTCTAGCGGGAGGTTGTGGTGTCCAGCGGGCGGTACAGGTACCTCCAGATGGCGTAGTAGTGGATGCCAGCTCCCATGGCCACGAAGAGGTGCCAGATGGCGTGCGCGAAGGGGATGCGCCCGTCGCTCTTGAAGAACACCATGCCCAGGCAGTAGAAGAAGCCACCAGCCACCAGCTCCAGGAGCCCGTCCCTGTTGGGCTGGGGGCAGGCAGTGCTCAGTGAGGCCGAGGGGTGTCTGCCCTCTCCCCACCACCCCACTGAGACCAGAAGTGGGGTCCAGCTGCAGCTCTGGACTTCCCTGCCTTCCTCCTCTCCAGCAAGGCAGAAGAGACCCAGCAGCCCCAGGAGAAACAGAACTAGATGATCTTAAATGTCCCTTCCAAACCAGACCATCATATGATTCTGTGATCCTACAACTGTCAAACTACAGAGCCCAGGAAGGAAATCTGGGAGAGATGCACGTGGTGCCTGCCGGGCACCCAAAGCACCTGCAAAACCAGGGTGAGCCACGTCCTATCAGGGATGGCTTTATCCCTCACACAGCCCGGAGACTGCACCAACCCACGGGACACAAATTGTTCTGAGTTTTCAAATCCCAGCATGGGCTTACCATGGAGAGGATGACCAAGGCGGGGAAGAAGCCCATGATAACGTAGCACACCAGCTCCACCAGCTTGTACCTGCGACAGACAGAGGGGCAGCTCGGAGCAGGGACACAGGGAGGTTGGGTTTTATGTTTGAAATTCCCACCGCAGTGCTTGAAATTCCACAGGGAAAGGGGTGGCAGCGCCATCACAGCAGGTCCCATGTCCTCATGTGTGGACTGGCTTGGGAGCTGGCACTTGGCGCTCCGGGGTGACACCTGGGGCTTTTGGCTTTTTATTTGGTGCCACCACGTGGAGGAAGCAGCTCACAGCAGCAGTCCCTGCTCCGTGCCCCGGGTCCCACACGCCCTGCAGCTCGGGGCACTCACCGCTCATGGAAGAAGAAAACGTAGACGGTGCCGATGGATGCCATGATCCAGATGATCCAGCGCATGTGGGAGGCCCAGGGACCCAGCTCCCTCAGGTTCAACCTGCAAGAGCAGGGCTGTGGTGAGGTGGGACCAGGGCAGCACCCTGGCCTGGCTCAGCCCCTCGCCCCCGTGGCTGCCCCACCACACAGTGTGTAACTTCAGGAGGCTGAAATCCACAGGGTGTGAAGGTTTTGTGGAAAGGGGTGAGGTACAACCTCGAGAGGAAGCAAAGCCAGAGAGGGAAACTCTATTTGTTGGAACCAGGATGATTTTTTTCCCCTTCAATGGGGCCAGGTGAAGGCCACCAGCAACTCACCAGGGAGCGTAGGAGGCGGCGATGAAGAAGTAGATCACCATCCTGTCAAACATGTGCAGGCAGTGCTCCACAGTCCTGCAGGACACACAGAGGGGTCACAGCACTGGGGGACCCTCTCCCCCTTCCCAAGCAGGCAGGGATGGTACCTGAGGTGCCTCTTCTTCCAGGAGATGGTGTGGAAGATGGTGGAGACAATGAAGAGGCTGGACAAGCCAAAGCCATAGATCCAGGCTGAGATGGTTTCCCACTGGTCATCAGAGAGGATGTAGAGGATGGAGCTGCCGAGGATGCTGGGCAGGATCCAGAACTGGAAGGGGAAGCAAACCTGCTGTTGACTCTCTGCATTTCCACTGAGCAGCTACAATAGAGCCTCCACTTCTCCTTTTAGGTGTTTCTTTAGCTTCTGGTCAAAGCTGCCACCCCTAAGGGGCAGGCAGGCTCCCTCCCTGCGTGGTGCAGCTCCAAAATAGTTTGTCCAGAAGGTAGGGAGGAGGAGGAGGAGGAAGGCACAAGGAGGATGACTGTCTCTGAGTCATCTCCCAGGACTCAGACTGGGAACTGTCAATTCCCAAAAGAAACCCTGATGGGGGGAGAGGTCCTTCCCACTGCCACACAGGCAGCCCCACGGGTACCTGGCACAGCTCTGGCTGTGAAACAATCCATTTTCAGGGAGCTCTGGAAATATTCCTGCCCCACCAAGCCCACTGCCAGCTTCCCCAGGGACATGGGGCCACAGTGGGGGAGAGCAAGGGAGATGCAAATTAATTTCCCAGGGCAGGAGGAGGGAGAACATCCAATCCCCAGGGGCACACATCTGCCTCTGCACAGCCCTCAGATCTCAGTGACTGCCCCAGGGCTGAACAAAGACATTTCTGGGTGTCCCTTGAGGTTCCTCAGTGGATCCCCAGAGAGAGGAGCACCGTCCTCCCTCACCCAGGGACAGGGACAGGGACTCACAGCGTGGGTGGCACAGTTGGCTGCGTGCTCATATTCCGTGGGCTGGTACCTGCAGTTGGACGGGACACGGTGATTCATGAACCTGCAGAGAGAGAAACACACTCAGGGGACAGGGATGGAGCAAAACCCTCCTGGAGGGGTCTGCCCAGGGCCTGCAGCCCTGCCATGGCTCAGCCCTGCTCCAGCTGGCCTGCAGAAGGGACACCAGAGCACAGCGTGTCCATCTGGCTGTCCCCAGGTGCCCAGGTCTTGCTCAGCCATGGCTGAGGCTGAAGCAGCTCCTGGGAGTTGCTTGGAAAGCAGAAGGCAGGAGCCAGCTCTGCCAGCTGCTGTGGGCAGAGGTGGGAAGAGCCCCAGCAGGAACAGGAGGCAGACCTGTGGGACCCCAGCCCGTCCAGGGGTGACACCTTCATGTCACAGCAGCATGGCCAGCTCCAAAACTGGAATCCCTGCAATGCCTTTGGTTTCTTGGTACCACCTGCATCTACCCCCAGGACTGCACATCCCAGCACAGATCTCTGTGGGGCAAAGCCTACTGCCCTTCCTTGGAAACCTGCATCTTTATTTCTGTTTCTCTTAGTCCTAGGAGGCACCAGCTCGCTCTTGGTGTTCACAGGAATGTATTGATTTCACCTGCTGGGCCAAGAGACAGCGATAAAAAACAGTGTCACTGCATTTCTGGGTGTGTAACAACAAATTAAATGTGCGTAACAGCTCCGAGCTAAGCCTCATCCACCACCCTCTTCTGGCAGGAGACAGCAGTGGAGGCTTAACAAAGGGAATGAGAAACAGGGAGGTGGAGAGGGTTCCTTCCCTGCTCCTGAGAATCAGGGATTTCAGGATTTCTCCTGCTGTGGCTCAGGCCAGGGCAGGCTGCTGGGCAGGACCTGGGCTAATTGCTTTGTGACCCTGTTTGCCCCCAGCTCCAGCACCATCTGCAGCTTTTCACAGCTGAGTTGTGCCCAGCAAAGGGGCTCAGGGGCTGCAAGACCTTGCTGCTGGGCACAGGGTGATGCCTTAGGCTGGGATGCTTGGAAAGGCAGGAAATGTCCCCTCTCCCTGTCCCCAAGCCACCCAGGCCTGTGTGGACTCCTCTGCCATCTCCTGCCTGCTTGGCCCCACTGCCTGAGCCACTGCCTGCTAGAACTGAGCCAGGATGGATTAAATAGCTCAAACCACAAGGATTTGGTGTGGGGGAATTGTGCAACCACAGCGGGGTGAGGGGCACCCCAGCAGGTGACAGTGACAACCCACAGAGGGGCCCTGTCCCCAGCCCTGCCCTGCCATGCCTCCTGCCAGACCCTGGCACTGTGGGAGGAGATTCATGGTCCACATCCCCAAAAAATGTCTGGAATTGAGAGGGGGAATGGCCAAGCTGCCACTGCCCTGCTCCCCAAGGACTCACACGGGGTAAGTGGGGGCTCAGCAGGGCTGGGAAGAAGCTGGGCGTCCCTGGGGACAGGGCTGTGCCCAGAGCACTGTCACCTCCACCCCAGGGACAGCAGGGATGGCCTCCCCATCCCTCCTCTCCACAAGGCCTGGCAGGGCTGCCTGTGCTGGAGCCACGTCCCCCTGGCAGGAGGATGTCACTGTCCCCAGCGTTGCCAGGAGACTGTCCCCAGCTCCCCTTCACTGTCTGCTTCCCTTTATTTTCCCTTTTAATAATCAGAAGGAGGGGGGAGAGGGGAGGCCAGACATCCACGTGACGTCACAGTTGCTGAGGAAACACGTTCAAGGCCTTTTCCTTGAATTTATTGATTTTAACAAAGCCTGCTCCATCTCCCTCTGCTCTGGTTGGTGCTGTTCAGAGCAGCAGCACAGAACCAATTCCACAGCCCCCTCCCCAGGGCTGGGGGGCTCCCAGACCCTTTGGGAAGGTTTTCCTGGGGTGCAAATACCCTCCCTAGCTCTGGCACAGGGGTAGGGAAGCCAGGAAGGGCCACCCAAGCCATCTCCAGGTAACAAGGCTGGAGAGCATTTATGTTCCTGCAGCCCAGAGCTGTGCTGGCACCACAAATTCCTGCTTTTCCCACTGGGAAAACAGCCTTGAGGAGCAACCTTTTTTTTTTGACCTGGGGAGAGATTGCTGTTATTTTCTTGCCCTCCTTTCTAGTGAGCATCATCCTGTGGATGGTGGGAAATGGAGCATCACGGATGTGGGACCTGGTGGGTCAGCCTGAGCCCCACTTTTGGGAGCTGCATTGTGTTTTGGGGCTAATTTGGCACATTTCTGTGGTCCTCTGTGCTCTTGCTTTGCCAGGGTGGGAAGGAGGGAAGAAAGGGATAGAGTTAAATTTTTCCTCAGGAGGGCTCATGTGGGACTCTGAGCTCTCCTGAGGGCACCAAGAGAACCTGAATCAGCCACTCCAGGGTCACCTCCCTCTGTAAAAATGGGAGCAGCTGGTGTTGGCACATCTCCAGGCAAGGCAGGATAACTCCCTGGCTGCACCTTATTTCCCAGGGGAGCAGAGGTCACATCCTCCCCTGCTCTCCTGGGATTTTATGGACCAGCTCCTGATCCCTGTGCACGCTGGCCTGGATGCAGGACAGGGGGAGCCCTGCAGCATTCCCAGCCTTACCAGTGTGCAGAACCAGCCTCAAAGCACAGCTCCAGCCTGGACAGACAGATGGACACACTTGGAAACAGCACTTGTGATCCTCGGGTTCAGAAAACCAGGAGCAGCTGCTCACACACCGTGGGTGCTCCAGTGCAGCTCAGCAGCTGCTCCAGGATGGCAAAGTCCAAGAGACAGAGGAGTTCAAAGGCTGCTGCAGAGCAGGAGCAGGAGCAGGAGGGTGTTCATTCCCAGGGGTGGGGTGTGGGAAGCAGGGAGCTGCAGGGCTCCCGGGCACCTTCTCCTCCCGGTGCTGCTCCTGGCACACTCCCACAGCTGGCTGTGTGAGGAGAGGGGGCTGCTGAGGGTCTGGCCAGGGGTTATTCACAGCACTCCCAGGGTTTTTGCCTGCCCTGCTTGTGCCTGCTTTGCCCTGGCCCCTTTCCCAGGGAGGGAGCCTGAAAAGGGCCAGTACAGCCAGGGAAACAATGAGCCCCTTGTCCCTGGGCAGAGTGCAGAGCTGGCTTCCCAGGCCTGCTCCTTTCTCCTGCTCTTTCTCCCACTCTGTTGGGCTTTTTTTTAACATGGCTTTAAGGGTTTTTACTGAGTTTTTAAGACTTTTATCCAAGAACAAAATTCCAGCCAGATCTGCCTGGCTCTTGCTTTGCTGGGGTGGGAAGAAGGGAAGAAGGTAAGAAAGGGACAGAGTTAAATTATTCCTCAGGAAAGCTCATGTGGGACTCTGAGCTCTCCTGAGGGCACCAAGAAAACCTGGATCAGTCACTCCATGGTCACCACACACTCACACAGCCAGGAAAGCTGTGCCCTGCACACACGAGAGGAATGGCCCCAAAGAGACCAAAGCCAGGCTGCAGTTGGGACAGATGAGATTTAGCCCTGCCTTTGACACAGCTCAACAGGCTGGCCTCTGCCACATCTCTTCATGCCCCTCTCACTCCCCTTTCCCCTCTCTCCAAGTGAGGACAATAATTTTGACATCCTTTAGGCAAGCCAGTGGGTGGATGATGTGAGGAGGGTGTAAAATCACCATGAAGATGTGGATGGGGAGGTGTGAGCTGGGCTCTTGAAAAGAGCTGCTCCATCACCTGCCCTCCCCAGGCCTGCCATAAATCTGTGCATGTGTCTGTGTGTCTGGGTGCCACGGGGACAAAGGAGCAGTCAGCAAGTCCAAGGTTATCCCAGGTGACACAAATTTCCCCAGAGCAGCTCACCTCTACAGGTTTCACCTGAAAATGGATTACAAAAGGGCTGGGCTTGCTCAGGAGTTGGCCTAAAGCCTGTGGGGATGGATTTGCTGTGCATTCACCCTCCTGCCCAAGGAGCTGGGGCTTTTCCAAGCTGCGTTCCCTGCTGGGCAGCTCTTGGGATCTGGCTGTGAAGGAAGAGGATTTCTCCCTCCTCTTGTGACTGGGTGTCACAGCTGCTTTTGAAGTAGCAGAGGAAGATCCTGTTGGTGGTCATTGAGGCAGGATTTGCTGGATGCTGAGCAGCAGTGGTGGTAAGTGCTGCTGGGGCTGCCCCTTGGTAGAACAAGCGGTGTGATGCCTGAGGTGTCAGTGGTGGAGCAGAAGTGTCCCTGCAGGGCAGGCTGGCCTCTCACTCCTCAGTGCATGGCCTGGCTTTGCTCTGACAGCCCCAGACTGCACACCCAGCACAGATGTCAGAGGTCCTGGGGCTCGTGCTCACGTGGGAGCTGCTGTGGTGGCATCCCCGTAAGCTGGGCCTTGGCACGTGCTCTGCCTCTGCTCTGGAATCTGGTCATGCTCCAGCTGCATCCCTGCTAAGAGGCTCCAATCCCTTGAGCTGCTCTGTGGTTGTAATTAGCTGAGCCCTGGGGAGCAGTGTGTGCTGGCCTGGCTGCTGTTTGTGCACAGCACCACAGGGCTCACGAGGTGCAGGACCACCAGGAAACCCCCATGGCCCACCTTGAGCCCAGGAGATCCCCCAGACTTTACTGCTCTGTCCAGCCCAGCAGCACTTGAAATCCTGCTTTTCCTTCCTGCCCATCGACATGGGAACGTTCCTCTGGGAAGCAGAAACACCAGGGCCAGCCCTGCCCAGCCCTGCCATCTGCAGAGCCACCCACACGGGCATGGGTGGCACCTGCTGGCAGCTGGAATCCCCCTTGCATGCCCATTCCTCAGTGCCTGCAGGCTCCCACGCACACATATGGCTCTCTGCTTTGCAAAGCTGAGCTGTGCCTGCTGGCAGCAGCTCCTGGGCCAGGGGAGATGGGGCTGGCCTGGCCTTGGGCCCCTCCTGAGATCCAGCCCCTCCCGTGGGAGAGGGGCAGCAGGGCTGATGGGGCAGGACAACTCAGTGTTTGCTGTTTGTCACACTTCCTAGCACAAGGATCTGGCAGGAAATGGAAGGGGTTTTATCTATCATTTCCCTACCTTTCTCACAGGTAAATTCACCAGATTTCTGCAGTACCCACCCAGATTCCCCTGGTGCAAGCCTTGCTTCCACAAAGTGAGTCAAAAGGGGCAGCAGATCAAATCACCATCCATCACCTCGTTCCTCCCTTCCCAGTTTTGCTGGTTGCCAGCACTCTGATGTGTGTGAGCACCCTGGGCTGGCTGTGCACCATCCCCTGGCACTGCACACCCTGAGGAACCACGAGCAAGGGCTGCTGCTGGCTCAGAGGTGCTCCCAGAGAGGGGCCCTGTGCTCAGCCAGCTCTGTGTTGTACCTGAGGTGTCCCCTGAGAAGGGACAGAGGAAGCAACCCCTGACACACCCTGCTGCCTCAGAGGGAGCAGGAGGGACTGTGCTGCTCCTCCCCTGAATGTACCAAGAGTCTGCACAATTCCTTTCTTGCTCAGGGACAGCCACAGGAGGCTCCAAGCCAGGCTGGGTGCAGGCATCGACCATTTCTGCACCCACAAGAGCCCATGCACACCCAGCAGGGCTTGGCTGGTGGTGGAAACTCAGCAGTAATTCCCAACAAGGTGCTCACTGTCCATATTCCCAGCCTGTGGGCAGGGATATTTCTTTTTTTTCCCCCAGCTCTCTATGTAGATGGTATCTCTAACTCTTCCAAGGTAATTCATGACCCTGCAACCACAGCAGAGCTGTTTGTTTATTCACAACAGATGGGACTGGTGAGTGTTTCCCAAATTACTTTCTGAGCTGGGACTTCTTGTTTCATTTGGTACCCATGAGACATCCAACAACAGCTGATTAGTCACAAAATGACTCTGATGTCCCAGGTGTTTGGTGAATGTTGGAAGGACTGTTTCCAGAACTGCAAATCCTCTATTACTTATTAATTTCTTGTTTGGAAAGTCACTGTGCATGTTCCTTGCTGCCTTGAGCAAGGAGCCAGTGGGATAAATCCTGAGCTGGCTCTGCCTCTTTAACTGCAGCAGCCCAAGCAGTGAGTGTGACCATGGATCCTGTGCCTGCTGGCACAAGATTTGGATAGTGTGAGGGCTGGAGCTTTCCCAGCCTCTAGCCCTGGCTGTGGCTGTGAAATACAGGGGCAGGTGAGCGTGTCCCAGGTTCATGAAATCTCCCCACAGCACGGCCTGAGAGACACAGCCAGGCTCTCAGCTGGGATTCCCAGATGCTGCTCAAGTACAAATCATGTCTGTAAATTATTCAGCAAATGCCTCTGGACAGTGAAGGCACAGAAGGGAAATCATGTATTTCACCAGCCTGGCATGCAGATAGTAAGATTTCCATTAGTATTACTTACAACAGGGAGCAGGGCTGTGTCTAATGCTGCTGCTCAGCACAGACAGGAGCCAGCTCCTTGCTCTGACCTGATGATCTCTTTCTGCACAAAATCCTTCCCTCAGCAGCAGCAAACCTGGGCTGTAAACTCAAACAGGAGCACAGAGTTGACTCCACATTCTCCTGAAGGTCAGCACTGCTTGGCTCAGCTCAGTGGTCTCTGACTCATCCCCCAGGAATATGACACCTGTGGTATCTGTTATCCTGAGAGGCTCAGTGTTATCACAGAGAGCCCCTCGGGCTCTGGACTCCCTCTGCATGAAAATGTTGAGTTTGTCACACCTGGAGAGACCTGATCTGTGTGCTTGGCCGTGTCTGCTCTGCCTTCCTCAGACCCATTTCCTGGCAGCAGCATCTCTGGGGACTCAAAACTCCTCGTGCAAGCACCCCTCAGCAGTGAAGGGCTGGAATAAGTTGTGCTTTTTTCCCTTCCTTTCTCTGGGAGTTGTACTTGTTGGCATGGCTTTGTCTCTCCGTGGAGCTGGGGGTGTGGGAAGGGAGGAGGAGGGGAGGCCAGCCTGGCAGAGCCCCATTTCTCACAGCCACTGACCCGCCGGGCTGGGCAGTGCTTGGATTTCCCATGGGTGGTGCTGGCTGCTGCCTCGTGAAGCTGGACACTGCAAACTGTGCCAAAGAATCACATCAGGCTGATATCCAACACCAGCTCGAGGAGGGGAAAGATCATGTGTTTCCCAGGCAGCCAAGAGCCCGTCCTTGCCCCAAAAGCACAAGGCATGGGGCTTGGCTTGCCCACTCATGCACTCAGTGTGCTGCTCCCCCTGTCCTGCTGGGTGCCCCAGCCCTTGCAGAGGATGGAATGGGGCGGTTTGAGTGGATATCCCATCAAAAATGCTGCTCTGAGAGCTTGCTGCCTTCCAAATTCCAAATGGCTCCCATTATGCCCCTGAGCTACATGAGGTAACTCCTACTGGTGCCATTTTAAGAGGGTGTCTGAGTCAAGCTGGCCCCACAAACCGACCAGCATGAATTGGTTGGTAATATCAGCTGATCCTGGTTTTCCCAGGCATTTTGGGGGCCTCTCCATCTCTTGGAGCAGTGCCTTTTGCACTGGGGGGGTCTGCCCAGCAGGTGTTGATGGGGCTGGTGCTCACAAGGTGAGCAGCCCCTGCCTCTCCAGGAGCTTCAGGCTGTGGCATCAACACTGAGAGCGTTTCCCTTCTCACTGCCTCATCCCACGTGGGCCGTGGGGGAAGCAGAGCTCTTGGAAAGCATCTTGGAGTGTGTGGGAGCAGGAGAGGGCTGCTCATGTTTTCATGGCAAAGCAATGGGGAGCAGGTCTTCCCAGTGTGGCTGCTCTGTCCAGGCTGGTTTCCTTGTGTTTGGGGTCTGAGCACCCCCACACTTCCTATTCCTGCTGGTTCTCCTCTTCCTGTCTTGGCCAGAGATGCTGGAATAGTTGAGGAATATCTCCTTGCTCAGTAATTACAGGTGCAGGGAGAAACAAGGAAAGTCTTCCCAGCTGCCTTTCCCCAAATTCAGAGGATCTGGGTTTGAGCAAGTGTAGAGTTCAGACCTCCATCCCCTCATGCTGGTGAGGAGGTGGCAATGCCTGCATTGCAGGCACAGGGAGGTGAGGACAAGCACCTACAGAGGCCCCTGCTCCTGGGCTGGGACATTAATGTGGATTTTCCCATCTGCCCCTCTTTGTGTTGCCCCATGCAGGGCAAGCCAAGCTAACACAAGATTTAGAGCCTTTACCATGGAGAAACCAAAGCTATCAGTTTGTGAGGATGATTCAGTGCCCTGCAGCTCCCAGCAAAGGCCTCTCCAGTGCTGCTCCAGAGATGATGAAGCTGGCCGGATACAGCAGCTCCCTGATTAATCACATTGCCTTCCAATTACAGCTCTGGATGGCCAAGATCTGGGAAGCACTCAATGTCCCCACAGGGAGATACATGGGCAGGAAGGAGCAGACCATGTCTGAGTTAAAACTGGGCCAAAAGAGGGTCAAAGCTGGTGCTGAGGGCCAAGGAGGGTTTGGTTACCAGGTCAGTGTAACCTGACCAATGAGCCCAGTGACAAAGATGCTGCTTGCTCTGGTCTGTTGGTCTGGGAGGGACCCAGCACCGTTTTGGTGAGCTGGGAGGAAGAGTGGAGGGGAGGAATAACCCTGTGGTGGTGGATAAAGCAGGAGAAACCACATCTGCTGGCACTGTGTGCTGTGCTGGTGGCGTGGTTAAACTCAGCCTGTGGGGCAGGAGATGGATATTTCTTGTCAGGGTTGTGAGTGACAGGGAAAGCCTTGCAGCAACTGAGCTTTGAAACCCCATTTCCCCACGGTGTCAGTGATGGCAGAGCCTCCCTGGCCCCACAGCAGAGCAGAACCCACCGAGTTTGTCATTTATAACCACAGCCTGCTCAAATGGCACTGCCTTGCACCCTGCTCCACCACGGGGACAGCCTCTCCCTTGGCTTCCTTCCCCTCTGCCCCAGCTCTGCACCTCCAAAGCCCAGCCAGGAGGGATTTGGAGACAGCCTGGTGCCCCTCCAGCCCTGAGTTTTCTCCTGGCAGTTCACAGAACGTTCCCACATTGATCACGGCTTTTCATCTCTTTGTTCTCACACAACAGGTCTTTCATCACCACACTGGGTTTTATTTATTCCTTTTGGTGGGTGTAGCAATGGCCAAGTTCCTCCTTTCTTGGTCCTGGCTCAAAATTAGATAAAATGACGTGAAAAAAATGAAGCCTGTTCCAGGCTTTTCCTCCACAAGGAAAACTTTGATATTTTTTGGTTTTTTTCAAGGAACACCACAAGCACGGCCACATTCTCTGAAAAGATGTTGCAAGATGTAATCGTGGAATTGTTAAGGTTGGACAAGACCTCTAAGATGGAGTCTGACCATTAGCCCAGCACTGCCATGGTCACCCCTAAACCTTTCCCAGGTGCCACATCCACAAGTGTTTTTGACAACTTCCAGGGATGGTGATTCAGCCAATTCCCTAGGCAGCCTGTTTTAACCTTTCCTAATATCCAATCTAAACTTCTCCTGGTGCAGTTTGAGCCCGTTTTGTTCCCTGGGAGCAGAGCCTGACCCCCACCTGGCTGCTCCCTCCTGCCAGGGAGTTGCGGTCACTGAGAATGTCCCCCCAAGCCTCCTTTTCTCCAGGCTGAGCCCCCACAGCTCCCTCAGCTGCTCCTTATCAGACTTGTGCTCCATTATCCTTCTCTGGACCTGCTCCAGCACCCCACCATCTTCCCTGTGGTGAAAACTGAACACAGGATTTGAGATGCTTCTGCTGCCTTGAAGGACAAGTGCCACCATGAGTCCCCTGGCTTCTGCTCGCCCCAATTCCCACCTCAGAGCACCCCTGGCACAAAGGAAGGAGCAGCTTTAGGGTTTCTTTTGGGATGTGCCCCAGCAGAGCATTTCCATGGAGAGCAGAGCTGGTGTGCATGGAGGGAGGGGGAATGGGGATTATCCCACTGTTATTTTTGAGCACTGGGCTAAGAGGATCTCTGCGATGATACAGGAAGCCCTGGGTTAGCATCACGTGCTGGTGACTTTCTTGGGGTGAAAGCCAAGGGAGCACCCATCTCCTGCTGCCCCCCAGCCAGCCCTGGCACACGGTGGGAGCTGGAGCATTCCCTGTGGACCTGCCCCTCCCCGTGCCCCACAGCCCCTGCCCTGCATGTGGGCACCATCCCCGCAAGGCTCCCCGTAATCCTCATCCCACTTAGCAAGCTGTCTCCAGACAGGACCCCCACGAGGCTGGAGCATGCTGATTCAGGATGAATCAAGCAACAGGTTGGCAGATGGGGGAGGCTGATGTCAGTGGAGCAGCCCCTGATCTGCTGCCCAGATCCCAAAGAGCCTCTGCACCCCTGCCGTGGGGTAAAGTATGATTTTCCTCCTGTTCTGGAGGGTACAGAGCTTGCTCAGCTCCGTTTCCCCCAGCTCTGTCGTTTGCACGCCAGCAGGGTGGGGGTGTGAAAGTCTTGAATTCTCCATTTTCACAGGGTTTTGTACCAGGCACATTGTGCAGATCTGCTGGGTGCCTCCTGCCTCTCCCCCAAGCAAAGGTTATCAGGAGGCAGCTACAGCATTTAAAGGGGCTTTGAGCAAGTGGCCAGGTTTTCAGGCAGGTTTTGGAGGTGCAAGCATGGATTTTCCCCATGGGACACCAGGAAGGAAAGGAGCTGATGGCTGGAGGGGGTCGGAGGATGGTCTCCTGCCCAGACTAACATCTCTCAGGGCTCATCCTGTCTGGAGCAGACAAGAAACACCACCACCACTTCTCTTCACACAAGTTTTTCTCTGCTATCTACCCCTAACAGGACCACAGGGAGTCTGGAAGTGGCAGCACAGAGCTGAGTGCCCTCAGGAGCTGTGCCAGCCCGTGGGACCCCACACAGGCAGAAAAACATCCCCACACAGCCCCAGGGAGCTGGGAGCAAAGCCTGTCCTCGGTGCAGGGCTGAGCACCCCCAGCAGCACCCGGTGCCACCTGCCTCATCCCGGGCAGGTGCTGTCCCCGTGTCACCTGCCAGCTCCCTTCCAAAGCCACATCTGGTCCCGCAGCCGCGCGTGTGGCCGAGTGCCCTCCGACCTGCGCTCAGCAATCCTCAGGTTTCCCCCGCACAGGTAACACCGTGAGGATTCCTGCTACACCTCAGCTTTCCAAACAAGCGCCGGCTGCTGCTGGAAAACCTCCCCGGGGATTTCACGGAGGGAGAGAAGGATCCACCAGCCGTGCACGCCGTGGGGACCCTGTTGAGCCGGCGGGGCCGGGCTGGCAGAGCCCCCCCCGAGGGGGTTTCACCGGGCTCCGGGATCACATCGGTCCCTGCATGGGGGGTTCGGAGCTAGGGGAGTCCCTGGGGAAGGCAGGATCCTGCCGCGGGAGAGCCGCGGTGAAGTTAGACCCAGCGAAAGGCAGCGAGGGATGCTGAGAATCCTGTAGGGATGCAGAAGAGCGGAGAGCCGAAAGCCCAGCCCGCACCTGCCCGGTGCTTTGGGGCACTCGGCACCTTCCGAAGATCCCTTCGGGCTCCATCCCAGCCCCGCCGAGCCCGGGGAGGGGTCGGGGCTGTCCGGGGGCTCCGCGAGCAGCGGGGACCGCCGCACCGAGCGCTTTACCTGGCGTAGCGCGTCTTCTGGAAATCCAGGAGCCGGGACACGAACATCGCGGCGGTGCCATGGGGGTCCCGGGCAGCGGCGGCTGCTCAGCCCCGGCCCGGGGCAGCGGCACCGACTCGGCGAGCTCCGGCGGCCGACGAGGAGAAGGGGCGGCCGGTCCAGCCCAGCCCGGCACGGCACAGCCCAGCCCGGCCCCGGCCCCCTCCCGCCCCCTCGGCTGCTCGGGAGAAGCGACACGAACAAAACAAAGGCGACCTCCGGGAGCGGGGAGCCAGCCCCGCTGCCGCCCTCGGATGTGCAACGAGGAGGAGGAGGAGGGAAAAAAAAGAAAGGGGGGTGGTGGGGAATCCCTTCCAACTCTTCCCGGCCACAGCAACCTGCGCGATCTCCCTCCGCCCCCCGGCAGCTTTAAGCACAGCTAAAAATATCCCCCACCCTCCCCGCTGCCACCCCCGGGGGATCAAATAGCAGCAGATTTGAATTGAAAATGTGATTAAAGCATCGGGGAGGGGGAGAGCGCCGAGTGCCGGCAGTCAGGCGCTCCCCCCAGTCCCCACCTGCTCCCCCCGGCCCCGCTGCCCATGGCCGGGTCCCCCCGAGGGTCCCCGAGGCATCTCTGCCCTCCCCGGGGCAGCGCCATCCCCATGGAGCTGGTTTGTTTGGCTTTGCTTTTATTTATTCGGTTTTAATGATTTTTTTCCCCCATTATTTTCCAGAGGTCCCAGCCGGGGTGGGTGGCTCTGCCTCAGCCCCATCGCTGCGTGGTGCCCCTGGGAGGGGGCACAGCTCCAGCACCCCCCATCCCTCCCTGCTGGGGAGAAGGGGGACAAAGCAGCACGAGGCGAGGCAAGGCAAGCACTAAGGACCCCAAAATCAGCCCATCTCCATGGTAAAGCCTTCACCCCTCCCTCCTCTGCATCACTCAAGTAGGCTCCTACAGGAGGGGACATCCCCAGGGACATCTGAGCTTGGGCAGCTCAGAGAGGGGGCACAAAAGGTGATGGGGGCTTGTCCGGGGGCAGATGGGTGTGATCCTGTGCCAGGGACTGCAGGCACCCTCAGGCCAGCAGCTGAGGGACAAGAAAGCAGAGAGAGGGGTCAGCAGCAGCGGGAGGAGCAGAGCCTTGGTCACCCCAAGAGCCCCTGTCCTTGCTGGAGCTGTGGCAGTGCTGAGGGGGGACAGCTGAGGACACCCCGATGAGAAGGGCTGTATGGCCATTGCCATGGGAAATCCAGCACGCAGCCCTTCCAAAAGCCAAAGCAGACCAAAAGGAAGGAATCCCTTCATTCAAGGCAAGGATTAACCCTGGCACCCTCTGCAAGCCCCTCCAAAAGCAGCTCGGTCCCTCAGGGGTGCTGCAGGTGCAGCTGCAGGGTGGGGTGTCCCCCAGGATACCAGCAGCACCCCAGGATCCAGCAGCAGGTTCAGCCCTCCTGCACAATTCCCCCCGTGGATGGAAGACACCAGTGGGGACCAGGCAGGATCCAGCAGGTGGGGGGACAACAAAATAAACCCCATTTTCAGGAGGATATCTGGGACAGCCAAGGCCTGGCTGAGGGTGGCAGGTCCAAGCTGAGATTCAGAGTGACATCATCCCTGAAAAACTCTCCCACGCTCTGCCACTCAGCCAGGAAGGGTTTTTTTTCAAATTCCTTCCCCAGACGATGGGGAGAGCTGTGGCAGAGATTTTGTCATGGTTCTTGTGCCCTGCTGTACCTGCTCTCTGGGCCTGGAGAGGAAGAAGAAAGGATGATAAATCACATTTACCAAAATAACCCCCATCCCCAAAGCCCCCAGCCCACGGCTGAGGGTGCTGCCAAGGGACACCTGAAGCAAACAATCCATCCCAAAATAGATCCATCTCAGAGGGCAAAAGGCAAATTGAATGAAAAATAAGTTACTATTTTTGAAGCCTGAATCCAGTTGTTATGGCAACCAAAGCCTCGAGCATCGTGCTGGGGAATGGCTCCAGCCCCAGCAATCCAAACCTGGCAGACAGAGAACCACAGGGGCTGCTCCAGGGTGGGATGGGGAGATTTTCACAGCACCTGTACCCCGCTGGGACGTGTCCCCTCCCTGCACAGCAGCTCTCCTTGTTACTCTGCCCACGAGCCCAGCTTGTTTTTCTTTGCTGCCCCATCTCCTGGTGTACTCCCCACCTTGTAAATATCTGAGAAATTGTAAGGGTGTTAAGGAGAAATTTCAGTATTCTGGGGTACCCTGAATGCAGGTTTATTTTTTTTTTAATGTCACCAAAGCAGGGTGGAGTTTGCAGAGTTTTCCTTTAGATGAGGAACGGCTCATGAAGCCCAGGGATGTTTTCTTCCTTCATTCTGATCTCTTCTCACTGGTGACCAGTGACAGGACCCGAGGGAGCAGCTGCAGCTGTCTGGGGAAGTTTTGTTTGGATAGTAGGAAAAAATTCTTCCCCCAGAGGGTGCAGGGCACTGCCCAGGCTCCCCAGGGAATGGTGCCAGCCCCAAGGCTGCCAGAGCTCCAGGAGGGTTTGGACACTGCTCCCAGGCACAGGAGGGGATTGTTGGGGTGTCTGTGCAGGGCCAGGAGCTGGACTGTGATCCTTCTCAGGATTCTGTGATTCCCTGCAGGATTCCCACATCTGGAGATACCTCTGTGCGTTGTCCCCTGAGGAAGGGCTCTGGGGGTGCCAGCAGTGGGGTGTGAGTGCCCAGACCTGCAGGGATGGCAGGGCAGGGCTCTGGGGGTGCCAGCAGTGGACACTGAGTGCCCACACCTGCAGGGATGGCAGCACGGGCTCTCCTGGCAGCACACGCTGTGATCCCATCTCCCCAGGGAGGGACGCTTTCCTGCACATTTTGTACCAACAGGTACAAAAAGAGACAATTTGAGATTAAAATCTGCCATCAGCAGGGGAAGGCTCCCTGGAGAAGAGGAGCTCTGGAAGGGGAGAAAAAGCTGCAGGACAGGTGGGTGTGCTGGCAGCGGGGCAGAGGTGACTGTGGGGTGCAGTGTGGGGACAGGGCTGGCTCTGCTGGACATGGCAGGGGGGGTACAGGGCAGCAGGGAGCTGGGCCACTTGGGTTTGAGCCTTTTGGAGGGGTCTCTGTGCCTTGCAGGCTGGTGAGGGGGAGGCTCCATCACTCCACACTGCTCTGTGAGCCCCACTCGTGAACCCCCTGGAGCCAGACAGCCCCAGAGGCACAAACCCAGCACCTGGTGGCTCATATTTGTGAGATTTACCCTTTTCTGTGCTAATCCTTTGATGCTGATCCCATTTCCAAAAATCGCTTTTTCTGTTCTGGATGGGGTTTTTTTGTTCTTGCTTTTGGTGGGGTTTGTTGTTGTTGGTTGGGTTTTTTAGGGTTTTGGTTTAATTTTTTGTTTGTTTGTTTGTGCGTTTGTTGGTTTTGTTGGTTTTTTTGGGGGGGAGGGGGATTTTGTGGGTTTGGGTTTTTTGGGTGGTTTTTCGGTTTTTGGGGTTTTTTGTTTCTTTTGTTTTTTGTTGTTGTTTTGGGGTTTGGTTTGTTTGGTTTTGGTTTTTGTTTTTTTGGGGTTTTTTTCTTTTGGTCGTGTTTTTTTTTTTTTTTTTTTTTTTTTGTGATTTTGGCTTTGTTTGGTTTTTGTATCCTTTTTTCCCCCTGCAATTTGTGTTATCCACTAGACCAGGATGCTCAGTTCAGCCCAGCTTTGGACACTGCCAGGGCTGGGAGGGCATCCACAACCTGTTCCAGCATCTCTCCACCATCCCAGTAAAGAACTCCTCTGTGTATCTATTTCCCTTCCAATGTGAACCCATTCCTCCTTTCCCTACTCCTACAAATCCTGACCAAGACCCCCTCCAGACACTGAGAGCCCCAACAGCCCCAGCTTTCCTTTTTTTTTCCCGTTTCCCCAAGCCCGGAGCCCCAGCCCGCTCATCCGCTGAGCCTCGGGGACATCCCGCGGCACCAAGCGGAACTGCAGAGGCACGGGCGGGCGGGCAGAGCGCGGGGCGTGACCGCGGGGCCTCGGTGACAGCCCCGCGGTGGCCGCGCCGAGCCCGGGGACAGCGGGGACACCGCGGGGACACATCGGGGACACCGCGGGGATCCGCACTGAACTCCGCGTCTCCCATCCACCGCCGCCCGCGCCGGACCCTGCTTAGCTTCGCAACGCCACCCGCTCCGCGCCGCCGCCCGCGCGCAGGCGCGCCGGCCGTACGGCGGCCGGGAGGGCGCAGGCGCGGGGCCGCTCCGCCGCCCGCCGCGTAAACAAGGGCCCGGCGGGGATGCGGCGGGGTCGGGGCGGCCGCGGCGGCCGCGGCTGAGGGGCGCAGCCTTCCCGAGGTGTTTCCTCGTCCTCCCCCCGCCGGACGGGGGCGGCGAGGGCTGTCCCGCCATGAACTTGGCCGGGCAGAGCGGCGACGCCGGTAGCGGCCATCTGCTCTTCGCCAACTTCAACCAGGACAACACGTAAGGGAGGCTGAGGGGGGCGGGCTGAGGGGCCCGGCCCGGGAGCGGCAGCAGCCGGGGGGGCCCGAGCGGGCCTGGGGGGCCCCGAGCCGGTCTCGGGAGCCCCGAGCCGGCCTGGCAGCGGGCGGGGCGTGCTGGGGTCTCGCCGGTGCCGCCCCTTCCCCGTGCGGGGCGCGCCGCTGGAGCCGCTCCGTGCCGCGGCCTCGGCGCTGGAGCGGGGCCGGGGTCCCCCCGCAGGGAGAAGGGCCGGGGGCAGCCCCCGGTGCCCTCCGGCTCCGTGGGGAGCGCGGGCACACAGACAGGCCGCGGGGACACGCGGCTCGCCGAGGTGGCCGCTCCCGGCCCGGGGAATTTGGATGCTTGGGGACATCGCTCGCTGTCCTGGGAAGGGGACGGACGGAGCGCTCCTCTGCTCCCTGCTGATGTTCAGCCCTAGGAGCGCCTGATGTGAAGCCCCAAGTCCTCCAAGACTTCATCCAAAAGTTCCTCCTAGCTGTCTTTTCATACAGTTATTTTATTGCCACCTGCTCTGTTGAAGCAGTGAGACTTAGGCTTGGAGGTGGTTTTATGAGCCCGTGTTACTTTTGGTTTTGATTTAGAAAAGAGGCCTTCCTCTGATCCTTGAAACTGCACTTCCTAGGGCTTGGGATGGCCCCAGCTGCACGTCTCACAAATTACTTAATCATTGCAGCACATTTAGATCAATTAGTGCATGTTAGTTTTTATGTGGGGTATTATAAAGCAGTATTTTTAATTTAGGAGCTTCCTGTTAGCTGGGATTGGAGCACTGAAGTTCATTTAAAGAAGGATTTGATTGCCTTCAATACCTGAGAGGTGAAACTGGGGAGGGAGTAAGAACTGAAAGAGCCTGTACTCGAGAAAGGGGTTTTGTTTTAGGAAGTGAGTAAGAGGAAATGATCTCAGGTTGGCATCGCAAAGTGTAGCCCACGTGTGTGGTGGAGGGTTTTGTTTTTTTAACGACTTGTTCTTTCTGCAAGCAACAATATCTTGTCCTCAGGAGGGAGAGCTGTGCCTGCCCTCAGCAGGTCCTGTAGCATATGGGAGTTGTGGAGGTGAGGAGGTGATTTCTGCTGGCTGCCAACACAGTGACACCACAGCAGGAGAGACTCTGCTTTTGTGGGCTTTGTTGGGGGTGAAGAGATGAGCACTTGGGGCTGGGTGGGTTTGAGGCAGGAGACTCTGGCAGTAAATAAGTTGTGGTGAATGTTGGGGGGAGCAGCAGTGCTCTGTGTATTTGTGAGTAAATCATTATCCCTATATTGATTCAAGCCAAAGACTTTGCAACTCTTTTTACATTTTTTCTGTGGGTGCCATATAGAGCCCACTCTGTCCCTGTCCTTATAAAACATTCCCAAGTTTGGCTCAGCTACCATTCATTTTTTGCCTATTACTGGGAAAAAAACCCAAGTCATAATAACTGGGGGATTTGTCACCTGTTCCTTCTGCAGTTTGTGAAGGTCATATATAAGTTTTTGAGGTTCAGCTCTGTTCTCCAGTGTGGCACCTCTGCATTTTCAGTTGCACCTTAGCTTTGTGGAGACCTTTATGTACCTAAAGATCACTGAGCTGTGACCAGGAAAACCCACTTTATTTGAACAAGAGTTGCAGGTTGGCTTGAGAACAAAACCAAGACAGAAATAACAAGAAAACAAATACAACAAAAGCTTACCTAGGGTTTGGCATGTACACCTTGAAATCTTTCCTCAAGGAGCTTAAAGGTGATTCCTTTATAACCTGGAGTTTATAGGGAGAGAAAAGGGACACCTGGCTAATGACTTTATTCCTCAGTTGGGTGTGCTGCTGCACTACTTTTCCCATTTCATTTTTGTAAATGACCAAAAAATGTTCTTTGATAGCTGCTTGTTTGGGTTTGGTTTTTTGTGTGTTTGGTATTCTAATATCCATTATGGCAAATTATATTTTTTTAAAATATTATTTATATGCAAATCACCTTGAGATTAGCTGATGAGAATTTTGCTGATTTATCTTTTATGTGAGGCAGTCCTGCCCATAGATCTTTGCAATTCCATGTTTTGGGTTAGTAAATCTTTTATGTCATTTTTGAATATTTGTGAATTCAAGTATCTGATGTAGAAATGACAGAAATATCAAAAGGCTTCTGTTCATATTTTTGTCTCCAAATTCTAAAATTAATTTAGAAGGCCACTTAATTTGAGATAAAATGAGGTGGTTGATGATGTGGAATAATCTCTTCTTACTAACAGTGTCTTAAATAAAACTCCCAAGAAAAGTAGTAAATATAACAGCAGTCTTGCCTTTGTGACAGCTTGTGAGTGAAACACTTGTCTGATGTGCTAAGTGGCCCAAACAACCAAGTTGCATCCAAGTTCCTAAACTGAGTAGAATTTAGTGGTTGTGTGCATTCTCTAAACGACTTTATTTAATTTTTTTGCTGTTTCCCACCCATGATCTCTCCTAGTTTATTGCTTGAGTGGAGAAACAAGAAGGCAACTGAGTTTATAGTATACTATAAATATATTCTATATATATAGTATATAGAATACATGCACTACATATTCTATATACTATAGTATATATACCATATATATTATATATATTTATTTATATATATACACACACTATATAGAATATATGTACTATATAGTCTATATATCTAGGAGATCACAGTTTAGCAGGTGAGAAGAGCTGAAAAAAACTTATTAAGAATGACTTGCACTTTCCCATGCTCAGAAAGCTCACCTGTTTTCAACTTTTACAGGTAACTGGAGCCCTTCTCCAGACAGGCAAGGTAAACAAATGTATATCCTTTCAGGCAGTATATGAAAGACAAGCTTTGTTTATGTCTGCCCAGTCAGTAGAGCTCACACCATGCTTTAAGGTGCTTCAGTAATTAGAAAAATTGCTGACAGACAAAACTGGAAAATAAATGACATGGGCTCATTGTTGTTACTGCATTTAAAGCTTTTACCTTCACCCTAATAAGGTGCCAGTTCCACTCAGGCTTAACTGTCTTGCTTACCTGCACAGCAGAGGCAGTTCCTTCTGTTAGGAGAAGATGGGGCTTGTTGCTGCTGAAAAGGATCAAGCTAACTTTTCTTTGTTTTACGAAGATTTGCTAATTAGGTACTCTCTCCTGTAGGAAGCTGAGCTTCACGGTGGCTCTCAGTGTTGGGAAATTGGATTGCTGGTAGTTAGAAGAATGTTGTCATCACACAAGTTGTGTTGCTTTTCCCAGTTGTTGCAATCCCTGGTGGCTGAAGCAGATATCCTCTCTCCTGCTTTTGGTCTCTTGGTTTTCCCAGACTTGGCTCATAATCATTCATGGATGCAGTGTGTAGTGGCATTGTCTCTTGGAATAGTATCTGCATGATTGCAAGTGTTGTCTTGCCTGTTTATCCCACATTGCCCTAAGCTTTATTTACATGAGAGTTTTGAATTACTGGCTGGGGCTGGAACTCTGCCTGAAAACACTTCACCTATAATGCAGCAGAAGCGGTTGGTTTGTGGCTTCTCTTTGATATAATGTTTTCATTAAGTAAAAACCCAGAGAAGGGTATTTTCAGAAGATGTTAGTGTGCTTGTTTTGGACTGAGCCCTTTTCCCCAGTGAATCAATCATTGCACAACTTGGCATGACTGGCATTCCCTGATTGAGAGGCAGAAGCTCCAGCTTGCAGATCAAAGTGGAGCAACCATCGGAATTCGGGTGTCCCAGCAAAACCAGGCACTGGGAGCTTGTGGGTGGCCTCAGTGCTGGGAGGGTTTTACAGCTGGAAATCTTTAACAGTGGATACTTGGGGAGAAAAACCCAAGTGCAGTTTGTGTTACTTCTGGGAGATCTGCTAAAACTGAGCATAGATAAGTTTATGAAAAATTAAACACCTCACAGACTCATAGAAGCTTTAGGTCTCATCAGAGAAATGCTAATGGATTAGAAGTTTGTGACTTTTTAAGCAAAGCAGAACTTCAAGATCCCAAAGCCTGTATGTGTCTATGTAACAGGTAAAACTTTCAATATTTAAACTGTTGCACGGGTATTCTTTGGAAGTGCTTACAAATGATGTTCAGATTCAATTTGCACCCACTTTCCCCCACCCACAAAAATAACCCCACCAAACAGTTTGCTTGTGAAATAATGCAAGTGAGCAGAATAGAGAAGTTTTAGTCATCTTTTTTAAAAATAAGTAATTGGGTGACAGCGTTTGGAAACAAAGTAGTCACTGCAGTTTTGAAAGCAGACTCCTGATGAAAGGGGAAGAGAAAACCTTCTGTTTGCACTTCTGAGGAAAGCACTGGTGTGCCTTACTGGCAATGATTTCTATGACATGTGTCACTACATATATTTCTTCTTTCCAATTTAATTCTGCCCTTTATTTCCCAAATAAATCAATTTCATTCTACATTGTGAGCAAATGCTGCTGTCCCTGTATGCACCTGGCATGCTTTGTGTCCCAGGAGTTGTATTCTCATTCCCTCAATCTGTGATGTTTGGATCTCTGTAGTAAACTGCTTGTGGTGGGAGGAACAAGGGTTAGGTGCTGAGCATTCACTCCTCTGCCTTTGTTTCTCCTAGGTTCAGGTGTCCTTCACCCGTGATCCTTGAGGACAGGAGAGCTCTCTATTCCAAGGAGACTTTAAGGCTAAACACAGACCCAAAAAAGGAAGGACAGAGCGGTCCCGTAGCTCCTACACTCAGGGAGGATAGCTGAGAGAGACAACCGTATGTTGTGTTTCTTGCTGTTGTTGCAGAGGGCACAGCAGCTGAGGGGGGCTGGTCAGAGGAGCAGTTCTCAGTGTGTGACCATTTGGATGGGGATTTGGCCCAAGAACAGTGATATTTATTTGGATTGTGGATTTTCTGTTGTCCCAGCCTGTGTGTGAAGTGATGAGCAGGCCTGGTCTCCTTTTGCTGTAGCAGATTTGAGTTTTCTTTTAATACAAGAATAATGGGAAAATCTCCTGTGGGTTGTCAGAATGTTGCTGACAAAAACATTGAATATATGAAGTTCTGTATCTCTTTTCCAAAATCATGACCTTTGATATTACGACATGTCCATGAGATGTTACAGCAGATATTTTGGAGGGGAAAATAAAGCAAGGTACATTTCCTTAGTAATTCCTTAGCAATTCTTATGTCTTCATTGATTTTTCTTTCATTATTATTGTTGTTATTATTTTCCCTCTCCTCATCATAAGCCAAAATGTTTTGTCTGTGGAAATTTACATTGGTTTTGAAATGAGATGGAACATTAGTATAATGAGACTGTATCATAATGAAAGTAGGCTTAATTAACCAGTTATTTAAAGCAGTAATGACTTTTAGAGTCATGTTTATGCTGCAGCTGCAATTGATTTAATCTTTGAGAGAGCTGCCCTTGTTAGGAACTTTCTGATTAATGTAGAATATTTCTGATTAATAGTTAAGGCCCTCTGTGATATGGAAAGGGAAAAACTGGTTTTCTTCCTTCTATATGTATATTAAAGAAACAAAAGAAAACCTTAGGATTCTAACCCAGCTGAAAAAACTTGTTCCTAAAGAGCCAGAGAGACTGAAGCAGCTGATTTCCCACTTTAGGTGAGTGCACTTAGAGCGAGTGTCAGCATCTCCCAATGAATGTGTGAAATCTCCCAGCACTGTTTGCTTGATGAGGATAGTTTTAATTATTTATGGTAGCCACTCTTGAAAATACTATCAAGATTTATGTAGTATTGGATCAGTCTGCAGCATTATCTCTGCAAAAAGTGGATAAACACAGTTCCATAAATCATGGCTATATTGATAATTTTGTACTGAGGAGACAACCTTCACAATGAAATAGCTCACAGTCCACAGTCTAAAATGTGTAATAGAGGCTGCACATAATAGAGCTAAAACCCACATGTGCATAGCATAATGTTAGGAAAAAAAAAGCCATTTTAGAGAATATTTATTTTATTTTCAATTTCAGTCTCTCAAGAGCTTCTGAAAATCAGTGGTTATAAAGCATAACACCTATGCTGTAAAAGGAGCTTCTGATAAACCACAGCAGCTTCTTGTTGGCCACTGTCTATCTGAGCAAGGGCTGAATGGCTTATTGATCATATTTCTTCCCCATATGCTTGCACATTTTTGCAGAGGTGAGGTAATTCTGGCTAGGTCCTTGTTTTGTGGATTTGGCCATTTAGATGGCTGTGGGTGTCTTAAGGGCTTAAGTGTAATATCAGTACAGGGGAAGATGGGAGATTTAAATCACTGTGATTATGCTGGTATAATTCAGCCCAGTGGGTTCTTATTACATATAAAAAGCCTTTTTCCAGTAGTTTCATAAGAAGTAATTTAAGAATACATTTTAAAAAAAACCAAGCCAACAAAGCAAACCCTCCAAAAGCAAGACTGCTGTTCCAGAAGAAAAAGGGGTTATTTTGCAGTTACACCTGTACACTGAAATGGGTTTAATTATCTTGACTTGAACTGCTCTGTGTAAACAAATAATTTGACTTCATCACCTCGATCCTGAAATAAATAACAAAAAGCAGTTGTCATGGATGGAAAGGTCCATTCTGTGCTGCTGCATTTTGGGTTCTACTCAGTCTAATGATTTTTATCATGTACACAATTCATGTTTGCCATTGTCTGCAGCTCATTTGAATGAGGTATAGTCATAGGACAAGAAAAATGAGCTTCCTGCTGCTTTCAGAGATCCTGTCAGTAAAACAGTGATTCAGCAGTGTTCTGTATTTAAAGCTGTAAGTACAATTCAGGAATCAGTTCTGCCTAGAAATACAAATAGGTGCTGGTGGGGTTCTCTGTGAGGAAATCATCCTGTGTGTTTTGTGGATTGTTTATATTGCAAGGAGTCTTGTGACTCCGCTTATTTTTAACTCTGTGGAGTGCTTGTTTACCTTTGCAAAGGGACAGTTTTAATGCCATTCTTTGCTAAACTTTCTTTTGAGGAAAACAGTAGATGATATAAGAAAAGCTGACTCATTGCTTTGTTTTACCAAATTAGAGTTTCAGGGGTTTTTCACTTAATGTGAGTTTTTGTTGAGTTGTACAAAAGTAGTTGAGCAAAACCACTGAAGTGTCTTTGATTAATCAGATGGAGACTGCTGAACGTACTGATTTTGTCTGAAGGAAAATTAAATTCACTATTTCTGGGGTGACTTAGAGGAGCAGCAACAAAATTTTGTTTTATGATTGCTTCTCTATCTTTAAGCCTAATATGCATTTTTAATATCTTGGTTATGAATCTGTGGAATTGAATCTCTTGCATGGTTCATGTTTTAATTTGAAGGTTTAAACCTTCTCAAACATTATTTCCTAACCAGATTGTGCCAGTTGTATTTTCTTCTAGAAGAGAAGGTCATACCATCCTACAGAAGTTGATTTTGTAGCTTAATTTCAGAGGAGCAATTTTTAATTTTCTGGGTATGCTGAAATGTAAAAAATACTCACTTTGGAGCCAGAAGTGAAAATACAGAAAGAACATGAAATCTAGGAATCCTCATTGTATTCCAAATGCAGTATTAATTGTTAGTACAGCTGAACTGTAGAGAATCATCTTGCTGGGTTCAAAAAGGCATTTTTGGCAGGCTGACTGGCACGCTTGGATTGGAGCCCTGTGTTGAATGACTTGCCACAATTTAGGGTATCAAAATGTATTTTATTGGAATTTTCCTTCATGTCTCTTGGCAGTAAGGAATATATGAACTATAAGCATACTAATGCACTTCTGTAAAACTGTATTGACTGTTAATTTTCTTTATCTGTGGCATAAAATCGTCCTCCAGATGGGGAGGGGAAACAAGAATGAGCCATTGTCTGCTGCCTTGATGTGTAAAGACCTGCAAGACAGGCTAAAGGTTTTTCTAGCTTAAAATTTAAGACCTGCCTTTGACTCTGTCTGGAAAAGCAATTAAATGGTCTGTGAGCTAAGTGTGAAAATTGAGTAATGGAGGAAAGAAGGGGTTTTAGTCAGTTTTTTCATGTTCAGCTATTGTTCAATCTGTTTAACATCAGTCCCTAGCACTTTTTAGAGGGTGCCTCTGATCAAAGATTCAGTATGAGCATTTGTAAGACTGAGAGCTGACAGTGGGGGTGCTAGAACATCATCACGTAAAGCCAGAGAAAATTAGAGTTGGCAGTCTTTAATTACTTTTTTTTTTTTAATATGAAAACTCTTCTGGGATGCTTGGGGACGGTTACACTGTAAAGAACAAAAATCCCCAGACAGCCCAGTTTAAAAGGTCCTGGAGGTCACCTCTAATGATGAGGCAATGATGTAATTGGTTTGCATTACATTATTCAAGTCATCATCTTCCCTCCACACCAAAGCTTTTAGCTGTGTGAAGAAATCACCGGTGAGAATTGGGCAGTAGGTTTACTTAGGCTGTGAACTCTCATTTCATAAATGTGAAGCAGAATTCCACACCCAAATTCTGTAATTCTGAAGCTGTTTGGTCTGTTCAGAATTGAGGAAGCTGTCTGTGTCTGTTATGGCTTTTTTGGACTTTTGAAACTTTTTATGACTTTCCTTACTGAGCTAACCCAGCTGGAGGTTTAGAACTGGGTAAGAATCTCTCCAAGGGTAATCACAGCTGATGGAGGTGATGTTCCTGACTGGCTTGGTTCTTTTGCAGGTCCCTTGCTGTTGGCAGTAAATCAGGCTACAAATTCTTCTCTCTTTCTTCTGTGGACAAATTAGAGCAGATCTATGAATGCAGTGAGTATCTTTTTCTTTTTTTTTTCTTTTGTTTTAATCCCCTTAGTTCGCTTAATGTGGGAAAAATAAGAAATGTTTCATTTCTTCACAGGTTGTTTGAAATTGGCATAAAAGAAACCTTAAGTGTAAATATCACACAAATACAGTAATTGCAGGAAGGGTAGAACTATGAATCAGTGTTCTGTATTTAAATTTAGCTGGTATGGTATGGAATTTGGTAGTAGCTATGAGAACTCTGCTTTTCTAATAATGTCCAGCCAGGTTACATAGCAGCTGAGTATAAAAGTAATAATTTACTCATGTGAGAGTCTTTTGGGTCTTTATACTGGCTTTTGGAACATGGAAGCACTAATATACCTCTAGCCTTAATTATTTTTTATCCTAATACTTTCTGTTAGAAAATTATTCTTTAACATGATAGCTGCAGACTTGCTCATCTAAAAGGGTGAATAACTCATATTCCCATAACTTCTCAATGGTGATCACAGCTGAGTATGATCTGAGGTGAAATGGAGGGAGGCCTGGGAGAGAAGTGGTATTCCCTGTTCTGTCAGCAGTTCACAGACTTCCCTTTTTTGAGATGCTAATAAGTCAGCTATGAGTGCTATGCATGAGTATCCTTGCTTTCTTGTAAACTCCATGTGAGCAGGTGGTACCAACTGTTGTGATGTCAGCATTTACAGTGGGATCCCATGACAGAGCTGCCTCAGACTCCATTCCCAGAGTGACCTGACCCTGTGGCACGTTAAGTTTGGAAATGGGGTGTGATTCAGATCACCCATTACCTGGGATGACAGCCTGCTTCTGTACACAGTCAATGGAGAGAAGTAATTGGGAGGTTCAAATTAGGCACCTGTGGTCGGATTAAATTGTGTTGTAGCTACATCTTCCTATTTGAGTCATGGTCTGGTTGTACTGGTTAATAAGTGGCTTGGATTCCATTTTCTGCCATGGAGTTTATGTACCTGACCTCTGCAGTATGCCAGGCACTTCCAGTGCCTGGCCTGGTGTCACCCCAGGAGACTCAGTGAAGATGATTCCCTGTTACACAAGACACTGAAAAATATTCTGAGAGGTTGGCTGCACTGGGCAGGACTGCATCTTCTGAGTAGTCCTTGAGAGAAAAACACAGATTGGGTAAAGTGCCTTGTTCAACATCTTGCAATAAAGCGATAAAAGCAGCTGGAGTTGGAATTTCAACCTACTGATTCCAGTCTTGTCTTCAGACTGTTCTGGGATGCTTGTATTGACTTAAACTCTTGGATATTTTAAGTTTTCTGAGTGTTAAGTGAGGTAACATTTAGTAGAATGTTTTGGGTTGGAAAGGACCTTACAGATGATCCAGTTCCCCTATCCCAGGTTGCTCCAAGCCCCGTCCAACCTGGCCTTGGACACTTCCAGGGATCCAGGGGCAGCCACAGCTTCTCTGGGCAAGCTATGCCAGGGCCTCCCCACCCTGACGGGGAAGAATTTCTTCCATATACTGAACCTGAATTTCCCCTCTATGAGTGTGAGTCCATTAATCTTTGTCCTCTGACTACAAAAAATCCAGTGGTTCGGCCCGTGGAAGCCAGACACTCTTGGCTCAGAGCAGATAGAAATATTGAGAGGCCTCCATTTTCTTTGTGTGAGTCAAATAATTTTCAGTCTTGGACTTGCAAACCATGCCTGTTAAAACTTCATATGAGGGTGAAGGGCTTCCTGTGCATTGGGTACCTCCTTTCCTCAAGGAAAGGTGTCTTGAGGCCTCCCAAACATGGTCCCTCCCACTTCCCAATTTAGTTTAAGTGGGTCTAAAGACTTCTGGTGTTGAGTGAGCACTGTTAAGGACCCCTCCTTCTCCTCTGGAAGATTGATCTGCCAGCTCTTGTGTAGGTGTTTAAACTAAACTGCAGAATATGCCTCAGCTGACTTGTGTTTGAGAGAAATACAGAAAAAGATGGGAGATTTGGCTGCTCCCATTACTGACTTCTCCTGTGACAGCAAATCTCCTGACTCCCTGTGCAGTTGATCCCACTGTAAAAACAAGCATTAGATTGGAGGGTGCTTTAAGGCTTAATGAATGCTTCTAACATGCTTCATGTTCTTGGATTAAAAATGGAATAAAGGCACAGCTGATCATAATCTAGCCAGCTCTAACCAGCTCTTGTCTGTGATGCTACATGCTTGTGTTTATGAAACTAATCTTGTTATGTGTTTGCTTGTTCTCCCCTCGCTGCTGATACTTAATTTGTTTTGCAGTTCTTTTTGTTCTTACTCTGTTTTGAATCTGAGTTTCTGGCAATGCTCAGTTGTGTAGTGTAAAGGAGATTATACTAATAGAAAAAAAAACCAAACCTGAGTAGCAGCATTGCTATAGGGCTTTATTCTGCTAAACATATGATTAATTCAGGTCAGCTGAGCACAGGATGGGCAGTGTAGCCTGGTACCCTCTTGAATAGTTGCTGTTGGGAAGCATAAATTACTTGGCAGCTGTGAAGAGATTTTATCTCTTCTTCCTGTTAAAGGAAGACAAAGGAGCAGAGGTGCATCCTGTATTTTAAAGTGAATTTAATTAAATGCCCATCACAAAGCCTTTCTTTAAAGGTAACTGTCTGTATTATAGTCTTTGCGTGGTGTGACTGAAGGATTATCAATACCTTTGAGGCATTCTGCTCATTGAAAATTGTTTCTTCTGTCTGGTGGCTTAGTTGTTGATAGTGCTCTTCCCTGTGTGCCTCCCCTGCTGCCCACCCTTCCCATCAGTGCAGCACAGGACAGCACTGCTTCCATATGAATCCCTGCTGAAATAGCCGTTCTCCTGCCTGCCTGGGAGGGTGACAATTCCCAGAAGCTGTGTCTGCACACTTGTCCCTGGATGGGGAAAGAAGCTGTGCTTGCCCTGGGGCTGGGAGCAGTCTCTGGGGTTTGGGTCTCTGAGTGCTGGTCTTCTGACTCTCATAAAAGGATGTCACTATTTTGAAGGACTCCAGGCTTAGATGGAAAGCTGATAACCCATCCTCTAAAAATATTTGAGAGTCCTTTATGTAGCTACTCTGATTCAAGGAACATGGACCTCTGCATTTCAAAGTCTCTGCATACATTCATTGAAGCAGATTTTTGTATTTCTTTTTCATGTGTTTTGTGTAGTATCAGAAAAATGGAGAACAATTCTTTGAAAACAAAGTAATTACTAAAATGCATTATCCCCATTGCATGAGAAAATTGAATTTTCAAAGCCTCTGTGAGCTGTTATGTCTTCTCTGGAAAAGTACCATATTAAATACAAGATGTAGATAAAAGTCAATTATGTAGCATGGAGTACTGAAAATGCAGAGTGTAAACCTGCTCTTTTTTCATAAGTAGGCTGTTTCTCTCAAAAAAATGTAGGACATTAAATATTTTGTGTTCATTTTCTTGAAATAACTGCCCAGAAAAAGCACTTTGAAAGCAGACGTGTCCCACACTGATGGCAGTGTCATATACTGAGAATGTTGAACAGAACTTTTTTTATGGAGTTTCTGTCACTGCTGATGGGAACAGTGCAAATTAATTACTTAATGTTGCTCTTGGCCAAAACAGAAGCCTTCAGAAACAAGCTCTTTTGGGTTGGTTTTTTTTTTTTTGTTTTTTTTTTTTTTACTGGCAGTTTTATGGTTTGGAATGTGTTAAGCATTGAGCTAATCCAGAAGCTGACTCCTGAAAAATTTGTTCTGATGGATCAAGGCCAAAGGCTCAAGTCACTCGTCTTGATTGGGTTCTGTAATGAAAGGGCAGGTGTAGCCAGTGGCTGTGAAAGAGCTGCAGAGCCTGGTAAAACTCTCTCCAGCTTCTCACTGCCCCAAAACTGTGTGCACTGTGTTCCTGGGGTGCTGTGTTCAGTGTTCCTGCATACTGCACTGTGTTCCTGGGGTTTTGGAGAGGAGCTTTATGGGATGGAGGGGGAGGCACAGGTGCCAGGATAACTGGTGGTGGGCCTTGGCCTCCTGCCAGCATGGTCCAGTGCTGTGCTATGACCAAATGCTCTGAAAATCATCTTTGCCAGAGATCCTGGACTCCTCACGCAGGGATTTGTGTTCCTCCTTTGCTTTCAGTGCTCCCATAGTAGGAACATTTGGCAAATCTGATGTTTTATGGCTCTGCATGAATGCTGGGCATCAGTGATTCCTGCACAAATTGCTCTTTGGGCTTGTCAGGTAAAAGATGGGATGTGTGGAAATGCTAATTGGTGAATGCAGCAGTCTTGTGGCAAATGAGTTTCACCAGCTTCTCTGATACTGTAACCTTTCTCTCTTCATAGAAGGGTAAATGGAAATGGCAGGGGTTTGGGTCATCAGAAACCCTTTCAAGCATAATACAGCTTTAAAAACAAAACCCAGACACACGCACAAAAAAAGCCCAAAAATGTTTGCTTTCCTAAATTTCTGCAGAGATAAAAGAAGATTGTAAAATGCTGGAATTTGATGATTTTTCTGGGGTTTGTAGCATTGGGATTTTTTCTGTTGGATTCTGGGTATGGGGAGTAGATGCTGTTCAGAAATGTAAACTGTGGGAAGTGGGGAGGAAATCTTTGGAAGTCATCACTCACTGTGTAGATTTTCTGCTTTAAAAGCTTATCCCATGCCCCACCTTTACTCTGAGCTGTCATGGCAGAATGTTTGTGGTGTTAAACTGTATTTTTACGTAGACTGATCTATGATTTTCTTAGACAATATTTCCTGTTGATATGCATCATTCTTCTTCCCTGAAATGTCCCTCTGTGTTTTTCCCTCGTTCTGTGATTGCTCAGCTGACACAGAAGATGTGTGCATTGTGGAGAGGCTCTTCTCCAGTAGTCTGGTGGCCATTGTTAGCCTTAAAGCTCCACGCAAGCTGAAAGTTTGTCACTTTAAGAAGGGGACAGAGATTTGCAACTACAGTTACTCCAACACCATCTTGGCTGTCAAACTCAATAGACAGGTGAGTAGTGGTTTTACCTAGGTGGAAATGTGGGAAAGGGGTTGTGGATCTCATTCTGACACTTCTTCTGCTGTTTGAGGTCTCTTTCTTTAATGACAGAATTCTGAAATTTAGTAGTACTTTTCCAGGTGTAGCTTCTGTATGGCATCTCAGTACTTGTATTTGGTTAAGTATTTTTGGTTCTGTGTTTATGTATTTAGTTGGGGAAATACCCTGAGTTAAGCCAGGCATGCTTTGAGCAGGAGATTGGACTAGAGACCTGCTGAGGTCCCTCCCAGTGTGAATCATCCTTTCATCCTAAATGTGAAAGTATGTAAGACTGGCATTTTGTCTTCAGGCCAAAATTTAAAGTTATCTGTTAAATTGTTATGGTTGTGAGTGCTGCTTGATGAATTCATCTCAAAAAATAAAATCTAAAAAACATCACGCAACTGGTGAATTTTTTAAGCACTTAGAAGCATAGTTTGCTGTATGACTAAATCATTAGTAGGCTCTTCAGCAAGTACAGACTTCTCTGTCTTTAACCAGTTCATTCAAACTAGAGAGAATGGCATCTGGAGGAGAAAACCTTAATGTCTGACTTTGCCCCCAAAAAATGAGTGTGGGAGGAGAGGTTTCCTGTTTAAAGTCACGAGAGAAAGAGTGGCTAATTTGATTTCTGGCACAGGGAGTTAGTGTAAAATGAGTAATGTCTAGTTAGTCATCCACATGTAGTCTACAAAGTAAATGAGATGATGAAGAACTTAAAGGTTTTAAAAAAAGACATTTCACAAATGATTATGGCTAAGTTACAGGCTTTATGAATGGTTACAAAGTCTTGTCTGTTTTCTCTGTTTAGCAAAAACAGAAAGTAATTTCCATTATTTCCACGTGTAAATTGGTACAGAATAAGAATTAAGTGAAGGTTTCTGGCTTGCTGACTTAAACTAGTAATGGGAACGTTTTCAGTTTGCACTGGTGACGTTGGGAGAAGGGGGGTGCAGTGTTTGTGTCAAGAGCTGGATCTTGTGTATCTTCTGTCAGACTTTTACTTCTCCCCATCAGGTGGGTACCACCTCTTCTCTGTTGGAGGGTACCTGCTGCATTTTGGGATGGAATTCTTTTAGGATTGATAGATCCATATGTAGTCCATTTCCACATCACCATTTTGTCCTCTTTCCCTTTTCTAGAGGCTGATAGTATGTCTGGAAGAGTCTCTTTATATACACAACATAAGAGACATGAAGGTATTACATACAATCAGGGAGACACCTCCCAATCCTGCAGGTAAATGTGATGGTGGAATCAGCAGAACTCTGCAAAGTGCCTTCTGTGTCAGTGTGTGAGGATCTCTACAGGGAACTGTGGTGCTGTTAATTCTGCTTTCAAATACAATAACAAATATGAGTGTTGTCTGAAAGCCTACATGTTAGATCCAGCTGAGAGCAAGTAGCAGACTCTGCCCTAAAGTGCATCTTCCCAGTTATTTGGTCTCCTGGAGTGGATGTGATGAAATGTTAGGAAAAAACAGGAGAGATAAAAGCTGGATTTTGACAGCACTTGGTATAGTTAAAGACTTTGTCAGGTTAATGCTTTAGGAATCATGGCAGACATGGGAAGTTCTGCTGTTTAATCAGTTATTGTAACTCTACTGGTATTATTCCTTTTCTGTTTTATTGTAAACAAACTTATGCTAAATAGTTGCATATATTGCAGGTTGACTCTGAGATTACTCATCTTTGTTTCTACTTCTGTTGATAATTTGAATTATTTTTGTGACATTCAAGCACAGAATCAGAAAGTTTTACTGCAAAAGTCTTGGAATTTTCCTGTTTCTAATCCTGTTTCTGCATCTCTTCTAGGGTTGTGTGCTTTATCAATAAACAATGATAATTGCTACCTTGCCTATCCAGGAAGTGCAACTATTGGAGAAGTACAAGTCTTTGACACCATCAATCTGGTAAGAATCTTTGAATGCTGTTTCCACCTCTAAAGATGCAGGTTTTGAAAATTCCTTAACTTGCTCAGAGAGGAATTACTGGACACTTAGGTTTGTGTGCAACACTTTGCAGCATCTCTTGCTTCACAGAATGTCAGCAAAGAAAATACAAGTGCTGATACTGGATTTGGTTGAGTAGAATTGGGCAAATGGGTGGAACCAAGTAATTTCTATTTGAATTGTCTTCCTGCTGCTTGTATTCTCTATGTGTATGCTTCAGTGATAATTTTATGTACTTAGTTACTGAAAAAAATATTGAAGCTGTTGTCCAGAAATTAAGAACCATATTTGCCTTGAATGTGCTTAAATATGCTGTCACATGCAGCTTTTAACCTGTACTGTTCTAAGGTTCTGTTTTATTGATTCACTGCAGAGAGCTGCCAATATGATCCCAGCTCATGATAGTCCCTTGGCTGCTTTGGCATTTGATGCAAGTGGTACTAAACTTGCCACAGCCTCAGAAAAGGTAAGAGAGCTTTTGATTGCCTTGCTAACAGTGATAAAAATCAAATTTGTCATTAAGTATTTTAAGTGTGCACAGTTCCATGTGCAAGTGCCAGAAAAGATGGCTTACAGTTAAAATGGGAAATCTAAGTTAAGATCTGTTAATGATATTTGACACAATTTCCATGCTGTGAAATGTTGGATAATAAGGTTATTTAAATAAAACATTTTAATCTGGCTGTAATTAGGGCAGTCCTCTGAGTGTTTCTCCCTTTAGTGCAGGATACTTAATAGAAATTAGTTGTCTTGTTTTAATGCTGTCTTCCTAATGGAAACAAGACAGTTAAAATCCAGAGAGAGAGGAGTGCCTTGCTGGTCTTTGGCATGTGATGACAAATTGTTCATGTAATGTGTGTAAATTAGAGAGTCTGAAGCCTCTGCTCTTTGAGTAATAAGCTTAGACTATAAAGGTATAACTGATTGCACCTGATAAAAGCACAAAGACATCCAAGTGATTGCACTCGTGGTACTTGTCTAGTGTGCTGGTTTTCCTGATCAAGTATGATAAGAAGGGCTGGTTTTGATGCACAGCTTGTTCTCTGCATTAGTAGCTCCCACCTCTTGTTTCTGTACTCTTCAAACACATCCTACAAACAGACTCCATAAATACTTCATGTAGTGTCTGGGCTGCACCACAGCAATGAGTTAACAGCAAAGTGGTTTGCTGCTTCTAGTTGTGCTCACTAAACCTAGTACACAATGAATGAACCTGAAATGAAAAATTATCTATTTATGTTTTTCCTTTACAGGGGACAGTAATAAGAGTGTTTTCCATTCCAGAGGGACAGAAACTCTTTGAATTCCGAAGGGGAGTGAAGAGGTAAAGTTCAGCTGGGTTAATTACCTGATGCTCATTCCTTATGGTTGATTTCCAGTATGTTCAGCAATTGAGCTGGCATCCTGATTTCTTTGCCTGTTTCATCTTCATTCATCCCTGCATGTAGGCTTATAACAGTTTCAGCTTGAATGTTTTCCAATTTCCTTCCTTTGGACTTGACTATTCTATAAATCAATCCTGTCAGAATTGTACTCCCTCTTGCCTTTTAAAATTTATTAGTGAGGGAACTTGTTTAAAGTGGGTCACCTTTTGTAGGATATATTGTATTCTTATGGAAATTAGAAGCAGTACATCTAATATTCTTACTTCACTCTCTTCTAAATCCTTCTAATGCTGTGGCCAGTGATAGCCATTGTGCAGTGGTGGTGTGGTTTGTGGCAGCAGTAACTCTGTGGTGCTGCTGTGCTTTATACAGGCTAAGGCTGAGTTCACATTGTTACTAATTGATCCCATATCTGGTAAACAACAGAGCTGAACATCATTAGTCTTATGCTTGAATAGCTTCAAGAAATGATCAGAGAATTCAGACTGCTAATTATTGAAGAGTGTTTTTTGTTACTTGCAAAGCAGTGGTGGCTTTAGAAATCTTCTTAACTAAGCCAAATAGTTTGACTTCCTTGTTTTTCTTCCCTTTTTTCTTTTTTCCCAGGTGTGTGAGCATCTGTTCATTGGCTTTCAGCATGGATGGCATGTTTCTGTCTGCATCCAGTAACACGGAGACGGTGCATATCTTCAAACTTGAGACTGTGAAAGAAAAGTAGGTTTCAAAGGTGCCTTAGATTTTTTCAAGGAAAAGGATTAAAAGTTGACTGTACTCAACAGAATGAGTTCTCAAAAGTGTGGACAGACTTCTTTTGAACTTCTACTGTAAAGTAAAGGGCATAAGAAGTCACTTATGAATCAGCAACTGCAGCTGAGCTGTGTACTGTTCTCCCACTGAGTAGAAAAGGTGTTTTTCTGCCAAGGAGAACTTGGCCATCCTTCACAGGGGAGTGTGGAGCAGTTCTAACATTTTCAGTTACATTTGTTTCACCTCCTCTGACATCCATATGGGAAGAGCTGTATCAGCAATGCCTTCCACCTGCATTGAAAGACACCAAGTTGTAAAATGTTCCTATTTATGATTTGAGAGGACAGTCTTAATTTCATTTCAGTGGAAGTTGTTGGAAACAATGATTTGCTTAGTGATAAACAGATTAATAAAATCCTGAAACATACTGCTTTCCAGTAGATTCTGCTCTTGTATAATGAATGTTATAAAATGCAGTCTTATATACAGAAGTATCAGTTTACAATCAAACATGCTTAAATAACAGGCTGAGGGTATTGGAGGACACATTTTGTCCTGTAGTATAAATGAAGTGTGTTAGAATTCTCAAGGGTATTAGTTATTTCTGAAGAGAGGCAGCTGCTTAATATCTTTTAAAATAAAATCTTTTCAAGTGTTTACACACTTTTCTCTCAAAGGTGAAGGCAAAGTGGGTCACTTTTCTCTTCTGACTTGCAGACCTCAGGAAGAGCCTACAACCTGGACAGGTTACTTTGGAAAAGTGCTGATGGCCTCCACAAGCTATCTGCCCTCTCAAGTAACAGAGATGTTCAACCAGGGTAGAGCCTTTGCTACAGTCCGTCTGCCCTTCTGTGGGCACAAAAACATCTGTGCACTTGCCACGTGAGTACAGGAGGGGAGCCTGCACTGCCCACCCTGGGTTTGGGTTCTGGAGAGGCTGCCACTGGAAAACACAGCTTTATCTGCAGCACAGCAGTGGTCACCTGTGGTCATTCCAGTTTAAGAGCAACGTGGCAGAGCTAACACCTCTCAGTCCTGTGAGAGAAGGAGGAAAGGGCATAATATTTGGATATATATGGATAGGAATAGCCCATTTCTAAGTGTTGTTTAAAGATGCCTTTTAATTTTGAACCAAGAATATTGAGAACAGACCCATGGGCTTTTATGGCATTTGTTTCCATTAGTACTATGGGGAGTGATGGTGTATGTTGTTAGTGAATTGCAAAATTAGGCAATCCAGCCTAACCATTAAAGAAGTCTTTGAAAGCAAGTTCATATAATTCTTGTCTCTAAAACAGCGTAGCATTCATTAAAGTTAATTTTGAGGACTAAATCTAATCTTTTATTCTGTCTTCCTCAAAGGCAGGTCCCATTTGGCACAGCTACCAAAGTAATAAGCTGAGCAGTAGCAAACTTACTTTGTGGGGGTTTTATAGTTTTTATGCTAAATTGACTTAATGTCTGTACTCTCACTCCTCTGATCTCAAAGCACCCTTTAAGCAATAATTAAGCTTTGTAACATTTCTCAAATAAGTAAATCCTTCCCGTTAGAATATTTGTCTCTGGAGTTGCACAAAGCTTGATAACAGGATGGTAACTTCTGAATCTGTTATACTGAGTTTGTGTAATTGCTTGATTCCTGTGGCATCCTTTTAGCCCCAAAATGTGGTTATGCTATAAATCTTTTACAAACAGTTCTTTCCTGAGTGCTCACTTAACAGCATTCCTGGTCCAGGAGCTAAAGTGTGGAAAATAATGCCTTAAAGTCATGGAATCATTTAGGTTGGGAAAACCCTCTGAGATTGAGTCTAACCATTAAATCACAGGAAGGGAGGAGAGCATGCTTTCTATGTTATTTAATAATCTTTTATATAATAATCTGTTATTTAATAACTTCTACTCTAAACCTTTCTAGAATCCAGAAGATCCCTCGTTTGCTGGTGGGAGCTGCTGATGGGTATCTCTACATGTACAACTTAGACCCCCAGGAGGGAGGCGAGTGCACATTAATGAAGCAGCACAAGTAAGTCCACGTTAGCTGAGAACTGTTGTATTTTATTTCCTCTCAAAATCCAGTTTCTTCTCAAACTTAGTTCTGTTCTGGAAAAGTCTGACTTAGAACAGCTCATTTCTTCAAAGTAATCTTTTTTCCAGATCTCTGACATGAATGAGTAACTTCAGAATCCCCCTGAGCCTTCTTTCCAGGTATCCCCTACACCAAGCACTGCTTTACCAGCAGAAACTCAACCCTGTCCCAGTGCAGGGAGGGATCAATCGCTGTTCTCTCTGTGCTCCTGTTTCCTCTTGGCACTTTGAGTTGAGTTACTTAAACAAGAATTTGAAACGTGTGACACCATCCTCTTCATCAATAAATGAAGTGGTTACAAACATGAGAAAGATCTTACTCTGACTTCACAGAGGGGAAACTGGCCTATGAAATTATCCCTGTTCTCTCTCTGCTGGTGTCCTTATTAAACTTCCTTGCATATAGGCCAGGCAGCTGGTGTTCTGTAATAGTACTGTAGAGCTCTTGAGAAATAGGACAATGCAGTTTCTCAATAAGGGCTGGCAGGAAAAGCTAGGGTAATACACTCAAATTACCTGATCAATCATGGAATTAAAGATAATAACTCGTGATGATAATTCAGGTTTGCAGCTTTGGTCAACCTACAATTATGGTCAAAAATCATACACTTCTCTGAACATTTGAAGACATGACCTCTGGTCAGAGATGAAGTGAAGCCTTATAGAGGGAAGCTTTTACCAAGTTGTTAATCTTTGAAATGCTCTAACACTTTCTCTAGAGGGCTTTCTAGTATCTGCGTAAGAAGCATCTGCTTCTCTTGTTGCAGAGCTCAAGATAACCTCCAATATTGCTGATTGGAATAGGCTTTTTTATTATGCAGTCTTGTTTTGAGTCTTCTTTTCCTAGTATGAGCTACTAGGATTTAGCTCCTGATGTGTGTCAGAGGCAAACATGATGCTGATGAGTCTTCAACCTGAGTTGTCAGGTGCCTCTGAAACAGAGGGACCAAGTTCCTCCTGTTGCATTTCAATACACGTTATTCTTGCACACACCAGATGAAATATTTTGCTGTAGCTGCCAGCTCAAGCTGTCTTGTGGCCAGGCAGATCACCTCTCCAGCTAACCCCTCTCTTCCTGGCAGGCTGGATGGCAGCATGGAGCCCGCCAACGAAATTCTGGAGTCTGCATCCCACGACCGGCCGTTGGTAGCGCAGACGTACAGTGCCGCTGTGACTAAAGGTACATATGTGCCTTCCTCACCCAGCAGGCATGGTAAGGAGAGGCTGGGGATGGGGCAGGGAGCACCTCTGCCTGTTGCTTCCTTCTAGATGGCTGCGTGAGCTGGTCCACGTCCGCACCGAGCTTTGCGTAACCGCGCGTGCGAGGTGGAGCCTTGGTGAGCAGTAGGAGAAGAGCACTCGTGGTGTGCAGTAGCTTTCTGTAGATGGGCCACTTGTCTCTGCTGCTTTCTGGGTAGAATTTTGTCTTGAGTTGTGGTTGATGGCTGTAGTGATAGTTTCAGCATTTGCCACATGGTTCTTGAGACAGTTCTGCACCCAGACCTCGTGCAAAGTGTCTGAATTATAGCACTGCTCCCTTTTTAAAAAAAAAACATTTCTACAAAAGGTTGATAAATGCTGCTATTGTTCCTTTATGGGAACAGCGACCTTTTAGCCTGATTCACTGCTCTGATAAATCAAGAGGAGGAGAACTTGGTTAATGCTGCAGCTCTCCAAGTCAGTGGAGCTTTTGCCATGTCTTGCACCAGATTAGTGCCTCGCTGCAAAGGGAGGGCAGTCAGCACATGTCTGTATTGCACTGCATCAGTGGAGGCTGAAAACAGCAGCCTGCCCAAAGCTCCAGTATGCATTGCACACACAATGGATTTAATTTTGATCATGAACTGCTCTTGGCTTGGAGAAACAGTCATGAAACAGAGTCATGATAAAAACAAACATAGGGTGGCAGTGAAACTATTTGAAGTAATGCCTGGTACTTCAGCTCCACTCATTCACTCTGGAGCTAAGCCTTAGTTTGTTGCTGCCGATTCCCCAACTCCTTGTTCCTTTCTCTCCAGCCTATACAGATGACCTGGGTGCTGTGGGTGGAGCTTGCCTGGAAGATGAAACCAACTCCCTTAGACTGGATGAAGACAGTGAGCATCCCCCCATGATCCTGAGGACAGACTGAACTCGGACCTGTGAACTCACTCCTGAAGCAGAGAACACTGGCTGGACATTTCTTGAGGAATCTCGTGTTATGCTGCTATGAACTTTGACATGAGTTGGGAGAGAGGATGACAGACTCTTACAGTTTTAAGTCGTAGCTGTAGTTCTAATTCTATACAATTGGAAAAATATATGGTTTTCAATTCAGTGGCTTTTAATCTTGCTTATCTATTTTAGCTGTGTTTATTTTTTTTTTTTTGTTGCCAAAACCTGCTGTTTGTGCAGCCCTCAGAGCCTACTTAGCTTTGCATGCATTCATGTGCCAAGCAAGCATAGGAGGGGGAGAGAGAGAGAGAAGCCACTTTATAACAAACTCAAGTTTGTATTTTTTTTATATATGTATATAATATTTAGCCTATATAAGGAAGGAGTAGAGAAGTGGTTCTGGAAGCTGAGACTGGTTCTGCACTGACAAAGGTCCAAATGGTTTCCTGTGCATGGGCTTGCAGGCATACCTAGTGACTGACATGCAACCTTTCAAATGCAATGGCCTGGTTTTTTTTGGGTTCTCCCTTCCCTTTCCTGGACCATTTTGTTAATTAAAATTCCTTCTGAATGTTGTGTATTTGTGGGACTGTTCTGTTTGTTGGGTTGGAAAACTGGAAGTGTTTCCCTGCGTAAGGATATAGAATATAGAAAGTGCCTTTACAGGGAAGGAAAGGAATTGCTGCAGGAAGAAGAGCTAGAATGAGGGAAGGATTGTCAGAGAATCTTGTCTGTACACCTTTGGTACTTGGGTGTCTGTAGCCTGTGGTGGTTGATAAGCTTGTGGGTTTTTGAGAAGAGACTTGGAGAGCACTTTCTTTCTTTCCTGTAGATTGTCCTGTTTTCTTGGCAGAGTAGCAATAACCTTTTTTTATACCTTTTTGAATTATCCAAAGCAAGGATTCTGTCAGGCTGGAGGGAGGTCCCTGTAGAGTTTGGCAGCCCCACTCTATAAACAGCCTTAAGATTTCCTGCTAGAAGGCTCTCAATTCCTGCTTCTTCTCAGTCTGGGGCTGAGTATACTGCTCCAATAGTGAAAGTTCTTGATTTTTTTTTCACATTCTGATGTAAATATAAATGATTTTGAAAGTTTAATTTACTTCTGGGCTCTCTACTGCTACATAACAATGTTTTTCTTTCTGGTTTTTGGTTTTTTTTTTCTTCCCATTCTCCCTCTCATCAGAGTACCTCTTACAGATACACTCAAGGACTGGTAGTTTCTTTGGCAGTTTTGGAATAAATCCTTAACTGCCTTGACACTGACTAGGGTTTTCCGAGCCTGAGCAGTGCTGCAGACTATTTTTAGGGTTGTAATGTGCCTTCTCTTAAGTCTTGGATAACAGTTATTGAGCAAGTGATTAGTGAAGTACTTGGTGAGTGTTATTTCCCTTGCCAAAACGAGCCTGCTTTGCCTTCTGTGTAGCAATGTGGGTTCTTTCTTTTCCCTCTACTGACTGCTTGCAAGGAAGTAAATATAAAGAGAGGCAGAGAAGTTGCAGATCTTAAGAGGAGGGCAGAGACTGAGTGCTCCAGCTGTGTGTGAACTCCCCACCACAAGCAGGCAGTGATGTTCATTTGGGATTGGGTACCATGAGCAGCTCTTCCCTGGAGCAGTAGCAGGCTCTGTCCTGAGCCCTGTGAGTGCAGCTGGGCTTCCCCTGCCTCTACAGGTACAAAGAAGGTGGCAGCCCCTGCCAGGAGGGCTCTGTCAGGGAGGCTGCTGTGAGTCCATGTCAGTGGAAGGTGTTTGTACACAAGTGTGTGTGGGAGGGAAGGGATCAGGCTTGTTTGTTCACTGCAAGCCCTTGACTGTCCTAAGTAGTTGGTTGGAGTGGCTTGTGGTGTCCTCTCCAGAACCCAGCACGCTCCCAGCAAACCCCTGAGTCATGCTCAAGTCTCACTTGGTCTCTTGACTTTAAGGTCTGGCTGACAGCTCAATTCCATGGTCTGCAGTTATTTATTTGTATTCTGCTTTACTGCTCTCAGCTTTGCTGTGATGTTCCAAGCTGCAGAGTGAAATACAAGTCTTGAAGTAAATTTAAGCTCAGTGAGCTTTGCTGGCAAACTGAACCACCCAGGAGATGTCTTCTCATTCCAGACTGAAGCTGGTTAACATTCCTGATAACATCCTTGGAGGATTGGCCTAGACTCCACAAGCACAGTTAGCAGTAAACATGCACCAGCAACACAGGTCTGCTAAGCACACAAGTTTTACAACTCCTGAGTGTGGCAAAGGCCATGTTACACCCCTAAATGTAATTACTAACTTTACTGTTAAAAATGGAGATCATTTATTGTACTAATTTTATTCCCTTCTTAATTTCCATACCTTATTTTCCACAGGTGAGTAGGAGATCCCATGTTCACTGTATTTGTGTCTTCCATATGCTGTAGTGTGTTCCTGCTCCTGAGCCACACACTGTGGAATTGCTGTGCCCTACTTGGTTCACTCTTAAATAGAAGCTGAAAGCCAGTTAAAAGTATTTCCTTTCTGTTATAACAGAGAAAATCTTTCTATAGAGCAAAAATATTAATGTTCTGAGGTTAGTGACCAGCTAGTAGGGTGGAGCAGGTCACTTCTGGTCCCCACTGGCTGTGTGTTTAAGAATGGTGACAGTAGTTTAATTGCATGAGGATACAAACTTTTTCTCAGATAAAACATGACTGATGTAATTTCCCTGTGATGGCCTTAGGCCCTCAGTAACCACCCTGTTGTGGTGTGCTACCAAAGCTAGAAGCCTTTCAGGTTGGGGGTTTATCCCAGTGACACAAAGATGTATTTGTATTTTTTTTTCTTTAAACATAACCAGAAATGCTGTTTGCAGCTGCATCCTCGCCTGAGTGTGGAGTGTGTGATTGCACTGTTGTTCTCTGTGAATCAGGATGTGTA